>NC_064212.1:4438188-5072215 GCF_023101765.2 Spodoptera frugiperda
ATTACCTATGTTAGGTATATGGTAGGCGGTGGCTGGTAACGAAGCTAGGCAAATGTATTTAATTAAATATCTGATTTTTCATCTTTCCTTCCTCTTTGTGTCCTTGTGTGGTTGTGTAAAACCTGTATTAATGCTAAATTTAATTACCTGTGTTAGAAATACTATGTACCTACACGTAACTCGACAGTGTAATACATTTTCGTATTAAATTATTAAAGTAATAACGTCATATATAATTTTAATACATGGGTCAAAGTCTTTTTCATACTTTATTCCATCACATTCGTAATAAATAATTACACAAAATAAGCGAATAAACTAACGTATGAATATTCATCCAAGTTTTGTAAACGTCTGACAGAATTGCGAATGTCTGAATTTATTACTTCGATTATTTTATCGATTTTTGTACTCGTAGTTATCGATACATGTATCGATTACAATATTAATAGAACGAATCGATATAAATTAATCGATATAAAAAAAATCAAAACTAAAAAGCAAGCTTCAAATTATAAAAAAATATATTAACAAAAATGACAATTAAAAGTGGTAGTATCGACTATAGACTATCGACGAACGTAAACAGACAAATCGTTATGTGACGTCATAAGAACTAGAAGTCGGTAATTGATTAAATGAATATCGCTAAGTTGTGGGTCTCGGTGGGAGGGGGCGATTGGCTCGAGACGAATGCCCCTCAATGGAGGCGAGATGCGCCGGGCCGGGGTAACTTGTTGCTTCACCGTGTTTGCTATCAGACTGAAGGAAAGGCCCTAGAAATCATTAAACGACGCTATTATGAGTATCAAAAGGAGATTATGAAATTCAGAGACGCCCACTTAAATTTTTATTCGCTTTTATTAAACACCAAGTGGCTTTTTATTTTTTAGTGCCATCTTTTTTTCTGTAGGTCGAGGTTTGTGTTTTTAAGTGACTGATTTTGTTTGTTGTTTGGTGATTAGCCAGTTAACCTTTGCTTGTAGACTTCCTTCTACCTTACGTATTCAAATAGGTGTTATAAGTTAATCTTTGACATAACTAATCACGTAAAGTTACCTTTAGCATTTCTAAAACTTACTGCGACATTTAATGATTACTTAAACTGTATCTTAGCAACGAATTCGTATCGAAAACATGGTAAGTACTAGGCTAAGTAATCATTAAATGACTCTGAGTACTGTTAGTAATGATTTCTTAACTTAAACTTACTTAAACTACTCCTTAGGAACAATTTTGTCGTCGAAAGGTTAAGTAATCATTGCTAAGGACTAAGTTAAGTAACCATTAAATCCATCCATCGCAAAACACTTAGTTCTTCACTGAAGTGTAACATTAAATCAATAGGGATGCCTCACTGATTGATTTCACACTTACAAACTAATTTACATGTGTTAATTGGATTGCTGTACCAAGGCCAGCAAGGAGGCTAGTTATACCATAATTATCTTTACGAAATACTTTATTACTTTAATCTAAATTGACCGACTGTCGAGTAGAAAGTTATGAATTAAAATTAACATTTGCCGTGTATTCAGTTGGCAGTTGTTAATCCATCATTCATTGTAATGCAATTTCTAAAATAAATCATTATGATCATATAGTTATTATTATGTTGCTTTAAATTAATTGTGTAATTAAATAATCTTTCACTTTTTAATCTTCGTTCTGTGTTGGTGTTGGTGCAAGTGTTTTTTTATACGTTGCCCCATACTAGGATTTTCTCCTGTGTCGTTTACAAACATATAACTAAAACTAAATTCACATACACATCATAACTAGACACAAAGAGTTACTCCATGCGGGATTTGAGCCCGCTGCACGTTACGCGGCAGTCGGTTGCCCAGCCACCGTGTTAACCGTGCAAATTGTGAATTCGTTATTGTATTGCCATTAAAAAATCTACAGTTTTAGTACAGATTTGATGTAAAAACTGGGTTTCTAGAAGGAATATTATTTAATGCTTTTAGCCCAAATAACAGTTTTTTCATTTCACGAAATTATTTTTTCATACTTTAAATACATAATTATTTTTTCATACTTTAAACACATATTATTTCCAAAAAAATATTCATGAAAGATAACAACAAATATACATCACTACTTACTTAATTATCCGCCATCAAACCAAAAAATCGACCATTAATTTTATTTAAGGTAGTAAAGACTAAAGACGTCAATACACCAATTGCGTGCATACTCGATCCTCATAATCACAATGCACGCGACTCAGGAGGCGGGACGCACCATCGTCTGTGTATCAAGTTAGCACGTCGTTAGAGAGACTCTCGTTAGCGGCGTGTGGCGACGACAAGCCAAGAATTTGCTAATGACACATGCTCGCGATAGGGCTGACTAATATAACCAGTTATAAAACGTATCAGCGCACTGTACTACTAATTAATGATAATAGGATTTTGTAATGAGGATTTGTTGTGATTGGTGGTGATATTTTTATGTTTTGAAGTTTATTTACTAGTACCCAGTGTTGGTATGTCATTATTAAAAAAAAGACAGATCAACCAAACAATCACTGCTGGACAAAATATACAGTGAGTTGTATCCAGACCACATCGATAGCTCAGAGACAACCGCTAGCCAGGTCCGTCTACCTGGCTAGCGGTAGATTTCATCTTAAAGTATGTTTGTAGAGTCGAAAAATGCGCAAAAGTTGATAAAACAACTAAGTACATAACTAAGGAAGGAAATCGCTAAAATACATACGGAAAATGTTAAAACTTAATAAGATGAACTCGTTTGACCGACACCACGTGTAAAATAAAATAATAAACCTATACTTCTGATCACTGATTATTTCCTGATAAACTAAACTAAAATAATACTACAAAAAATCTCTCAATGAAGACGTTAATATTTCTTAACCTAATATTTAACACTAATCAAATTTCCACGCTTTGATCCGAAGGAAGATTATTAGCAAAATTAGAAGAAGCTCGGTTGGTAACCCTATTGATATTCGCGGTCGCGCCGTCTACGGTTCGTACGCGGATGAATCAAGCGGTTTGACAAATCGGATCGCTTTAATGAATATCATGTTTATTATTCCAAACGAGTTGCATACGATTGTGTTTAATGACAGAACACCGTGTCTGCTTGCTTAGTGCTAAACGGAGATTAAGTTATGCATGCTATGCTAGTTTGCTTTGTTACATTTGTTGGTTTAGGAAATGGTGTCATCCGGCGTTTTGTGTGATTGAAACTTGGACATAATCTCACTAATGTTATAAATGCGAAAGTTTGTGAGATTGTATGTTTGTTACTCAATCACGTCAAAACAGCTGATAGGGTTTAGAATAAATCATAGGCTACGTTTTATCCTATGGGGACGCGAGTAAAGCCGCGGGCAGAAGCTAGTAGACACATATCTGTTTTGCAAAAATATGTATTGGAGGTGTAATGCTTTCTTTTAAAAATACCTTTAGATGTATTAATACGATATGCCTTACTAATAGCGGAAGAAACACCGGTTATAACGACAAGTAACAAGTATTAAAATAATTTGCAAGCACACAAAATATCCTGTGTCTCCGTCATCACATATCCAGCAACAATAAATTAGACATTAATGTGACAGATTGCCAGTATAAATATTTCCGCACAAACAAATTATTTTCTATGTATTTATTTCCAGCGAAATTTTATTTAGAGTAACGTTCGTTAACCGTGAGGCAATCTCGTATTCAAATTGACATAGTAAAACAACAGAGCCTCCGGACCAAGTTCCATAAACTCGTTTCAAACTCCCCTCTACACATTCTATCGGCGATTTTTAATTAAGTCCCTAGCGAGCGGCAAGCGAGCAAAGTAACACCATCAATTCATTATCCTAAACTCTGGCTCGATTGTTCCTCGCTCGCTACTTACGCAAACTTTCATTTTAATCAAGCGTTTAATTAAAAATTATCCGAGAAAAACAAAATAAGCCCGTTAGGGGGCGGTCTGAACTAATTAAGGCGCATGCGATGAGCCGACCGACAACAGCGGCCGTGAGGTGAGCGTCCTTTAATTAAACGCCTTGTTCTACTCCAGTGGCCGTCGCTTAGCGAAACTATTACTACAACTAGCGAGGAAAAACCTGACAAGTGTTAGGGGCGTAGTCGTGCCGGAGTCGCGCCGGAGTCGGACCGGTGGTCGTGGCTCGTGCCGCGTAATGACGACGTAATTATTATAGCGACGCGTCGCCTCCCTCAAAGCATGTATTATTAAGAGACGAGAGGTGCCGTCCATTAGTTTACAACTCTTTAACGAGACCATCCTGTAATTATGTTAACGCGAAACAATTAAATTTCGCTAATGACTCCAACCACTTTTTGTGAAACATTACCTAATATAATATTACATTATAAAAGATGGAAGCCCTTCTCTCAAAGCTTTAGTTGCTATGAAATATACCATTGTAAATAAGCGTATAACAAAAACGGTATAGCAAAACTTTTCTAATTACTGTTAATACCAATATCAATTAACTTGCGCTAAGAATTAATTATCTTGGTATTACGGTCCCTCATTTATTACTAAACTTTCACTAATCAATCTTCCAAAGTAGCCAACATCGCTATAACATAATTCTATAAAATTACCACTATATATTTTCTTAATGAGAAACGCTACAAAGAATAATAAAAGGATGTACCTATCTAATAAATATTATCACATTAAACGATTTGTACAGGGGATTATAAGACTTATAGGTTTAATCTAAATTAATTAACGACGAGTACTTGTGTCGCAGTACTTACTGTAAAGCGGTTAAAGCTCGTTATCTATGTCTTCGCTAATACTCAAATTATTGCTCAAAGAAATGTTCAATACGTCCGATTCATAACAATTTCGTAATTCTTAACACAAGTACCAAATTGGCTTTCTACAACTCATCATCAACTTTCAAGGTACTGCCACAAGCCATCATTGCTATCTTATCAATTAGCGGTACGACATATTTGACAGTTTATAACGCCATTTCCCACATTAATTTAGTCAAAGGCGGCGCGAGGATTGACGTATAGTATTAATTATGTCAATTAACGGTGTCACGCATAAATAATAATAATTTATAAGTGGTAACATTTGTCAAAAGCCACACTCGCACGATGAGCTAATCGACTATCACCGCTAATTGCCGCTGCGCGCACCCCGGCGGTGTCGGGCGCCGCGTCCACCCGCACCCACCCCGCTCCACCCCTCGCCTCTAACTAATTAGATAAGTTTGCAACTCCACTGTACTTCTGGTGCTCCACTCCGCCGGTAAGCATCAATCTTTTTAATTAAACATTTTTGACACCGCAACGATTAGCCATCGAACCCATTTCTATGCTAATATTGTGAATAGTTTTAATTTAAATGCAAAACGAGGAGCGAATATCCCCGCTATACTGCACACTTTCGTGCGTCCTGCATTGTTACAGGGATTTCCAACTGTTCTTACGATGTGTACAGGTGATTTTATAAAACCGTTTATATTCACATAAAACTCCCCATATAGCTTGTGGTCGATTAGGGAAAACCACATTACAAAGTTGTAAAGGCAAGATAAACTATTTAATGGCA
Source organism: Spodoptera frugiperda (assembly GCF_023101765.2). Taxonomy (NCBI): domain Eukaryota; kingdom Metazoa; phylum Arthropoda; class Insecta; order Lepidoptera; family Noctuidae; genus Spodoptera; species Spodoptera frugiperda. The sequence continues at coordinate 4,443,757 of NC_064212.1, forward strand.
TAGTAAATTGATGATGACTTCATACTCAAAATACGGGCAATAAAACGAAGCAATTTGAATAAAAACTTCATAACGTCCCTACGCAATTCCATCAAAGTAAAAATACATATCAGTGTAACGCGTTGCGTGGAAAGCTCAATTAAGATATATCATAACATGTCTGTATTGTCTATCAATAGAAGAGACATTATGCAAATACTGTATGCCGACCGCAAAGCTCCTATACAAAATAGTCTGTTATCATAATTAATTGGTTATTGACTCAATTCCCGTGTCCATAATACGTGTTTTAATCAACCCATTTGTAAGCAACAAAAATTTAATAGACGAATCAATTTCGTTAATAGTCCAACAGCCGCATCGAGCGACGTTAACTCGAATAGATTTTATAATGGCCGTCTGATCAAATATTACTTTTTATGTAAACACATTTATTAAAATCGATCGGATTTACGTCAAATTGATCATAATCAATATCGTAAGCAATTAATTTATGGGACAAGTGTAGATTGTTGTTAATAAAACGAGAATCGAGTCCATTATAGATGACCGCGGTACAATAAATCAGGACGTACAATGGCACATTGTCTGTCGCTCAACCTGATTAAATAAATAAATAGGTGCCGATCTGAGACGCTTGCGCAGATCTTATCACACATCTTGGGACATTTATAGAAGCGAAAACGCCGAAACGACCTCTCTATATAAGATAATAAGGCTTTAAGTATCAGTGTATGAAATCGCATGTATCTAATCGTTGGCCGTGTTTGGCATGTGTTGAAGGGAATTGAGGCTTTGTTTGTATTGTATTTTGGTTGAAAGTTGAGTGGTGGATATGTCTTGTTAGTTAGAACGAGAGACGGCCGAGATGGATGGCAGCGAGGAAGGCGAACTACGAAGGTTTGCACTTCATCTTTCATCGTTATATGCTCAGTGACGTGCTAGTGAGAAACGTAAATTAAGTGCTGCTATTATCGGTAGCAAACCGTTTTATTATGTAAATTGTGAAACTATCGCAAGCTTATTAAATTCTACCATAAACATAAAGTTTCCTAAAGTTAACGTAGAAAAGTTAATTATCACAAAATGAAAAATTAACTATAACAACGAATGTTTTAAATAAAATGTTTGTTATAAATTTTATTTATAAACACCATATCTACGCACAAGTATCAACAAAAAAGCCCAATTTACAAAATTTCTACGAAAGTTGTATAAATTGAAACATTTATTAGTATTTCTGTACACTTCCAAAGCATTTGACTCGGGAGATTTAATAAGAAAACTTAGAAAACTAGTTAACTTTCTTGCTAGTTTAGTTCTCTCTGAACCTAGATTGGCACTAAGCTTGAGCCGGATATATTAGACTAAAGATATCATTTAAAATACTCTAAAATAATTCACGCCCTTTGAATTTAATTTCGGTGTACCCCTAGGTGTCATAATTGGACCAATAATTATTTGAAGCGATAAAAAACATTACGCAGTTTGAGAGATCTATCACAATATCCTTTGTCAAATAAACATGAAATGTAACACCTAAAATATACGTGCGACCAGATTGCCACCAATATTACAGCTTAGTAAAATATACATATTAACTGTGTCAAAACATGAGCTAAGTTTGAGCGATAATTAAGTTACGCGTTCGCATTACACGCAACACATGACATTCACAATTTACATGCGATATTAATGAATCTCGACGCAAATTTTAACCGGTGTCCAGTAACGGTCGTTAGGGAGCTTTATTTAGGGTAAAAGGCACAGTAATTGGCCCGGCCGGATGCAGCGCACAGGTGCTCCGTGCGTGCGCCCTCTCGCGGTGGCCACAGGAAATGAGAGCCAATTTGAATTTCTTCCGTACCGAATCGATTAATTGGAGAGCTATTAAATCATTTTTCGGTTATGATTCCATTTCAAATGAATAAATCGTGGTTATTTATTTTTTTCATTACACCTGCGCCATTCAATGTAATGAAGAGTGTACAAAAATAAGAACAAAAAAGTTTGAAGACAATGAAGACGGAATGATTAAGTTACGGTTTTTACTTAATGTATTATAAAAAGAAAAGTTAATTAAATAAGCCGTAACAAAAAGGTGGAAGACAAAAAGGGATATCCTGGTGCATCGATGATTTGAGTGGAACAACTGGTGGGCATAATGAAGTCGACACGTAAAGGTACAAGTCAATGGAAGTTTGTTTCCCTCACAACATTATGGAGGCACGTACTTCATATTTCACTCGATCTTGATTCGCCATCGCAAACAATTTGTAACGTAAAAGGGTAATTAGGAGTTTAACCTGCACGAAAATAAAGGAATTATTAGAAAACAATCCGGACAGAAAAGGAGGGGTGCAGGTCGGTGAGGCGAGGGGGGTACGAAGGAAGGGTGTCTAATTAGGGAGTGGGGGCGAAGGTAATGAGCCGCGATCGCCGCTCCGATATAACGAAGGCTATTTACGCGGTGGTCGCTCTGAAAATTGCGAGGTTTTGTTTTAAAAGCGGTTACCGTTTGAGTTTTGCGATTAAGGAGTTTAATTAGACAGTGTTGTTTACAACCTCATTACGGTAGGTAACGTCGGTGGGAAATAGCCTCGGATATCGGCCGATAATTTATGAAGTTGAAAAATGAGTTTCTTGCCGCTAAGTAGATTCTGTTGTAGATTATAACCAAACAATCCGGGCTTATGAATAAACATGAGCTCAATCTCCTTGTTCTTTCTGTTAAAAACTGAATGTGGACTTTATGCTGTTCTTTTTAGAGTCAATTATTATTTGTTGGTGGATAATAAACTTGACCTTCAATTGTTTTAGAAAATTACAACCGTCGTCGTTGTTGCGGACGGTCCGGTACTGATTAATTGTAAGTAAGTATTATTACTTTAAGAAACTTTTACGAGAGTATTGAAAAAACTATTTAAACTATGAAGATATAGATATACTAGGTTTATAACACGAAGAATATAATAAACAAGAAGCTAAAAGAAATAAACAAAACAACAACGAATGCTCATAGCTCGACAGTAATAAAAATGTAGTTGTTTACAAAAGCACAAACATTAGGCCACCATCTATAGGAACACCTTTTAGCCGAGGGCGTACTAAAAACACTTTAAACCCTACAGAGCAATATATCAAGCCAGTAAAGGTGTGCTATGCATCAATACGTATGCATAATGAACTAAGTCAGTTAGCATAACTTTTTAATACATTTTTTTTATTGAAGTCCCCTACAACTTCCATATATACGAGTTGATTAGGATTGTCGACATCATTCATGGCATTCCTACATAGCATTTTACACCTATGTACTAAAGCATCTCTATTAACGTTTATGTTAATTATATTAGTTTCTGGAATTCATTACAGTATGCTTAGTACGAGTTTGTTTAACGTTGAACGAAAACGAAACGAGTGAGCGTTCGGTGCTCTGATTGGCCGGCTTAAATGAACCAACCAATCAAAGCGCCGAACGGGCTCTCGTTTAGATCACGTTTAACGTAAAACAAACTTGTATTAAGCCCTCAGAATATAATTATAATTATTGAATTCGTTTGTGTGTACACATTGATTTACATTTTAAGTAGTGAAATGATTGTATTCATTGTTGTCATAAAATAATTGTTGAATGAATCTTTTTAAAGTTAGGGATTAAGAAATTGATATAAATAATTATGAACTTACTTCAGTATATTATTGGAACATGTTATTGTCAATACTGAATATCTAAAACTAATAGTTAGCATTTAAAAATAAAACAGTGTAGAATCTACGATTTTTAGTTTACAACTTGATCAACCAGTGATTCGAGCAACAAAATATTGGAAATCCAAGTTGGCTGTTCAGTGCTACCTACGTATAAAAGTAAGAAGTCGAGAGCAAAAGTTAGTCGAACATAAAATTGAAGGTGGTCATTAGTTGTCAAGAAATAATTACCGTTTCGTGGAATCCCGGTGGGAATAACCTAAGATGTCCTTTGATATAAGATACGAGATCACCAATTAAAGTAAGAAATATGCTCTAATTAGATTAAAGAACAACCTGAACAATGCGTAGAATGTATTTAAAGCGAATTAAAGATATTATTCAAGGTTGTTCAAATAAAAAGAAATCTTGTCTGATAAAAATTAAGAATCCTTTTCACTTATGTCAATATCGTTATAAAACGGTGTAGATAAGTTGTAAGCGGCCGCGGCTCGCGAGGCCGACGACGGGACGCGGCACAAAAGGAACGTTTTTTCCCAGTAATAGACGTCCCGCCGACATCATTAACGTATCGACAAAGTTGGTCGCAGTTATTCGCTAATGTGACAACAACAGAGAAAGCCCGCCACAAATGAGGGACCATCTTTTCGGCTTAGGATTTGGACACACTGAGGGTTTTGTTTGACGAGCCTCGTGAATTTTGATGGAATTTTATCATCGTATATTATGGTGTAGTTTTTATTTAATTAATTGTATCTGGTAAATGTAAATGGATTACAAGTTTTAAGAAGAGAAAGTTCAGTAAATCATTCAGCGCTCGTAGCACGTACTACGAACTCCGTAGCAATAAAACTGGACACACTTTTCTGTAATTTTACATTTATTGTCTAATGTCCAATGATAGTATCTTTTATTTATAGGCGCAGTAATGTTGTAATTAACTTTATTCCTCATTAATTAGTTTCTAATTAGGGGGAAATATATTATAGTCGTATAATCTGAACGTTACGAACGGCGTAGTGCTATAACAAAGGCACACCAGTCCTCGACCTGTACAAAATGCAGGTGTTTTTAATTATGATAGTAATTTCATTCAATTATGTGTTACCAGCTAGTGTTTGCACCCGGTGTGCCCCGGGCGCGGGGGTGTATTCTAATCGCGTGTTAGCGTGGCCCGTTTTTGCGTTAACGAACAGGTTGCGTTAAGGCGACGTAGACGGCGAATCGACGGGAATTTCGCCTCATTAAAAGTTGCGACCTGCGGAGGAGGCAATTTGGAGGCTCGCGACGACTTCGCCCGCTACTTATTAACGAGCCGACTTTACACTATCAGTGTGACGCGAGTCGCGACGGACGTCTTCCTCCGTCCCTTTATACATATTTTATTTGTATCGCGTTAGTGGCTCACTATTATTATTAGCAGCATCCCTCGCGTGCTGCGGTCTCGCCCCACCTGCCCCACTCGAATTAGTAAACAAACGTCTTTACGAGCGGTTTTACGAGCCCCGCGATATTTCGGTCTCGCGCACGCCGGTTTACGACATAATGAATTTGTTGATGAACTAGGTATTAGAAAGTTTGGAAATAGACGCGTTAGTGACCGACGCATCGGTCGTGGTACCGGTAGCGTTGTTATTACTATAATAACTATTACACGTGACACGAACTGTTACAAGTGTATCTCCGCGAGGGCAATGTTCAGCAACTCGCTACTAACTCCCTTCGAATTCGAACAAGAATAATAAAAATACAATATCGCTACACCAATATTGCGCTGAACATAACATGGAGTCGTTACAAAACATAAACATGAATAGGATTCACTAGTCAAATTGATCATACAGTTTTATGATCTAGGCGAGAATCGTAAAGTCATGCCAGATATATAAATTAGGTCGTTAAACTTTATTTTTTTGTAAATGAGTTAATGATTATGTAATGGTTGGGTGCGCGGTGTGCTGCCCGCGTTGTTTAGGACGCAACGTAAAAAGACAGGCGCGTTAACTACTAGATAATAGTGGTAAAGTTAAGCGGTTTAGTATTAAATTACAGCCGCTCTGGCACATAATTAAGGCATCTTCAATAAAGTTAAGCATAAATTTACATATCGGTGCGAGCATACCTCCTGTTATTAATAAGTAAGTCGTAGTAAGTTAGTAGTGCAGAGAGCACGCGTCTCATAGTTATGGCGAGGTTAACACATGAGGTTAATTAAGATCAGAAGCGGGATCTATAACTAGCTAACGTCGCTACCGACACTCGCGCGAGTTTACTGAGTGCTTCCCCTTAATTGATACGATTTGATCGTCATCACAAGCTCTCGCTTATTCCCGGTATATAATTTAATTAAAATTTATGTTACGATAATTTAATTTATATCCGACGATAAACGTAATTGGTTAGTTTCCTTGCCGCGCGGATGACGTTCCGCGTGACACAGGGAATATTCAAAGAGCTCTGACAACTGACAATAAAAATCACTATCGACGAGTCAAAGCAATATCTTTCGGCTGGATATGAACTGTCACAGGAGCAATCGTAACAAGTGGGAGTCCGGCCTAACCGAATCTCGGGCAGTAAACATTATTAAAAATTCCTTTGACAGCGGTGGCTATCGAATAATGATTTGTGTACGTCACGCCGGCTTCCGCTGTCATACTTGCGCCAAATTTTCACCGGGACCATTTTTTACTATTTTTTGACGGCCAGCCGGACGCCGGGCACTGCGTTTATTTATTAACGAAATTCGTCCGTCTATGTAACACGTTTCGTTCGCCACGTGTGCCTGGGACAATGTGGACTCCACATGCATGGAATAGAGCATAAGATGCAGTGGCCAGCATGACACGCAATAAGCCTTTTTCAATTGCGCGAGTATCGTTTACGAGGCTGCATAGGCGCGACGCGGCATTGCGCCCGTGCGCTCCACCCATATCAATTTCGAATAGGTTTCCTATTCGGCCAGAGAGATTGCGTTTTGATCGTTTTGTGTGTAAAACTGTTGCCCTAAATTAAACGCTTTAATAATAGAATAGAAATAAAACTGGTCCCGGTCTGTTGACATGACAACATTGAGCGATATCGAGCGTGCAGTTGAATGTTAATATTTCATTAGTCGATTGGTGAAGGTAAACGTGGCGTATTTACGGTGGCATCGGACGTGGCTAGGCGGGACACGTACAGCTTCAATGTTGGGATCATCAATTACAAACTACTACCAATTAGTGATAGTGCACTAACAAATCAAATTTAACTGGGTCCTGTTGGGGAGTCGTTCGCTAATTAGAGCTGCGGGCGAGGTGCTTCCTGCGAACTAATCAGGTGGCTAAATAATGTAGTCGTGACGGCGTCGTTAGCGCTCGTGAGACAGACGTTATTAATTAACATCACATCGACCCCCCTCCCCCCACATCCCTCGCCCCCAGCCTCCGCCCGCCCCGTGCTATCACTGCGACACTCACTCTACTTAATGACTTAATACCTATTATGACGACTGCATTCCACATTGCACCCTTGAAACCTTGAAATAAATGTGAACGATCGGAATACTTAATGAAGTCTCGAAATGATAATTAGTACAACTGCTTTGCTTGTTCGATTGCCTATTGAGTTCCTTTTATGGCATCCGAGTTCTGTGAATAAGCCATTGAATCTAGACACACGGCAGTGTGTCCGCCAAGTTCGAGCAAAAAACCGACACACCGGCCGTGGGTTATATTACACGAACCATTTCGGGCCAAGTTCGACCCACCTAAAACTCAAAATCTATTTTATCTACGCATATGAAATTTCTAGTATCTGTCGAGATCTACTTACTTATCTAAAATACAAAATTTCATTAATGTACCTATTGTAGGTCTTGAGATATTGACGTCAGAAAATCGCTATTTTTACTATACACTCACTGACTGACTCACTCACTCACTCACTCACTCACTCATCAAAAACCTAGACCACTTCCAATGGTCGTATTGACTTGAAATTTGGCATGGAGGTAGGTCTTTAGGTCAAGGTAAAGGAAAAAATCTGAAAATGGCCAAGTGTGAGTCGGTTTTAAAAATAATGAAGGTGTAAATTCATACCCCTAAGGAACTAAAACAAAAAAATTATCTATATCTTCCAATGGTCGTACTGACCTAAAATTCGTTACGAAGGTTTGTATTCAGTCAAAGTAAAGTAAAATAAGAAAAAAAGAAAATAAACCTTACAAAAATAAATGAAATCCCACCCAAAACATAAATGTGAAAGGCTGCCAAGTTCGATAATATTGAATGCTTCGCCTATAAAAGAAGTGAGATCTAAATAAGTACCAAGTTCCATACACAGACCTCAGTTAAAAATGATATAACTTGGCAAGTTTTAATAGAAAATTATATACTTGACTCATTGCGTTTAGTAGGTTTATAACAAAGTGTGTGAAAACTTGCCAACTTGTTATATCATTTTTAACTGAGGTCTGTGTATGGAACTTGGTACTTATTTAGATCTCACTTCTTTTATAGGCGAAGCATTCAATATTATCGAACTTGGCAGCCTTTCACATTTATGTTTTGGGTGGGTTAGAAATCTACATTAATTCATTGGTACAACGTTTTAATTTGGACTAGCGTTGACAACTGCATACCTGCGTGTACCAGCCATATTTGAATCCAATATGGAATACGTTCTATAAGTTTGAATCATAATAGAAATTTTTGACAGTTACCTATTTCGAATTAAAATAAGACATGTTGGCCGAATTGCGAACTTCCTCCATTTTGGGAAGTCGGTGTGTAATTTTACAGGCAAGAGACACATTTTGATCATACTAATTATTTTTGTCAGCCACTATAAATACGTAGAATTCGAGGTTTTCAAAATAAATTACATTATTATAACATATTTTTCCTGTACCACGTACCTATAGTAGGTAAATTATTTATAAAAGGTATACAAACTGTTATTAATACTATGTACGCCTATCTATGTGTACATATTTATTCTTATTCAAATAAAACTTTGTGATTCATAGTAGAAAACCCAAACGTGCGGTTTTAAATCAGGGCACAATGCAGATTTTGTTTAAAATGTTCTATACCATTTTCCCAATTAGGTAACTACTTAAATAGAATTAAATTATCTATACAGTTTTCAGTAGTAATATTGTTCATATTGTTTTAATTAATAAAAGTTGGGCCCATTTCAAATTATTCCACACGACAATTAAAAAAAAAATTGCAGTTACTTCTTATTTTTTTTATTAAAAATAAAAACACTGGCACGAAATACTGTCAAACCATTCAATACGCACGCACATTTATTATTTAAAAAAAGAACATACACGCAACTAATACATGTTATGCAGCCCTGACTGGATGTGGCAAGGATTAGATTGAAAAATTGAATGATTGCATTGCACGCGTGCTCGTAACAAGTTGTCACTATGCACAATTGTAGTTGATTGTAAACGCGCCCACGACTTGACCTATTTAGTACATTTAGAACAACTTCAGTGTGGGATGATTGGCGCATAAAACTTTATCGTTTGCTTTCGTGTCAAGAAGTTTTTCGTCTCTAATTAGCTATCTGTTTAATGATCCTTCCAGCACTACAAGTCTTTTGTATCTTTGATTTTCTTCTTACATAGACAATAAGTTTATTTTCAGATTATATTCACAATTTAGAAATAATATTTTTTTACTGGTCATTCTTTATATTATTTTTGACTAATCTTACTATAAAAATGTATTTTTGTGTCTCTAAATTTAAAAAAAAAACATTCTTAGGCTATAATTAAATTGAAAAAAATATTTATCATACCATTTTTGAATATTTAATTTTGGAGTCATAAAATTAAATACCAAGGCTTAGTAAAAAGAATAACACTATACATTAGTGTTATTTTGATAATATCTATGAATTTGCGTAACTAAGAAAATCGACTATTTAGCTTTAGAATATACAGTACGGAGTACAGGATACAATTCCGATGTCCTGTTATTGTACGCTATGACGATTCATTCGATAGAGCTTGTAACGTATTAATTAAGCACAGTTTACCTCAAAGGCAAATGGGTTCCAAGAAGATTGGAAATAGATGCTAGAATAGGCACTGCACCAGGTACTAGATACCTATTCCAATTATTCGGAAGACTGTTCATTACCAGTTTGATCGATGTTTTCCCGGAATAGCTATTAGTTTGTCTCGTAAAGGGTTTTAATTATAAGTATTATTTAATGTTTGGTTTTTTGGAATGTAGAGGTAGATAGGAAGATTTATTTGTAATCCGTGTTGTTGTTTTTCGCAAGATTGTTATTATGTAAACTTTTTTATGTTGCAAACTAGCTTAGGATCCGCTTGATGGAAGGATGCCTTAGAATTTTATAACTATTTTTTTTTATCAGACTTTTTCCTTATTACAGTTGGTGTTGCAACATTGGGTCTCCATGTAAGAATCACATTAATGGCAACATGTCTACTAACACATAAAAACAATAACCCCAACTACAAAACATTACCTTGTAGACACAAGGAACGACAAGTGAGTTGTAAGCCAAGACCGTCCAATTAAGAAGCCAAACATAGTATCAATTTAATGTAACAGACTTGGACGTAGCATGTACAAGATTGGTCCATCCAGTGAATTTCTCGTGGCTTTCCGTGGTAGGGGCAACACAGGCTTGTCGACATAGACTAGACGTTAGCACGACGGCGCTTTGCAAACACGTACGATGACGTTCGGCGACAGTAAATTGATGACGTCAAATATCGCCAGAACATATTGAGTGCTACAGCAACATGTATAGACGTGTGCTGTAAGCCTGGACCTGCTATTTGACGTCCACAAATTGCTTTCCGTGTTAATCTAGGCGACGAATTGAATAATACTTTGCGAACCGAAGAGTGGTGTTGCTCAATTTTACGTTGCTGGCTCGCTGGAGCGTTGTAGAGATATACACCTATCTCTGTTTTAAAGGTATTAGAGTGTTGTTTGACTATGTGGACGTATTGAAATTGTTACTCAAATTGTATTGTTTAATATTGCTTTTTAACTGGTCGATCCAGGTCTCATTGGGGGTGGTCTATGTTCAGTTTTTTATCATGACTGATATGAATATGACGATAATGATGATTATTCTCTTAAAAAGTTGTAGAAAGGTGTCTAGAATTCAGTCATATAGGCAGTGTTAAAAAGGCAAAACTTTAGTAGAAATACCAAACTAATCTTAATATTATTATTAATTAATTCAACCTGAGAAACGGAGTTGGTAATGAATCTTATTTATCGTAGATGCTAATGTATTTAAATTTAAATCCATTAGTGTAACGTTGTGAAGTCTATGTTTATTCTAACAATAGTTTAACATTGAAAAGTTTACGAATGTGTGCGTATGCGTATATTATATACGTAGGTATTTAAGTATGAGTAGTCTATAGTCAGAAGGCGAAATTACGCGCCAAGTTTTGTTTGGACAAAATTTTTTCAATGTATTTTAGATATTTTTGTTACAAAAACAATAAACTTTTTGCGTAGCAAAAATACATTACTTGATAAAGAAAAATAATATATTAACTTGCTGAAATTGTTTTTGGTTCATTTGAGTCTGATCTGAGTTAAAAAAAACTCATACTCACTTTTGAAATATCGTAATAAAAGATTAAATCTTGCAGATACTTGTTCTACATCAGTTCCTATCAGTATTACATACGAAAAAAGGAATGATATGTGAAATAGAAAAACACTTCTATTTAAAAAAAACTTAATTCCCTAATAAATAAACAGCAACTGCTGCCTGCTATTTGTAAACCGAAGCATCAAATGAACATTGAATTCTTGAGAACTTTGAATCATTCATATTTGATTTGTGACGGGAGTCTCAATTGTCTGCCAGGACCACCACGATGGGGGACTTCATAGGAATATCTAAATAGTAAGGATACCAGTGCTTACAATAGGTGGCGGGTCAAGAATTTGAATGATAAGATGCGATATATTGTTTTAAAAATGATGCTCATGGAGGAAAATAGAATGTATGCGAGCACCTAGCTTCAGTGACGGACAGACTGATAGACTGTTGTTTATTTCTTTATTTGTTGATGTTTCATAAGTAAACTATTTATGGTTTAATTGGAATTAATTATTTGTCTTTGACTTAATGACGAAAAGACGTTTGACAGGGGACAATGCTAGAGAGAAAATGAATGAAAGAGACGAATATTCGTCTAATTTTTGACAAAAGTTGTTTTGTTTGTCACTTGTATTTTTAGATATATTAACGATAGAGATTACTCCCTAATTTGTTTTACCGTTTATAAAGTTATTAATGGTAGTTAACCCATATTTATCTGTTTATAATTTATTACTCAGAACTAAAATATCGTATTTCCCGGCCTTGAACTGAAGATCTAAGACTATATCACCAACTTTCAGTTAAGATATAGACAATTATTATCATTAATTATCATGTTTTGCTGCTCATGAATATGAGCCTTTAGCATGGCTTGAAACTAGTCGAGTTCCTTGTCAAATAATTATGTGAGTAAGCCGAAAAACATAATAATTAATTTAGTATGTCTCACGAAAGTTATAGTATAAACAATCATTATCATTTTTAAAACAAAACAAAAACAGCAATCCAGAATCCAAAGATCACATCTCTCAATCAGCAAATAACTGAATATAGACACTAATAACAACAAATAGAGCTGAAAATCGTAGGCGTCGAAATCAGATATGGTTGAATCATCAGTCAAAGTTACCTCAATGGTCTTTGGGTACATGCGCTCGAATGATTTACAGAGGCTATCGTTTGAGCATATTGCACGTCGAATCCAGTTGTCGGTAAATTGCACCAGTCTAGACTAATGCACCTCTAAATGTGGTGGTGGGGGGATGGATTCGGAACCTGGATTTTAATTATGAAGATTCGAATATGAACCTACTGACTTAACAGTTTAAATTCTCATATTTAGATGGTAACTTAATTCTATTGTGAAATCGATATGCATAGATATTTTCGCTCGTTCTTCTCCATAGGAATCTTCGCTTTAGAAAAGCAACTAGCTTCACTAGGAAACTGACGGACAGACGCTTACAAAAAAAAAAAAAAACATAAGTTTCAATAGAAATAAATAATTTCACTTTGGGTACGGTAATGAAAAACATCTTGAAGAAAGAAAGGAATCTATAAGTCGTCAATCTCACCTTGATCAAACGTGGTGATTAATGCTCACCCCTTCTTCGTATGAGAAGAGGCTTTTGCCTGGCAGTGGGATAGTTTACAGTCTAGCATCGCAATGCATTATCCTATCATTCCTCTTGTAAACGCACAAATATATTTAGATCACCAATTAACAGTCTTAATTGATTAAGCTGCGTTGCCATGGTTACGGAAGTGAGAAGTGTTGTAGCTTAATGTGTCCAGTAATTGGAATTCGGTCAGTTTAATTATAGTGATAAGGTTTGGTATTGTGTTAGGTCAGAGTTCGATTCCTGTCTAGGGTAGAGTTTTGATTCGGAAATTTTAGTTTTCATGTTTAAAAATAAGCTTGATTCTGATTGCATTATTATTAATTGGTATATAAGTAAGACTACTATGATCGAGTTTTCCATAATTAAGTCAGATAAAATAAGCATTCCATTAGTGTTGACAATAATAATAAAAAAGTTTGTCACTACAATTTGTGTCACACTGCATTAAATCCGATTCTCCATACTCATAAACTTTGCTCAAGAGTTTTATAGACTTGGAACGACCCATAAATCTATTGCTGTCTCGTTAGAGCCGACGAAGAGAAATAGAAAAACAAATTATTTGATCATAGGATGAAAGCTCTCAATGCATTAGGAAAATTTGTCTGTATCAATGGAGCAAAGTTAGGCAGGCGACCGTCTCGGTTCAAGATGAATATCGGTAATCGAATTGTAGGCAAAGATCGTTTGCTGGACGCTCTTTAGGTTCTATTTAGAGGTCCGTAGACGACGGACGAACGGACGGACAAAGAGACAAACGAAATTAATCGGAGATGCGCCGACGGCCTAATCCAATCGCGTCTATCCGGTCTCTGCCTTTTAAATAGATCAACCATGACTTCGGGCGGTCCTCCCGCAAGAAGTTCGCTTTAAACCGCCTTCTGCTTCGAATATACGAGGAACAAGAGTAATCTTGTTTTCTACGCTTTCGCGCTAACATCTGTATAAAATGGCTGTTCCAAATTTGTATCGATATATCTCACTGAAATAGAATTAACATCAATTTTATAGAGAAATAAATCTTGTTGATAATTGTTTTCTGCTACCGAAACTAGTTTGATTCTAATCTCTATCACTAAAGCAATACAGTTTACAATCCAACACAAATCTTTGCAAACAACCGCCCACATAAATCCAGAATAATGAGTCCATAATTAATAGAAGCGCAATTTTTAATTAACACCAACAAGATCATTTGGCGACAGGCTTTGGCGACATCAATTTACGTACAATGTCAATTTGCAAGAACCGGGCTATGGTATACTCTGCCTCATTAGAGGGTAAAGCGGTTGCAATTAAACCGTGCGTCTTTTGCGAGTTAACGAGCAGCGGGCACCGAAATTGGACGTCCCGCCCGCCCTGGACACACGTTTTAATAAATATACATTTCGACGTGATGCAATAAATATATTCGCTGATGTTATCGCGGTGAAATGTTCGACTCCCTTCCAGTTTAAACGAGGATGTAATGTTTAATTGATGGGTGGAGAAATGTAACAGATATACCGTGTGATTGGCTGTTTTTTAAGTTTATTGATTAACGCCTTTGTGTTTTCTCAATTAAACATATTAATATTTTTTTCCCACTTAATCAAAAAACATAAACATAACGAAACAGTCATAGCAACCTGTCAAACCTTCTTTTTTGACAAGATACATGTATATAATATCAAAAAATACAAAGAAAAATGAACACAACTCCATTTATTCTTTACTCCAATTAAAGCTAGCCCTAAATCATTATGACAGTGGAGTTTAAAAAGTTGTTAGCTTTAACTAAGGGCTGTGAAGATGTTGGTATAAAGGGATCTTGTTAGTGATGCAGCCGGTCCAGCTAACGAGATCCCTCCGAGATATAGGCTACTGCTGATTGGCGATGACAAATTGTCTTCAGATGAGCAAATAAAACTATGGAGTTTGTTATGATGATGATACATGTTTGTAAACCTATGATGAAAATATGTAGAAAAGGAGTTTTTAAGATATGTAGGTGTTTTTTTATAAGAAGCCCTTAGTTATTTGGTTAATCGATTAGAGCAAATGCACATATTAAGATGGGTGTCTTGTGTTGATTTATCATGTCGAGAAAGTTCGACATATTTGGAAATAATGCCAGTGTATGGCAATAAAGTCGAATAGGCTAGTTATGAACTTAATATATCACTGGCAGT
Source organism: Spodoptera frugiperda (assembly GCF_023101765.2). NCBI lineage: Eukaryota > Metazoa > Arthropoda > Insecta > Lepidoptera > Noctuidae > Spodoptera > Spodoptera frugiperda. The sequence goes on from NC_064212.1 coordinate 4,458,872, forward strand.
AATTAGGTGTCACATTAACATAATTTTTATCATGCACTTTTCCTTTTAAGACTTAAAATTAATGAAGAAAGAAACAAAATGTTAATACCCACAAACACACCAGCTATCTCAGTACATTTCGCAAAGTACCTACGTTAGTTAACTAAAGTGTTACTAAGAATGGTAAGAAGTTGGTATTTTAGAGGGGGTCTCGTTAGGCGGGCGGGTGGCTGATTGCCGATTGAGCACCAATTGCCTTGATTGACGGCGCCCGCACGGCTAACGAACCTGCTTTCAACGTGGACGTGCCGCACTCTCACGTCCCGTCGACTCCTTGCTTCACTCCAATAGAATAGAATAGAATAGGAAAGACGATGGTGTGGATGGAAGATGTGACATAATTTGGTGTGTGTCATTGTTAACAACATTAGAGTTTTGTATTTACTCAAATATGAATTGGGTGAATGCCATTTACTTAAGGGTTTTTACAGTATGAACGTTCCAAACTTTCATATATTATGCTACCTCTTCTCACCTAAATCTATCTACGTAGTTCACAGCATAAAAAGCTATACCAGATTTCTTAAAAACATTTGCAACTTTAGCTTTTTGAAATAAAGTTCAAATTGTCCTAAAGAATTTTCACCTGTCCAAAACTGTTAAACATTTTAAACACATTGTCAACCTAGTCCCTTTTGTCATAAAGTCGAAAATCAATCAAACATATCTGTCGGGTTGGGGTAAGTAGTAGCGTCTACGTCTTGCGGACGCGACGTGTATGTAGGTCAGTTATATGTACCAGCCAGGTTACTGGGCTGATGAAGTGATTGCGTGCTGCTATTCAAATACAAGTCAAACAGACGCGTACAGTCTACACTTCTCCGCGGAATTTTATGTTTACGATAAAATACACTGTATTTTGGCTAATTCGTATCCATCTGTTTTGATCGTGTTCCAAATTACATATTTAATTTATAACTTGTAACGAGAGTATCACTGTATATTCTTCTAAAGATTTGTATTTGCAGATCTATGAGGAAAAACCCCTAAACAGCAGTCCGCATTGCCAACTCGTCATGTTCGAAACTAGAGGTGCTACAGTACGACAGGTTCCTGATTGCTGACTGGCTCCAATAATTTGGTCCGATTGACGCCGAGAAATCCCCACTGAATTTGGTTCATTTGTACACAATCAAGGAATTCTGTAGCACCTACCGCAATACGACCGCCTTGTGTAGCGCTTATTGCCTACACAAATGAAACATAATCTCTTCATTCAAACAATGCCTGCGCGCTATAAATCATTATAAAATTCGAATTAAGCGAGCTTAATGTTGATGTAACGCTTCCGAGGCTTTTATAGTCGCACACACGAGGCGTAACACCTCGCCGGCTAATTCGTTCGTACACAGTAATCAGTTGCACGTAACATCATCAGCGTCTTTGTGGAGCGAGACCGCAATCCATCATATCGGGACAAAAGGAGGCGGATAAACGCGCCAGTTGTTTGCGTGCGAGAGCGTTAATTTTGTTAAGGAGTCTCAATCAGTGAAGGCGTGTAAGTAAAGTCGGCGCGCGACCGCCGCGGGAGCGATTCGAGCGAATTACCGTACCTGGAGGCGCGGGGCCGACTCGTTAGTTGTTGTTTGCCGAGTGACGCGGGTCAATCAGCAGAGACATGCACGGAACCGCACTTCTTCATCCCCCTCCGAGGCCCCTCACCTGTCCCCAGCCCCGCTCGTTAGGCCGCGCCGTCTCTGTCAACTGTGAGACGAGCTTTATCGAATCTACGACGCACGACCCGCGCCGCGGTCGGCCCACTCTTCGCTCTAGTTTGACTCACAACCGCCGGTAAACAAGGGAAATCAGTGTAAAACGAATTTATATGAACGACAAATAGAAGGGGGCTAAGTAGCGTAACGAGATATTATAGGCGTCTGTGATAACTCAAGGCGTTGGCAAATGATAAATGACTCGAAAAGATTTGACTCCGGACTTAAAAAGATCAAAAGAAAAGTTGAGGACAAAAAATGTTACAAAATGTGGCACGTCTATAGCCGTAATGAAGTAAAATAATTGAATGGAATGGCATGCGTTTAGCTAATTAACGCGCAGACCCGGACAGCTGCGGTCCACGTGCGAGGCTGCGCCCGCGCCGCACACCGCCCGCATCTTCTACGAGACTACGACAGACCGGTCACCTCTGCGGTGAAAATACAATTTCTAACTATTTCTGTCCAACTTTCCTATTACACTGCTGAGTAAGACTTTTAATAAAATCTTAAATTACTAGTCAATATTGTTTTCGTCGGAAGTCTCATTCTATAATTTTATATTTTAATGATTGAAATAAAAACAGATGCAGCTAGTTAAAGCAAAATAGCTTGTAGCTAGTAATTAAATCGAGAATTATATTTCTATAATCTTTGTTTTATTAGTTTTACTTAATTGTTATTCATGTGCGGTAAGGCAATAAATAATTCCAAAGTACTTTGAATGTACATTAGCTAGGAACTTCAAGTATGAACATTACAATTATCAACACATAAAAAGAGACATGTAGTTAGCTATTTTAACGAAGCAAACAATTACTAACATTTACTGTAATTATACACAAGTGATTGTACGTAATTCCACATCGATTAAGATTATGGCTTGCATAAAACTAAATGGAAATCGAGGGACATAATTGCTATACAACTTAAGGAATTTATTGTCCTAGATTGCTATTAACTGTGTGTCTTATTCTTTGGTTACAAGGACTAAATATACTTAGACAATATACTTATCAACAACGTCGCAGAAACGGCTATGGATATTCATTAGTTCGCAAAGACACATAAAATTTCCATATTCGTAGATATAGCCGCAGCATTTGGTAACTAACAGTCGCGGACTCGCGGTACTCTGTCACAAAAGCCTGATTAGTGGCCCTCTAAATAAAAACTTTGTTGCTTACATCTTAAATTAGTCCTTAGCGTTCTTTAACGAGACCAATTTAGTTGGTCCGCGAGACGCCGTCGATCCGTGCTTGTGTGCAAAACTGTCTACTTTTTGCTTCTCTCCCAGGTAGAAAACACAACGGTTCGAAGCATTTTCATAACAATGCGCCTGCGGCTTTCTCGGTATACTTTTTTGGACACGATGCGTTTGACAGACACGCCATTGTCATCGTCAGATGATGGGCTAAAAACTAAACCTTATATTGATGATCAATGGGAAAAATCGATGCGAGTCGAACACTTGAAATACCGAACCATAAAAGGTACCAATTAGTCCTGTTTGTTTGGTGGAGTTGGAAATAATTAGATTAAGAAGAACAAATCCGACTCACCTTGTGTAATCGCTTTTGCATAATATCATTCCGCCTTTGAAGTAGAAGGAGCGGCCCATGTCCGCGAGGGCCTGCCCGCAGCAGGCACACTTGAGGCAGCCGTGGTGCCAGTATCTATCGAGGGCGTGCAGGAGGAACCTTTCCACTATCTTGCCGTTGCAGCCCGCGCATTCCTTGAGTGCCGGGTTGTTGTTGTTGTGAGGGTAGTCGTGGCCATTGGCAGCGAATGCCGCCTCCGGCGAGGGCGGGTGTGGCGAGCTGAGCTCCGCGTACCCGTGGTAGTGCGGGTTCATGCTCAACGCACTCGCTGCCAGCTTGACGGTTGGAGCGGGAACCGCTCGCACCGACCACCACAACTACACGCCCTGTGGACAAAAATACAACAAGTTAGATTAACCATCATAGAAACCAGATGCCTGAAAACAATATTTGGATGATGGGAATGGGTGGGCAATCTATAGCAAAACATGGAGAAAATTGTGAATTTATTTTGAAGTCAAACTGTTTGGCTCAGAGAGCAAATTCCCTTTGACCTCCTCGAGATGTTGACCCGTTGTTTTAATTTTTCTTGGCAGCCCTTGGTCAGGGCGCCGTGGATTCTGGCGTAGGCCTGCGGGCGGCCGCGTTTATAAAATTTTCCAATTAGCAATTTCATACAATTAGGAGCGGGGTGAGGGTGCGGGTTGCGGGGCGAGGGATGGTTAGCGCGGGTCGCGGCGCGGGGAGTGCGTCAACCCGATCCAATTAGCTCGCGGCCGGCGGAGCGGCGGGACGCCCGTGCCGTCTGAGCAGCCCTGTCGCCATAAAACTTAATTAAACGTTTTAAAACAAGTATTCATTAAAGAATAATCAAGCTTATGTAGTCATAAATAACCGGATTGTCCCGCGCGGAACGGGTGCCGTAATTAAGACTGCACAGAGTTGATCAAACGCACTGATTTGAAACTACCCTTCATTAAGAGAGCGCGAGTCGGGCGCGGGAGCTTCCGCTGCGGTGCAGAAACTAATTAAGAATAACGGACGCTTTAAAAGCGTAATTAATTTAGATTGTAATTCTATTTCTCCGAGAGTAAAGTAGACAATTATTTCAGTAGCCCTTTCTTTTGGAACGATTTGCTTTGCTGAATGTAATTTGCTTAATTTCTGTGTCCAACAGGATAAAGGGTTGTAGCTGTGTCGAGATTTATTTGTTACGTCAGGATCGACGCTTAGCGCATGATAAACTGTGTTATTAGGAGTTGTGATTCCATGAGCAGAATGAAATAACGCATCAAGATTAATTAACTCAGTAGACTTTTGTTACAATTGCCACAATGGTCGGAGTGTTGCGTGGAGTTGCATCAAGGATCACGGTGGAACATCAGTAGGAGCGTGAGGAAAGTCATTATACTTGTTGGCGAGCATGTCTAATGAAGGCTATAAGGGCGAGGTATGGCGTGAATGGCGGTGCGGTGGCTCTGGCGGCAGTTGCGTGAGTCCTAATGAGCGGCGTCGCGTGCGCAACTATCGCACTTCGTTAAATCGCCCCGAACTACGATCCGAGGGTATTAATGTCTTTGTTTAGTTAATTCTGCAACGCATTAGGCATTCGAATTGAGGATTTGAGCTCTTAATCGAACATTGCGTGTTTCACTTCCTATTTCACGTGGTAGACTTCAAGGAAACGGTTATGCTTCATAGAATATTTCTTTTAATTAATAATTTATTCTCAAGGCGTCTTTGGTGTGTTGTTGAGTAGTCATTAGTACTAATTAGTCAGAGTTTTGATCCGTCTTGCTAAATGAAATATGGAGTTAACGAATATTTTGTTTAATTGTTAAACCGGCGAATGTAAGAATGGTACTTAAATGATCCTATGGTACCTAGACTCTAATTTTTGTTTATTTGTGTCCTTTAAATATTAATTCTCAGCTTTGAAATCATATCCTACATTAGTATTGCTATTTTAGTGAACTTGTGACTCAGTTTTCGCAATAACCTGTATCAATATTTCTTTTGTTAATTAGACTAAAATAATTACCTACTAGATTATGGTAATAAATCTTCATAATACGATACTAGAAATTAGTTCATAATGATTATTATACTTTATGAACGTCATAAATATTCAGTATCGGAATATTTGTTTACGATTTGTGACTGTTAATTGCATATATTGATTATATTATTTATAATGTATTCAAAATACATATTAATTGGAATCATTTTGCTTCGGGCTTCCACCACTGACATTGAATTAAATTATCTACCACATGCGTTTAGTGACATTTCATTAAGTTGTTTAGTTATAGAATTGATATCAGATATTTAAAAAGTTCTTTTATTCTTTTTTTAATATTAAATAGATAATAAATCGTCATGGACACTGACTGCCTAATACCTGTTCATAAATAAAAACAAATGCCTGTTTTTGGAACACGAAACAATTGTGCATAATTACTCAAACTTATGTCTATTTGAATTTAAACGTTCTGCTTTTCTGCTGAAATGGATCTTATTGTCGTCGGGGTTAAGGTTTAAAATATGTTTTATTTGGGCACGTTGTGCGTGTTTAGGCTGCCGGGGGTGGGCTGAGAACTTGGCAGGTGCCGTTTTCATTATTCAAGCCCCATTGATTGGATACTTTGTTGCCGTTTAAAAATCTTATTAGCAACCGCCCGACAACAAAGCGGTGCGATGAGCCTCCTCGGAGCCCCTCTATTTACCTGTTAAGTGATTTTTTTTCAATTACCGCGATGAGCTGCAGGTTCCGAACGAAAGTGTAAGTCATCTTGTTAGTGAATATTTATTTCCGCGCTTTCCATCGTACCTACGTCTACTTTTTAAAACATTTGTCAGCTACAATAAGCGCGATGATACGACAGATTTCTATTTTTCGTCGATTTCCCAAAAAAATAGATAATACAATGACAAACACAAACAGTTTGACGTGGAAACCATAGAGGTTATTAATCATACTTACTTATCATAGTGACGTGACAAAAGTTGCGGAACAAAGCAATTTGTAACAGTAATGTAGAAAGAAACACTCCAAAAAAATAATAAGTGGCTTAACTAACGAAAATTGTTATCTAAAAAAGGGTAATGTAAGTAAACGTATCGGTCACTTGTTTTAACTACAGGGTTTCCCAAGAACAGCCGGGTGCCCGCACGCCGCGAATAATGTAATTAAGGCGAAACCGCCGGCAAAATTAAACGCGAAAACGGAATGAGAATGTGAGCCTAATTAGAGCCGGGAGCGGGGCGGAAGACGCTGCAGCGGCACCCCAGGCCGACCCTACGCCGCGCACCGGGCGCCCGGCGTCGGGGGCCCCGGCGGCGGAGAGCGGCGCCGGCACGCGGGACCCAAACACGTGACGTAACGTCTTAATCTACCGCACACTAAGGTCACGTATGAAGCCAAATAATCCACCTAATGATGTGGCCAAATTAAAATCCAAATTAAGAGGCCCATTCAAAAATGCCAATTAATTTTAATTCCCAGCTGAACTAATGACAAACAACTACGCCAGTAATATTAATTCTGCACTAATGAGCCGCGTTTTAACGAACCTATAAAATATTAGCCTTTTTTCTGCTTTTTATATTGCACCACGCAAATAATCACAGCACAGCGCACGTCGGTCGCAAGCATAAATCCAATTCGTTTTCTCTCACATCCATACTAATTAAAAAACTGCGGACAAATTGGAGCCCACTCTTCGCCCACGGGAACATAAAATATCCATTCCATTGACGGCACCGGTCTGCCATTGATTAATTTTATCCAATCGGATGCGAATTCAAGTTTTTCAGGAGTTAATTGTCATGCTTCATTAGGTGAGAGTGACTTTCAGCGCTGTGTGCGATTACAGGTTTATTCTTCGATCATGTACGAGTTGTATTCGATTATTGAAGAATAAAATATCGAGTCATGTTGTTGAGAAAAGCGATAGCAGCAATATGAATGTATCAGCCCACTTATAGTAAACGGGTATGGAGTACACGAGACTAATGTGTGTAATATTATTTGCATATAATGACCGTTAATGTGGCCGGCGCATTATTCATCCGGCGTGACCTCAAAACGGCCGCAAGAACCGTTTGATCGATGTACATACATTCCCTATACATCTGTGTATTTTAAAATGGTTATTCCATGATAGGTGGGTAATTACTAAAGAATCACGTAGCACATAGATAATTTTATAGAGACCATGAGTGGTAAACGACGTAATTGACGCACGACGGTATCAGAGCCAACAAAATTGTGTGCCATATTCCGAATGATGGTTATTACGCGACTATTAAATAAAATACCGCTTTTAAATGTTTGAATTTGTTTTGTATCGTGTTATTTGTAACTGAATGTTTTAGGCAAATAAGTAGAAGACATAAGTACTATGTTAAAAATTGATAGTCAACAAGAAAAATAACATGATTTCAATGAGGATGAGGAAATTGCATTTCGCAAAGGAGAGTAAGAGCATTGTTGCATTAATAGATAGTTTAGGTAGATACCACTATGCTACTGATTTCTGGTTCAAACCAGTTGATAATAAAATTACATGGACGAAGATGCAATAATATTTGGGACTATAAATGTTGGGCAATAGATTCATAATCTCTAATAAAGACAGAGACAGAGTAAGCAAGGGAAACCTACTAGGAAAAACCAGTCAAAACAATTAATGTAATACACTATTTTAATTAATTGCATTATCTGTACCTACCCTCTTATCAGCATACAGTGAACACATCACAAACACACTAGACCACAAAAACTGGAACAAGCGTCTACGGTCTAACCTTGCCAAAATAAATTAATGATTTGTATCTACTAAATTAAGTACCAAGTCAATTTAAAAGAACAACTAACGTCCTTGTTTAATTTTCTGTTATTTTGACTGTTTTCTATGTTTCTGCTTACCATAGTTTTAGGTAATTATTTATCATTTACCTTGTCACTCAGTCGTGTCAGGGTTTTGCATGAATAGTCAGTATTTGGAAACACACCGTCCTTGCTTTGTTACTAGCTTTACTGTTTAATAATTAACAATTCACGTACACACATATAAGTAACAAAGAAACGGCACATTGCCCACAATATTTTTGTTTAATACTTGCTCGTTTGCTACACATACTTTTATTACACGATAACTTTAATTTACTGCCAAGACATATAGCTGGGTGCTTCATGAATATTCTCAAAATGTTAATTTTAATGTAGAACTTAAGTCATTTATAGCCGCTACAATTAATAACTTGCATCACAGAAATTTATTCCTACATGTTAATACTTAATACACTATTAATAATAACTCCAAGAGACATGTTCACGAGTCATTAATTCGTTAGGGTCTCTTCTGAGGACTTACCTATAGCAATAAAACTTTAAGTGAATGAACTAAAGGCGCACGCGCGTAAAGAATTCTAATAGGAACGTTTTGTAGTACACTAATGGCTAAAGATTTGTCATTGCCGCCAAGCAGGTGTCGTGACGAAAAACACGTAATAATGACCGTACAAGTGTAGACATTGTCTCCGACAGATCGAGCGCTCTCGCCCGTAATTAGAGGCGGCTGACCGAGGACGACCGCGAGCCACGAATAATAGAGGAGGCATCGGTTTCAATAGCAACCGACCACTATCATAACACAATACGACTGAAGAGGAAAATAATGATGATAATACAGCACCCAATTAGAAACAGCCAAACGACCTGTTCCCTAACGTTAATCTAGCCTATTGATAATAATCAACTTTAGATAAAACTTCAAAATGTAGGTACTGAAGTAAAAGGAAATTAAATTCAAAAAGTCGCTTTTCGCTTTGCTTTGTAAAATTGATAACGATCGCTAATCAAACATTAAATCAGCAACGTATAAAGCTACCGTTTACAAATTACGCGCAGATAAGAAAGAAAAAGATGATCTACGCGCGATAAATTAATTAACTGATGAAAGATTAATAAAAATTTTGATATAGGATCTGTTAAACAACATTATTAATTAAATTGATAAAGATTTAGTTCGAAAAACAAAGGTGCCGACACTAACGCATAATTGGATAACATTGATCTGATGTCCTTCTAATATTACGAACAAGTTTACAAAATTTTGATTGTAATCTATTTTACCTAATTGCCTAAGAGATGGGGAAAGTACCTGTTTACCTGTTTTGACGAAATAGAATTTTTAAAAGTGATAATATTTTTGTTCCGAATAAGTAATTAATTTGTATGATAGGTCTTAGTATGCTCCCTTGTGGCATTCCAGTCTTAAATACAGTCCAAAAGAATAATAATAACAAAATTTTGCACGTATTTTGACTCTTATCAATCATATCTGATTCCTTTATTCACCAAACATCTACATTTGTCTCACAGGACACAAATTCACAAGATTTACATACCATGCCTCATCCGAAAGCGTAGCTATGTTCAAGGCTCTACGTCAAACGAAGCGGTCCGTCACGGCGGACTGACCATAATTGTGCCTCGTCCAACAAATATATTAAGTATTCGTGATAGAAGTGAGCAGTGTGTAATTTTAGAACGTTTTGCTACAAATGTCAGCCGCGGGCGGGCCTGGAGTGTTGGACACTTGAACTTGTTGCTAGCCCCACTACCAGCCATGATTGCTGTCTTGTATTTACTTTGATACAAGGCAAAGAACTCTTATTACCGAGATTGCTGGTATAAGTAGTGGATTTTAGGAGTAAGATAATTTGTAGTGTAGTGTATAATATGGCAATCTTGTGTAGATTAAGTTGTCGATATGCGACAACAGTGTTATGTGAAGTCTGTTTTTCTTTAAGCGGTTTTAACAGGTGTATGTGTTTCGGAAGTCTTGTTAATTTGATTGTGAATCTAAGCTCATTCAAGTATTATGATGTCAATTCTTATGAAGTTGTATAGAACTAAATCAGACCCAGAATCACGTGTTTCATATACGCAAGCGTTGAATTGTAATAATGGCTAAAGTGCGTCACGTTGCACATTTATTATGTTTTTGAATTTTTGACAATTTGTCTTTTGAGGTTACTTAATTCACGATTACGTACATAAAAATACGAGTATTTTACTTTTGTCACTCGTCACATAAATTAACGCTATCTTTTACTTGACTAATTTCTTTTCAGCAGGGTTTTTCAAGTGGTTGCCAACGTAAATTATACTTTATCTTATCTTTATTAGGGTGCAAGTTAAAATCTTAATTGAGTCTTGACGTCAAATATTTATTTGTATACTGCATATCATGAACGACAACTTAAGTTGAAACTTGAGTTAGTCAAGTGGTCGATAATGCGTAGGAGTTTAAAGTTTAGGAATCATTGTGATCACAGTCAGGTAAAGAAATGAAAGGATTTTAAATTTTGAACTTTTCTATAGTTACAATTCGATGAAGTCGGGATACAAAGAAGTTGGTATTGGGTAATAAAATTACTATAGGGGAATATGAAGTGATCAGTTACTTAAGTAACTAAGCAGACTCGTATATAAAAAAAAAACTGCTAATATGACACTGATCATAAAACAGGCATTTACGTGTATCGTTCGACAGCTCATTATTATCTGATGGTCGTACAGTGATAATGGCAACCGATGCATCCATTGTTTCCATCAGTGAACGAACTTTATGTCATCAGGCACGCAGTTATGACCATAAATATTGTTATTTTGTTTTTTTATTATTTACCTCGTCAGGGGTCAAAGAACTGTCATCGATGTCGTGGATCCAAAGAAATGTGTGACGTGTAAATTCTTGCGCAATTTTTGTTAACTTTTGATTGTCTGTTCATTGGTGAACTATGAGTCATAAGGACTTAAGTTCATATTTGGTTGAAAGGATTCTTTTTACTCAGTGTTACTGTGAATTAAATCTGGAAGTTGCCTTTGCTAATATTTGAAAGTATCTAGGAAAGCATTCAAAACAGTGATCAACAGTTTAAGATTTCCAGCATTTGTCTAAGAAGAAATGTGAAGAACTATCATGAGGTACGAATGAATTTTAATAATCAATCTAAGGTATAAATATAGAAGACGTATTATTATCCCTTTTTTTAGGTGATAATTTGGTTACTCTGATCTCAACTGATATCTAATACTGTTTTTGAAAACCATAAAACCGATTTTGCCTGTATCTATCAGTTTAACTTACCTACAGATAATAAACACTTGAAAACTATCCTAGACGTAATATACGGCGCCAAAACAGTCATCAAGTTGTCAAAAACTAATGTTTATGTTTAACATGTTTCTTTCAATCTGTACAATTTGAGTTGTGCTGAAAAAATGTCAAGTGGCGACCACACTAGGTAGCACTTGAGAGGTCTCAACTGAATCGTTGCAAAATTGCAGTGAAGAAAAATTCATTGATTTATTGATACTTTAATATTATTGAATAAGTCTATATCTGAATGTTTGGATTAGTTGTTGATTAATTCGATTCTTAGAAAGTATTCTGGCAGGTATTTAATTCGTCTAGTTACCCTAAGTGTTTCTTACATATATATGTTTCAGTATTGCTTCACAGATTTTACTTTTTGCAGTAAATCCACTATAGGCACAGTAAAACCATGATTTACCCGTGCGTGCAGCGTGTTGCGTTTCGCGCGCACCTCAAAGAGCCATCAGACCACCATAGATGACGCCCAGCAAGGCTTATGCCTGATCTGGAGCTGCGGACTACCCCGTGGGTTTATCGGGGCTCCGACTCGAAAAGCAGGAATAGGAACGTGGTGGTTTTTAGTCAGTGATAATCTGAACTTCCTCTCTTCTCGCCCAAGGCGGGAAAAGTCATTGGATGATTTTCCCCCTTAAAAAACATGATTTAACTCAAGAACAAATTTTTATCTAATCATTTTTTTTTTCATCCACTTATAGCGAAATTAATTAATTACCACGTACACGAGCAAATAGACTTAATTAAACCTAACCAGCGCCGAAAACATTTATTATAATTACGAAATTAATTAGCCGTTGTTTTCTAAATTACTTATCTAAACAATGCGTTGAGTATATAAATCTGGAAAATTCATTAACCTATAGTTCGATATTTATTTGATTTAACTGCCTTCTTGGGTCAATGATCGCAATCACGACGGCTGAAGGGTACAAACTGTATTCTTAAGTTTGGTAAAATATTATTGAGTTTTATATTTTTGAAAATTAATAGTTGTAGCAGTATGGAATAAGCCGGTAAACGAGCACGATCACCTGATGGTAAACAATCGCCGCCCAAAGACACCCAAACCCCAGAGGCGTTACAAATGCGTTGACTGCCTTTGGTGAGGGAGGGAGAGATTGAGGAGGTGGCTAATTGGGTCTTCACTAACCTCACACACACGATGAAATACAACACAAGCGTTGTTTCACGTCAGTTTTCTGGAAGGCCCCGTGGTATCAATCTAGTCGAGCCGGCCCATTCGTAAAAATGAATACTATTTATTTATGTTTCTGGTTACATTTTAGTTTTAGTGTTTAGGATTAAAGAATTCCTACAAAGGATCAGGCAATCAATTCCCATTCACTACTTTTGTTTCTTTTTCCCAATAAGGATCGGTATTTCGACCACCGGAGATGACATAAAACTTAACTATACAATTTTAACACATTAAAGTCAGCCATTCTATTTCGGTCTGTCTAGCTGCCGGTCTATTTTCGGTTATTATTCAGTAATGCTATCAAAATATTATTGGTTAGGAACGACTACTTGACTTATAAAGTTTAAAATGGAAGCAGTTATTTTGTGTTGTATTTCAGTTTCTTTATGTGTTTAGTTATATGTATGGTTAAAGGCATGAAGTAGATTAATGTCATTTAGCAGTACCCTAACTGTTTCCAGACACAAAAATCTTGCCATAAAATCTGATTGTCATTTTTTTATTGCAACATTACTCCTTGTATCCTCAAAGGGGTAGGTAAAGGTACGCTAGCCCATTATATACTTTTCACCATTTGTGTTACAAGTCTCACGTTATAGGGGGTGAGCTTATTACCATATACTGAGCACATGTGTCCGGTGGCGATTGCTTACCATCAGCATCCGTCTGCTCGTTTACAGGCTTATACCTACCATCATAATAAAATATATCATAAAAAAATGTTCGAACCGTAACTTTAATTAATAAACTAGAACATAAAAATAAATGTTTTAAACTAAAACCAATAAGGATTATGTAGGTAGACTATTTATTAATTTTATTAACGTACAAGTGTTACATATGATCATAAAATAAAATAATAAATAATGTTTATACGACAGAAATACAGAAGTATTTAATTTTATTGCAATTTCTTATTACCAATGAATTATTAATTATTATTGATTCAGTTTGTTACTTCAGAAGTGTAAAATGCATACACCTGTCTTGTATAAAGGATATTTGTAACAAGATGCAATTTATAATATAATATTTTTAGACTCAATAAAACAATGAAACGAGGCATATGAAATAGGCTACAAAATAGCACTTTTACACGTCAAAATTATTATAAAAAAGAAATCTAGATGAGGTGGGCATTTCCTGCTGTATTACTTTAAGAAGAAATGCCGAAACAAATTCATAAGTTCTCATAGGTTCATTGTCACTCCTGCAAAGAGTTTTAATATCCAAAATGTCAACAAGTGGTGTGGAAGTATTTTAACGAATCTAGGGATCAAGCTGAAAATATTATAGCTGGAGGTAACTAACAGTAAGTCTTCAACATTATTTTGCACTCAAGTTTCGTTCCACATTCTTTTTTATAATTAATTGTAGAATTCTGATATTCAAATAATTATTAGAAAATTCCTAAGGATAAACCATGTTCAAATTTTTTTTCTTTTCACTAAATCGTAATCATAAACACATCTCATTTCAATGAACTACACCAAAAATCCATAAAAGCAATCTTTAAGTACAATCTCGGTGATAGAATAAAATAAAAAACAATAAATAGGGGCCAATAAATACTTCCTCGTAAATATATTAGAGGGTCTCGGAAGACTATCTCGTGGACAACAGTGGTTCCGTATAATTTTATTATTGTATCTCGCACCGGGTAGATAATGTTGTTATTCGGTCACTTTCACACCGTTTTATAGCTCATCGCGTATCGAACATGCGCTAGCGCACCAAGACGCGGCGCACTGCGCAGACGCACCGAGATAACCACGATTCCATGTTAATTTATCGCTTTTACTGCACACAAACGTAAACTAGTTACTTTCTAGCCTTTCTACCCTCCATAAGATACGTATCTTGGCATTTTCACTAATAAAATTCTTGATGATTACTTGATTTATTTAGTTTTTCTTTCTACGTGATCAAAATCATCAGTGTGTAGTTTTATGCGTGTGTTGAATGAAAATGTTAATAGTGTGCGTAAATCATACAGATATAATTAATTGATTTGTTTTTTTCTTGAGTAATTTATTTGCACTAATCACCTAGTACTGGTAATTGGTGAACATTTTTGCTCTTCTTCATCGCATGCGCAACGAGGTATAAAGTAATAAGTTTTATATGTATTGTTATGTGTAAAGAATCCATGTCATTATTTATATTATACATATTAATATTGTACCTATCAAAATTTTAGAAATTGAGTTTTTGTGTGAGTAAGTTACAAACAACATGTTCTATACAGACTCTTCGAGTAAAAGAGTAATCTATGAAGTTTCTTGCTCGTTCTTCTTCATCTACACTTTGGAACGGGAAATTGCTTTAGTAGAGGACTGGACGACAGACAGACACATTTTTTTTATAATATTTCCTTTGACGTTCAAAAGTGCCTTCCCGGTCTATTTGAAATAAATAATTTTGTCTTTGACTTCGCTTTCCTGACACGGCATTCGTAGTAGTTTGGGATTGCACGTAATTAAACATTTAGTAAGAAAATCATTTTCCACAACCTTCCAACACATTTCCACAACCATTTTTACATTTACGGAAACACCATTAACAAAGCGAGCGAAGCAACACGTTAAACATTAATGTCTCTCGTTTATGCATACTTTTTGTACTATAACTGTTAAGTTAAGCGGTTAACTGATGTTCTACCGTTAGCTGCGCATGCGATGTCAACCGCAACATTAAATTCTAAAACAGGATCGTATAACTCAGCCTTATTGTCCTCACAAACATGTTATTTGTTGTTTATTAATATACAGGATACTATTAATTATATTCTTTGATCACTCATTGCTCCGAGCTATTGCTGGGATTATAAAAGGTTCAATTATAATAAATGTAGCTAATTTCAATCAAATAATACCTCTAATTAGCTGACATGGAAACTTCTTTGTGCGGGCCGCTTAATAAATGACTCAATTGATGTTGTTAATAGTCCGGCCTCCGCGGCCTCATTATAACCGACTCATTCGGGGTTCACAGACAGTCACGACATCAAACTTCCATTTCTACAAATCAATGTGAATACGAATGAGAAATTCATACTTTGAATTTTTCAATTGATCGTGTTTTGTGGGATCCGCGAAGAGGTGTAGAATCTCGTAATCGTTTATTGAGATTAAAAGTATTTATTGCAATTAATCCCAAATTAGGCACTTTTGAAACGTCTAACTGAATTGTCCGTCTGTCGGTCTGTCAGTGAAGCTAGGTGATCGTTCCAAAGTGTAGCTTCGAATGGAGAAGAACGAGCAAGAAACTCCACCGTTACTCTTTTCAAGCTTGGTTTAATTAAGGTAAAACAAACCTTAAGATCAACACATTGTACCTAATTGGTTAATTATTTATATAATATAATTATCTACCTAATATATTGCTTTAAAAACAACACAAACTCTTCCTTTACTTATAAACCTACCATTTATCAAAAAGAATTAAGTTTCGCAGTAAAAACTTGGAAACGAAAAAGGATAATCATCATTACAAGGCCTTTGATACTTTTAATGACTGAAATGTTAAAAATAATCGCAGTTTTTCTATAAAAAAATGGTTTAAAACGATTTTAATCGAGAGTTTCGTTCATTACTGACTAATTACCATGTGCCCGAGGCGAAGTCATGCTGGAGAACAAATATTTTTGTTAAACAACTAATTAAATTTAGACAGTTTTTCGCTTAGTTAAGTTACAACCAAACATTGTTATTTAACTTTTTTACAATAATTGCTACTCGTGTATTGTGTAAAAATAAATTAGGAGACCTTATATAAAGTAGCGATTTCTTTATGAAAGCATGAACGAAAATTATGTCGCATATCTTAAGGAAAACAAATACATACTTCAATTAATAACTTTGCTTTTTAAAAAGAAGAAGGAAAGTAGTAGAATTGCTGTATCAAAAGTTACCATACAGGTTTATACCATAATTTGAAAATCTTGCAGATTTCTCCTAATTTTTTACCTAATTTTTGAGGTTTAGAGCTTACGGAGCTGACGAATTTATTGTACCGATATTGTTAGTATAAACTAACGCATTTGTATGACAATTAGATACTTGATAAGCATTAAACATTAAAAAAGTCTAGGTAAAGACAGACAGAAAAAAAATCTTTTGACTCACAACTATTACAATTTGAAAGATTGACAGTAAAAAAAAAGTCAAGAGGGTGTCTTAAAAACTGTTTTTGTTGAATAAAAAGTTTAGTTTTTGATCGAATGCACCGGCGATTTGGATTCTTGTTATCTCTGAATGAATGAGGAATGACATTGACTGACATCAGACTTGGATAGTTGTTTGAAAGCGACGGGCGGTCTGCGGGACGTGGTCTCAGAGACTATTAAAATAATTTGAAGTAGTTTTTTTGTCTTAATATAAATGAGTCACTTTTATGTACTTTGTTAAGTACTGCCTTGTTTGTACGGTTGAGTTTTGCGATTACCGTGACTAAGATTTCGAATTCGATCTACGAATCACACAACTACAGATCACAATAACCCTATGCTACTACCGATAAATAAATAAATAAAAACTTTAATAACAGCTGTGCCCAACCCAAAAATGATTGATCTATTCAATTTCCGAATAGTTTCATAATCATCGGCAAGCAATAACTTATAAACCTCCGTGTATTTCTCAGAAACAGCTCGACCAATTTCGATGATTTGTTCCCAAGCTTACAATATCAACTTACTATTACATAGATACTCGTATGTCTCCAGTTTTCTCAGAAACGTCTAAACCGATTTCCACGTGTTTTTATTACGAGTAAAGAATGAAGTTGAGCTGCTTGAGAAGAATTCCTATTTGGAAGTCATCGGCCTGATGAAGTATATGAGTAAACACGATGTAGGCCGTTGTATGGCTAATGCAAGCAAGCATAAGTGAGTATAAGTGAGCGTAAGTATGAAGCGTAAGATTGGATGCCAATGTTTGTGAAGCAGTTCCATAGTGGTTCTTCAATTGCGTTGTTGATCATGTAGGTACTATTACTGTAAAGTACTTCGGTAATATTCTCGGAAAGGGAACATTGAGGTGTACCTCAAGTACAGACTTTTTAAATGACTTCAAAAAAAGGAGGTTCTTAGTTTGGCCCGTATGTATGTATGTTTGTGCGCGATTATCTCGCGTTTGGTTGAACCGATTTTGATGCGGTTTTTCAGTTTTACCCATATGTACATATATATGTTTGTGCGTGATTATCTCTTTGGCTTAATACATGCTTTAAAAATTAAAGCGGTAAAGAAAATTGAAGGCGGTTCCCATTTTTTTTAAGTTAGTGTTTAGAAGTTAATCACCTGATGGGCGGTTCAAACCTCAAGATTTCACTCTTGGCTGCCAGTTATCAAGTAATCAATTCACTAACTCGACTAAGTTTGAGGTAATACAAGGGCTAGAAGTAAAGAGTAAATAGGTACACAAATATGGGAAATCACAATTCACATCGCTCGTAATTCCTGAGAAAGGATGGAAAAGCCCGTATCAAACAAACAAGTTTAGATTGAGAATTATCCTCATTCCCTTCAAACATTCAGCAGTATACCTTCTAGGATGGTAAACTAAACAATCCTATACCGTCAATCGTGTAACATTGAAGCAACACATTCCCTTCACGGATTACGCTTCAACGCCGTTTTGACGAGTGCATTAAAAGTTTTATTATATAGCAGGACGGGATAATAAGTGGCGGCCCCAGTTCACGTTGATGGACGTTTGACGGCCCTACAGACAGTAACCAGGTGGTCCCAACCAACCATTGTGACTGCGACACAATTTTATATCCGACATAACAAAACTACATTTAAATTTTCGTATGACTGTCAACCAGTCACTAAATGGTACATTTTATTTGTCGCGTGTGTCATTGGCATTAGGGTAAAAGCTCTTGTATTTGTACCAGACCGAGCCGTTTCCATGCGTATGATTTTCTCTTTTACTTGTTAGTTTAACGAGCGCGACAGAACATTACCAACGTAGGTCGCCCATAAAAAATATCCTAGGCAAGTTTCCAAAGTACTAGTGTGCTTGTGCTAGCCAATAGATGTTCCGGTCACAAAAACATTGGAGAGCAAAGCAAACAACGTGAACATAAATCTAGAAGTTGTAATGAAGCGTTATTGGTACGATAATAAAAGCTAAATTGATTAGCGGTGGTCCCGCGCAGGTAGACCGCATTCCGGTCTCCCCCCTCCCCTCCTCGGCTGCGCCGCCCCGTCGCGATCACCCGCCACGGGACCGGGACACGGGAATGTTTGTCATAACATTAAACTCACGTTAAGAAATTACGTTGTTACAATTGGTGCAGCTACCCCAAACAAAAAGAGAAGCAGCATTTTTGTAGCTCAGGCCTTTAAAGCTGTGCAGCAAATTAGTACCTTTAGCCATGTAAAGTAGGACTAGTTTTGCATTCTATCTCTTACATTTACTCACAAGTAAGGATTGTACTTAAATTAAAACTCGTATTACCTGCAACAAAAATAAAGATTTCATTAGTAAGTCCATTGGCCCAGGAGTATCCAAAGCTCAGGTAAACTGTAGAACTTGCTTTTTACCGTTGTGAGTGAATTAATAACTATGTGCGCAAGAGCATGAGTCATCGCAGGGCGCGGTGAAAATAAGCGTAAAATTAATAACAGATCAAGGTTGCAATCAAAGGAGAACGTGTGTATTTTTAATCTTTACGTAAATATAACGCTAGCTTTGCATAAAGCTATAAAAATATATTTTAAAACGCTATATAAAATTACTATGTTAGACTAATGATAATAATTTTCTCAATAACAATATTGCTGTATGCGTGCAGCTTTTCGGAGTATGTTGACTATCTGGTTTTGTTACTACAAAACAGGAAATATGCGTATTTTATTAATGTCCCTCATTTATAAAGTTAACAATACGATTGCCTAAACATAATCCCTACACAACAATACATCATATTTCAATGTTATCTATCATGTACTTAAGAAAAATACCATTAATCTTCTATTTAAAATTTTCCTATAAAATGTTCCATGCGCCATCTTTACGATCGCATCATTTTATTATCTCGACTAGTGAGAGATTAATCGTAAACAGATGATCAATGTTTCATTTATAATATAAACATACGGGATTTGGAACATTCGTACCGTGAGGTCGTTAACTGATTTTAACTATACGTCTTTATATCTGTTACTGTGGTAGTGTGGTCCGCGAACCAGTGACCATTTTATTGAGAGAACGCGCGTGGGCGCTGCTGTACAAACTATAAATTTAAGACCGCTAATAAAAATACTACTAACACATTTCCTACACTTTGATTCGACCTGTTTATGTAGATCAAAGAAGTATGAAATAAAGTTTGTATAATCTTCCATAACAACTTTGTGTATTCAGAGGATGTGAATGAGTAAATCGCACAGTTGCAGCAATATCTACCTCCGGTTTTTCGTCATACAAAGTTATGAGTAAGTAGTCAACTCGGACCACATACCTACGGCCCATTTGGGACGAGTTGCAGAAAATAAAATAAAATAATATTTTTAGTGGTCAACTCGTCCCACGTCACTACCACAATGACATAAGGTACAGTCAGTAGCAAAAGGGTTAGTGTGGAAATAATAAAGTTCTATTACTTTGTTGAAAACAAAAGATTTTCTAGGAACTTCATTCTATCTATGTTATCATTTACTTCATAAGTGATCGCCATGACCATTGTTTAAGCCACACATGTTTACTATTCTTAGTAATTTTGGTTAACTAAAAAAAAATTAGGTAATAAATTATTTAACCGACACTAAAAAAAGAGGTTCTTACTTCGTCAGGATTTTTTAATATGAAATAATCTATGCACAAAACGAAAGTAAAGAAAAAAACTATAAAAAAATATTTTTAATCTTGTGTTGCTAACTGTACCAAACATTGATAAAGTTTAAAAATCCATACAAAAAAAAAGTGGGACGAGTTGACCACTAAAAATTTTATTTATTTTTAATTTCCCCAACTCGTCCCAAATGGGCCGTAGGTATGTGGTCCGAGTTGACTACTTACTCAAAGTTATCTGTTCTCCAATTAAATTTAAGATCGGACTAATTATAAACACCTGGGAGGGACTCAATGCGACGGTAATGAGGAAGTCGCTGGTGACGCAAGCAGCTGACACATCGAGCCACACGCTGACAGTAATCATTGGAATAATTCCACTTAAGCCCGGTTCTTAATTCCTTGTGAATAAATTCGATTGTTGAACAAGTTCCAAGACCAGGTGTGCGGCTTAATGAAGTGGTGACTGGTAATTACTGAGACATGTATGATCGTAAAGATTTCGAGTAAAGTGATATGCGAAGTTGGTCGCGGCGCTGTGGCCGGCGCGGCGCAGGCGCGTTGTTCCTCGCGTGATGGCATCCCAGCTTCATGAATGAACGGCGTCCGGGCTCCATTCAACCAGTTTGGTCGCGCACTGATTACCGCTTACCCACTTTTAATCTTATCTACTACACGACTTGGTACCACCACGTGAATTGAACCCGTCGAGCGGCGACCGCATTGGTCGGCTGCTCGCTCGCCCCAAAAAACCAACGCAGCCTTCCTCTTTTCATTCACACCTTTTTATAATGTTTTTTGGTGAATGAAGTCGTGTTCGGGATAATTATTGAATTTCGACGATTCGTTACGAATATCGATGAGCCGGAAGCCTATCGGCGCGGGTGATTGCATCGGCTGATAAAATTCCGTCGCTCCGAAAGTAATTTTATGGTTTTTAAACTGAATTTTAGTTGGATCTGAAATATATTGTTGGCGATGTCGTGTACGGAGACGTCTAACTATGGCTATGAAATATGGAGGTAATATAAGTATAGGAGTCATAAATTAGATTTGTCTGGAAACATTGCTTAGAGCTATGTAGGAACATTAATTGGGAATGTCAAATTAATTTAATGAACAAACAAGCGTGGTGCAGTGTCGGTCGGTGGCTGGATATTAGACGGGCATTATAAAACGAATCAGTGGTAATAACGTAGGGGATCTAATTAAATTGCCGCCGATAATAATGGTACTCAGTCTCCCCTAGCAGACCCCTCGACATTTATTATTCTTGCAGTACCTGCACACGGAAACAGAGAATAATAATTTTTGGATTTCTCACCGACACGTTAACGTTAAATATTTTATAGTTACTGTTGTGTCCTGTCTTGGTGCAATAGTTGAACGTGCGATTAATGAGAGCGTGACATTTTAGGTTCTTATTTCAGACTTAACATTGATTGTTTGTTGAAGTTATATTATGTATTGCATACATGTATGAAAGTCAAGGCACAATAATTAGAACGACTGCAAAATGAGAGCTCTCTGTATCTTACCTAACGAATTAGTCACTATGTAGTAAGAACCAAATATTTTTAGCAAAGTTTAGAATAAATGTAAATATCTTGTAGCATTCTGTATGTGGAGCAAGGGCGGGCTCTAGTAACGTAATTAAAGGGCTCCGGATTCTCTCGGAAAACGTGTCAAGGAATCTATGAACTTCGCTTTATTTACTTCTCTATAATAGTTATTGAAAGAAAAATAACCTGCTGTTATTGAATGGAAGATAAACTTCGCTGGAGTAACATCATAAATAATGATAAATGATAAATGATAAATGATATTTATTTCTGTAAATAGATTATAAAATAACACTTTTACACGTCAATATTTCAAATAGCTAGATGAGGCCATACTTACTCATGTATAGACTATAGAGTGTTATAGACAAAACAAGAGTGTTATAAAATTGTTAAATTGGAGATGTACCTAACGTGTCCAGATACTTAAATCCATTTTAGTCTCAATCTGTTCGACAGTTTTGCAAAATACACACATAACTACGTAAAATTATTATTAAGACACCATTCTTTCTTACTCTGCCATCTACATGGACTACTCCACGGCATTGTAATTCACGGCAATTCAAACGTACACCTTTATATTGTTATATCTGTGTTTCATTGCTCGCCGGGGACTACATCTGCTAGGGGATCCCTCGTGTAGCACCCCCCCGCGCACCCCTACCCCACGTCCATTAGTGTTTTGTGAATGATTTAAAAGCTCTTTCGGATAACTACTCTGTAAGTGAGTAATAAGACTTCCCATTTTATCAGCATACCCCAAATTTTAAGTGTACATTAAAACATTAACGCTTATTACTGACAATTACAAAATTTAGCTCGCAGCTTGATAACTACCCAGGAATCTACCCAAGTCATTCAACCTCAACAAATTAGTGGACTAAAATTCCTTCCGAGATATAAAAATATAAATGATTAGAGACAATAAAATAGCTTTTAGCATAACGAAGATTCTTTGGCAACGCTGAAAATTTCGTCTCAGAGTTACAGACTAAAGTTCACCTTATTTAATGTATTTACCTAAATAGAACTGCTGAACACGTTAATATCTTGAAACCGGGATAGAATCCGATTGTAGACATCAAGAAGTATTTTATACACAATTTATACTATCACTACGTATTGGATATATAGGAAGAAAAGTCCTCAGAATAAAAATAAACATGCTTACACAATACAGACACAATAACACGAATCCCAGTGTTAGGTAGAGGGAAAGCGGAAGAAAATCCGTCATCTGTGGCTCGTAAACAATGCTCGTCGGTACGTAGGTGCATGTAAATGAGAGTTATGGTAATTTATCGGCGGGGATGGGGTGGTAATGATAAGATAACGCTTTTGTTGCGTCGCGGCCCGGAGATACGGCCCATGGACGGGCGACGCTCCGCCGACAACGCCGAATTATTTTTAGTGTACCCTAATGAAATTGAGAAAACGGTACGCTTATGGAATTGTCTGATTCTCTGTTCGTGTGTCGTGGACCTTTTGATATTGAACTAGTGTAGCAGACGATTCGTAGATGTTTTATTTCTTTGAAAAATGTAATGAGAAGTAAATACTATACTAGACAGCATACAAATTAATATAAATGCTGTGTAATAAACAGAAAAAAAGATCACCCTTCACTAAATAATTTTAAATGTGCGCAAGAGTTGAATACGCGGCTACCAGCAACATTGTCAGCTGCGCATTACACAATAAACATTCTTAAAGTCACATAAAAATATTTATTTAAACAATTTGTTATACTTGTAAATAGTACGCCTAGTATGTTTCGGGACATTTATCACGTGTCGGACTCACACTTGACCGCCTTTTTATCGTGAAAAATTACAAAACAAAAACAAGATTTCACACTTAAAGCATTTTATTCGACGACGCAGGAATCCGTTGGACCATTGAGGTGAACGGTCGAGGATAATTTTTAACGTGAAAGCTTTTACTGAATGCTGTAATACTGTCTAAAGAATTCGCATTAACGAAACTCTTTTACATTCTTTTAATTCAAATAGATGGTGAATATGTTATTTAGTGTTTACTAGTTGGCTACAATAGGGTAGATGACTAACTTTTATTTTAATGCTTGTTTTGTAGATTATTTTTAAATATTAGACATGTAATTTAAATTTTCTTTCGGAAACAAATACTTTCGAAGGTATATTGATTTGAAATATCGAGTGACGTTTTTAATTTTCATACCCTGTCATCATCCCTATATTAGTGTAACTTTAAATTGCAAAAAATATGGTACTTAAATGTGTGCCCATTATAATCAAGATAAAATCTTCAGTTCCCCATTAAAAGTGAATTAACATTTTGTCACTAAGGGATAACTGTCATCGCGTATCTACAATAGTAGAGATTGGGGTAAATTGGCAGATAAAAATAAATTTATCTACGTATGTATGTTTGTATGTGCAGTTAACAAGTCTCTACAGGGGTCCCCGACCCCATCTGTTACCCTACCAGACACAGAGACGCCGAAAACTATTATTATTGTTAAAATGATAATTCAAAGAATTTGTTTATTCAAATAAATATGGACGCCATAAATTGCCGCTTAAATAGAAACATAAAAATAAATACGTTTTGTTTGAAAAATTGCGGCTCTGTCAAAGTTGCCTTGTGGTATTTTTTATTTGGACATAAAGTATAAAGTACCGTATCGTCATACTTAGTAAGTATGGCAACACGTGATGCTTAAAAAAATGGTTATTTAAAAAAATATATTTTGTTTTTTTTTCATGTAACAAGCCGGTAAATGAGCAGACGGATCACCTGATGGTAAGCAATCGCCGCCGCACATGGACACTTGAAATACCAGAGGCGTTACAAGTACGTTGCCCCGGCCTTTTGGGGGTTTAAAATTTATAGGTTATTGGGGAATCGGGGATTGGGAAGATTGGGAAGATTGGGAAAGGGGGAATGGGGCCTCCGGTAACCTCACTCACACAATGCAAGCGTTGTTTCACGTCAGTTTTCTGTGAGGCCGTGGTATCACTCCGGTTGAGCTGGCCCATTCGTGCCGAAGCATGGCTCTCTCACACTTTTTCACAAAGGGCAGTGACATTACAAAGGGTGTTGTAAGTTTTATAATAAAATGTCTTCAGAAAAATATTATGAGCATTTCATGTAGCAAAGTAATTTAATTTGATGCACTTTGCGTGTTTTTCGTTCCCTGTATATGATCTGCAATAAACGATAGCATGCCATTTTAGATGTCAGCCATTTCATATTTAATGAATATAGATTTATACTATTGACAGTAAAATATGTCTGTCTGTCTGTCTGTATGTGTGATCTTTGTTCTTAATTTTTATTTTATTACTACATAGCTGTTGCAGAAATAGTAGTTTGTAATGTTAGTTGAATCGATCATTTATGTTTTCACCTCGATCTCAATCCATAATCTTTGAATTGAGATGGAGAGATTCTGTGGAAAACTGATTTCGATCCATACACTTACCTACCTATTCGTTTCAGTAACTTTATAAAAAAACAAAACATTAAAAAAGAAGGCTTTTTTCTAAACTAAAAGTCAACAAAGTACATACGAAGGTGGTAAGCGTTTAAATAATTCATAAACAGGTAGCCAAGCGTACGAGTGCGCGCGCGCAGGTCGCCATTGTTCGCTGATGAGTGGTGTCAAAAGGACAAAGAGGTCACGCCATGAACAAAGCTAGCTATGGGTACCTAAATATTACAAATTACTAAAAATGGTTACGTTTTCTAATTTTCCAATTTTCAACCTTTTGTGTATGGTTTTAGAGTTCAACTGACACGAGGAAATGGCCACAAAACAATTTTTTGGCTATGAATCAGTATTGAAGTTTGAAACCTAGTTGCATCAACTATGATTGGTCCCAAGGGTAACTGCAATTTGTTTTCTAAACACTGTGAGCAATAGCGTTTTTCGATTTAAATTTTTCAAAATAGTCACTAGTGGCAATAAAATTTCTTCGTTCTATGTGATACAGGATTAAATGATATTTAATAATAAATATTTTTAGCAATAGAAGGCGTGTTATATAATTCCTTAAACGTTAATAAAAACTTCGTAATATTTCAACAAAGATATCGATCTTTAATTTTTAATTGAATATTAAAAATATAACTACATAATTCCATTTTATTACATCTGTGTCTTTTTTTGTCATATTGTCTTTCTTTCCACATGCGCAAACAATTAAACAGTTGTTCCATATTCAAATTTTTATTATTTTTAAACTTTAATTTCGAATACAAAGTATGCACGAACGAAGGAGGTTGGCAATTTGCTTTAATAAAACCTCTTTGTTTGGTGGAGAACTTTATGCCGTGAATCACGATACAAGGTTTCTTGTCTTTATTATTTGCCCTTATAAGTGACATGTTAGTTGTTATTTTAATAAGCATTCTATCATATACCTGCGAAGTCTATTATAAGTAAACTATTAAGTATCGCGACGGTTTCTAGATGTAGGTACCTTGTTAAAACTTCACACGTCCTGGAATACTTTAACAAGTTCAACTGGCTTGATTTTAGACGCGACGGCCATTTAATTTGTGTAGAAAATGGCGGCATCTAATACAAATTGTCACGAACTGGGGCTCGTTATTGGAGGAGCTGGAATGAAAGACTTTTATTGATAAATTTAAACTAGTTTTAACGAACGACTTTGTCTTAGTTGTTTCAATTTTGTTTTATTGACTTTCATTCTGCGGAATCAACATTTTTTATACTATGTCTGACTTAATAGCACTGTTCCTAGATCTATTTTCAATTAACTACATTTACTGAAGTAAAGATTATTTAGACATTACTGACAAACGGTGAAAGAAAACATCGTAAGAAAACTGGGATTCATAATTTCTATTATAAGTTTAAAATCGCCAACCTGTATTGAGTAAGCGTGGTGATGAATACTTAGACCTTCACCGTGCGAGAAGAGGCCTTTGGTCAGCAATGGCAATGGCCAGTTGTTGTTGGTGAATGAAGTAAAATATAGTCAATGTTAATGATTTATTCTTATTTATTTACCATAATTATTCAATACATTTTTAAAATATTTAATTTAAAAAAAGCATTTACTGAACGTTTTTACCATTAAGACACAAAATTGTAAAGACTATTCCAAACACCTTTTCATCATGGGTATCATGAACGTTCGTTTTGCGTTATCGAAGCGATACTGCAACAGTTTCGCATACAATAATAGGCAAGGAGTCACCGGAAGACGGTGCTTGATAGCACTCGCATGGAAACGCATTTCACGGCGCGAAGTCGGCGGTAATTGTGGTTTTAACTTGTAAATATATCGGGTTCCTCTATATTGTAATAGAGACCTAACTAAATACTATAAATGTGAAGAAAGTTTGTTTGTTTATTCCTCTTTGAGCTTAATTTAACCAATATCCTCAAAATTTTCCACATCATCGTATATCATCAGGCTAGTAGTAAGAGTTGGATGTCCTATTTATAGGTAATTGAAAAAAAAATTCTAGACCCAGAATAATAAGAATTTTTGAGTAAGTAGTCAACTCGGACCACATACCTACGGCCCATTTGGGACGAGTTGGGGAAATTAAAAATAAATTAAATTTTTAGTGGTCAATTCGTCCCACGTTTTTTTTGTATGGATCTTTAAACTTTATTAATGTTTGGTACAGTTAGCAACACAAGATTAAAAATATTGTTTTATAGTTTTTTTCTTTACTTTCGTTTTGTTCATAGATTATTTCATTTTACAAAATCCTTACGAAGTAAGAACCTCTTTTTTAGTGTCGGTTAAATAATTTATTAACTCAATTTTTTTAGCAATCGCTCAAATTCATGTGTTATCCAAAATTACTAAGAATAGTAAACATGTGTGGCTTAAACAATGGTCATGGCGGTCACTTATGAAGTAAATGATAACATAGATAGAATGAAGTTCCTAGAAAATCTAATGTTTTCAACAAAGTAATAGAACTTTATTATTTCCACACTAACCCTTTTGCTACTGACTGTACCTTATCTCATTGTGGTAGTGACGTGGGACGAGTTGACCACTAAAAATTTAATTTATTTTATTTTCTGCAACTCGTCCCAAATGGGCCGTAGGCATGTGGTCCGAGTTGACTACTCACTCGAATTTTTGTATGACATAAATAGTGTGTTTAGTTGTGTTAAGTATGTGTTAACCACTGTGTTGAGTAGCAGATAGCAGAGCAGTCGTCAGCTGTTCAGCAATATAAACTCAAAAACTGCATAAACGTTCAATATTTTTGACCAATTTGTATCCATAATGTTACAAAATAAACAAGAAATCCAATTTCCCATAAATACTGTCATTCGATTTTGAACCTTATAGAAGATAGCCAAGACGACTAGTAAAGGAATATAATGAAATGTTACGTTAGCGTACAATTTGAAAAATGCGCCGCGGTACGTGAGGCGTTAATAGTGTTAATTCTCTGCATCGTTTGTTATTATCTGTACAGGTTTTTCTTATAATTTTCTATGGAGTAAAGGTATTTTATTAATTGACTGCTCTTTAATTGCCTTATGTACTTAGTCACGTCAGTGAGAACACTTCTCTATATACAGTACCATAAGATTTTTTTAAACTGTCTGGCCTGACTGGTCACTAACACTGTCATTAGAATTTAACTAACAAGCGCCATGATCAGAGATGAACTGCTCATCCATGATTATGGCGCTTGCAACAGTGCCAAAATATCGGAAACTCATAGACAGAAATAAATAAACATGGTAAATATCCTGTCTTAAGTTCTAATGTTAGTTACAATTGAAGTCCCTCTACAGAAGATTTATGTTGACATTAAGAAGAAAATGTCAAAGTAAATGATCTCAGACCAATGAGACGTCAGATACAAAGGTTACTAAGGGCATCAAACTACAATCCATCACTTAACTAGTTTAATTGATACATTTCAATGAAAAAACCAGCAATAAATAACGGACAGTTAACGATACAACGTAATGACTATATCGCCAGTGAATGGTGACCTAGTGAACTCCTCGATTTCCACCCCAAATAAAAAAGATGCGTAATTGATTGCATCGACGCGAGCTCATTTGACTGATTGTATAGAGCACCAAATTGCGTATTTAACGTATGGGAAGAACCCTCGTGAACCGTTGCCAATTTGGAGGCACCCCCCGGAGCCGACCCCGGCCCCGCTCCCCCCAAACATGTTTATATTGCATTTAGATTCAGATAATTCAAAAAAGCAATCCGACCAATTTTATTGCGTTCAGATAAAATTTTAGAACCAAAAACGCATGTCTCCGACAAAATTATTGTGAAATGTAAATGGAACATGTTGCAAAATGCCGATCCGTTAAGGGCCATTCGCAGTTTTATCAGAGTGCAAATAACCCGCCCTGAGCAGATTAGATAAACTACAGAAAACGGCGCGACGTGGGAAGCGAACCGACAATTATGACGTAAACAGCGTTTTAATTACAAACGTTTGTGTGCAAATTACTCGCGAGCCATTAATCTCTTAAGAAAAATGTCTGTAGCACCAGCTTCGCGAATTACTATTTTTTGTGTAAGGTCAGTCAATGTGACTCTTACGTCTCGTTAAACAAATAAGGATTGTACTACATGCTCGTACTATACGTTGACAATTTGGTTGGAATTTATGGCGGTGCAAATGAATGCGCATAATTTGTCAAAACTGTCGGATTTGCAGTGTACGCGTGCTAGCGATTCCCGGATCGTTCGGTATCTATGCAGATCTAAATTTAGAGGGTAATCGCTTGTTTAATAATATATGCCGCTGGGAGCACTCAGTATAATCTATTTACATTCGGAGTGGACCGATCTATTCACCCGATATTATGGGAACTAGTATTTACTATCGCCATTCAATGGACCGTCGACGCTCATTATAATTTGCTTAGTCAGCGTCATTTGAGTCTTCTTTTAACTCAACATATCTCTTATCTATGATTACTTTCTTACAATACACCATTAGATTAACTGCCCAATCAACCTTTCTCAATTAGGTATATCTTTTAATCTCAATTTCCGAAAGTTATTTGACTTGAATAGCTTCGAGAGCCAAACAAAATGCAGCCCTTCTGTATTTCAACAGACTTCTCAACAATACAGTTCCCTTTTACATTCTAATGACATTCATACTGACAGTTTTCAACGTCGTCGTTGTTAGTATTCGTATTCACATTGTCCATACGCAATATTTCATCTGAGAGTAGTACGAGTAGTTAATTAGCGGTTATTACAAAGTAAGTGAAGCTGATAATAGCAAAGGTATTCCTGTCATGAGGTCACGGATAGCGTCAGTCGTCGCCACAGCAACAGATGGCGCATTGTGTTAAAAGGTGGAGATAAGCCATAGCTTGAAGAGAACACGCTTCATAATCATGAGCCAACTCACCTACTTATAGGAAAACAAATTATAGAAACAACTAAACATGCTAATTCTAGGTTATTGCGAAACTGGCGGAATATGCCAACTATTCAAATTAATTAGGTTGAGATGTTTATAAAAATGCTAGACGGAGGTACGAAATACATAAAATACTTAGGTTTTTACGATGATTCAGCTCGACGTGCGACGGCGCGGCGTAAATACCAGCATTGTCTTCACCATTATAAAATTAATAACAACAATGACTCAGTGTACCGAATAAATCAAATTACATCGCCCACTATGCGGGGAACAATGAAACAAAATATAACGTTTAAAGTAACAATTAAACACAAGACAATGCGGAGGAGAAGGAGCTCCGCCAAAACTGTGAACTTCTTGGCCCCTCATCAATCAGCTATCACGAAGCTCCCGCCTTTGCTCGTTACACATAATTAATCACTGAATATAATTAAAATTCCCGATGACAAGGCGCGATCACCACAATATTCATCAGAGAGGAAAAGCCCCAGAAAGAATATTGGCGAGTTCAAAGAGCCAATGAAAGGACATTTTTTCAACCCTTTGGGACCGTCGTCTTCGAGTGATTCAATTTTCAATTAATATTTGACGTGACTTGCAATGAGGGGATAATTCGTTTATCTGTTGTGTTGAGGGCTTAAGTCGAAGTGATGATAGTTATTGATCATTGTGTCGTTTTAGAGTTGTGCGGTGATACTTTAGCGGCTTATAGTATCGAGGCAGAAGATAATGTTAGATTTAAGGCGCCTCGCCGGCGTCTGCCGTGGTGTAATTACCTAGTGACTCAGCACGGCTTTGTTCGCCCTGCATAGGATCCGCGAACAAACTTGTTTTAATTAATTTCGTGTCTCGAACAAGCCTTCAGTTGATTGTTATCTACTTAGTTGCTGTTAGCGCTCCGGACGCCCTGATAATGAAGCAACAAATTGTTCTAAACTAGTCTTATGATTTTGATACTAATGAATATGCTATTACTTAGTAACTATTGTATGTTGGTTTTAATAATTATGTGTTCGGTTTTTTGTTTTATCCCCTTATTCCTTTTTAAAACTATCGTTAGCTTCAAATAACACCGTCTTAAACATACTTGTAAGTACATTATTTATTTAAAACTTAACATACAAAAGTATGTACAGTACAGTCAGATCAGGACTAAAATTCAATTTTCAAAATCAGTATCCTAAGATTTTATTTATATTATATTTTTTCCTGGTGAACTACATTGGTCAACGAACTTCGATAGGGTCGATACATTTATTTTTAGTGTCTAAGTAACAGGTTCGAATATTTCCTTCTTTTTTCTTTCAAACATTTATCGTCGATCCTTTCCAAAAAGCCTTTTTTGAAGACAATTTTATTATTGTCTTATTAAGGTATTGTATGTAGATTTGAACGAGATATCGACACGTAACCGCCGTTATATCTCCTCATGGTTCGTGTTTGGCGCGCCCGTTTCCATGACAACCGGTGAAATATGGGTCCTGTCTTTACTAAGCTTATTGCCATTATTAGCTAAGGATAGCTATTAATTTCCACTTCCATTCTTCTGTTCTTGCATTCAGTTTATAGTGGAACCCATTTGAGTACAGAAATTGATGTGATTTGTTTTATACGCTGCAGTTTCATCAGTCAGCGTATAATGAACACCGTCCAACTAGCTCAAAGAAATCTTGAGTGTCATAAATAACCAAAGCATCTATACATGCCCATTGAACCATTTATTAGTCAATTCAATACTTACATTAGACATGATAGGAAGTCTATCAAATTCAAATAAAAAATAAATCAAACGACAGTCAATAAATTATAAATCTACAGCGATTAATACCACACGGATTTTACAACAGCCATAACAGAGTGCTCTCAAAATAATAATTAGTACCAATTACGAGACGAAATATCCCAACAATCAAATAGGATGACTGGCAGAAGTCGAGTGGCCGCACGCAGAGAAATTAAGGAGATCATCCGTCTCACTTCGATCAACGGACAATGACTTCTGTCCCTTACTCTCATTCACAATTCAATTTAAGCTTTCAATCATTGACATCGAAAACTACCATTAAGATAGCGAGAAGTGCACTTATTCTGATTGAATCAGACCAACATTGTTTGGACGGAATTCCCTCAGAAGAATTACACTCCTCTTCCTCATTGCTATCCCCAGCTTCAGTAAATATGTTGAAATCTTAAATCACAAATTCTTGAGGATAATATTAGAAATTGTCTGATATTTTTAGCTTCACAATCTCGAGTACTCAGTGTAGTTAATATCTATGGCCTGCTTTTCTTGTCAACTGACTGAGCTATATTAAAATTCTTTAATTCAAAGAATGCGCGTCGCTTTATTATGATAGAGGTTAAACGCTTGTTCCTAAATTCTTCAAACATCATTATTTCATGGCCGAGACCCTCTTACCTACAAAACAAATAAACTTCGGTTGACTTTGTTTATTTTTCTATGGGAGTTGAATTGCTCCTTCCTGGAACGTGGGCAATATTGGTAATCGCTCTGTAAATAACAGTAGAATATTTTTCTAATAATGACATAAGTAGTCCATAGCCAGATACAAACACATAAAAACTTCACGTTATGGTGAACGCAAATAATAGTTAACTAGCCAGAAAATATCGAGACGATGAGAAACGAGTTATTAAATACTTGTTTGAGATAGTTTACAAACAAAAACTCTAATTGTACATTGTATTAAGAATATGCACAACAACCTACGTGAGAGGTTTCGTTTCCGCCAAACGGATAAGTAGGTAGCTATAACCTGTAATCGAAACCGGTTTAGTCAATGTGGACTTACGGACTGGGGAGAGGGCATGCGCGATATCATAGCAGGTGTTCCACTGTGAGCCTACTGCCTCAATGAGAATTCCAATTCGAGCCTTAAATAGTTTGTCTGAGATTTACTTCGCGGTCTAGCTATAACACTAGATAAATGTTGCCACACAGCTGGTCTTCCATATACGTGCGACCTTACTGTGATAAACGAAGATAAAAACAGTTGCGAGGCTCTTGACGCTGTCGAGGAGGCAATCATTCCACCATCAGGCCGGGCTATAGACATTCGAGAATGAGTTTAGGGCGGCGTGTCTGTAACGCGTGTTTAATAATTTAAGGTCTGAAGGCGCGCCGTCCCTTACTGGCTAGTAACGGCGTTCGCTGAATAATGGATGGATACAACAATAATATGACTCCGGCAAGCCGTCTTAATTTATTCAATACCGAATACCATATTGCTTCACTATGCCTCCAGCGACAATTTCAAATCCTGGATATTTACATCTTCAAGTGAAATAAAACTTATTTTAAATATGGATGTCATTGATACTTAGTAATCCTCTTAGGTTCAACAATCAACTCTCATTTGTGGCGTTGGAATATCCTCTTCTGAATAAAAGGCTTTTATAAGAGAAACATGGGAACGTACACCTGTCGCACCCCGCATATTAGAATAGCGTCTGGCTAGAGTATTAAATATATTAGTATTCATTTGAAATATATCAGAGACGAAATAGCAGTTCCAGAATTTTGCACAAATGATATAATAGACTTATTTCAAATATCCCATTATTGTTTAAGAAAATAGAAGTTGGGAATTTACGTAGCGTTGGCATGCTACGTTCAAGCTTTATTTGCATAGTGAGCCAGTTGTTTAGTTGCTGTTTAAGTGTAAGGAACTAATGTGTAGGTAGAGAGTTGGCCAAGCGGAACTGGTTATGTTCTGTTCACTAATGTTTCACTAAATGAAGTTAACATTAGCTCGTCTGAGGTTTAAACATTCCCAAACTTTGATTGAAAGAATAACACGAGCTTGTATCCGGATTATTTCAGAGAGCATCCAATTTTCTTTGCAATCTTGGACGGTTCCGTTCGGGAAGTTAAGGTGGATTCAATAAAAGTTTATGATTATGCTCTGTGATGCTCCTTTTTCTTTAATCAAAATCCATTTGTGTACGTGGTGCTCCATGAGGGTGCAGCAGAATGCGTTTAATTCGTTAATAAATCAGGGTGCGGGGTGGTGTAGGTTCATTAGGTTGATCGCCCGGGGCCTTCCGGGGTGTCCTGCCCACTCCATGCACCGACCTTCTGTTGCTTGATGCATTTAATTTTGCGAGGGCATTCGATGATGGATGCGTCGCTAATTCCATTTGTCCATCAACGGGCTTGTCGTTTACAAACCACCGAGGCACGAAACATCAATTTGCTTTTGTTTTATAAAATCATTCAATTCATTTCATTTTAAATTGTTTTCGTGTTGTGGGTCCGCAATTTTATTTGGGACAATCAAATCATCAGCTTGCACTGTGTTAGTATCAAATGGGAATCTTAGTTAAAATAAGTAATTAATTGGCTCTCATAACTTGGGCTTATCGCTAGCATAAATTAAGGTAGATTCGCGCGGCGCCTCGTCCACGCACGTAGTGAAACTTTTAATTGCATTGAGCTCTATCACTGTCGTCAACTGGGAGTTATGGACACCCACTGAGGATCTACTCCTCCGTGTTACTAACAAATAAATTTTAATCATGGGGCACATAGCACCAATTAAGCGTATTATCAGGTATTAGACGCGTCAAATAAATTCATAACTGTCTCAATATTTTAGAATTAAATTGTGATAAAGAATAATTTTTAATCTAATGAAACATTAAATCTATTACAACTTTTAAATTAAAATCCTCGGAAATTGTTTAGAATCTCGAGATTCAAGCTCGAAATGAATAATGGATTAATTAGAATTTTTAAATTAAAATTGTCACCGTGTATCCGTTCTGTGGCCAGCACAAACATAATACAATAGAGGCCAGGGCCGGACGAGAGGACTCATTAATTTAGATGATTGTACAATTATCTAAATATAAGCGGAGCGAGACGCCCACGCGGGCGCAGGGGGTACTCCAACCCGAAAACGAGGGAGGGGAGCGGGCACTCGTTTTTAATTAAACCGGCGATGAAATGAAGTGGTCCGTATAATATTGCTTAGACATGTTTTAAATTAATTTTAACCCGTCTTATTACGAATGTTTTGATGAAATAATTTCTGCGATCTCCTGTCAATTCGACACTTTCGCCCGAATCATCATTTCAGCTGGACATTACTCTGTGACAGTCATTTGATTTGTTAGCTTGATAAAGTAGGTTGTAGTAATAGATTGTTTAGTTGGCGGGTTAATGTATCGGCCGGTGCTGAGGAGCGAGTGGGCCTAAGTCCCCAATAACGGGGGCCTGGGCCGGAGCGGGCGCGGGTCGGGCCGCGGTGACGGAGCCCCGTACGCAAGGGTTGTGCGCCTCTCCTCTTCTCTATTTGTTTTTCGTTAAAGCTTTAATTAAAAGTAGGTTTATTTTAAAGAAAATTGATGTTCAAAGTAAATAAATCCTTGATGGTTTAATTATCTCTTAGTAATTGAGTTTCACCTGACGGTAAAATAATTAGTGTTGTGCTCACGAGATGCTTATTAATTAATGATTTTGGAGATACTGTTGTACGGGGTAATCTATTATAGTCTTCGTTTGCGATAAAAGTTTTAATTAATTTATTCATTTCGCCCACGCCTTTTTTATTTCAGCAACATTAATTATATTTTAAAACAGTATCCTTGTTTAAAGTTCGTTAACTAATTTATCTAATACAATCGCCTTGGAATTAATTACATAGTTTGTACCTACTTGCAAAAGTGTTTAAAGAAAACTTCAAAGTTTGTATTCCTAGTTGTTGAACAAAAATAGTTTCCGCAAAAGTAGTGAGAAGACGTTTTAGAATTTCACTTTCAATAGTTGGATGTTAGCGAAGTGTTCATGTCAATAATTGCACATCACTCAGTTGAAGCAATTAGTTGGGCAGCACGTGGCCGCTTAGTTTGGAGTTAGTAAGCCGGCGCGGAGTGCAGCCGGTACGGCCCCACCACACACTAATTGTTTCTACATCCAGCAGCTGGCCTATTGTTATAATGTCCATCGTGTAATAGTTTATTAGTTGATGCAGTCTGTTTACAAACATGCTGCATTGCAGTTCGACGCTAAAGACGTTCGATCGTAGCAGAACTACCACCAAGTTCTTCCCAATAGTTACCTAAAGGCTTTGTCCTCTGGGGTCTGTAAGCCGCGCGTCCAGGCTTGATGCCTCGAAGGGACCCGCCGGTCTCCGGACCGGCACGATGCACCAAACAAAAAACTTAACAATAACAAAAAAACACAATAAACGTATGAACTCAAGAAACTACACCGTCGAGCGCAGTCTCTTAACCTTCTAGTTCGACAGGATAAAAGACTGGTCACATAAAAACTTCCTTGCAAAACTTTAAAACAAAACTGTACAGAAAACTTCGAAAAAAGTAGATATGTTTGTGGGGATCGACGACACTTCCCCGTACGGCGTTTCGGTCGCGACTGAGCCACGCGGTCGAGAGAGGGGCGCGCGGGGGGACTCGGCGCCGGCCCCGCACCTCCGCGGTATTATTTGATTAATTCGCCTCCCCCTTCTATACTCGGTGAGTCGTTACGACGGCGACGTTAAGTTTTTAAATTTCAGTGAGAGGACCGCAACCTTCACCTACTCCTTAATACTTTAATTGAATTAATTAAGATCGACGGGCGCCAACAAAGATTAGACGTTAATAAGCAAACGCTGAAGGACCGTCCCGTTCATGGTTAATTACAGCCGCGGTTGCGGTACGCTCGCAGGAAAAAATCCCAGCTGGAAATAATGAATATTACCTACGGAGCAACGTAAGACCCGCTAATTGGTGCATTTACATACAGAAGTAAAATAACGTCAGAGTGAGTTATTTGACGATGTCAGATGTTCTGAAACGAGTGACTGTCGTATGCGACAACGTAGCTATAGATTGAGTCTGCACTGTCGGCCGGCCCGCCGAGGACACTTTATGCATTTTGGTGAATATTAATCATTGGACCGAATCCTTTTAGTGCTTACAACCCACCGGAATAACGAATACGAAATTCAAGAATGGAGTTCCATTGATTAAGTAATTCATCAGAAGAGTCAGCTGACAAAGTTAATTCAGTGTTTGTTACTATTTGTTCGTTTTCTCTTATTTTTAGAAGTAACAAAGTAAAAGCGTCTAATGTCTCAACGATCAGTTTACCAATTAAGCCAACTAAAGTCGATTAGACGTTGACTATTGAACCCAATCCGTTAAGTTCATTAGTTGTTCCCACGGGCCGAGGCGACTGCGAAACTGAGCCACGGGGAAATAGTGAAGCGAGTGCTTCATTCGAAGTCACACGAACTTTGAGACGAACGAAGCGACTTTAGAACTTTTATCATGGTTAGATAATACGACATCATTGATGGTTATTAAGAAAAAAATGTGTTTATATAATCAGATGATTTCAAAAAGCTTCTTCATCGTCATTATCGTTTACGTTAAGTTTAATTTTAAAAAAAAGTTGACACGTGTTCTCTTTAAGACTTCTTAAAAATGTTTGCTGTCGTACCGTGTCATGGTGTCAGTTAATATTGACTTAAAAATAAGTGTACCGTCCCGATAAATAACTCAAGACATCCCTACAGGAAATTCATTACGGATTCCGTGTCGGGTTACAAGAAAGAGGCCGGTCTCGATTTCTGGTTAATTCAATAATTTTACGGATGAAGCATTATCGGGCTAATTCGGTTTAGTTCGGTTTAGCCCGATCGATCAACTGATGCGCGGGCGCAGGTGGGCGCTCAACTGAGTGCAAGCACACCGACCCGTATTATGAAACTTCGAATTTGGTACAATACAATTTTAAAGAACAAATTTGGGAGTATAACTTTAAAGTTTTAAAGGAAAACGGTTTCAGATTGGATTTTACTCCGGAATTTTATTTTATTGTTTAAGAATTGAACTGCCTTGTAGTTATTGATGCTGCTAGACTTTTTTTTTAAATCTCAATATTCTTGATGAAATTTCCAACTCGTTGGATGCTCAAATATTATTGCATTTATATTGAAAAGTTTTCTGTAGATATCTTACTTATATGTAGATATGCCATAGTTACTTCAAGGTTCTGTAGAATTGAGCTCCTATCAACTTTATCTGCCATACTCATTCGATTTTAAGTAACGATTTTGTATGGAAAACAATTGCTAAGGACTGGGTTATTTAATTATTGACTTTATTGACCATTAAATGACTCTGAGTACGGCGAAATGTCTCATTGAAAATAGATAAATAATATAGCTGGTGAAACATAGATGTACGTTTACATCAACTAATCACCAGACCACACTTTTATGAAAAATCAGTTAAAGTTATATTTTACTTCATATTTCTAGAAAATCTATTCTTCCAGAAAATAAGCCAATACTTTTATTTTTCAATATAAATCCTTGTGTTTTCTTTCGTCCCAATTTAAAAGAAACTTCCTTTTCTGTTGTAAGATTTTCGCAAACACTTTATTTCTATTTTTCATAATATATTTTCGTAAACTGAAGAGAATCTTCTCTCTGTTCACTAAAGATTTATCATAAAGTATTAGACATCGTTCGTAAATAGAACATTCTGTACTTAAGTCCCTAGTTTTCATGGTACAGGGAAATATCGTACGATACAGAGTGCTCCGCTTTCAAATTAATCTTTGTTTAAACTTAATGGGACTTATTAATCATGGGCATTATGTCTAGATGAACATAATGTGGTAATCGGTGACTCACTTCAAAGATATCGAAGCTTTTATTACGAAAACAAATGCACCGTTACACAACCTGTCCATTCCTCTATTACATTATATTGATCCCGGAGACAATACAAATTACACTCTAACGCAACGCTTTAAAGTTCACACTTGATTCAGAATCACTCGTTCACAGATACGTGGGGCAGGTGAATGCGTTACCAATATTATATTTCTTAATTAATAGAGGTGAGAACTCAGTTCCCCCGGAATTTAATATAATGGCCTCTATTCCTGACTAATTTAATTCTAATGGTTTTAAGGTGTTTTATAATTTTATGGCTCCTTGTCTAATATAATTGTGTTTATAATAACTTTATGCATTGTATCGACAGCTGCTTCAATTAGAGTGGTTATGTAAATATGGTCTTTGTGAAAGTTGTATTAACGACCACGCTTAGACATCGTAGGTGTTCAGACAGGCTTCTTAAATCCTTCGATATACGTTGCGTAATACTTTCTACATTCGTGGATGTTTTCATCAGTATTATAGGAGATATACTAATGGGTACGCCACTCCCGGACTCCCCCTCTGTCTGCCAAAACGTATGGCGCACTCCCGGCGACGTCTCATCCAATCTGGATAATGTGTGATGCTCGTCAATCGTGTAAGTGGCTCCAAATTGTACCCCGAAAGGTAAATTCTGCTCTCATTGAGTGCACTTTTGTGATTAGCTACTAACTTCCCGTACACATTACATTAGGAGGGTCTTTGTCATTTCGTGTCTAAGAAAATAAAGGTCGCAATAAAAATGATTGCGAGAGAACAAGAAGCGTAAATGGAGACTCAGACATCTTATTTCAAGATTAGTTTAACATATTCATGTCTCTAAAACGGGTAACAACGAGACAAGGGTACAATTAAGGCGGTGGCACACTGCACCGCTGCAGCGGAGGGCGGGTGTCGCGCGTCGGTCACAATGCGCCAAATGACGGCCGGTACGCAAATGAAGAATATTGTCGGACGGCGTGAATGCTCCTTAATGACGCGTCGGGTACGGGGCCCGTGTGCCGTCGTCACCCACACGTATTTGCGCGATTGTCGACTGTTAATTATTGGATCATTGTCGAGGTGCTACACATGGGAAGTGTCTTTTGAGGTGCTTCGTGTGTAGCTATGTGTCTTGTGGGGCTAGGAGATTTATTGCTAATTTTAGTGTTCTTTGGAAAGAATAGAAGAGTAAACGAGCAATCATTGTTGCATTTATCCCGCATACAGCTGTAAAGAGACAAAACTAGATAAAACTCAATATTACAAAAATTTCGGACGGTTAACGCACAAATGCAACAATAAAAATACAATGTGTGTTATTGCAATTAGCAGCTAGTATTTACACCACACAGCCAAAGCAGTAAACTATAAATATTCAACAATTGTCAATACTTTGTTGTGGAATTCGGTGAGTATTTGAACTTGCGTGCGCGTACGCACGTTCGGGTGCCAAAGCAACAGTTACACAAACTCTGTCGAGTGGTGTGCGCACTGTCAACAAAGTACCAACGAAGTACACACGCAGATTAACCTACTACAATCCCTCAATACCCTTCATGGAATTTTCAACCTTAGTTTAGTTGTTATAAATTCGAAAGTCCATTGTGCAAATTTGACAGTTTAGGGTAGCTTTATGTGCATGTGTACCAAGTTACAAACATCACAAATATGTCATCTGTGCCCGTACATAAATCAACAGATTTCAACATGTTTAAATGGAAAATGGCCACCAAGTTAGAATGAAGGAGTACAATAAGACCAGCAGATCTAGTTAACACAGATTCCCAAAATAGTATTTGCATATCAATGTGCAAATATTATTTTTCTAATCATCGTACGATTTCAGATTTTTCGTAATTGGATATCGGAGTCACCAGTAGCCACTGAACAAACAAATTGTAGTGTGTAAATATGCTTTGATATCACATTTTTATATGTGAACTTAAATCTTCAATCTTGGTTGTCATGGAAAAATCGAAATAGCGGACTTAACGTCTAAATATTAAGGTACTTTTTGGAACAACAACTTTATTAAGATCTTGTTAAGGAAGTTTAGAAATTGGTGCCTTTTAAATCAGATTATTTGCAAATGATTAAAAAAAATCTATTCATATATTCCAGCAGCTTACAAGCAATTTAGTGTCTTCTCTTGTCAATATTTTTATATATACCAGTGCATTAGAAGGAAAAAGAGATAGTGGAAAAATGGGATTGAGGGGAAAAGAGACAGTGATTGTGCACAACATACTTATTAATTTGAGCCAATCCCAATCTACCATACATTCTCTTAGCTAAGTTCTAATAAAATTATGAAATCGTTAACTTGAAATATCATATTCGTGCCAATAGTTAAAGGTACTGCCAGTTTTGAAGTGAGCAAGACAAACTGCTGTACTGCATTATGGGGCAGTAAATGTTGAAGTTATGTGTCTTCTACCCAGACCTATGCAGATAAGTTTATGAAAAAGCACTTTTAAGATCACGCAGCTAAAACCTAAATTGCCTAAATTTACGTATTAATCCAGATTTAATACAAATGACACTATTTAAAAAAAAAAACACACCCTCATTCTTGCTAGTTATATTAATTTAAGTGTGATTAACTAAGAATGAGAATAAACCGCGATTATGTGCTGCAGTTAAAGATTTAGTAGCGGATACTATGTTCTGAATCTCAGATTTAACATTTTCACTCACTAGACTTGTCTAGAATTCATCTGTTGATATTTTCAGATAAAGCCAACGATAATTGCTTTATTTCATGCAAGCAAATAAATAAAATCTATTGCAAGATCGTCCATCTATCACTAACTAAGCCAGATTTCTTGCATAAATTCAAGAAAACTTCTATAGATATAGGTACAGCTTCCGCAAATCTGCGTTCGAGTGGGACGGTTGCCAAATTCCTAGGAAACACGCGTTGCGGGTGAACCATTTCTTTCTATTGTATTATTTCTTATGATTTTATGAATAACGTTTCAAACGTACAATTACCTGGTTAAGACTGCACGTCTCCTGTAAGAATAAAATACTACTTTAGTAGTTTATGTGAAGTTTAAAGTTAAAGGGAAGAAAATTGTCGAGACTGGCAGGTGCGGAGATTTACGGTGCGCCGTTGACCTCTGCCAAGCAAATTGCCCCTTACAAAAGAAGCGTTGACGGACGCGAACAAAACGGTTGACCCTCACCTTGGCACAGCAGACGAGGGACCGAGGTTTTCAAAAAGAACTTAATTGCCTATCTGAATGTTCTGTGACCTTAATTACCTCGATTGCGCCATAAATTATACCGTTTCCATTCCACAAATACAAATAGAAATACATACATATGTACATGGGCACAACAACGGAAGTTATCAGCAATTATTTGAAACCGGAGAACATTGTTTATACACCTTGCTGATTTAAATACAAGATAACTAAATTAGCAATGTTATAACCGCATTTAAACTGTTTCCAAACCAGATAATTTAATAAGACTGGTTTTATCAGTATGATAATTGTTTCTCTCAGAACAGCACATTATCGGGAGATTTCGGGAGTGGGAGATCAAGGACGAGCAGGCTCGTGGCGTCATCGAACGAGCGCATTACGTTCGATTGTAGGGCCAGGCGGCCTAATTGCCAGCATTGTGTCGGCATGCAGATGTGAATGGGCTTTGATTTGGGCCCGGGGGCGCGGGGGCCGGGGCCAGGGGACAAATCGCTCGTTACGGCTGCAGGTAAACTTTCATTGAGCGTCGGAAGGCGTCGGACGTGAGAGGCGGCCGACAAAATGCCCTCGTTATTCGCCGCCGAATCACTCGCTCATTGTGCTCCGGGAAACGGTAGACGCGGTCGCCGAATCACGAAAAAGACTTTAATGAGGCGTGAGAACGTTCTAAATGAACGATTGTGCAGGAGCTCGGATTAATGAACGATTGATATTAGAGTGGCCCTGATTAACACCCATTACGTGATGCCCCACGAGTGCCGCCGCGCCGCGCCAGATACTTCGTCATTTCTTCGGCATAACGTAATAGATTCCCGCTTTCGGAAATTTCGGCAGTTCATCGGACCACTTGTTGCTCTGTAGAGGGTGAGAGAAAAACTGAGTGTCGGCCGAGAGGCGATCCTCCCGCTCCCCGCGACCTCCCCTCTCACTCCTCTGGTCCGAACTCGACACCACACCAATTAAAACCTGACTTCTGGCGTTTTGTCATGTAGGTATGGCACGCGTTAGATTTAGCTAGCTGTGTTGAATTTTAATTGAATCAATGTTCTAGAAATATTTTTTAATTGGCACAGGCTAGCATGCCGTGTGAACATGGAAACGAGGTTATTTGGCCTCTTAATGTGTTTATTCAATATTTTGAATTCAACAGTTGCTACGTACAGTCTATACACGTGGATATATAGTTACAAGTACGGGCGGCGCAGGGTGCTTAATTAGTTGGCATGAAGTGTGTAGTGCGGTGCATACTGCAAATATCTGTGTGTGCACCCCATGCGTGAGACAGGTGGCGTGGGCCGGAGGGCCCCAGAGGGGCCCGTGTCCGGGGCCCGGGGCGCAACGGTGTAACAGTTGCATGGTATCACCGACATGTGCCCATAATTTGTATGTAAAGTAAAAATTTAATTAACAGCTAAAAATAAACACTATTGCTTTCCATATTTTAATGACTGTGTTTGCATACCGGTTCGTTGTTTAATTATTTAATATGTCCGCGTAGTTAGGAACAAGTATTTAATTAGTTAGGCATGTAACTACAGCTTAGCCTTTCACTTCGAGTTGCCCGCGGCTTTGACTCGGCTTAGTAACTCTACCTGATGACGTAATTTAAGGATCAATCGACAATGATTTACAATGTTAGAAATGAGGTCAACGGCTGACTGTGTATCGGTGTCGGTAGCGATCTTATTTTACGTTTGACCGAAGTGTTACAAAGTTCAGTCAGTGCTATACAATTTGCAATCACATACTATGTATGTTTGTACATGTATGTGTGAAGTGTCTGACAGTTCCTTGATTAAAAAGCAATGTGTGTGCCAGGAGCTTATATTTCTGCTAATTGCCTATGCAATTTCTCGACATACATTATATTTCAACTGCCATTTAGAATAACAATTTGAATTTTAAAGATAAATA
The DNA here is from genome assembly GCF_023101765.2 of Spodoptera frugiperda. NCBI lineage: Eukaryota > Metazoa > Arthropoda > Insecta > Lepidoptera > Noctuidae > Spodoptera > Spodoptera frugiperda. Next base: position 4,503,137 of record NC_064212.1, read on the forward strand.
TAAAATATTTTGGCTAAGTTAAAAAAAAACTGAGTTATGTATTTCGTGCTTAGGAATGACGCTGCGCTTTGGTTTCCAAGAACCTTAATGTTTTAAACAAACAACAGTTTAATGATAAATTGAATCAACCTGTTATGCCATGCATCGATAATAAAAAAAACAAATTATTCAAATTATTTTCGACGACCGTAAAAGTTTTTACTTTGTGATCTGTAAAAAAATAATTTATTTCCTGCATTTATGTCACTGGGGCTGGGACTAGTTTGGGATAACAAATAGTATAAAAGAGACCCAACACAAACAAAAAAAAAAAACTAGGTGGAATAAAATTGTGTCATATTAAATTAACATTTTGTGGGACCCAACCGTAAAACGGAGTCAAGTATCTTTAAAAAATATCATCATGTTTGCGTGAACAATGACTAAAACATGATACTTTTTGTAGTAAAACCTTCACGGTGAAACGCATTTGTTTATTAAAGGTAACAAAAAAGTTGATGAAATTAAAGGTGGCATGGTCCAATTACTGCAGTAGCCGGGATACTGCTGACTCCCGAGACACGCACGTGATTTCAATATTTCATCTCCAAGGTACCGTACACACTACACTGCGGTCTCGGGCCGCACTCGTTCCACTCCTACAATTACGCGCTTGTGTCATATTTACAGCCCAGGTAATTGCCATTCAATTACGAGGCCAGCCCGCTGTGCAACTGAAAGAGAGGTCCGACACCTCACCGATATCGCCCTCTCGTTCCAACACGGCGTGCAGCCGGCCAGCCATCAATCATCGAACACCCCCCGCTGGGCGCCTGTAGGGATGGGAAACGTCACAAAGCGAGTATCTCAGTTCAACAATACTCGATAAGTGGGCAAACGCCACGCTAAATTGATTCCGAACCGATTCTGATCCGGCTGTTGTTTAGCGGTATTAATTTAACTCGTCCGTGTCATTCATGTTGCAAAATATAGTTGTGCTGTCATTGCATTTCAAAAGAAATATGAGTACCGATTAATATTGCTTTAACGAACTTCTAAGGTTAACTGGTCTAACTAAATGTCACTGGATCCTAAGCAATGACTGCGGAGCACATTTTGAAATATTAATAATTATTTATAAATTTCCCTTAACCTTTATTAGAAGTGCAATTTGCATGTACGAAGGCCCAGGCATAGTAATTGAGGTTTTTACTGCGTAATTGTTAGTGAATAACGACATCGGTATTAAATATAAACTTAGAAAAACATAACAAATGGGCAGGATGTTTACTTAAATAAATATGCCAATTAAGAAAGATTATGATCATATTTAATGCAAGACGTATATATAGTGGGTTTTATAAGTTGAAATAGCATGCTATTAAGGTGTAATGACAGGTTATAAAGTATCGATAAAAGTGTGAGTGTGTGCCAGCCCTAAGCTGTACAGGTATGCGATCTCGCCTTTATACCATCACCCTATTGCACTTCAGAGCTCGAGCCAATCTTTCAAATTGAGTTCAGTGCGATGTAGGGAATAATGTGATTTAAAACCAATAACTTAGTTATCTCCATCATTTATTTATGTTTCCTTGATTTGATTTTCATTTAGAGCCACTCTATCGTATCGAGAGGGTGTTTCAGTTTTCAGGGAACTAAAGGATGGTAAATAATTTATTTGTATGGGAACAAATTTATCACTTAGCTGTACCTAAGGATAATATTAAGTACGTTATACATTTCTTCAAATACCTTTAATGGACTAAGGTTTTACTCATCATAATCTAATTACTGACTAAGTCAATAAGTGACTGCACGGTTGGTGCGGTGGCTGAGCAACCGGCTGCCGTTTAACGCGTAGCGTGTAGCGGGTTCGATTCCCACGCGGAGCAACTCTTTATGTGATACACAAATTGTTGTTTCGCGCCTGGGTGTCATGTGTATGTGAACTTGTATATGCAGGGCTATTGTCACCAACAGCACAACAATACAACCTAACCTAATTCTAGTTATTGATTAGGATTTTTAGAGAGAGGAATATCATCACAGGAGAGGGAATGTCAGACTCTTACTGACTGCAAACCACCCTTTTTGAGCTGGCAAACCCGCTAGGCAGTCCGAAGCACCGGGATCATTGATTAGGGTTTTTTTAAGGGGGAAAACTTTTCCCGCCTTGGGCGAGGCGAGAGGGAATGTCAGACTCTTACTAAAAACCACCACGTTCCTACACCAGCTTTTCTAGTCGGAGCCCCGGTAAGCCCGCTAGGTAGTGCGCAGCTCCGGATCAGGCAACAGCCCTACTGGGCCCCATCTGTGGTGGTCTGATGGCTCTGTAAGGCATGCGCTGCACGTACTGCGTACGGTCTTGTCCTGGTCGGACGATGAGCTACCCCTGGTCGCCATCCGCAGACCCACAATTGATTAGGATTAAGATTCATCTTCAAGTTCATAACATAACTGGCAAAAGGTGTACATTACCTTATTTTCCTACCTCAGAAGATAAAAGGTTTGATGCTATACATATATCTATTATTACGTTATAAGGTACCAGGTAACAAATTAATTATTATGTAGGTAATATTTTCTTTATGAGAGCAACTTTGAAAATAATTAAATATGACATGTGATAACGTTTCGGACTGCCTTAATTAATCCATCCCATTACTGTTAATTAATTAAAATAAAATGTTTGCCCGTTTATCTGATCTCAATTAACGTGTTTTTGTTTTCATATTTCATAGGCGTAGTACCTACCTACTGTTATTTATGTCATAGTCTTTTATGAGCTTGATTTTTTATTATACAATGTGATAGGTGTGGGACTTCTAACCCGTTAAGGCTGAGTACTACATCTAATTTTATCGACAAAAAAAAATAATATGGGGGTTGAACCCCTAATTGAAAATATTGAAAAATAGTGATTTTTTCGGTAAAAATAATTCACAAATGATTTTTTTTCTCACCAAAACATTATCAAACGTATGAAAAAAGTAATGAATTAGTTAGCCAAGGTTATTAGCTACCGTTTGTCGTTTTTTTTTTGTTTCTACGACGCATACAACCTTTGATATCAAAAAAAGTAAAAAAAATATTAAAATAGCCATAACTTTTAGGGGAGGGGATTCGACCCCTTCGACCCCCGACTTTTGTCGATAAAATTAGATGTAGTACACAGCCTTAATAGGTTAGAAGTCTCACCCCTATCACATTGTAGAATATAGGTACTTCTGTCGTCGGTGGTATTTCGGCCGGCAACGCATCTGTGACTGCTCTGGTGTTGCGGGTGTCCTTAGGCGGCGCTGATCGCTTACAGGTTCAGGTGTGATCGCTTCAGGTGATCTGTCTGCTCGTTTGCCCGTTATTCCATAAAAAAGTGCCGTATTGTTCCAGTGGTCGCAAGTGCCAGTGCCGAGCAAGAGGTCTCAGGTTCGATTTCCGGGTCGGGCAAAGTATTATTCTGTTTTTTTCGGTTTTTAAGAAAATTCTTAGTAGTAGCACGGAGTCTGGAATAGTGTCCAGTATATGGCATTAGACTCACCCTCTATTACATGGGACTTATAACACAAATCGTGGAAAGTGTGGGTGTACGTTGTATAGCACCATTATGCGCCGTAATGTATACCTATGCCTACTCCTTCGGGTATAAAAGGCGTGACGTGGCGTTTAATCGATTACAACTAGGTATATAATCGATTTCTATAACTCCTTTCATACATTTCCCCGAACTCTCATTTTCTTTTAGCGTTTAAAAACAGATTTTATTGATGAAATATATACAAACATGTCGTGCGTCAAATAAAAATATATATGTACAAAAATACTTGATTTAATACTTTATATTAAGTTCAACCCGTTAATTAAGCATACCTCATATTGCATCGAGCTGCATACACTTTCAGTTTATTAATTAATACCCTTATAATTAAATACGACCCGCGAAATGGGGATTGTAGTAAAAAATGTGCAAAAATGCAAGTTCATTAAATTGACTGCGGAATAGTTAATGTTGAGATAATGTGGCCATGCTTCAGTGTTGTTGGGAGACTGTCTTACTGAGGAATTGTTGATTATTTTTTTACACTTATTTAAGTTCATGTGATAGTTGATACGATTTATTGTTTTTTTTTAGTTTTACCCCACACTAGAATTTTTTCCGGTGTAGCAGATCTATATCCGTAACAGATCCGAAACGACAATTTGTAGATCACACAAGAGTTTTTCCGTGCGGGAATCGAACCTGCTACACGTTGCATGGCAGCCGGTTAGCCAACCACCGCACCAACCGTGCAGTCAAAATAAGTTAATAATAAAATATTGTTGTTAGTTTGGCATTTTGAAAATGTCATCATAATTTAAAACTGTATCCTGTAAAAACTTTAAACGTATATACGACACAAGAAAACATTCTACTAACAAGTGGGGATTCAGTTGCCATCACACAAAAAATGCAGGATAAAATCCTAGTGTGAGGAACTTTTTTTTTAATAATTAAAACAATTGGTCTTTTATTATAAATGGTACAAAATTCAGTATTTGTTACAATCATATCGTAATGTACTTTTTGCAATGCCTCAAAATGCAACTAGCGACATCTACAATCATCATCCACAATCATAAACCAAACATAATCATTTAAAAAAATAAACCGCAACAAAAAAAACAAGAAAAATCCCGCCCCCCACAAAACCACAGACACAATAATGTATAGACAAAATTAACCGGAGATTTTTCTCGGAAAAATCCAAGGCTTGCTTGTTTCAATTACGGTTACTAATGAGTTGACTTGTGCTCGCTAATTAGCCACCTTGCTAATTAATCACCGCCGGTTCACCTTGTATGCTAGAAAGTAAAGTTCATTTTACTCCAGCATTCTTGTTTACTCTCCTAATTATTTCCCTGTTATATTATAAATATAGGTGTGCGCTGTCTATACGTTTGTAGGTTTTAGATTTTGAGTGTAATAAGTTTATTAATTAGTGTGCTATAATTTTTTTGTTTAGAATTGCTTTTTTTCTTATGTGATTAATGGCAGTTGTATTGTGTTTGTATTTATTATGAGAAGTTATTTTCTATTTATTGTAAAAATTATATTCTGTCAACACATCACACGCAATCAATTAAGTCCTTTTTGATTTTTTCACATTTTTGCGATTGTAATAATCAATTTAATTTTTATTTTAGTGTTTTAAATAAATATATGGAATTTAATTTTAGTACCGAATCTAAAGAAATAACTGATAGAAGTAGAGTACTGGTGATTCTAGAGAAGGTGATGGTGACCATATCTAATTTAGGTACTGTTTATCACATCATAACCACGTATAAGAAATACATAAATATTTTAACGTGTCCATCAATCATGCTGAAACTACTGAACGGATTTTGATGAAATTTGGTATACAGACTTTTTATCCCATGGGAACGCGCGCGAAACCGTAGGCAGAGGCTAGTATCTAATATGAACGCGGGCAAAGCTGTTGGCCAAAGTTAATATCTTATATGTATTATCTCTTTACCATACGTAGTCCCAATAGAAAACACCTAAACACCTAATAGAGTTAGCATTCAAAATTCAAAAACAATAGATAAAGTACTAAATCGCATTTATGACCGCAAACAGAGCAACAAAACATTAAACCTATTAAACCGAGCTGGCATTGGATTATAAATCTTCAATACAAGGCAATAAAATCGGATTCTCAATGGATAATCTCTGGCCTTTCAGAGGAAGCTTTAATATATCCGTATGTGACCAACGAGTACCAATTAACAGCATTACTGCTATCTAACAGAGCTCATTATTGCAAGTAATGGCTGTATAAGTGGTTTCACTAAAACTTCATTATTTAACGTCAAAGATTGGAGCTCGGATCGCCCATCACTCGAAGAGACTCGGAACTTGTTCGTGTATTATAAAACCCCAATCAATTTTGATTCTTCTGCGTTAAAGGATAGGGTTAATTTTCAGTTGAAAGGAGGTTAGGTGACATCAAATTACTATGTTTTTAAGTTATGGTTGTAGTTGTATGAATGGTATGTTATGTGTAGTCACATCAAGATATGCAGAACCAGTATAAAGTGACCCTTTAACCAGTGGAAAGATCATACAATGCGGGTCCATGATAGACTGGTTGTGTATAGTTTCATGTGAACATTCAAGCAATGTGCCACCTGCCTGGACCATATCTTGGATTGAAATGAGAGCTTTCATTCATTTGGACAAGCGAGGATTTAGTTTGTATCTGTACTGAGACATTTGTATTCGATTGATATATTGTTTCTGTTGCCAAGATTGTTGATGATGAGCTCTTGGATTCCGTTCCTGGGTCAGGGAACTTAAAAATACTATAACTGATTTTACTTAATACAGATTATAAGAACAATTAAATTGATCTTAAGTAGATATTTGGGGCCTGGACATTGGTCGTTATAAACCTCTACGAAAAGCGTCAAAAATATCATTGGTCCCTCTTTTTACAGTGAACAGTTCTCCAGAGATCCGAAACAAGCTGTTTTCCTCCCAAAATTCACCAATTCGCAAATAAAGAAAAGAGGAATCGCTTCCACAAGACATAAAGCGATAGTGGCGCCACTTGACACAAACACTTCATTATACAACATTTTAGAAACAAAGCGGCAGAAATGAAAGGTAATTGATGGAGCACCCTGTGATCAGGTGCTCATTATACAATGTAAGTTGCACAAGAACCGAACCCGTATCAACTCAATGTGGTGCCTTGGGCAAGCAATTTGTTTCTACTTGTTTATCATTCGATACATTTATTACGAATGGGTTGCTGCAAGTGCTCTTGTATGGGACTTTATCTTGTTCAGAAATTGAGGTGAATTGAGACTTGTAAAAATGTGTTGGTTATTAGTGCGATTCGGACCTGAATGGCAGGTTTTGCAGTGCAATAGTGTCGGTCTTTTTTCCGAAGTTTGATATGAAGTTTTTGTATTAAAACTTATGACTGTTTGTAACACTTTTACATAGATGATTGTACATTAAAATATTACTAAAATAAAGTGTTACATCCTACTAATATTATAAATTCGAAAGTGTGTGTGTTTGTTTGTTACTCCTTCACATCAAAGCGGCTGAAGAGATCGAGATGGAATTTGGAACAGGGTTAAATTATGATCTGGAATACCACATAAGCCACATTTTATCCCACGGTAACGTAGGCGAAGATGCTAATTTAATATTTTAAGCATATCAGATATCTGTCACCTCTTTAAAAACTAAAAGATATGCTGTGATTTTATTATCAAAAGACATTTTTCAACTCAAGTACGAAGCCAACACACATTGGCACGCAGAGACACAATTTAAACAAGAGATTTCCTCACCGCTATCAAAATTATAGAGTCAATGTTAGCATAACATTTTTTACTGTTAGGTAACCACATGTAATTACATAAAAACTTAAATACACAGAGGCATCACTTGTAAGCAAAAACTAAGTTAAATGTCATAGCATGATATGACAGTTGTCATATGTCATTGTTTGCGTTCTAGAATCTTATGACGGATGGAAAACAGGAAAAATGTAAAAGAAATAATGTGTTGCGTATCCGGGATTTTTCTGTTCTTGAGTTTTTTTTAATAAAAGATTATTATCTGTGTAAGTTACTTAGGGGGTTTCCTGGTTTTCGTTAATAAGTTATTTACCTATTTTTTTACTAATGTAATACCCGTAGAAAACAGCTGAGCTGTCAGAATTTTATTAGTAGATCCAAAAGTTATCTAAAGTCTTTATATTTCCGATGATAGATCGAAAACTTTCATTACTCGATTTGGCAGGGGCACCCCCGTGCCCCCAGATTATGATTTTTCACAATTACCCAAAAAACATCGTTATATCGGCATGTAAAAGTTCAACATCAAAAGTACTCTCCTAAAAACTATTACCACTATTAACTAACTATAACACAATAACAATAAATTAACCCATCAGATCCCATAAACGGTCAACCATTAGTTAAACACGAGACAATAGATCTAACGAATAACAAACTAAAATCGGGATTATTAAACTATCGAAAGCCTTTTATTACCAAGCGAAATTACAAGTTAACGCCATAGAAGACACGGCTAATCGGATTGTGGGGAATAATGAGATTCTGATAGGGGCCGATGTATCCCCCGATAGGATCTACAGATAGTCGCGAGTCACGTTGCGCACGCGCACGCTTTACAACTTCATCAACGACCAACAAACCATATAAGGTAAAGATCGAAACAATAATTTAATGTCGGCGATTCATAATTAAAAGGTAATACGGCATTTATGGGCGGCTGTCATTTGTCAATTTTATGCCATTAATCATTTTTTGAATTTCGAATGTAACTTTTTTTTTATTTTAAAAGGTGCATTTGAAAGTTGACGTTCGTAAAAGTCACAGAAAGTGGCCTGTACATGTACAGGTTGTGTTTAAAATAATTAAATTGTACACCTTATATGGAAGACATAGAATTTAAAATCGATAATTTTTGCATTTATTTACATTTTTGTTGATTATGAAGATATCGTCTTTATGTCGTATTATTTATGTCTCGTGCGTGCGAAATTTATAAATAGATTATTCCAACAGAATATTATAACTATGAAAAAAGAAAACAATTATCGTTACCCTCCGTTTTGCAATAATTATTTTGATAAATTATGACAAAATGGCACGCAGTATTTTTGAATTTATACCCTTACAGTAGTAAATATGTATTTGAATTAAGCTAAATGAATTATTACTTTGGCATAGTCTATTTCTTATACGAAGTGCGTATATTTGTATGAGAAACTTTTGAAGAGGTTCTTTTTGGCGTAGCACGTTTTACTGAATCAAGAGTGTCGGTCACGGCCGTAGTTTTATCTCAAGAAAATCTTGATGAATCACTGATTTAATCCTTTAACTTTGTCACTAACGCTCATGAAATAGTATGTTAAATAATAATAATTACAATCATTTTAAATAATGGTGTATAAGTATAGATATTTTTTAAATGAAATAATACAAAATAAAATTGTTATCACGAACAGCTACAAACCAATCACAGAATTTACGTTTAAAATGCAATTTATCAGAACACGGTCTTGTTTAGTCCACTCGGTAATTAAACGAGAGCTTTCACTACAGTAATGGAATTCAATTAAAACTAAAACGCTATGTTCAGCCGTTGATACCAGCTTACTAGCTGCAAGTACCGAACACTTCCCTAGAATACAATTAATTAAATTATCACTGAAATACCTAACGTCCTTAAAAAGATCTGTTTACTTATTTAATTAAAATTCCTCATCCCAGGCACAGGTTTATCTCAAGTCCCAAAATTCAATTAGCTAATTAAACACGCGGGTAAGAAAGTACAACAAAACTATATGGAGAAACGCAGCCAAGGCATCTCATATTGGCAGTGTAGTCGCGATCGATGGCGCCCCCTCGCGGCCCCAATCAGCTCCATCAAAACTCGAGCTCATTACTCAAAATCAATTAGCGTTATTAGTGCGGCGCGTCTTCGTTAGCCCGTGATGGAGGGTAATTTATTGGCATCTCTTAATTAGGGATAAGTCTAATTGGAGGCTTAGTCGTAACGAGGCCCTCGAAATCTGACGTCCCGACGAATAAATTGGTCGGCCGGGGCACGGCCTCGCCGGGTACGGCGCGGGGCAGCACGCACTCTGCCCGCTCTATCACCGCTGATATTTTGACGTGCCAACCCGATTCATGCTCCGCACTCCACCTACTCACTTTAACGACCGCTCTAATAAGTTTCAAACACCGACTTAGACCTGGCTTAAATGGATGCGTCATAACAAATGGGATTTAGTAGACGGTAATGAAAGTTATGCGGTTCGGCGACTAATGGCGGTGGGGACTACTATAACGATTTTAAAGTCACACCACACGAGACGTTTATAGTTAGTGAATATTGATTTTATATGTGGTGGCCGCGGGACATAATGCATTCTAGTAAGACTAATTCGGTCGGGTGGGATCTGCGGCGAGCGCTAAGCGGTGCGGTCCGTGCGGTCGCCGTTCAAAGCGGTTCGAACAAAAATAAAGGATGGACATAAAGCATATAAATAAAAGAGTGCAGACAACGGCATGATCAAGTGCACCGCGCGATGTAACGCGATACTTTGTAGCGTGCCTTATTCCGACGAAAGGTGCCCCCTCCGCAGTCCACGGCCCACGGAACTGGTCAACTCTATAATTAGATCGCTCCTCTGTGACACACTACGTGGAAATAATTTGTAGCATAATAATGAGATGAATTTAGATCTAAGATAAATCCCTCTCCTATCCCGGGACAGAAAAAATAACCACAAAATTGTTGAAGGAAGGGTAATTAGAACTATCCCTGAGTAACAAGAACACGAACTTCGTATCTGGAGCGTCTTACACTTTTAATTGGTTATGAAATATTAACAATAAACGTTAATTAAAACTTATTCTGCAAACCGATACTTACGATTATCAATAAAAAACATGTATGAAGTATTAAAAATCTCTCACTTAATTATTGTTCAAAATCGATACACGGCTCGAGAGCGCCAAAGAATCGGTTTAATGCCAAATCGAATTACGATCAGACGATGCAGGAACAACGACAACTTGGAGCTGTGTCAACACTATATTTTTTTAGCCGTTTATAAATTGAACATTATTTGAACAGTGTTGGCCTTGAATGTTTACACAGGTGGCCATCTCCATTCATGTCCAATGCTCGTGTAATTATAAAATTAGACGCACTTTCATTTACTTATGATGTTTGTGTTTGAAGTGGATGAAGACAGATTGTCTGCGTTAGTTTTTTAAATATGTTTAGTGTATATCGATAACAATCAAGCTGTTGCTATTGTAAAATTATAGCTTGGTAAACTATAGTCTTCTTTTATGTTCGGCCACATGTAGTTTCAATTGCCTTACAATTTAAAGTTAGTTAGAATTGTTAATTAAAAAAATATATTGTAAAACTAAGCAGGCGACACAAAGCATCCTTAATGATGTTTTTAAAGTTTGCAAAATAGATTTTACGTTCAAAACGTGAGGCATACAACACAAAACTTTCTTCCTTCAGACTGTACTCGTAATACTAAGAACCCAACATAATGACTAAAAATTTCTCGCTATAGAACAATTCGCCATTCAAAACGGTCATAAAGATCACCGCGCTAATCCTCGAGCGTTTCAAATAAAACCGAATGGACCGGCTACGTGGGCCATACATTACCCTTTCTTAGGACGACGTCTCGGCGGACTAATGCCTACAATGTGTATTATAGCATTTAATATAATAATAACGTAATGAAACGTCTCGCGCGAGGGGCGAGGGTGGGGGTGCGCGGGCGGCGGGGGGAGCCGCGGGAACCGGTCGCCGGAGGTCATCGGCAGCGAGCCTTCCGCGACCGGTGTTGCCAGCTTAGGCCGACTCGGTTGCCCATTTATGTAGTTTTTCGAAACGGCTGAGGTTAACTGGGACAGCCCGTAACATTTGTTGCCTTTTTAAGACGTCTATTAGTCTTGCACGCGGCAGCCACGGACAGGATACATTAGAAGTAATGATCTGTGCATGCGACTCGACATTATGCAAAACTTTTTATACTCGAAGCACATATCCGCTTTTTATTAGATCCTGTTTTTCTTGCAGTGCACGCATTAATTAAGAATATATTTCAGTTTAATAGGTGAGATTAATTTAATGAATAATGTGGAGGTGTCCAAAAATCCCAGGTATCACGGAGGTTGGCAACCCGCCGACGGCTATGGTAATACTCGGACGCGTCGCCCGCGCGTATGTTAATGCTCCATTAAGATTATACTAATTGAAAGCCAATAAATACAACGGCTATGAATATTAATTTTATTTGGCTTCGCGCTGTTACTGAACGGACCAGTTTCTGTATCGCGTGCGACGAATTACTCGCACAACTCTTTCCAATATTTTATACGAACGAGACAACCGATGACGGACTTCGGAGAATGCGTTTCATGTCTAACTCCAGTGGAAAGCAGTTCAGTGCGTAATTTGATATTTGTTCGGATAGTATGTTTTAAACTCGTTATAAATATTAAAGCAACGTTGTCTTCTTGGAAAAAAATCGGTAAATATTGTTATCTATCTACGACATTTTTTGCAATATATTTCACTAGGACACTATTTTTCAATTGTGTCAATGACAGAAGTCATTTCATTAATTCCATATTATTATGAAATTGTTAAAAGTAAACGAGCCTTCCGTAAACGCGATTTGATTTGTTAATGCCTTTTGTATGTAGATGACTTTATAATGGTTCCAACTTGTATCTATAATCTGGCGTAATTCCATAAACAATCCAGAAGGGGCTGTCGGTAAGCGTGACACAGGTAGTTATGACAAGTGTAGCCGTCACCGGGCCGGCGGCGGGTTGCGTGCGCCGTATCTTCGCCATCCGAATAGCGTGACGTCTCGATATTCCTGTCAATCCCGTTCGTCGTCGATTACACAGGACAAATCAATTACCGCTCGCATTCCACCGGCAGCCGACCGACGAATTCTCTGTCACGATCCTATCGGCCGATGACGAGGCCTCTCATCGAATGGTATGCAGAACATTGCGCGCCCCCGTCCGCTCCTAAAGACTAGATTTGCGCATTGAGAGCGATGGATCGCGCTTCCATCAATTGTCAGTGAATTCCACGCATTCAAACATACGTCTAGATCGAATCGTTGTGTACCTCAAGCATGGCTCAGCTTTGACCACGCCAAGAATTTCGTGTTCGATACCTAAACCGGAATGTTATCAGTGCGTCGCATCGGAGTTCCGCGTCAAACATGTCAGACGGTATCGTACTACATTGTAAACCACTATTTAAATGAGTAGATAAATTAATTGAAAACGCAATCATGTAACTTACTCGATATAATAAATATATACAAATGTCCGTATTACATGTACATCCTGCGGTAATCAGCTAATTGGATATGAATTATTGATCCCGTAAGTGGTAATGATCGGTTTGTGTGGGCGCGGGCCGGCCGGATGAACCCCGCACTCGCTCAGGTGGGGTGTGCAGCATCTTAGGTTTTTTGTTGAACTCGTTACGTGCCGTGTAAGTGTAGATAATGTTGGATAAACACAAAAACAGCGTTACCGCGAGGTGGTCGCGGCGTCGCTACACCTCGCGCCGCGCTGTAGACAGAGTGGGGCTCGCAGCTCGCCGGGTCAATGTCAGCGCGTGTGGTTTTCCTTCGCAGTTGGGCCGCGAGGTCGACTAACTGCTAATTATTTTTCGACCAACGAGTTGCCACATCAGCTGGTTTATGATGACTAACTGACTAAATGCGGTTTAGTGGTCACGAAATACTTTAATGATTATCGTGCTGCGGTAATAAGATTGTGTCGGTAGTGTAAGTTTGTTTAGTATAAACATTATGGAGGTTCAGAGGGAGCGAGATCCCAATATAAAGCACGGGGCATGGTAGATGCGCAAGAGCACGCGCCCACGCGGGGTCGCCGCTGTTCGCCTCGATTTTATGTTAATCGAAGAGACGTGTCGTCGGGCGACGTATACATAAGACACAACGGTTGGTAATACGGAACATCCAGACACAAATACATTAAATACACCATTATCCACGGCCGAGAACAATTTCACATTTACGACTTTACACTGACACGTCGTAAATTGACTTTATATAGTTTCTATTGCGACCTTATTTGCACGTGAGGTGATTTAAGGCAAATTCAATTGCAGGACAAACTGCGTCGATGCCCTATACGGCTGCTAGGTTTAAATAGGCCAAAAAAGAAAAACAGTATGTAACTTTTTTCTTGCTATTAATAAATAAATCCGCTCCAGACGATTGGTTTCACGTCCGTGGAATTTAATACCCTTCGTATAGTTAGTGTGAATGCCGTAATTATACACCTAATTAACGTGTAAAATATATTTCCTGTGTTATTTATTTCACGTCTTTGAGGAGTTATTGCGTTTATTAATAACGAACTTATTGTGTGGTGAGGAAAAACTGAAAAAGTATTTAATAATTATGGTAATAATAGTAATAGGTTTTTAATAGCGTGTGTGTAGGAATTCTTAAAGTCGTGTCGACGGTATTGAGTGTGCTCTTTATACGTTTGTGTTGGACTATAAATTAGCAATTTAATGTAATATTCATTACGGCGAGCGCATTTTTCTTCGCTAGCGTAAACTTACAACTGTTGAGAAATTCCGTTTTGTTGTTGTTGCTGCTATTTATTTTGAAATATCTGAATATAAGCATGATTAAGTTTTATTTAAAAAATATGGGAACTGTTTATTTCTTTTTTTTAATGTTACATGTGACTGCTGTTTTGTTTATTTATTGCTGACACTCCAGTTTACGATTATTGTATAAACTTTTGTATAATAAATATAAATAAAGAAATGGCGGTAGCTTCTTGTTGTTTCTTAGTCCGTTATCCATTTATTTACATAATTTATTTGTACTAATGCGCAGTTTATTTTTTGTTTTATTTTATTACTCGGTAGGTACTGTTTTATTTACACCAGTTGCAATGGATACAATACAGTTTTTGCCTTTTACCTAGCTTATAGGAGCTTGTAATTAATCATAATTATACAACAGTCACATTGCCAAACTCTTTCTAATTCTTTCGAGCTGCGGACTGCCTAGCGGGTTACCGGGGCTCTGGCTCGAAAAACAGGAGAGTAGGTGGTTTTAGTCAGTAAGACTCTCTTCTCGCCTAGCCCAAGGCCGTAGAAGTCATTGTATAATTTTCCCCCCTCAAAAGAGAAAAAAAGTCTCGAATAAAATACCTCATTTTCTGCAAATACATTTAAAATTATTAGGTTATCAATGTAATATGTATAAACTCTTTTCTAAAAACACAAAAATAAAATAAATACCTTCTCACATCTATTTTTTTGTCGATTAATCCAACAATAAAGTTGAATCCTCGTGAGAAAAACGATGGAACGGTGGAACTACTTATAAAATACAAACATACACATATTTTATAAATGTATAATATAGTATATGAGTATTATGACATCAAAGGATGTCTCAATCTGTACGAATAAAGATGTAACATAAATAAAACCGTTTTTGTAAAGAAAAGTATTGTATACGTGGAGGTACACCCGATATCGAGGGTCCAACCTCACCTACGCAACCACCTACTCATAGGCACCTTTTACAACATCTTAATATATTCCAACCAACACACACACTATGAAAATAAACACAGAAATCGTAAATTATTTATTTATTTTCCATTGTTATGTAATACAAACATTTGGGCACGGAAATGGTTATAAAACTATAAAAACTCTATTAAATAATTAATTTATGGACCATCCGTACCCGATACTGGATTTATGATTCCGAAAGAATGTTTTGAACACATTCAATCAATTTAGTTTAGACCCTAATAAAATATACATAAAACGCTATTTCTAATGATGATAAATTACTCAATAATACTCGTAGCTCTTAATCTAATGTATTTTTAGTGATTACGTACAATTTTGTTCGTTTTGCACCTAATTGTATTAAACGAAGGCTCCAATTTTCATTGTAAGAACAAACGGATAAGGGTAGAAAGGAAAGTTCAAATGCTTTTTTAGCATTTAATTATAATGTTAACACAATACCCACTGATGTTTTATCACGAATTAACAATTCAAACAAAACAGTCGAGATAAGCATGAGGGCCTTCTAGGCACAAGTATTAATTAAGAGGGTTGAACCACTCCGTCTCTAATTAACCGAAGACCCAAGCCACATTCGGTGTAATTAGTTCCCTCCGAGGGCTGTTCTCACGCTCTCGGACCTTAAACATTGCGAAATAATAGGAATTTCATCGATTACAATTATGCAAATAAGGTAAATATAGTTGAGTATCCAGCCAGTCGGACACGCTGAATAAATTAGTCGTCATTAATACCGCGCTGAGAATGGAAGACGGTGGACAGTAAGAGAGATGTCACACGTGCAGTGTCATTACGGCGGAGCGCGGCGCGCGGACCGCGGCGGCAGGCGGCGGCGGGCGGCGGTCAGCTGCCGCAATTTGTCCCCCGCTACGTGAATCGGTTATTAATCTGTTGCTACAATTACTCGGCGACCATTGAATTAATTGTACCCCTTATCTGGCGAATTCACTCGCGAACGTCAACTTATCGAGATGTTAACTTCTTATGTAGCTGTCAAGAAGCGTTCGTGCTGATATTTTTATTATTGCAAAAAGTGACCAATGTGATCTTGTGTTGTTATAATGTCAACCACTTGTCGCCGTTACACCGCGATCACAAAAACCTTTCATACTCAATGGCTCGTTTTACTTAAAAGAACTCATTTAAGGCGTTCGATCCAAAAGCCGTTGACAATGAAATAAATGATCCCTCTTCACGACACAGCAATAAAAATTTCATAATAAGACTTTTTAAAACAATAACACTCGAACGAGGGTGGTCGAGAATCTTTATTAAAATCTCGAGAGAGTAATAAAAGCACAGTTAAATGCGGAGAACTCTGATGAAAATATTAATTAATGTTTCGGAATGGGAAACATGTTGCTAATTAAATGGCGATATCGCATAAAACGTAATTAGAGGCCGGGAACATTCGTTTCTCACGGGGCGGGCGCGGCGGGCGCGGCGGGCTGCATGCGCTGCGGGCTGCAGCGTGCGGTACCGGCCTGGCGCGCGGCGGGACCCACCAGCCCGGCCCCAGCGCATCTCCCGCTCATGAAAGGAATGCAACGCGTACGCTCACACAGCGAAACAGGTTCGGTTCCGACTGCGTACTGCATAAACATTTCTTTACTCGACACATTAAAATTCGCGCTTAATAGTTGTTAAACTTTTTGCGAGCCACCTTCTGAGTTCTGCTAACAATGTTCCAATTGCAATTTGTAGCGATGATTACATAAAATCGATTCATAAGAGTCGCGGGTGATCTCGTTGGAGGGTTTAATTTTAAAAATAGATTAAAGAAGGAGGAGTTTATAATAGAAATTCCGCAAGAGCGAAACTACGAGCATTCCGTAGAGGCGGCGGCCGTTATTAAATGCACTGACTGGCAACTATTAGCCGCGATGATAGACGCCTGAATGGGCGGCGTAATTAAAAAAATCAATGATCACTTATTGTAATTAGCGGTGTATCGCTTGGCCGACAAAAAGGTAATTGTTTCCTGACGGCCGTCAATCAGTTGCCGAGAGAATGGTGGGATCGACACGTGCGACGTACGCGCACACCGACCGACTCTTTCTATTCTATTGCGATGCATATTAATGCGATATTAAAGCTGTGAATAGCCGATTGATCAATAGAAATGGTAATTATTTAAAATTTTATTTGTAATACTTTTTGATTGATAATGACGCGTCGTCTTTTTAATTTTGTCCGTGTCGACATCATTGGCAACACAATGGTGAAAGATAGATCAAATTATCTTACATTGCAGTTTTTAAAGTTACTTATTCGACTAATGTGCACGTTGCCAGTGCACATTGTATCTAGATTATATTTTTCCAATTAGAGCTGCGTTAGGTATTCAGAACTAAGCAGAATGAATTTTAATGAATATAGCCTCACATTGTTTAATTCAGTAATTGAACACGACGCATTGTACATAAATAACGCTGGCAACACACTTTAACAACGCAAGATACAGAGAGTCGTCGCGTTATCTAACAAACGGCAGAGGGTCGTATATTTCATAATGAGGTTATTACTGAGCATTCTAGTTGCCTTATCTCCAGCTATTCCGAAGCAGAGACTAGCGCCAAATTGGCGTGGCGGAGTGCGCGGGCGCAGCCGATCGGTCGCGCAGATATAGCTAATTAAGGGCCGCGCGCGCCGATCTATTTGGAGAGATCTAGCCGCTGACGTGTGAAAATACCCAATTAATTAACGCGAAACGTTCTCCCGATCACAGGGCATCGCACCTCGCGTGCTACACCATCGCGCGCCGCCCGACGCTACTGCTGCTGGCTTCTAGCACTTGTTCCATCGCCACTATCTGTCGGTAGCGACACGCCGATACCTGCCAACATTGTCAGCTTTAAAGATCAACACTAATCAGTAGAGGCAGCCAGCTCCACTTCTGCATCAAATGACCCGACATACATAATTAGCCCAAGCCACGTAAATCTAATCGCTGACCACCAACTTCACAATAGCCCCATAAATACTAAGAATTCGTGCCATAAATAAGTTCGATTGCACATTAGCCGCACTACCTA
Source organism: Spodoptera frugiperda (assembly GCF_023101765.2). Taxonomy (NCBI): domain Eukaryota; kingdom Metazoa; phylum Arthropoda; class Insecta; order Lepidoptera; family Noctuidae; genus Spodoptera; species Spodoptera frugiperda. Next base: position 4,521,350 of record NC_064212.1, read on the forward strand.
TAAAGTGGAACATTTGAACGTTTATTTATGACAGCGGACTCCCGTCAATTAAGCGAGCTTCCCCTGTGTCGCCGTGACCAGATGATAGCGTGGGGGGCGGGGTAGGTGCGGGCTGGATTGGCGGTGCACTAACAGGCGAATAGATGGAGGTGAGCGATGGCCGCGCGGTGTAAAGCGAGTGTTAATGGGCCATTAGCCGGTGGTGCGACGGGCGTCTAATTGGCGCGCGGGCACGCCGGCACGTCGCGCAGCGCACGCCGCGCCGCCATCGCACCACGCCGCGCCAGCACGCGCTAGATGCGCGCAGATACCACGCACGCTAACTGCACTATTTTCGGATACTTAATTGCCTATTTCCCCTAACCTTGTCCTATCGTGATTTAATTAGGAGGCACCTGCCTACACAAAAGCTAGACTCGTTACAGCCTGATCGTGTATCTGCGACATGGAGTCAAACTGTAGTAATGAGCTGATCGGAATGACAAATGTTTCTTAACCAACTACAAGCTAGCATAAGACAAAACTTGTATGGACCTAGGTTATGTTAATTGATCCATATTATTATGATTGGTATTGGATTCTTGGCTTCCATGACCTAATTACAAGACCCTGAAAGCTAAGTTGGAAAACATTAACTAACAGTGGTAGTAGTTGTCGCCGGGCGACTTGTACAATCAAGCGGCGGCGACGCGGCGTCAGCCAGGAAATTAAACGGTTGGACAGTGCGGCCTGCGACGCAACGCCGTCGTCACGTCATTCAACGTACGACGCCTCTATTTACAGGCGGATTTTGAGTGAGCACCTCTATTCTCTGTTCCAAGCCTTTTGAAGCAAATGGAACCTTAATTAAGGAATAATTAAGACGTTGAATTGACTGTTTTGCTGATAAATGATCATTCTACTTACAACTGTGGTACAAAATATAACTGATGGTATACTTAAGTATAACTTTAAGGTATTTTAGAAAAAAATCTTTTCTTTCCCCCCAGTCACAGCGCCTTCGTTACAAGTTCGGCCAACTAGTTTGTCTTGCAACAAACTGCACTTCAACTAGTTAACTAGAATGGCAACAAAGCAATAAAATAGACGATAAAGTCCTATTGATAACTGGTCAGCTTTTTTAACGACTTTTGTCTTTATAACCAAATTCAACTGCTCTTGTTGACTTGCTGACTGCCTCGTTTACCGAGTGGTTGCAAGTGCCGGGCAAGGGGTCTAGGGTTCGATTCCCGGGTCAGCGAAGTATTACTGAGGATTTTTCGGTTTTTCGAAAATTTCGCAGTAGTAGATCGGAGTTTGAAAATGTGCCCGGTATACATGTACATGGGACTTACATCATAAATTGTGAAAAGTCGGTGTACATTCTACAGTTACATTACTTGCAATTATGTGCACTTCTACCTATCCAATCAGCGTGACGATATAAAAAACCAAATTCAAATAAGCATCCACTACAGAAAACCGTTTTACGACCAATTATCAATTCAATAAAAAAAAATCTTCATACGTAAAAGAAACCAAGTCCGTTATTACCGGGAGCCGAGAGTATATCAAGTTGTGGGCCCAACATACAGTAAGCAAGGTAATTGAGCAGCCATAGACAACCCGTCCTCAGTATGTCGCCGGTTAATTTCCTGAAGCACAGATTCGCAGCGTGCGTTGTGGAACGTTGATTAGTTAGCTAGTTGTGGGTACTATAAACCTCTACACAAGTTAATTAGGTTTCGCTTTTAATTGTGCATGATGTAATTAGTGTCGGTAATGCGATTTAAGAATAGTTTTTGGTAAATTGGAATATGATAAGGTGAAATAAATACTCGCTAGCGACGCGTAGTCGACTCGTAGCAGATGCGTAGCAACTGCGTAGTAGATGCGTAGGTGCGACGTAGTAGATGTGTAGCAACTGCGTAGTAAATGCGTAGCTGTGACGAAGTAGACGCGTAGTAGATGTAGCAGTCGTGTATTGGATGCGTAACCACTTCTGTAACCACGCGTAGCGAATACGTAGCGCGTAGCATTGTCGTAGTAGACCTGTTTTTGGAGCTACGCTACTTAATCCATGCTTATGTGTCGGTCTGTAACCCTTCATCGACAAGAAATTTACCATCAAATTACCTAACTCTACAGTAAAACAAAAGTTGTAAGCAACAATAAGACAAGAATCGTTATTAACAGCGCATTGTTCCGGGGAAGAAAGTGACCATATGACGTTTAATTTCCTCCCAACCTCCTCCCTCCCCGTAGTGGGCTCACTCTCGCTGCCATCATCTGATAGTTGGAGATTCAATTAACACAGCAGAGCGAAACTGGGCCTTTGTTTGTTATCTTTGTGCCTAGAAATCTAGATTAAGTTCAGACTGACCAGTGACAAGATTTGTTTGAAATCTGATGAAGATTGTTTTTGTTTGTTACTACTCGTAAGAAAATAGAATGCTATGTTTGATCTGTATAACTAATATCTGATTCGATGAATTGTGCATTCTTTTTAAGTTACTCTAAATATTTTTTTCATAAAAAATATACTGAAATAAGTTCTTGACTAGGTTGTATTTTATGTAGGAAGAAGCTAAGTTATAAAACTATCAGCAATTTTAGAAAAAAAGAATACTTAGATCTACACTGCCAGTGCACCAATAGAGAACTGACACATAAATAGACTATACACAATACACACAACTGCCAATCCCAAAACCAATCGAATCACATAACTGACATAACGCACGAAAAACTGAAACAAAGACACGAGACGCCAATAACAACTAGACACAAAAAGACAGCACGAGTACTAGACATAGACATAGACAATAAAGGGCTGGGTTACTGGTGTAGCGAAGTAATTTTCCCGTACAGGTTTCACGGCGCGTACGTCGTGTTTGCTAGTTAGAATTCGGGTGCAGTTCGGAAATTAATCAGGGGCCCATTGTGGCCGCTTTGTCGCGGGGCCTGCTGCCAATTATTGGCTGCGCAGCGCGCCCCTAATTGAACCCACCTCCAGCCACTTCCCAACTAGTGTGCGAACAAAAACTTTGTCCATATCTCTAAAGAATTTCCTAGAAATTTCATAATCGGTTTTGGATGTGTTTGTTGAGCGTTCCAGTTAGTTTGTTTTAACAATTACTTTAATTGTGTTGTAATTGTTTTCGGCTAGTGTTTTGTCGATTATTTTATTTGGTTTTTTATTTTATTTGGTTTTTAAGTGATTATTGGAAAAAATAATATTACATTAGCAATATCGTGATGCAATTAGTCATCCAGTCCTTTATAAGTAAGGCCTAATTTATTGCCTATTTATTTTTTCGATACAAGAATTGATCCCTATCCTCATAATGCAATTGCAATATTTATTACCCGTCAGTGAACCATTTGTTAGAGCACCTGCTCTATGGCTATACACTACCTAATATAGATTCCAACATAAACAAATTGCAATGAATGGCGACCATCAACCAACAAGACAGACAAATTCATTTAAACGCAGGAAAAACACGTGAAAAATGAAATTGTCATAATTTACTGTCACGAGTTACAAAATATAAATATGAATTGAAAAATATTGAGAGGAAAATGCAGTTACAATCACATCATAAGCAATCACTCGCGAGTGAATGAAATAAATTGCACGTTCCCATTTACAATATTCGTTGTTGAGAAAAATTGAAATGAAAACACGGTACATTCGCGTGCTTCGCAATTTGGTTGGTTTGTGTCGTCCGGCGGCCGGTAGCCGGCCACGGGTCTCGCCTGCCGACCGCGCACTACACTGATTGATTACAATAAAATAATTTGCGTGAAAGCGCAAACCTCGTCACCTTTGTGTTCCCTTTCGTATTTTTTTGTAATTCACAGTTATTTACTGCGCAAAAAATTGTTTCAATGTTCATTACTTAGCGTATTTTTGATTCCGAAACATGGACGCCGATGCCGCGGTGACTCGTTAGTGTATGCTGCCAGTTTTATAGATTAATAAATTAAAGTGACGGTTTTTTGTTGGTTTTATATAAATTAAAAGTGTGTTCATTAATTTTACTTTATTGCACTCGTTAATCCTACACTTGTTTAATATATGATGGCATAAAAAATCTTTATATTCTTATTTTTTCTTAAGTTTAATTAATAAAGCTTAATTTGTTTAGTGTTAAGTTTAATGGTTTATCTTTAAATGGAATTAATTATGTCAACATGCTATTTTTATTTATCGGTAATATACGTCATTTTATTGAAGGTTAAATTAATTAACTTCAGTATTACGCCTTAAAATAAACAAAAAGGACAATAAATAATGAAAACAATAAACACAAAACTCTTAAACACACCAAATATTTATATTACAACACATTGTCCGCTAAACAAAAACAAAGGATTAGCATTAAAGTCTCCGGTTATTCGGGGGTTAACGTGTTTAAAGGTATAAAAGTCCAGGGGTGGCGTAAAGCGGCGGTGTTAAAACAATGGCAAGTGACGGTGGTAGAACCACCAAATTTGCATTCCTCATTGCGAAAGTACATAAAAATGCTCTCATTAACCTGGGGTGGTCACACACACCCTGTACATCGGCCACTACGCCGCCTGTACACGACACACGCTGCGTCAAAGTGCGCCCCTGGTCAAAGCGTGTGTCAAACACAGTGACGCCAATGTACGTGACGTTTGATGTCGTCAAAGAATAAATTGAATTTTGGTATTTATAATAGTTTCAGGCTATGTGTGGTGATTGTTGATGAATTTGGGAATTTGGTGGTGTAATTTTAGTTGTTAATTTTGGTGTTTATTTTTGGATGTCGTGGTTTTGTTTTGAATAATTTAAATAATCAATTTGTAAAAAAATTATAATGATACACATTTTTTTTTATCTATCTAATACTTATCATTTTTATGTACAAACATAAAATATTTACCATAAAAAGAACAATAAATTCTAATCAATTGAAAACGTCAATAAACTTTCAAACATTAATTAAAATTACAATGAAACCAATCGTCGCACCCGCATGGAGCGCGCGTACAATAACACACAGGGTGTAGAATTCCCAGCAAGATCGGAGGACGCGAGTAATCGTGTATCCGACGCAGTTTTCATTACCGCTGCTTAACATACCGCCGCCGTACCGTCGCGTGCCCGCATACCGCCTCTTTTTATTCTATTCTGCCTAATGTTTATTGCTCACCGGTCAAGTAATGCGACACTAATTTCGCGTGCCTTCGTTTAGCAATGTCCTAGGAAACAACGCTCGTAATGCGTAACCGTTTGCACTCGTTTGTCGCTGTTTTATTTACAAATAAGTACCCCGTGTTCTACACTTTTTGCTCCACAGCTGTTGCTGTATTTTTAGCACGTTTAGCGTTTAACATACTTTCAACGTTCCACGATTAACCTAAATAATTTAACTAATAAGATTTCAAATTACACCATTAAAAGAGACAACTCAAAAGATCAGCAAAGATTACCATTAAACCATTTAATTACACAAACCGTTAATTTATTTGAGAAAACTAAATTAGAACACTTTCAGTATTTCGTATATTTACGTCGATGCTCGTAATCTCCCCGCTTTCGAGGGTTAAAATTCAGTCCACAATGGCGGCATTGTTCCATTAACACAATTTTATACCCGACATATTAAAATAATAAAAACTTATGCCTCTCTTAATTAAATAATTTAGCGGCGGCCTGAGCCGAGATATGTAAATTGTTTTAGGGGATAGATCAAACAACCCTTTTTTATGACTTTAATATGCGGTCGCCGGGGAGGGAGGGGGGGCCGGTGAGACACAGCCGGGGCCGGGGGGCGAGGTAAGTTATGAAATATTTAATAACGGCGCACACGATTCCATTTGAATTACTTTCGAGGAAATGACGACGTGCAAAGCAGGCGGCACATCGCGCGCTGCCCCGCCCCGCACCTACGTGAGCACCGAAATGAGCTAAGATACAAACAAATATTACTACAAACAAACTTTTTGCCTTATTAAAATTCGCCAACGTAGAATTATTTTTACATGGCAAACGTTTTGTTTGCGCCGGTGCCTTACATGTTATGTTTTCACGAGTTTCATTGAAGCAAAACGGTTTACTTACAAGCGAGACCTTGACATTGAGAAAGGCGTTCAATCTTTTTGTGTCTTAAACGGTTTGTTGCTCTCTCGCAAGCAATTAAAGCATTAAAGTGAAGTATAATTTTCCTTATAAAAAGTTAATGAATTAAATAATGGTATGAGTAATCTGCGCTCGCTGTGCGTCGGGGTTTACTCGGGACTCCACTGTCTCAAACGCCAGGGGAGTGTTTTAATTAATGTTTCCCGACAAACTGCGAAAAAACCGGGTAATGACGTCACAGAACGTGTGTGTGTGGGTAATGACGCGGCGGTGTAATCAAGTAATGACGCTTATTATTGTTATGTGACGTCATCAAGCCGCGTCTTTTAAACGATGGCGGTTTGAGTACGAATGCGTGTAAAGAAAGGGGTGTTGTGTCACAAGTGTCATTAATTTTAATGTATTTTGCAAGTGATGTTTGGATTAATTGTAGGCATAATTTAGAAGATTACATTTACAAACAAACGTACAATTCTAACCAACTTTATATACGAAAAAAAAATATTATATCGACAAATAAAGTAAAAAAAAAGTTTTATCTTAAAGTCTACGACCGAAATGATGTTGAGGTATAACAAACATGTACGTTTTTTCCATCTCGTCCTGAGAAATGATGCTGGGCCGCTTCTCACGCGTTGGTAACGAGTTGGTATTATCGGCCGTATCGCTTGAACTAGCAAACGAATCGCATACAGTGTGTGTACACCTTAGAAGTTAAACTTATTATAAAAGATAGGTAGTTATCGAATGTTAGCAAGTTTTAATTGTAGTTTTATCCTTAGCAACTTTCTGTGACATCGCATATTGTACGATTTTAATTCCTGAATATAGTTAGGAAGCAAGAGAGTGACGTAGGCCTTTTTTCTTGACTGTGTCTGCGATATAGCAACTTACAAAATTAAATAATACTTATGAATATTGTAACGTGCTTCTTTATCCATGCTACGTCAAACCAAATATTACAATATTAAAGAAATGTGTGTCTGTCTGTCGGTTTGTCCTCTAGTGATCTGCTCGTTCCATAGTGTAGATTCCTTTTTCAATCAGGTTCACAATACATTTTCAAATCACATTAGATTGAAGTTAAATAACATTAAATTACCCTTTATATATTCTACCTACCATTCAGTTAATACATGCAATTGGGCCAGGAAGTTATTTGTGTATTTTATGACTATTTTTAATAGTCGTAATAAATGAATATAATTAGTAGGTCTGTCGGTTCTTATAAAATAAATTATTTGTGCACCTTATTCCACAAGTCCAGTGCTGTGTTAATAAATATTTTTAGTGCCTATATTAAAGTATGAGGTTATTAATTTCCATGTTGTTTTAGCCGACTTTTAATTACGTTTGTCAATAAAATTGCCGACGTATTGAGAACCTCCTCTCTTTAGTTCTTAATGCCGATTAAATAAAACTAATAATTGACGATAATTGAAGTTAATTTTATTCCTTTTTTTTTACAGAAACACCTGACTTTGAGGTGCTTTTTTGTTTTAATAGCCACTATAATTGTATTTATGAACTAAAAGTGTTCAATTAGGTAATTTAATTATATAGACATATTCCCTTAATTTTAATCGATCTTTTATATCGTATAACTTAATCTATACTTACTAATATTATAAAGCTAAAGAGTTTGTTTGTTTGTTTGTTTGAACGCGATAATCTCCGGAACTACTGGTCCGATTTGAATAATTCTTTTTGTGTTGAATAGTGCATTTATCGAGGAAGGCTATAGGCTATAAAACATAACGCTATGACCAATAGGAGCTAAGCAGAGCGGGTGAAACCGCGCGGAAGTACTCAATATAAACATATAAACAACCACGACATTAAATAAAGAACCTTACCACCATAGAACAAAGTTTACATTATACATTTCATAAACCAATTAAAAAAATACCAATCTGTCATTACAATCACCATAAAATCAACCTTAAAATTAAAGGGCAATAAAGTACTAATTCATTTGTAGTTGTAAACTTTCCGTATTTTTTTTTATTTTTGTATGTACAGTATGGCTTTCTTAGTGGTCGCACCCTTATTTTTGCGCACGATTTGTACAGGCGATACCAAAAAGTTTCAATAATGAAGGTGATTTTAGTCAGTAAATCACTGAACATCATTATGTTGTTATAACATGGCAATACTACGTGACCTGCCTGTACTTATGTGTTGTATAATCTACGTCACTACATGGTATAAAATAAAGTCGCTTTCCGCCGTCTGTGTGTCCGTATGCTTAGGTCTTTAAAATTACGTAACAGATTTTGATAGAGTTTTTTCAATTGATAGAGTGATTCAAGAATATTGTTTATTATAATATGTATAACTAGCTTATTTAGATTCGCGATTACGGACTTTGTGACTAATAAAAGAAGCCTAAGTTACTCCTTTGACATGAGCTACATGCAAATGAAAGTCCCATCAGAATCGTTTCAGCCATATCAGAGAGAGATTAGCCATTACCAACAGACAGACAGTCAAAACAAAAATTGGAAAAAATATAATTTTAGTGTAAGTACATCCATATAAATATAGTAAAAAAACGGTTATTTCAATATTACCAACGAATAATCCAATTTTATTTATTAGTCTAGATAGTAACAACTCCAAATTTAACGCATGCAAACCCGTGGGCAAAATATAGTTATACATTATTATATCGTCTCGCATACATACCCCGGCCTTATTTTTTAGAAGAATCCCAATAATATAGTATAGGACTGTTGATAATATTATTGATTTTTCCTTTAAGTGTTCACCTTTTTAGTTTCTTATACACATCGTAACGCATCCTCATAAAGAAAATAATTAATTTTACAACATATCTTCGATCTTGAAGTTCCAAGAATTATTCAACAACAGCTATTAATATCTGCATTCGTCACAGTCTTTTTGCAATCACCACAGTAGATGAGTAAACAGTATGTCAACTCGGTATCATTTTTGAAAGACGATAGGGTTTTTGTTTAACTTCTATGTAAAGATTTATTTTTGTTAGAAAAAAGAATGTATATATATTAATATTCAAAGGTGGAGTTTTGTATCTTTTACGCTTTTTATTTTTTATTTATGACATAATATTGTGTCTCAAGTTTACACGGTTGTTTTGATCGTTTTAAAAAGATTAACAAAATTGCATTAGAGGTGTAATTGTAGTTCGAACTACATATATACCTAACATTATATTTTATTTTAATTCTAGTTTTAATGTTAAATACGTAATAAGTATTTGTTCAGACTGTAAACCAAATCGTCAATTTGAAACTATATTCACGTTGAACTACTGACAACCTCATGCACTGTGACCACATTATGGGCGTATACTTAGTCGTGAAAACCTTTGGCAGATAACTCGATAGCTAATTCGAAATGGTTCATTGTTATTTAGTTTCAAAGGCAGTACTTTCAAACATTTCTCTTGCACAATAGTGAGGCACAACTTAATGTCTGTGTACGGGTTATCGAGAAACTTCTATTCATGCGACAATGTATGTTGACAAAGGGTGTTTTAATTTTTAATACGTGTTTGTTTGTGTTTTGTTGATGTGTTTTAGTGTAGCATGTAGAAGGTGTTGTTTTATTTTATTGTTGTGTTGATTTGTGTTTGTTTTGTAGAGATTTTTCAGAGATGCTAAACTAGCAGTTTACATTAATAAAAATGAAAAGATAAAATTAATGTTGGCTATGCATATGATCTACTTTTGGTAATCATATGACACCGTGAAATTCATGAATTTAATTACTTTGACTCGTCAAATCTAAGCAGTTTTTAGTCAACTTTGATTGGTGAAAATCGTGAACACAATAATATTTTCTAAGGACTAACTAGCGTCCCGGAGCTGCGGACTGTTTAGCGGGAGAAGCCATTGGATGATTTTTCGCCCTTATAAAACAGTACTAACTAGTATCAAGTGCTGACAAATTAAAAAAAATAAGTGATCAGTTTGCAAGTCATCAATATTTCTCCTTTTAGTTACCTACATATTTTTATAGCAGGGTGTGGTGAATTAGTAAATACCATTATTTATTACATCTATGTTAATTTTAATATAATAGGTTCCTCATAATGGTAATTATGTAACCTTTAACCTTTAAAACATATTTTATAATAGAATCCAACAATAAACTTAAATCATGTATGTTGAAAGCTTCAAAATTAAAAATATGTTAACATCGATTTGAAATTATGGAAAAGCAAAGAATACATAGATAATAATATAGTGAAACAGGTAATTTGGATAATTCATTATAGTTTGAGTGGATGTTAAAAAGTAAGAAAACAAACATTAAGAGAAAAGCTTTCTATTCATAAATCTTAAAACTTTTGAACACTATTAAGTACTTAGCTCTATCTTGTCAATGGTACCCACGAGGCTTGAATCGAAGTCCACACGTCCATACATAGAAATGGGGCTTATAAATAATTTACTCTTTTTGTATGTTCACAAGTATCTACAAGGAATTAACAAGTTTATGGGAACAAACCGGAGATACAAGGTTGTGTGCCAGCGCAAACATAAGGGCGGGGACGCAGAGCGGCGGAGCGGGCACGCGTGGGCGCAGCTACGGCCGCCCCTAACAACTTAATAAGCGGTTGTGCGTGATTTACGCTCGCTCGCGGCGCCGGCGCACTCGCTCCATCCGACTTATTTATACTAATTTATGACAGATAAACATCGATTTTACTTAGCAATACCGAGACAAAGGAACGTAATGCATCCCTCTTATTATCCGCAAAAGAATTCGCAACAAAAGCAACATAACGGAATTGAAGCTGCGCGAGTATGAGACCGACGACGGTGCGCGTATCATTAAAGACAACAGCCAGTCAGAATGGCTCATTAGCGCTAAGCGTGTCATTAAAAAGTGGCCACAACTGGCTACAAATTCAGATTATAAATCTAAACGCGCGCTAATTACGCCGCACCCAATAAATCTTGCGTATTATATAGGCCGTAAATATACCACAAATATACCATAAATATACGATTCCGTGGTCGTTGGCCATAGACCCCACTCGAAGCGGCTCTCGAGCCGAGTTATGGCCCTTCGAATGGCCGACTCGGCCGTAACAATCGGTGTGAATCGGAAATAACCGGAAAATTTCCACAACTTGTCTAATGGCTTATTGTTATACGATTGTTGTGTTATTGTTGTTACAGCTAACAAATAGTCGTGTTGTCAACGTGTTTTAAGCGTTATTTAGTGAGCGCTTATGCGGAGAAATGCCCAAGACTTATGAAATGTTAAAACATGTAGAGAAATTCAAATGGGCCGCAGTCGCGAGCCGGCGCGCCTCTCTATAATTATACTTCATTTGGCGTACGATGAATAAATAAATAATAGAAATCGTTTATGTGTGAGTCAAACTTGTAGGCTGTCGTTTCCCAATCAATATTTGCTTGTAGGTATACCTTACGTTTGATTAATTAATAAATTATAGTTCATTCAAATTTGAAACTTTCGGCATGCATGTTAATAAATGATGCACTCCAACAAACACTAATAAATAACTATTGTATAATGTCTACCAATTTTAAGAAGAGTGTCGAAGTATCGACAGCATTCCAATATCCTGTATCAGGATACTAGTCTCAATTACGCGAAAACTTGAAGCTAGTTGAGCGTTAAACATACAAAACAACAACTCGTCAACAATAAACCATGACTGAATATGAAGCGAAGTGTGCGAAGTGTGCGAAGCGAGCGAAGCAAGCGAAGTGGGCGAAGCGAAGTAAGTTGGAAAGAAAAACAATTGAGTTTCTGGCTCAATCACCCACTGCATAAATTAGTTGGGATCGCAGCGCACTATGAACGTACGTACGTGCAAACATCATGAATATCATTAATTATTAATTAATTCGCTGGTTGTTAAAGAATAGTTGAGCGAACCTGAGCTAAGTGCTAATGTTTTTGTATTAAATTTTAATTCCGCTCGCGTTCTGTTTCATATTTCATTATTGTTTTACGTTCGAAAGCTTGCACGGTGCAAGTATTGTGAGTAATTTTTATTGGCTATTAAATATTTTTTGTTATATTCGTCTCCAACTATTATAAATAAATTGTTTACTGCAAAAAATTATAAAGCAATTAATATTCACACGTATGACTAGGTCTCAACGATAAAATGTCATATTAACTATGAAGTATTTTTTTTTCTAAAATATATCTGCAGGAACAGGACATAGGCTCATTTTACGTTTAACATAAATGTATATATTAAGACCCTATGTCCTGTGTCCTAAGTCCTTTGAAGATTACGAATGTAATTAAAAGGAAATAGTTTGAAGTCCACGAAGGAAATCAACCCTTAAACTATAAAACTAGCTGCAAGGATGTGATGAATTAAATACCACTAAAATGCAGCGGAGCAGTATATTGTAATAACTTCCTTATAACCAATAAGAACTCATAAAACAAACAATTGCACAGGAAACGCCTTAAAATTTCGATTACACACTCTTTAAAGACGTTTCGAAGTTCGACACGTAAATCGGTTAGGTACGGTGACGTCACGGTCACGGAGACGAATTCAAATGAAGAACGCCTTGAATGAATGAACGAGTGAACAACTCAGACCGACAATGGCGGTGGTAACGAGGCGATTCCGCAATCGCCCGGTCATTAGCGGTCACTCTGGGAGTCTTGCGGCCACTCGAGGTAATGACCGTTGCTTAGATTGGTGTAAAATTATGCATACACACTCTTTTTACGTTCATTAAGGAACGGTTAAGGGTGTGTTTGAGTTGTTCCATTCATGTTTTGTTTTGTCTGAGGATCAGGACGTGAGGTAAGATTAATAATTTTAATTCACCATAACGAATTGCTATAATTTTATTAGTGTAACGAATTAAGCTGTCTGCCAATAGCCTAATAAACTTTACATTGAAATTATTAAAATCTAACTGCCGTACCCAGAGTCATCTAATGGTTACTTAATCCAGTCCATCTAAGCTATAGTTTAAGTACCTAATCATTAAATGTCTCTGAGTGAGACAGTAACTCTTGTTTGTGTTACTAAGAGAATTTTACAATATTTAAAGAAATCAGTAACACAAAATCAAAGCAAATGTGGTTTGAAGCAGAAATATTACGTAACAAATTCCCTGAACACCACATTTTAGGAGAAATAGACAGGTTCCTTATCCTCCTCAGTCATCATTCAGTTTGTGCGACCAGCCTGAAGTGCCGACGCCAACAGGCTTATTTTCCCCCGCACCGGTAAATCGAAGCGGAAATATAAATTCGTATTGATAACATCTTTGAAAAATACCAGTAAATATAACAGGATCGAATCGTCGCAAAGCATCCGACGAGCCTCGACGCTTGAGTACTTATATTTTTATTTTTTACATTCGAACTACACGCTTCACTTGAGTGGAGAATTGAGGTTTAGTTTGCTTACCTTTTTATTTGTGAAATTACGAAAGATACCTTTTTTAAGTAAAAACAAATAAAAATATTAATAAGACAATTTTCAATAAACGAACCTTAAACTTTGAAACTCCCACAAAAATTAAAACGAAATTAATTTTCCCATAGACACTAACAGAAAACACCGCCACGAAATAAAAAAAAACTAATTAATTTCCAAACGTCCCATTTTAAATTACCGTTCCTAATTTAAATTTTGAAATTCGAGTCCCAAAAAAACAAAACACACCCACACTAACCCAATTAACACATAATAGGGCTCATAAAATATGATTCATCCCAACAAAGATATCTAATACTGGCCGGCAACACGTATTAATAAAATACAAGGCTATTCATTACCCGGCGAGGTACTGCCGCGGCCGAACGTGTAATTAGGGCTATCGACTCGGTCATTTTCGATAATTCATAATGTATGTTAATTATGGAGGTTCCTCGGCCTCGAGCCACGCTTTCCTCAGCCAGCCCTTACCCGCGAACTGTGTTTATATTGTGCACTTACAAATAAATAATGATAGACAACAGTGGGAATTCTAAATAAGCGAACTAAATAACAGCTTTTGTTGTTTGATTTAAGGGAACCGAACGTGTTTTATTGTGTTGAGAGGTGTAGTTACAGATTATAGTGTAGTGTTACATGTAATGATGTTGTTCAATGAAATTGTTTTGTTTGTTTATGATCCAGTTTGCGAGTCTATTGTTTGGGATCTTACTCCGTCTTTAGCATAATGACTAGGCAAATTATTGATGCTAAAATATTAGTCCTCGTTTTTAAATTTTATTATATGATATTATTAGCATTATTTATTAAAGTTTTATTGTATACAATTTATTTAGAATTTTATTTTATTCTACGATATCATATTCTACATTTTATTCTTAAATTATCAATTACATCATTGCCTTTTATTTCAAACCTTTTAAAAAGTAGCAGATCTACCTAAAGTTTTCAATTAAAGAAATAAATATAAATAAACAAAACTTCACATCCAATTAAAAGAATTTCATCAACTACATCAGCTACAACCATCCTTCATTCATAAATAACATTGCAATTACAGATGAACAGTGCCTACACTACCTTCTAACAGAAATACCAAAAAGCGGAGCTCATAAAAACCAGCACAGAACCACACACAAGCACACACATTCAGCACACGCAATTAACATTGCAGCGCGAATATTTTGATTCGAGCGAGCACCGCGCATCAAACTACACACAACACTTTTGTGTGTTTTTACGGCACCAACGAGCGCAATACTGAAAAGCCTCAGGCTCCTAATTAGGCTCAAGTCGGACGTGCCAATTAATTCAAGTTTCACTCGGAAACTTTGCCGCGTCAATTAATTTCATAGTTAATTAGCAAGCGCGGGGCCCGGACAAAACCGGGTGGACGAAAGAAAGGCTAACGACGGTAGCCCGCGGCCTCCTACAATGCACCAATTACATCAGCTTTGTTGCGTCCTACTCTATTCGGATCACAGATTCATTCAAGCTGCGAGCTTTCCGTACATACGCGGATGTGCGAGATTGGTTGATGTATGTGCAGTTTGGAAAAATGTATTTCTGGTTCTTTTTTGGTTATAAAATATCGGTTTAATTGGCTAGAAACTTACCTACATGTTGATTGATACTTCCACTATAAATTATTTTATAATTATGTATAATTAAAGGCGTTAAACTCTTGCACATGAAGATACAGAAAAAATTATAACTCATCGCTTTATAAACTCTCGATTTGTATTCAAGAATATAACTTATTTTTTCGTTGAATGTCCACATGAAGTGACAACAAGTAAGTATCACAAACTTTCTTCAATAAAACAACAATCGCGACGTGCCATGTACCTAATATGCCACGACAAACGCTACAGGAGAAACTCTCCATCTTCATTAGGTATCGATTTTATTTTACAAAGGTAACAGACATCACTGATACAATGTCATTATTTTCTTACCATGACCATTTATCTATTACAAGACACTTCTAGCGAACAAAGTCCTCTCGATATTCTACGGAGCAATAAATAAGAGTATTTTATTTTATTTGCAGGCATTGTCTTACATCAAGCAATAATGGGCCACGAACGAGCCGATGTACCGAGGAGAATTCAACAACATCACGCCGGGACTCGCCGGCATTCGAGCAATAACTCCGTGCAAATAAAATTTTAACCTCTGCTTAATATCTGGCGGAACATTTCGACGAAGTGAACCAGCCAAATTGACAGACAGTAAAATATTTTATTCGCGCAATAATTTCATTTGTAAGAAAAACAAGGCGGGCGGCTGATGGCGCCGCCACCGCCGCGCCGTGGTGCTCCACAAACATCTTCCACGTGAATTAACCTATTAAACACCAAATTCGAGAAATAAACTTCGGTTACGTTCGGTACCGGCTCGTAAAATTGAGCCATATTTTGGGTGCCATTAGAACTGTTAAATTCACTTGTCTATTTGCAGAACTCCTTGCTTTATTAGAGTTGAAGTGTGCACCTGTTCACCATGCGAAATAAAAATGGCGTGTGTTTTGGCTGTTTACGTCTTTAAGAGAGTGTGGTCTGGAGACTCTTGAGAGGCTCGCGTACTTATCACGGTAAATTTCAACGTCTTCAGCTGCAAAACTCCCATGAGTAGTGAAGGCGTCACACATCCTTAGGCCGTATTTGAATCGGAGCGGGAGTTAGAGGCGCGGCAGCCGCTCGGCTGTGTCGACCCGGTTCGCTTTGTTTTCCCGCGCGATGTCATTAGTGGAAAGCCCTCGATATTTTCGCAAGCATCGATTATTTTTAATGGGCCGCCGCCGGCACAGCCACGCCGCACGTACTAGCACCACCAAGTAATTCGATAGTACATCCGTACAGCCGCACACAGCAGGATGTAAGAACCGCTGTGTGTAATTATACCGAGCCGCAAAACCTGCAAACTTTTTATTCATATTTGTTTCGATCCAAAATTATACGACTGCATGTTTGTTTAATTTCATAATGAGTGTTCGTAATTTGCATGCGGCATTGAATTTTAGTTCATTATAGTAACAAAAATATACAAAAATACAGCTTGCACTATAGTTAATAACATGGATTTTCTTTTAATTAGGTTTCAAAGAACAGCAAGATAAATTAAATATAGTAACGGACAATAACATAGCACATCGAGTCCATTCTACCCAAATTATGATAAATATCTATAGATCCGAGTAAAATATTATTTTTATTTTCTTTCCGAAAAACCTCTTACTGAGTCTGGTCTAACCTAATACCACATCTGATATTCAACCTTATTCTTCAATTTTGACTTTCATAGAGTCAACCTACAAATTCTAATCCCGAAAATCGTCAAATTCGTCTGCAAGCGACAACGAGACTGGGCCGTAGATTCAATCATTAAGAAATCATTAATGGCGCTTACAACCGCTTTCTGTCAGCATCGCCCTCTGTTTGTGTACGCCTAAATAAGTCCGTACGGCCCTTGAATACCAATGTCTTGGTCTGTTTTTAAACCAATAGTTGTTTAGCAAGTGATTTATAGAATAAATTGAGTTAAACATCTACCAATAGGGATGGTGACGGGGTATAAAACTTAAATAACTAATGTCATCTAATGTCAATAATATTTTTTCATTACCTATTATTAGATATATATAATAGGTAATAAAAACACTTATTTTATTTATTTTGTCATATAAGATAACAATACTTAGATGAAACGAATCAAAGTTTAGCAATGGGCGCCAATACAATAGTAGAAATTACTCTACGTATAAAACGCACCTAGAAGTGACGGCACACGATATTTCAAATCAATATATCTTCGAAAGCATATGTTTCGGTAAAAAAATTGAAAGTACGTGTTTAATGTTTTAAAATAATCTACAAAACGGACATTAAAATAAAATTTAACCAAGATAATTCTAATTATGCTGATCTTCAAAACTGATACAATCACTCGAACTGATACTACTATTATACTACTACTACTATTTAAAAATAAAGGAAAAGTGTAATTGAAATAAAATGGAGAGAATTACCCATATCTTCCTATAAGTTATTATGTATAACAAATTGTTTGAAATACAGATTTAGTCACGGTCGCCGTGTGGTCGCCATGGTACGCAATTATCGTCAACATCTAACGCACAACTCCAGTGTGGCATAGGAAACATGGGCGACAAACTTCGCCAAAAAAGTGGTCAAAATAATTTATTCGCTTCCAAAAATCAACCAACCTACTCGTAAATTAAAGTTCAATCATATTGTTTTTTTTAAAGCTTTGCCCCACACCAGGATTTTCTCCTGTGTCGTGGGTGCGTTTACAAACATACAAGTTCACATACACATCACACCGAAACAACAATTTGTGGATCACACAAAAAGTTACTCCGTGCGGGAATCGAACCCGCTACACGTTGCACGCCTACTGCCCAGCCACTGCACCAACCGCGCAGTCAAAATAATTGTATCTATAAAATTAGAAAATCAGCGGAAAATGCATTACCGACCTTTAAGAACCATACCACAATAGGCCGTTCAATCAGTCATAATGAATCAATCGCAACAGTAGTTCAAGTTACCGTATCGGACTATTAAACTCTTTAATAGTACTTCATAAAGCTGGGTTTACAGATTCCCACAATAATGGCGTAGAATGGTCTATGGTATAAGGCAGTGTGTACATTATAGGGCACGCATCGTGTAGCCCGGGGCTCAATCATTAAGGGATCATTAAAAGTCTCCCGTCAACCTGTTGGCCGCTCAACCGATGCCCTTTCTCTACTTTTTCTTCATTTCTACGCTTTCAAAGGGTTTAGATATTATAATTTCGCATTATATTTAAACTTTATTCAGTCTCTATGTTGTTATGTTGATGACGATTTTGTTTACATTAGAAATGCGTAGCGTTTTTTTTTTCTTTAAAACGTTAAACTAAGTAACGGTAAAACGGGGTGAATAGAAAATCATGGGGTGAACAGAAAAAAAAATTAGGATTATTAGTTTGTTTTCATATTTTTGGTTTGAATAACACATTTTTTATTTTAATATTGAATTAATAAAAAATATTTAAATGGTGTAAACAGTTTTAAATTACGTGAAAACACAAATAAACTATTGTTCCTATTCACCCCATTTTACGGTAAGTTGTTTTAAGTCTACAGCTATCACTAGTAAAGTAAAATTGTTTACTTGTTTATATAGTACAAAATCATTCTGCTTCCAAAAAAAAATAAAGTCAATTTTAAGTAGGAAAAGAACACAAATCCGTCATCTGCCCTCAAGCTATTTGATACTATAAAATTACTATTTTTTTAAATAACTTATTTAATGTGACTTAAATAAACGAAAATTACCACTAGGTATGTCAGACAGCCAGTAGGTAAACTGATTACATTTTTAACCAGGTGTTTAAGCAATAGCTTTTTTTGAGGGGAGGGGGAAATCATCCAATGAATTTTCTGGATTTTGGGGGGCGAAAGGGAACTGAACTTAACTGACTAAAACCCACCCCGTTTCTACACCTGATATTCTCTCCGAGCCGGAGCCCCGATAACCGACGAGGTAGTTCACAACGTTTAGCAATACCTTATCAGGGAATTTGTAGCTAGCTCTTTCTGCTAGTTTTCCTCAGTATAATAGAAACAAGAGTTGACATACAACCTACTCTTCTATTTTAGTTAAAGCCGCTTTCTCGCGTAATGTTTCCGACCACATTATTCCAAAAATTTATACGGTACTAGTAAATGAAGAAGGGGCCAAAATTTATACATACGTAAGCAAATCCATAACCCAACACAAGTCTTTTGTTTTTGGAAGCTGCTGTAAATAACCATGAACCTTTTTTTTCATTATTTGTAATTTAAAGTTCAATGAAAAATATGACATTAAGGACTTGTTTCACAATGTCTAGATAGCCGCTATGTATCAGACAATTTTGAATTAATTTGTATGCACACTTGTTTGTATTTTGTATGCACTATCTGTCACATAACTTAATCGGGCACTTATATGAAGGTGGCGAAACAGGCGCTAAAATAATAAAATAAAATGTTTTAAAACTGTAAGACCTGTTGTTATTGAAAGCTCTAAGCATAGCTAGTAAGATATTCATAGTCTGTAAAAGTAAAATTATGTCTTTGCATCAAATTTTACAGCCAATACATTAACATAAGAACAGAATCCATTGACAACAGCAAATTATTTAATGAGAAATTAATCATAATCATACGTAATTTATTGCGTCGTAGGAAACACTTATTATTTTGTAGTTTGCAAATGAGATATGATATAAATATAAAATGAAGTGCATAAAACATTCATAAAGTTTTATGACACCGATTTATCACTTCAGCGGATAGTTAGAACGGTGTCGGGATGAAAAGAGTGATAACAAAGTCGGGTGGTGGCGCGGCGCGGTGCGGTGCGGCGCGGGCGCGGCGCGACAAGCAAATGAGGCACGACGCTCACTGCTAACTAAACCAATCGGCCGTACTCGTCGTGCAGACGGGCGATCCCACCGTCGCGTTTTTTGATAACCTATACCTGAGCAATTATTCGAAAAAAAATTTGAAGTTATTTTAAATATTCATCTTCAATTATGAAGTATGGTCTTGATAAAACACCTATAAAGTCTAAAAATAACTAAGGCCTAGTATTGTTACCGGTTAAGTTCGGGTTGTTTTGACCCACTGGGGTAACTTCGATCCAAATCCTATAACCAACAGGAATCTAAAAAAACACCCCCTAGGGTCAAACAAACCCGATTTTACTAGTTTAAACTTTTACCTAAGTTGTATATTTTTTTCGCATATATAATAAAACTCTTTACTAAACTAAAACATGTATCAAACACTAATCTTAATAAATATCAAATCCAACTTTTTATAATTAAAAATACTTTCTAGACGGGCGTTTTCCACCCGCTCCTTATTAAAGACGATCATTTAGCATCATTTGCAGGTTGCTTTTTAAACCCCATCTGTTTTAATGCGACCGCTGAAGCCGTTCGCGTTCACCTCGTTATTTGGATACTATACGACACCCTGATACCTGGTATCCTTCCTCTAGTTATGAAATCTCTCTGAAGTATTGATATCCTTGCCTTTCTGTACCGACCATTACAATTATAGTTTCTTTTCTCTCTCACCTTTACCTTTCCATTTAATTGAATCGTTTAAAGAGACGCCATGTTTGTTTTTTGAAATTCAAATTCAATTTTCGAATGCATGTCTCATTTCTTTTTTTAGCGAGTGACGTTAGTGGCCAGTTTTATGCGTTACACCATGAAGTTTTGAATATAATATAATAATAATAAACTGTTTGGTATAAAATAAAATTCAACAAGTCTGATTAACATACGGCGAGCTATAATCTGGTGACTGAAATATCATTTATGAAGCCATCAGCGCTAGCGATCCAGCGCTAACTGCATGTAAACACATAAATATTTATCTCATAACGTCCCGACCTCGTTACACGCCACAGAGTTGTGAAATTGTGACAGAGTGCTCACCTGTTTTTGTAGGAAATGGCGGATAAATGCAATTTTATTCGTAGTTGCAGATTGATTGATTACCCATCAACGAATGATTTATGTAATGTGCTCAATATGCTCTACGTAGTATAGTTTTCTCCAAAATTACCATTAACTAGACTGCTTTTGACAGATATTCGGTGACATTTTTATTTCTGTTACGCCTATTAAACGCCAAAGGTGTAGGCAGAAGAACACATACGTAGGAAATGATGCTGAAAAAAATTCAAGAATGAAAAAGAATCTCGTTCCTTCTCCAATTAAAAAGCTAATTTAAACTGGCTATTAATTACAATAAAAAGAGCTTTGTCGTTACAAAACTACATACGTATTATAAAATAACATATTTCGAGACCAAAAACTAGACATTAACCCTCCATTACCTCCAATACTCCGTGTAAAAACACGAACATTCGTCACTGCTTAATTTTAAGCTCTAGTTCAGTGAAGTTATTGCCACGTTTATATGTCGCACAGATTTCACTTCCTACACTAAATTGGTAAATATATTAGACAAGTTTAATTGAGAAACGGATATATCTATCAACGCCATTTTCTAACTAATTATGATGAATACTTCGGAAAAGGTTTTAATTGGTTTCTATGTGCGTTTAGATTTAGGAGTGTTTAGATAGATATATTTATATTAACGACTGGTGTCGTTTTGTGTGTTTTGTGCTACTATGAATTGATACTGAGAGATGTTGTTGGTCGAGTAGTGGGAAGGCTAGCGAGCGAATTGTTTGAGAATTGAAGCCCAGGTCACCACAGTTGGGAAACTTTAGGGCAGATACCTGATCTGGAGCTGCGGACTGCTTAGTGGGTTACCGGAGCTCCGGCCTGAAAAGTAGAATTAGGAACGGGTGGTTTTCTGTCAGTAAGAGTCTGACAATTCCTCTCGCCTCACCCAAGGCCGGAGAAGTCATCGAATCATTTGCTCAAAAAACAGGATCAGTAAAATTAATGGGGTTTTATAGTTTTTCGAATTTTTTTGTCATAGCTCAGAATCTGAATTATCCACACGTAAAAAAAAATTGAGAATTAAATACATATCCGCATAGAAAAATTAAAATGTTAATCATCACCTAAAGTAGAAATTAGTTATGTTGTAGGTAACCCACAATGAAAATTTTATTTTATGAATTAAATTTTATAATTTATGAATAGCATACTTAACTATGCTACGGTATGTTACTTATAAATTATAAAATAAATCCAATTCCAACCGTAGTAACACCATATTTCAACGACTTAATGAGACAACCCGACATTGGTCCTATTTTCCAAAAACATCAACAAATCGTTTATCGAATATTCGAATATTAAATTAATTATGCACCACGCGTTTAGGCCCGACTATCCCATTCACTAATCTCGGTTTAACGGAATGCAAACGCACGGTTTAAGCGCAGAATATGGCGCTGGCGTCGCGTCGCCCTAATCCGTAACGGGCCCGCTCGTTATCGCGTCGGCGGTCACATCATTATAGAACGATATCGGTAACCGCCCGTTATCTTAATTTATTTGTAATACATGCATTTTTATTCGGTTCTACCAGTCGATGTGTGTTTGAAATTTTCTATTCTATGCATTGTAGGAAAGTTTGTCAATGCAAAGCTTTAACTGAATGCGGTTGTAAAAAATCAAGTGTTGTAATTTTGTTTCTGAACATATAGGATTTATTCTCTAAATTAAAGTTGAAAGGAGTTTAAAATTAATAAAGAAAAAATATGTTTTAGTTAGTCAAAACATCTCTGTTAAGATGAGTGATGTATTTTTACGGGAAAAGTAAAAGAAACTTATGCTTAATTATACTTTATACTTCAGTATTGAAAATTATTTATCAGGAATAATTAAGAAGTGTTAATTAATTTTAATATTCCTTCCCATGATGATGCAGTTAATTACTACCTACAGATTTAATAACGTAAAATAAATTACTTGTTTCTCGAGTAAAATCTTAACTGACAGTTACGTGAAGTTTACTTTTATTAAAGTTAAACGCAGATAAGTATTTAAAAGTTCCTTTAAAATTATAACTACACTTAATAAATAAGAAAACCAGTTTACTGCTTGTTACGTACCTAATTATACCTATGACATAATATTAGTAATAGTTATAAAAAAGATCATTAAAACAACATATTTTTCACCTATATTTTAATACTTCTGAATTATAATATAGGATTATAGGACATACGATAATTTATAGATAATATCTTAATCAATATATTTCATTTAAAAAAGTTCCCAACTACAGATTAGCTACGTTTATCTAAACGAGCTAAGTTAATCAGCAGTGGTGAAACCAGGCCTTCTTCAGTCTTTATTGCATTAAACATAGATCTGTTTTTAAATTGGACATCAAATAGGTTTCCTTTATTAAGCCTAGTTTATTAAAAAATAAAAGTTTATTGGTTTTAAAAATTCATGGTAGAAACATGTTGTGATTGGAGCCTCCTGTTAAGCAAAGAAAAGCCTGTATTAAGAGACCCCGCTATTCCATTTCATTATGTTTTAATGTGTACAGATTAATGTTCTATGGTAGACTTGTTTCAAAATCTTATTTAATCTAATTTAAATATCATTATATTCAGCAATCGATCATCATTTTGTGAGTATCTCGTTTTGCGATACCGCAGCGGCACCGCTTATCTTATTCATTTGAATACATACATTTTTATTGCACATTTCTGCAAATTTAGAATAGTGAGTGAACTTAGTTTTAGCATAATGTTATTCTTATTATTGTTGGGGTTAGATATATTTGGTATGGTTTTTAATGTAGGTATGGGATGAGGAAAGGCTATTTTTGTATATTATTATTTTAAATTGTTTTAGTTTTTGCTAAGTACAATATGGGCTAATTTTCTTACGCCATATAAATGTTATTTGAGAAATAACTTTGAATATTTGATAATTCATCCAAATTAAAAACTATTACATGACAATTCTATTCTCCAAAAAATATTGAAATGTCGTTGGTACTCATAGGTACTACATATTTTTTTTTAGATTTGCAACACTTCGTAATTTTTAATTATTGTTTACGTCTGTAATTTTACTTGTTTTTTTTAATAGTGATAAATATTTTGGGACCTGTCTAATTCCAAATAAAAAATGTAATCTGACGTGTATTTATAATTCGAATACAAATAAAATGAAAAGTACGTAAGTAGTAAAAGTCGTGCGCAATGATCGCTAGACCTTCATCGAAGTATCAATGCAAGTTTTAGCAATAAAGGAGAATGCTCAAAAAAACCCAGGCCCGGCGCAAACTATACGTATCTCAGTTTATTAGTATAAATGAGTAATGAAATGCTATATAGGTACCATCATCGAAAACGATGGCTAAATGTTGGAAATTGATATGTATATTTTAGCATAGATTAATTTTTATAATTGTTTTGATTTATGAAACTAGTCATATCTTTTTATTTTATTGAGTTAATACGCTTCGTATACGCCGTGAACATCAATTACAGATCACCCCCTCATCAATACAGCGTGATATAAGACGTTTTATATAGTAGAGGTAGTGGCAGAACTGCAATTGGCGAATATTATTGTTCATGCATACATGGGAAAAGGACGCTCGGTTGTTGTGCCCATGTGATGTCCATCATATACTACCTTGGGTGGGCAAGGCACCAAGATGGTTTTGCAAATCCCGCACTTTCACTACAAAACGTAATATAAGATGTAGAACTAAAATGATTGAACTTTGAATAATCTGATACATGATGTTTTGATAATGTATACATTTGTTTTAATACTTTCTACTCGTAATATCCTTTAAATATCATCATCATACCAGCCGAAATACGTCCACTGCTGATCGATTTAAATATAGTCCCTGACAAAAAACAAATAGCAATTTCCTACATTTAGCCATCGTTTTCGACGATGGTACCTATACGGGATTTTATTACACATTTATACTGATAAACTGAGATACAAATCGTTTGCGCCGGGCCTGGGTTTTTTTCCCATACTTCGTGAGCATTCTCCTTTGACAAGAGGCGTATCAGAACCTCTTATTCAAAGTAACCACTAAAAGACCAAACAGGAGCAAAACAAACAACACATAAAAAAACACTTTCTTTTCTTTTCCAGAAAAGAAAAAAAGATATAAAGGAACCGCAAGGACGACAAAGCACCCCAATTGAAATGGAAAAACGATCCATGGCAATTGGTATAAAAAGATCGTCGCTCCAATAAAACGGAATCGACATTGTCAGCGATGATTTGAGCGGGGCCCCGGATTGAGGTAGCGGGATCGCGGGACGGACGCCGGGAACACGGTTTGGGCGGGCGGACATTTTTATGCGATCCCGGGAAAAAGTCGCGACTCTAAACGACTGAGTCAGTGACGACTGATTCGCTCTCGTTTCTATTGGTTGCGAGATTATTTTCGTGACGTGTGTTTTTTTCTTATTTTATTAGGGTTGGTGAAAGTTTAAGGAGTTATTTTTCTTTATTTTTAAATGGTGTGGTTCTTTAGTAACTTTCATTTTTGGAGCAAAAAAGTTTTAGTGTGACTTTCTTTATTCATCGATAGTCGAAAAAATATTAAAATTTTCTCTGGATCGTGTACAGGAAAATTCAGTTAAAGTGTTTTAGTTAATATTTTTTTATATGCAGTACGATAATTATACCAAATTATTTTTAATTATAAAGATCTGCTAACTTAATTTAAAAAATCAAAATTATTCCTTGGAACAATTCAAATTCGAACCAAAAAGTACTAAGAAAATGACAAAATATTCTATAAGCTTTTTTAATTAAATATTTTGAATAAGAATACAAATATAGAAATCTTAAAATACAACTGAATAACTGAAAATATATTTTAAAACAAGTACTTAATAACCCGTACAAAATGTTATCTAGTAACCTACTTCGAAGAAATTGACTGAATTTTCATAATTTCGTTTCATAAGAAAGTTTGAAAAGTTTAGAAAGTTCTAGAAATCGTTGATTTCCTCACCTTTATAGAACTTGGTCTAGATTATTTGAACTTCTAAGGACACAGACTTAAAACTTTTCCAATAACTAGGTTTATAAATAGTTAGCTCGCTACATGTTTCATAAAAAATAATAAAAAAAATTCTAAACTTTCCCTGAAACTTTCAGAGGAAGACCTAAACTAAATTAATTTTCCTTCACTAACTCATAATTTTCTCCAATTATTACTGCAGGTTAAGAAGTGAAAATTTAATAATTATTTTTTGAATATGAAATGGGAAAATAATTTGTACAGCAATTTTTTCAATACCTAACTGAAAACTTTCAGAAATTTTATTTATCTCGTACAAAGCTTATACTCGCCAGACATTTTGCTCCTAACGTTAAAAAATATTTCCCTGTAAATCTTAACACATTTTCATAACTTACTTAATTTTAGTTTTGATAGTGAACTTACTTGGCGTGCGTGTGGGGTCGTGCAGCGACTGTCAAAAACACGTGGCAAGTCCCGCGGGGACTCGCGCCCACCTGCACTCAAGTAGCACACCGCAGTCAGGGGCTCTAAGCACGCCCTCAGCTGATACCGGCGAGGAAAGAGTTAGTTTACAAGTTAACGGAGCATCTGATCTCGTAAGCGATGTTCTAAAGTTATCCGCCGCCGTCCGCGCAGAGGTGAGCGTCAGACGTCGCGTCGACAGACCGACTGAGCGGCAAGCCGAGCGCGCGCGGCGACAACCGGCGCGCCGCTGGGCGGGTACCGCAACACGCCCCGCCTCGGCGACCGCCCACTCAGCGCCACGCCCACCTGAATTAATAAAGGCGGCAAACACCGCCGGACACGCGGACAATGCCGCATTGTCCTGCGTCCAAAATAGTTTCAATTAGAATCGAGGACAAGGCACAAAAGCGCCCGCCGG
Organism: Spodoptera frugiperda; assembly: GCF_023101765.2. Lineage (NCBI taxonomy): Eukaryota > Metazoa > Arthropoda > Insecta > Lepidoptera > Noctuidae > Spodoptera > Spodoptera frugiperda. Next base: position 4,548,303 of record NC_064212.1, read on the forward strand.
CGGATCATTCACGCCGAAATTGGCCGCTGCATGAGCGATTAGCGAAACCTCATACAAAACTGTCGATGATAGCCCAAACTATTGTCCCGCATTCGAACTAAACCGCTCGTTATAATCGAATGAGTTCGCTTTATGGGCGATGTGTTGGCAAGCACAATGGCTTTGACTATGGTCAAAGTTTCACAATGAACATAGTTTAGTGAAATCTAAGATGGAGAGTTAGGATCTTAGACTATCTACGTGTGAACAACGTAACGTACCACGTCGCTGATAAGACCGGTCGTCTAATACCTAACAGAAGCTGTTTACGTTATCAAAACATTCACAAAGAAACTAACATAAAGTAAATGTCATGTCAAGGTAAATGTGCAGTCAATATTCATCTAGAAATAAGTGACAGACACTTAAAAATCTCGCTACGAAAATAATGCTTACAAGAACGTCATGCTTAGATCACCATCAAATTTGCGATTTGAAGAATATCCTAGATGCTAGTCACACCACGTTAATGCTACAAACCCATCACCATCTTCAGCCGGAAGACTTCCACTGTTAAACCAAAGCCATCTCTTGGAGCAAGCGCACTGGACTTCAAACAACCTATTGTTGAAATAAATTTTCTAACTACAAATTGGCAGCAGAAAAACAATAAAAATGAGAGCTTAACGCAATGGCTTTTAATTACTGATTCTAAGTTTGAAATCGTCAACCCGCATTGAGCAAGCGTGGTGATTAATGCTCAAACCATATCCGTGTGCGAAGAGGCTTTGCTCAGCAGTGATGATGAAGATGATGAAGCCGTTATGGCCCAGTTAATTAACCATTTGGTTCTTTCGAAATTCATCATCAATAATTATAACCAGTGAGTACTGGACTATTGGGTCGTCTCTACAAAAGCCAAAAAGGAGATGTCATATCCAAATCCACACTCGGCAAGCAGGTTAAAGATCGATGTAAGTCTCATACCCATCCAATATTTCATAACATCCTTACTTCAAAGACAGCTTCCTTTAGACCACCCCAGAGTTACTGTCCTTCAGGAAGTTACTCCAAAGCAAATTGAATTAGATGTAGGTTATTTTAAAGCACTAATTAAAATGGACGGTCAAACAAACCTAAGCTTTAATATTCATTCTGATATGTTGATTTTCATTAATTTTTTTTTTTTTAAATGGACTAAACGACAACGTATAAAAAAATCTCCTGTAAGCTAGTGCCTACACTGATACCACCACCGATGGAACCAAGAAAACACCGAAACACCAAAGTCTAGCGCGACCCGTGGTCATGAATGTCATGACTAACTAACTGCCTATTTCAATAACCGATCTAAATCCAAAATCTTTGGATCGATCTTCACTTTTGACAAAAACTCTGAAGAATTAATGTCAAAAATCGACCTTAATCTGAAGATTTTGGATTGAGATCGGTTATTGAAATCAGCAGTAAATCGGAAGATATCATTTTAGAAGATAACCGGCTGTAAGTTAGTTCTAATTTTTAGTTTAACTTCTCCGACGGCCTCAGAAGAAGATACTTGTCCGTTTAACCAAATTCACTAGTAACACCATTCTTTAAAGAATAAAATAAAATTAATTATGGTCTTATTGGGCGAGCTTAACATTGATCTTTATTAGTTTACCGTCTACAGGAAATATCTACTGCAAGGTGGTTGTGAAAACCACTTTTCCAAAAATATTTTGTTTATGTCATTAAAATGCATCAAAAGTTTAGCTAATTAAACTTTACTTAAACGGTGCTAACAGATAACTGTTAGTACCGTTTTTCCACAGTTTCAAAATTGAGACCACAATTTTATTTCAAAATACTGAGGTACAACTCATTAAAAATTATTTCGAAACTAGCTTCTGCCAGCGGCTACGCCCGCGTTCCCGTGGGATAAAAAATATCCTATCACCCAAGTGAGCTCACACCCTATCTGTTTAACAAATTTTATCAAAATCCGCCCAGTAGTTTCAGTGTGATTGACGGACAAACATCCAAACGAAACGAATCGAAGTTTCACATTTATAATATTAGTGTGATAAATGTGGAAGCCTTGAATTTAAATAGAAAATACAGAAATCATTTCAGGGTTTAAAAATGCCATGTTAACTTTACAAGTATCGTAATTTCCTACACTTTAATTATGAAGAAGTCGTGAACCTTATTTGAAAAAGGAATAATGTTTTTTCTGAGCTCTAGTCAAGAAATCAGTGGATTAATCAACGAGATACCGTTGAGATAAATGGAAAATTTCATGAAAACTAAAATGATTTTTTACCGGATATTTATTGCGTTTATAAGCGTAACGCATTTCTTTACTATACGACACAAAAAATGGTTATTTTTAAACGTCAAAGTGAACTTATCCAACACATTTTTCTAGCAATTTTACCGACGAATGAAGCGCATTAGTTAATTTTTATCTTAGAATAGAGGCAATACCTTATATGCAAGCAGAATTGACAAACTACAACGAAATTTCACGCCAATTTTCCAACAGCCTGCATCTCAAAAACAATAGCACCACCTTCACATGCGAATGGACTCAGCTCAGAGGAAAAGCAAAGGATTTTCTCCGAAGACAAAATATGTCCGGCTTCACACGTTCCGTCCATTCACGGATCACGGCGACATCACCTGTAAGTAATGTTCAAACTGAATATCCGTTTGCTTTGCTGGCCACGGGAAGGGATGCCTCGCCTGAACAAACAGACAGTCTCACTCCAAATATCGAATAATACCCGTTACAAGGCGTCGGGGTGTGCTAAAAGATTATGTAGGTAGGAATCTAAGAGAGATAGTTTCTGTGTGTGAATGCACTTGGATGTACCTAGGAGGATTTTGTTTGTTTAGAGCTTTTGAGAATATGTTTACTTTGCGAGAGTTTGAGGAAAATTATGTTTTTAACACATTGAACGCCGTGGTGGTCATCGGTGACCAACGTTAGCGGAGTATTTGCCTTCAACAATTTTCTTTAGGCAGTCAAAGACATAAAAATCAAATAGATCAGTGACTTATTTCTAACTACTGTTCATTAATTATCAATTTGGAATATGAGGATATTAATACTTTACTTTACTATGAATTTTCGATGAAGTTTTCTTTAAGATCTTTTTTTCTTATCAATTCTGAAATTCTTTGGATATTGTGTTCTGGCTTCGCACCAACTGGCACATTTCTCTGCACTACCCTATGGTTGACTGTCAGAGAATGCCTAAGACTTTAAGTACGCCTTTCTGTTATTTTTGTGAAAAATATTAAATAAATATCAATAAATAAATAAAAATCTTTCGTTAAGAAGGACACCTAAATGCCACAAGAAAATGGCAATATAAAAATCACAAAAATAAATAAACTTTATAGTCGATTACAAATGGTATTTTATTTTTAAGAAACAAAAAATTGACGATTAAAATTTTAAAATATTCCGAACTTACGTCAGCGTTACAACTTTTCACTCAACAGAATTCCGAGTAATTTCTCTTTGACGAGACTCTCAATTTTAGTATTTCAAGCAGCTTCATTCAGCTGAATAACACACTTCTACGACCATATAATTCAATTCGAAAATTAAACAAAGCTAGAAAGCAATGAGTCGTAATTGGAACGAGTTATTCAGCGCAAACAGCGCTGCCGGTGTCCCGTCGCTTTGGTCACGTGGTCCAATATTTATTTTAACAATATTCAAACAGTTCAGACGTTTGGCTTTATTCTTGATCGTCTAGAGGGGGGTGATGAAGCTTTATGTGTAGGTATATGGGTTTTAGGGTTGGTTATACCAGAAAGATAGATATTTTCAATAACTTCTGTGAGGATCATTATTAAGTCTTTGACTGTCAATAGAAAACTGTTGAAGGCAAATCCTCCGCTATCGCCGGTCACCGGTGACCACCACGGCGTTCAATATGTTAACAGGCTTCTATAGGTACTGTCCTAGCTACCGAACTTCTTATTTAGTTGCGCGATATTTGCTACATCGGTTGTTGCACAAAAATTATGGGCCCCTATCATAGCTTGAAACAAGTCGAGTAACCCGGTCAAATAGTTATTTGTTTAAACTGTACAACCTAATTTACTGATTTGATCTCATTGTCAGAGCTTCACTCATGCTCTTATTTGTAAGCCCTCAAAGTGAGAGATCGCCACATATTTCTTCTTCCATAAAACGTCACGTTTTCTTATTAAAAAAAAAATTGCTAAAATTTATAACTCCGCTCTTCGTATCGGAAAACTATCGACAATCTTCAAGCGAATGATCGCAGCCCTTCATTCACAATCCCTGCTAACCCGCTAATACGATAACGAGGAGCCATTCTACAAGTTTACTCTAGCCGTGCCGCCGTCGCCACGCAGCGGCGCCGCACCCGCCACGCGACCGCTCGCAACTCGGAATGCTAAGCAGCCCGATTGACATTCCGCCGGCGAAGCAATCGAACGGAAAATACACTTGTCATACATTTAACGTGGAATTTTTATGATTTAACTCGAATCGACTGGGGGAAATTATTAACGTTTTATTCAGGCTGATGTAATAAGGTTAGCAAACGTTTTAGGTAAGCGGTGCCGCATATTGTCATGGAAATTTGGGTTTAGCTGCTAATGTTTTTATGGCTGCGTAGTACTTGGAATTGTTTTAAGTATTGAAGGTCTTTTCTCTTAGCTTTATCAATAAAATTCAACAATTCTGAAGAACAGGGAGAGTGACAAAAGGAGCAGATACAATACAATAGGAGAGAGGTACAATAGGTTTACATATCTACTTTCAAAAACCTTCATGTTATATCATCAAATAAGCCTCTACCAATTCCTGGTTACCCATATTTTGCGACTCACCCTCAAGTCAACCACATTTCAATTCATATTTCTTTCATAAACCAAGAAATGACATCAGAAGAATGCAAAAATATTACATAAGGTACGCTTAGAGCTAATAATTCGATATTTGACAGGTTACCGGGTTACCTGTGGGACGTCACGTCATGTCGGTCTGCTCGTCATTGGGTACAAGACACTTAAATACGACGCCAGCGCCACCGCACCGTACGCGGACCTAATTCTTGGATCCTGTCGCACGTCGCTCTTCGCCCGTCAAATTTGCGAACAGGGTTACCACGAAAAAACATTTTTTTTTTGTTGCCAAATAAACTGTTTTTTTTTTTTTTTTTCTTTTGAATATTATAAAATGCATTTTGCTAAATTTGTAGAAGTTACTGTAACTGACCTTTTAGTGTCTAACTAGACTGTTTATTCGTGACACTATGATAGGTACATAATTTCAACTCATCACTCAACTATGTAGTCAATTTCTCAATATTAAATGTCTCGCCAATTAATCTAAATAGCTACAGTATATCAAGTAAATAATAATATACATTGCACGATATTACAGTTAATTTGTAAACATCAACTTTTGCTGTAGCGAAAACAACCGTTGTTTAAAAAGAATACTCTCCTGAGCTGCATAAAAGTCTTATAGACTTGCAAATGTGCTTACCGATCAATTGGATCGTCCACGTACACACGACTCAACAAAAAATGCTCTGTACTTAATTTAAAATTTAAAAGGCATAAACAGTCATCCATTGAACGCTGTATTTGGTATTGAATGCGCGCATTGTCGAGCATAAGGTTGAGAAATATTTATCAGTATATCGCACATGTATCGCGAGTGTAGTGCGGCGGCAGTGGCAGGTCGCGCCTCGGCGCCGGCCACGCCGGGCACCCCTGTCGGCCATCACAGACAACGTCTTCGTTCGACTGACAGCCGGCGACATATTTTATTCACGGCGCACCGTCGTAATTCCGTCGATGCAGATAAATTGTTTTACCGCGGGACCGAGCCACGTCCCACGACTTTGGCGTTTGCATGATGAGCTCGTTTTTTATGCTCGAATAAAATTGTGTTAGCCACCGGCAGCGGAGCGACGTGTGAACACTGTTGGATTCCCAAGAAATTGTTTTCGGGAAGCCTGCTTTGATATTTATGAAAGTTGGCATGTTGAGACGTACGTTTGAGTGAAGGGTACGCGGTGGATTTTAACATCCCTCGGACTATATTTGTTGCATTATTTCTCTAGGGTACCGACATTATCACAGGGTTGTACGAGCGTCAGTAAATATGTTTGCGCACAGCCACCAGTTGCAAGATGTCAGGTATCGTAAACACGTTGACACAGTCGCTTTGCAGCGTGCAGCGTGCGCCGCGGGACCGACATCCGCCGCTATCAATATTAAATCCGCCACCGAACAAACATCTGTTCGCGACTGCAAACGTATAAGTTTAATCAGTGGTGTTTCGATTAGTTAGAACACATCGGCTTCTGCTGTTGGCGGGATGCACGTTTAATTAAATGTTCTTCCTTTGTTTAGTTTGGATACAGTCGCTCAAAGTGAACGAAACTATGATTTACCTAGGCACAGCATTAATGCTTAAAAACCTTTGATTGATCTTGAACATGAATATAATATTTTCTTGTATGTACTAAAACATAACCTTTCGTCATCATCGTACAAATCACAAAACATATGAATCTTTCACAGAATACTACCAGGTACCTGGGCATCTAATCTAATTAGAAAGTCACTCTCCCTCCAACACCCAACATCCAACACGAGGCGCCGTCATTATTTACGAACATCCACGAAAGGTAAGATTGACAGAACGCAAATACTCAAATACCGGAGCAGCGTCCCACAGAAAATAAAACAAGCTTTGACCTCGCAAACTTTCATGGGATTATGAATGTTTATACTGAAAATAATGCGCGGTTGCGGCATTTGGTGCAAATATTTGAAGATGGTAGTCAAAGGGATGGCTTTTTGCTACGTCCTTTGAGCGGTCGCGGTCTGCGGTCAGATAAACCGATTAACCCCAGCATCGAGATGGACCATGAGAACTGAGACCATGGCTAGTTTGCCCCAAGCTGTGGGTTCCACTTTAATTTTAATTCGCTTTTTGCTTAAATAATGCAGAGGGGTTTTGGAAAATACACAAGTTTAGTAAGTTTTGTTACTGTCGTAGTGTTGATTTAATGTTTTGTGAAATGTGAACCGTTATCATTTATTTATAATGTAGTGTTTACTTTACGAAGCTATAATATTTTTTATAATAACTATCGTGAGAAATACTAAATTAACTAGAAAATCACGGTTTACTCACGTACATTAATGGAGAAAAGCTTTACTGTAGCAGGTTGTGTGACGTCGGTGCGTCTGCGCACGCTGCTCATGATGAAGACTCCCTCTGTAACTCGAAACTAGTAGAGCTTTTCTCCATTAATGTACGTGAGTAAACCGTTATTTTCTAGTTAATTGCCTATAATATTAATTATACTTAAAGAATCAAAGAACAAGTGAGTGATGTCCTATTTCCAATAGGCATTATGTTTGTGAAAATTCAAGGGAAGTTTTAAAAGTTGAGAAAACGTAGGTGACTGTACTACATAGTACAATCACTATCACTCAAACTGTTCACAGACCAAACATCTTTATGACTAAGAACTAATAAAATACAGGTATCAAACTAAAGACCTTGGCTTAGCGAGTTTGATAGCAAAACATAAATGCTAGCTGACGTTACATTTTCCCTTTACGACTGACTGACACTAAAATGTATCCGAATAAAATTGTTATCCATCAAAACAGCGCTCCTTTAGCATAAGAAATGCAGCGATGTGCCTACACTCCGCCATTGATGTAGATCTATGACTCTACAAGATGTTCTAGATACGGTAACGGAGGTCTTTGATTTTTTTGGTACCTATAAACGACCATTGTTGTAAGTATACTTTTAAGATTGTAATAGTGTAAAGCGTGCAAAGAGGGCAAGGGGTAGTTTAATCTGATTCTTGAGATTGGTAAAAACAAAGTAAGTTAGTTCAAAAATTAAGTTGTACACTGAATAAATTACTGTTTATGTTTTACGCATCAAATTACCCTTTATTTTATTCCTATATCCATGGTGTATGCTGCAAAACTATTTCTTCTTCCAATCCTCTATTATAAGCCATATTTTATAGCATTACAAACTGAATAAATACGAATATCTAAAAAAATAATCAAACCTTATCAACTTCTATACTAAATTACGTCGCGACGTCGCACGCCTACGCACGCTGCTTCTACTGAAGAGTCCCGCTGTAACTCGAAACTAGTAGAGCTTTTCTCCATTATTTTACGTAAGTAAACCATGATTTTTATAAATTTCTATATTACTGACATGTTGTAACCTCATCCAGCAATCTACATCAGCATCCCTTTGACTTATTCAGAAGTAACAGCAAAGGCTGCCCCCACCTGCGGTTAGGTGTAACTTAACGAACCCCCACTGAATCTTTAATACGTTTTCATTTAATGTAAGCTAGTTGCCAACTATATTATATTCATACTCTTGTTGATTTTCAAAGTTCCGCGGTATGGCCATATGTAGGTATGGGTAATCATACCCATGTTTGAATGTTTGAGTGTTTGTGCAAATATTTATTTAGAAAGTTTGTTCTAAATATGTGTGTGTATTGTTTGTGTACTGGGTTGTGGTGTAATGCTGTTGTTTTGCTTTATGTATGTTGGTAAGTAGGTTATGTTTTCTGGTTTCGGAATATTAGTTTTAAAGAGCATAAAATTTTCGATTGTTTTTACTGCCGTACTCAGAGCCCTTTAATGGCTATTTAACCCAGTCCTTAGCATTGTTTTCGATACAACAACCATTACTAAAGAATAGTTTAAGTAATCATTAAATGTCTCTGAGTGCAGCAATAAGTGTTTGGTTATTATAATTTATGTAGCTTGATATCAAACTTACTAACTATAAAACTATGTAAGTTAAAGGTAAAATATTTTTTTATTATTTTAGCAAATTCACCTAGTAATTATTTTGCTATAGAGCCTCTGGAAAATGCACATTGAAATTATAAATGAATGATGAGCACACATTAATAAGGCACTAATTAATTAAAATCCTTATAAACCTGTGTATTTACCCAAGTAATGTTCAAATTCACAATCTTCTTAAACATCGTAACAATAACTCATTAACGGAGTTCAGCAAAATTGTTCCAATCCGTTAATGTAATGGTTCTTACAGGCTTTTGATTTCTCGTAATTATATTTACACTGTTGATGAGAAAAGAGGACAAAATACGCGCCTAATATCAATTATATTTAGTACGTAATTCAAAGGCAGAATTAATTCAATTACCAATACAAACATCTACCTCGGTTCAGGTAGCTCCGGTGAGGCGCTCGGTTCCCTACTTGGCAAATTAGATTTCGCATAAAGCCTATTTTAATTTGCGCCGTCGCTAAACATTGTGAGCTCTTAAATGTTTAAGCGAGCGCGCGACTGTGTGTGTGTGCGGCGCACGCGGCCGTCGTCGTTGACATTCAGCAAAGCAAATATGTTGGCGGCGGCGGCGGCGGCCGGCCCAGCGCGATAATAAGCTTACAGGCGAGGGCGGGCCGCCCCCGCCCGCCGCCGCCGCGAGACCGCCCTAGCCTCACGGTGTTATTAAATTCTTTTGTTGGCCCCGGCGCCGGAATGCCCAGTTATTTAGCCGTGGTCCGGCTCTACGGGATCAACGTAAATATCTCCAACATGTTATGTCTTTTGAACTCCACTAGATTGTAGGATGAAACGGATTATTTGCATCCTTGTGTTTTCCCACATACGAGGGTTGCCGAATTCAGCAACATAACATAAATCGTGCAACAATAGAATATGATAAATTCACCGAGACAGGTGTTTGCTGTCTGGGGTGTTGCTACTCGTACGTCTGCGTATCTTATAAAGTGAGGTGCTCGAATTAAAACATTAAAATTCTCGCTCCCCCGCTTCGTATGAATTTAGACAACATCCAAGCCGAGCGCGCTTCATTTCGAGCACATTACTCTCTGTTTAACAATAAAACTCATTAAATCGCTGGTGCGGTCGCGTTTTATAAATGTTTCACGTATTAATAAAATTAACAAAGCAGTTGTACACGAGAGGGCTATTTCCCGACAAAGCGTCGGAGCGTAGTACAATGGAATCTAAAATAAATACGAGGACTTTAGCAAACAGAGCGCACAAAGCGTCCACCTGCCGGAGCCGGTGCGCCGGGCTCCGGGCTCCGGGCTCCGGTGCTCCCACTCTATTGAAAATTAAGTGGTGGCGACGGAGTTCAATTAATGGCCGCGAGGCGTCCGCCCTGGACTCTTCACATGCTGCGAGAAGCCTTTGCCTGCAAATTATAGCAAACAGTACACTTTCATGCCATTATTGCATCAGACTCCCCGAGCTAATTAACCGATTCGTTGCGGATGGCACGACAGACGTGCCATCCAATTTTTACATATGGCGTATGACACGCGTTTCGTGTCATTTTTAAATGTCTTTTATCTCGCTCAAATCGAAAATAAATACAATTCAAGGGTAAACAAGAAAAAAGAACATTTTATTCTGTACATGGCTGATGGCACAATAGGCGTGTCATCAACTGATATGGCGCTTGACACGACTGTCGTGTCACGAAATATTTGTTCGTCGCCACGCATAAAAGTGCACCAAAATGGGCGTCGCAACGAATCGGTTAAGGTGGAGCTGCTGCTCTTTATTTTGTCAGAAGCCAGTTTGTTGGTATCATACACTTACATCACATGGTTTACGTGCGCTCATAGTTAGGCACTAAATTTTGAATCAAACTCAAGAAAAAACTCAATATTATTTCAATTTAATTGATTCTCAAGCAAAAAACCACACATAGGTAACCTCACCCCACAAAAACCAGCAAAATAACTGTGGTCAACAAAAAGCCAGAGATAACCAAACACTAATTTATTCAATCCATAATCCTTATCTGGAAAAAAACTTAAGCTTAGTTCACACTGGCGAAAGACCCTCTTATTGGCTGATGTCTATCGGCGACCAGCGTCCAGCTAAACCGGGGCTTATCTCACAAATTACATCGTCCACTCAATCCTTGGGAAAACTGCGAAAAGTAGACCTTTTTAACACAGCTTAGGAACACCCCTACCATGTAGAAAAGTATTTAGTCAACGTGTACTGGACAAAGACAAAATACCTTTTATGTTTGTTCGTGGAAACTATTTCATAAATATTGGTATTCTGTTATTGGACATTGGCAGTTCGTTTCATGTAACATTTTGATGTGCAAACAAAATAGTTTAGAGCTGAATACCAACATCGATATGTTTCAGTGAGGTTTAGAAAAAAATATATTTTTTGGCATACATGCAATATCACACAATCTCCGCAATACGAGGAGTGGTCACCAATTAAGCAAACTATCTAAAATATTTAAATCCCAATTGATTATGGCCCGTTCTTGCAATCTGAAACATAGAACAAAACTTATGAAAATGTTGTACCTAATAATGGCAAGTTAACAAAACATAACTAATCCGACAAATCTATTCAAATGTCTTTTATCGGGACACAAAAAAATCTCAGCATTCTTCGCGTTTATCGGAATCGGCTCGTAGTAGGGGCGCGGGCTGAAGCTTACCAATCGCCAGTTTAACCCCCGACGGTGGATTTTATTGCCATTCGTATTGTCGGCTAGAGATTTACTTTGACACGTCGGAAATTCGTTTGTTGACTCTTCGTCGTTATTCGAATGTCTAGTTCGCACACTGTTTCCACCGTTTTTCTTCGTCGGGAAGGCTTGATTGCGGTTAAACTCGTACGTTAACTGTTTTCGATTTTTCGGTGAACTAACTGACACTCGAGGATTACCCCTTTTGTGATTTATGCGAACACATGGAGCCACAAAACAATGCTAATTCTCTCGCTTGAATAACTTGATCTAATTTATCAATTTCCGCGGCGGGTCTGGAAAAACATGGCGGTACACGGTCGCAGATGTACAGCAACGTGTGTCAGGTAAAATGCATTGGGTAACACATTAACAATGTTTCCTCTGAAAGCCTTTGTCTGCACTCAACGAATTACGGGGAAAGGCGAAAATTTAAATACCCGCCGGCACTGTTTTACATGTAAGAGATGCATTTTGCATGTAATGCGGCGATTAAATGAGACGACAACGCGTTCTGAGCGCGCCGACTGCCGCTCACCGGAGAAAATGTTCACCACAAAAATGATATCATAATTTTGTTAAACAAACTGTTCACACGATGAGCTCTAGGAGTGTTTTTTGTGGAACATGATTCCGTTTGTAGTTTATGAAATGTAAATGTGATTTAAATGTTTAACGCAACAACTATAATTAAATACCGAATGGATTTATTCAAGTCTGATACAATGTCATTAACACAAATAACGGTTTTTGATCTAGACACGCAAATAAGAAAAGGACTGTCAATACGCTAATACCATTACAGTCGACCTACTACAAACTACTGCACCCACACCCTTACATGGCATTACCACGTCTAAAAAGACCTATTACCTAATGAAACTGTCTTTGAATCGACCAGTATTTTGAAGCCACCTCCAGCCAGCTATCACACCTCATTGCAGGCAGCCCTCGTTTGTGACACCACTCGTCCCCACAAAGGTGCAAAGGGAAGAAAACTCAATTAAAACAACGCAGCACTTGTCGACCGGCCCGGCTCGCATTACCACACGATTAAGCTCGCTGCAAGGTAATGACGCGAATCTACATGTTTTACAGTATTCATTAGGAAATGTAGATTTTTTTGTCTGTGTGAGATAGTGTGTTTAATGTGTGTAGTGTATATGAGTGAGAGGATAATAAAGGCTATTGTTTTTGTTACATTTTTTGTGTCTATAGACAGTTACAAATAGGACTAAAAAGTAAATCGAAATGATTACTTTTTCGCCTATAGATCCACATAGTTCACTTAGTAAATAGCCCACTCAGTTGATACGAATGTAACAGCTATTTTATAGTCACATATTTCAGGAATAATATTAATACATATGATTTAATGCCTTTCATAGAAAAAATAACATACAATAGGTTCAGTAATTAAAGTTCTTAAACTTAACAACCATAACATTTGAACAAGAACATTTTCCTTCATAGAATTAGTTCCCAGAGAATTTTCTTTCTTTCATTCGCACCACATACTTGTCTTAAAGTTTTTATACGAGTAGATAAATGTTAGGGTCCTTAGCATGGGGCGTAAATGTGCGGCCATCTGACCAATGACCGTCTTAGGAGGGAGGATTCCGATACCACTTGGAGATAACGGAAACATTCCGTGATTCCGCACACAAAGCCAACTAAATCGGTGTAATAAATGATAGTGTTAGGCATTATTCGTCGTAGTTGATGGTTTTGGTTTTTCCGGATTTTAGTCTCACATTTTGAATATTAGAACCATGTTTCAGAACGTGCTGGTTCTTTTTTCGGTTTTTTCGAAAAATGTTCAGTAGTAGCACGGGATTTGGAAATGTCCCCGGTATCTAGCAATAAGCTCACCACCTACATGGGACTTACAACATGAATTGTGAAAAATGGGTGTACATTGTACAGTGGCATTACGTGCCATAATGTACACTTCTGCCTAACCCTTCGAGGATAAATGGCGTGATGATTTAGATGTATTTAGTTTGCTGATAAGTTAAGTCATGTTCCGAAAGTTGTCAAAATAGTTTTTCATCATTAGCGAAACATGATTTAAATAAGGTTTAATATTTACCTGTTTGAAATAATATGTTACCTCATACCTGATAGTTACCCGAATAGGTTTGTTCTCCACACGAAATAAGTAGCACGCAATTGGAAGTTCTTCCTTTCTAGTATCAAAAGCGTGCTAACTTTAGAATTGATTGACATTTTCGTTAATCTATACGTACCGAATAAATGATGCGTGCAAAGACACCGACAGCGTACTAAAAAGTAAAATATACCCGTAACTACAAATAAGGTAATTAAAACACCTTAAACGTACCACAACGATATCAAACGTAAGTCAACATCAACACAAAAACAATAAAATTTCATTTTACGTTTGTCTTAAGTATAAAGCGGGTAGGAGCCGTTATGCGTAGCACCTTTCGAGTCCCAATGGGGTAATTTATTTCCAAGTTGGCTCATTAATTAATTGGCGTCTTTTTACGACAACCATAAACTTGTTGGTATAGCTTCATTATCTGCCAGTCCTATTCTACTCAAGTTACTGTTAACACTAAGATGCCTGTCTTAGTCTTCATAGAAGATAGTTTGTTGTTGTTTAGTCGTAAAATGAGGCGTTAGGGAATCGATTGGCTAATTTGTTGATAGTTAAATAACTATTTCTATAAGACACATTCCATGGAGAGCCATGTTTCGGTTCAAATGGGCGGGCTCAACCGGAGTGATACGAAGGGCTCATAGAAAACTGGCGAGAAAAAACGATTGCGTTATTTTTCGTCATGTGAGTGTAGGTTACTGGAGGCCAGATCCTACTTCTTCCCATCTCAAATCCCCAAACACGAAGCAGGGCTCTCGTACCTTCTGTCTGTTCTGTGTTACGGGCGCCTATTGCTAACCATCAGGTGATCCACCTGCTAGTTTACCGACCTATTTCATAAAAATGTTCACCCATCCACGACCTAACTTCATCAAGATTACTTCATTTAAAAGCACTTGCCATGTACAGCTGCACCCGAATACACTTTTATTTCCTCTTGTAGGTAGAATATTTCCATCTTATTAGGCAATATTTTCCCCTCAACAAAACAAATAGGAATGTATTCCGTTTTACGCATATTTAATTACAAGTTACTGTTCGCAATTAAACAGTTCCTAGGCCAATTCAGTTTACGATCGAGCCTCCGTTCGAGGCTTTTCGCCGCCGCAATCAGTTTTACGATGCTTTTTGTCAGAAATTTGCCATTTTATTACCGACTGGAATAAGTTTGTTCGTGTCGTTGCCAACAAATGGTTCGGCGGCGTATTGATGTCGATTTGTCTAAGAAAATAAAGATGTAAATTGTTAAGGTTTGGAAATTAATTTGACCCATTGTTGTCTTTATAGAAGATGTCATGTTTTAGCTTCTAAAGTTTCACAATTATGTGTACAGTAATGCGAGACTAATTATGATTTATGATTAACTAGCAAACCCGGCGAAAACCGTTTCGCCACCAATGATATTTCCCAAATTTTCTTTGCGACCTTTCCAACGAATGCAAAACCGTGGAAATCGGTCAGTGCGTTCTGGAGTTATAGCGTCAGGAAGGAAAACCTGACTTATTTTTATATAAAAGCATGATTAATTTAATTCTTACTATTATCGATTATTAATCCCTCAAAATTTATTCAGCAGCTCCAAAAAACTTACCAAAAAACTAATCTCTTCAAAGCCCTAATCTTAAATGTTGCAACCCTTACGACAAAAGATCACGTGCGATCTCTGGCTGCGTTTCTGTCGCACCCTCAGTGGCGGCAGTTTGTCTCCACTTTTAATGGCGGTAAACGCGTTTCGAATGTAAATCTTCTCAACACACCTGACTATTTACGCCATGTCCTCGTAATTTTATAACTTTCCAAACTTTCCACGGTGAAATTATGGCACGTTTTGAAAATAATTCCTTTACAAAATGGCGGAATTTGAATATGAAATGAAACGAAAAACAAAGTTTGTTGTAATAAGATTTATTTTGTAACATTATAATTGTTGTATACGTAAATATTACACGTTCTAAAGTAATATGTTTTTGTAACAAAATATAATATAATTTGTAATACCTATTATCTGAATTAATTTCAGGTACATTTTATATTAGGGCCTTAACGTTTTTTGTTTAGAAAGCGTCGCTTTAAATAGTTTTATATTAAATGTGTACATTTATAAAAATTTTACAAATAACTAGTTATAAATAAATTGTATACACATTAAAACATTTCCTTTACACTGTAGATATGCCCTGTATCCATTTATAAGAAAAAAATGTATAAAAAAAACTCTATTTTTGACGATAAGAAACAAATTGCTTGGCAAAAATATTATACTTGGCACTTTAAATACTTAGGTATACCATAACTAGTAAAAAAAACTGAAGTAAGTACATTATCCTGTAGTTTGTATAACATTCAATATTATAAGTACAATCTATGTATAATAATTATTTGCACGTTAAAAGATTGTGTTTTGGAAATTCCAAATACTTCCTACATTACACAAAACTTAAGGATATTAAGTTAATTCTGCTAAATGCTAATACTAATTTTATAACATCACAAAACTAAAGAACACTTTCTTGTAACATAAAAACATTACAATATTCCTTGAAAAGGTTTCCTCCTATATTATGGTGCTTTCACGCTGCTAATATTATATTTATCAGCACCTAACCGACGGCCAAACAGATTTTAATTTTCATACACCGTCATCATTTTTAGTTTTCATATATTATTTATTTATTTGAAATAACAAAGATGTAAGTATATAAGTGCTCATTTACATGATTAGATATCAAAAAAAAAATTGTGCGTTTCTCATAAGTCTATAGATGTCGCGAAAATACAGAATTTAAATATAACTTAGATTATTATTTATTACTACTTATAAATAGATACTTTAAAATTAAACGAATGCTGTTAAAACTATAGTTTGAAACATAAATTACTATAGTTCGACCATTACAAACGTGCGTATTGTCATAAGTCATTTTTATCAGATCTCTCGCTCACACTTATGTAATTTGTGCGGGATAAACATATTATTTAACCGACTTCACAAAAAGGAGGTTGTTCTCATTTTACTTAACAGTTTGCACATAAGTAATGGCTCAACTATAAGGTAAAAAGTTTGCTAGAAAAAGATCTGTATTCATTGCAATGCTGCAATTCATTCGAGCATGTAGATTTGTAATATATTTAATTTAAATATTTAAATACCTTAACCCATTTATACTATGTATTTAGTAGATACAGCTTTGATGTACAGTCGACTCTCGTTAATTCGAAACTGGAGGGAATCTTAAAATAATTATTTTACTGAATGGTCGAATTATCAAACAGTCCGAAAATAGGGCTTGCCTCAAAATATAGATACTGATCTGACTGACTGATAATCCCTCCCTCCCTGCAACTTCAAATTGTCGAGAGTTTGATGTTAATAAATTCGAATTAAGGAGTCACTTTACAAGGTAGCATGAGGTAGTATGAAAAATGTATTGATTTAGATGGAAATGTAAAGAGATTTTCTAGGGACCTCGTGATAACTTTGAAATATAGAGAGGTTCGAATCATCGAAGGTTTGAAATTTGAATTAACGATAATCGACTGTATTTAAAAATTGTAAGTATTCAACATTTAAGGGAGTCGAACGTCTGTAAGTAATATGATTTCATTAATATGTAAGTACAATAATTTTTTACTTTATTGATTTAAATATCTAAAGAACCTTAAGTAAATAATGTACAGATTTATTTGAGAATAGTATATTTCTTTTAATATATAAAAATCTGATTCCATAGAATATTATATATTTTTCACTTAAAATACTAAAATACTGCTACATTTTGTTTTTAAGTACATATTGTAATGGTTATGTTTTGTATAATGGATGATTCAATTCCATTTAATTTTTTACTATGACAACAATAATAGATCTGTATCGTCGGCACTCTGATTGGTCGGCTCGAATAGAACAAACCAATCAGAATGCCGAACGCGCTCTTGTTTCGATTACTTTAAACGTAAAAACAAACTCATACTAAGGGCTTATAATACTTAGTATATGTATAACTTTATTAGTAACACGTGATAATTCTACGCTTATTATTAATAAATAGGTAATTATTATTATCTATTATAAACAAATTGGCACTATAAATAGACAGTTTATAAAAAAAAAATGTTTATTTACATATTTTATTGAAATGATCATTTGAAGCAGTATTGTCACAAATTTGCGAAGCTTCATATCACCATGGTCAGTTGCTGATTCAGGAACCTTCAAATGAAAACAGAGAAGAGATCTAGCGTTATGATTGGTTGGTTCTGTAGCGTCGACCAATTAGTGAGCGCAACACGCTCTCGTTTCGTTTTCGTTCAACGTAAAACAAACTCGTACTAAGGGTACACAGGCCACAATACAATTTGTTAATTACAATTTTTAAGTTTTCCTTAGAATTGAACTAGGTGACGAATTCCATTCCATTCCAATATCCAATTACCTAAAGAATTTTTCCTCTGTGAGATAATCTGAATCAGCAACTACAAGTTTAGTTCTACTGATTATATTTTTACGTAAGTACATTGTTTATTAAATGGCCGCAAACAGCGCATATATTCACCAAACAAAAACACCTTATTAAATACGTAACAAGTCTCTTGGTCCCATTATATCTTCCACAAGTCACATTACACTTTTTTATTCCACATTCTAATACCATTTCCAACATTTCACCAACGGAATGGTTTCATTTAATTAAAGGCTAAACAAATACCATTTTTCCTATTATTTTTTCACTTCAAAGGCATTTGTATTAAACCAATCTATTAATGCCCATTCACCACCGATTTTTCTAGAACATATTTTCCATAATATCTTTTTTTCTAATAGCAATACTTTTCTAAAATCACTGCGTGACTAGACAATTAAAATCTTGGTCACAATGAATAAAAATACCTAAAAATAATTGTATGTCCGCTCGTCTCACCTGCTTGGCTCGCCATTTATTTCAATCTGTAAAATTATAAGCAAGAAAATTAATGGAAATTCGGAATATAAAGAAAAAACTAAAATAACAAAAGATCCTATAAGGACATACCCAATTTACGCACTAAGGGAATAATGCCTACGTATCGCCTTAACATGCCAATTAACTTTCCTTATGTATCTGAAATATTCATTTAAATAAAAAATTACAACATTATTTTCATTAACACCGTTTCACCAAAAAAATCAAAACAACTGTCAAAAAACACAAAGCAAATGTTCACATAGTCAAAACATTGCTACAATATTTTCCACAGGCGTCATCGCGTGTTCCCTTTATGAGATGACTAAAGTATCAGCGGTGTTTATTAATTTAATGATTTTATGATAATAGACTATTATAATAATTATTTATACAGATACATTTACTATTTCAACCTTCACCAAATATTTGGCATTAAAATAAAATGTCTTCCCATTAATATACGTCACAATAAAAAAATATGATTCATGATGAAAATATGTCAGGCGATACGATTCCCTTAGCTGATATGCCAATATATATAAATTAAAAGCAATAAAACTGGGTATGAAGACAATAAATCTATCATAAAAGTGATATCAATTAACAAATACATAAATACGTAATATAATATCAGATAAATTCATCCTTCTGATGTAATCCTATACGAATGATCAATTAAGGCATCGTGATATATGGAATAAAATACTTATTGATATAAAGACAATATAACACACCCATAATTTGTTATAGACGTATTTTATCACACTATAATATACAAACTTTTAAGTTAAATATCGTGAAAATACCAAAATATTTAGAACAATGACACTTGATTTAATGGACCCAACAACTATAGGAAGCACGACAAAACTTTACCATGACCAATACCATTAAAAAAAATTAACCACTATTGTCAGTGATCCCACCATGTTTTTAATAGGTACGCGTCCACAGGCGCGCATCGTACGCATCGCACGCAACGGATTTTAGTTTGTATTGTATAGAAACTCATACAACAGTGTCTACTGATCCGCATCGTTACGAACCGCACCATCAGCAATGCCTACATGCGATGCGTACTGATAACGCCATACGTGCAATGCGTGCGATGCGTACGTCTCTGAATCCAAATCTATCACATTAAAGGCAATAATTTTAATTCCGTTCAAAATAATTATCACACACATTAAAAAGTCCAGTTACCTTATCAATAGTAGCAAGGATAAGCGGGGCTGCATGAGCAGGGGCGGCTTCTCGTTCTACAATCGCCCTTCTTGTGTCCCCAGCTCGTTCTATAGCTTCTTGTGGCAAGAAGCGCCACATGCCTGGCGTGAATAACTCGGCATCCATCTTTAAAGTTTCCTTCTTGTCGAATAGCCAGCCCACGATCATGCCGACTGTGAGTGTGGCTACCAGCCCAAGGGGTGCTATCCAGTGGTATGATATTCTGAATAGTGGGAACACGGATTCTGGGTCCTGTAGAAGATTTTTATTTGTAAGTTAGATCTAATTTTGTATGGATTTGTTTTCGAAGTGAATTGTTTTTTTTTACATTTTGATAAGTCGACGTTTGACCGTTATTTCGCCTGATGGTAAGATATTTTTTTTTTCAAGAAATTCGATTATTAAATCTATTTAAAAGTGTAAATCATGAAAGACAAATCTTCTCCCACCCTAGGTGAGGCTAGAGGGAATGTCAAACTCTTACTGACTAAAAATCATTCCTTTCCTTTCAACAATACTTGGAATTGAAAGAAATATTGCATTATAACACCATGGCGAAGTAATATTAAACGACCGTTGGAGTAATTGCATAGTATTTTAATCAGCCTTATCAACATACCTTACAAAATTGCGTAAATAATTAGTACGATATACCTAATACCTCTTGTGTGTAAATGGTAGTATTCTTTCCTTCCTAGACGCAGTTAAATGACCTTGGTATCAAACAAGGATGTTAAAATCTAACAACGTAATGTCACGAACGTTTGGACTTTGAAAATGTAACTCATCTATCACGTTTTTGACACTATCTCGAGATTTGAATGACTTATTAAGTAACATCATTTTTAAAAAGATTTTCCTAGTCTGTTTTTATCATTTTATCTACGAAAGTCTAGATCAAAGTTGCCGATTTATTCGTAATGGTATTTCTCTGCTCGTGTGGTTGTTTCAGTCGCTAATCAAGATTAACCGCCGTACACAGAGTCATTTAATGGTTATTTAACCCAGTCCTTAGCAATTGTTTTCGAAACAAAACAGTTACTAAGGAATAGTTTAAGTAATCATTAAATGTTTCTGAGTGCAGCAGTATAGTTAGGTATACGATCAATTGTATAGATGAACATGTTTTTTAAAGGGTTACTCTAAATTACCTACTATTTATCAAAAATATTGTATTAAAAGTAGTACTTACAAGAGCATCAGCAAAAGAATCCACATAGGAAGCATTTCGCGCACAATCCGAAGTTATATTCAACGGTGGGGCCCTCAAACCATTGGCAGCTGCAGCCTGGGTCCCAAGCGACACTGTACCAGCCAGTAGGGCCCCGGCAAGGGCCCCTGAGAGCGCCCCTCGGGGGCCCACCCACCAGCAGACCATGCCAAGGGTGAAAACTCCGCATGTTGCACTCGCGGCAATAGCTGATAAAGCTGTTGCTACACCTGATGAATGAATAAAGTGATTGATTTTTTACTGTTATTTTACAACCGGAATATTTGGAACTTTATCCCCGAAAGGGTAGGCAGAGGTGAACATTGCGGCAAGTAATGCCGCTACACAATGTACACCCACTTTTCACCATTTGTGTTATAAGTCCCATGTAATAGGGGGTGAGCCTATTGTGTAATAGGGGGACCTTGGAACCTTGTTAAATATGAGACATTTTACGTACTATGCAATTATTTTACATTTAATTCTGACTCAAAGCTTACCAAGAACACCTCCAAGTTTCTCAATAACGAGCAGCATCACAACAGATACGACAGCCAAACTGGCGGTGATGGCTCTGGCCAGCATACCCTCAGTGAACGGCTTCAGTTGGAGCTTCAGCCACCCGTGGATGATGTCCTCAATCACCACCAGCGCACACGCATTCAACACTGCTGAAAGTGAACTAAACAAAGAAAAAATACATTTCAAATTCATTCACCCCCGGTTTCTGAATTACTTAATCCTGGTATATTTAATTATTTTAAGGAAATAATCAATAAATAACATCAAGTTATTCAGAAATCAGGGGTCATTATATAATAGGTCATCTAGTTATTTAAGAGATTGACGTGTAAAAGTGTTATTTTATAACCTATTTGCAAAATAAATATCATTTATCATTTATAGTAAGTCATACACTTATCAAATTTTTAAAGATCTCTAAAGAAATTATCACCTACATTCTCAATAGAAATTGCCATAAGGAGTATATATCCATAATAAGCACTTACCTCAGTCCAGCTCCAAAGACTCCAGCCAAGAAAACCCCAGACAATCCAGGTAAGTGCTTAGCTCTGGACACGTACGTCACAAAGGCCGGTAAAAGCCTATCATCGACCAGGGGCACGCCGCCAGGGTCGCATCCTCCTTGCACCCATGTCGCCCAGGCCGCTAGACCGCACCATACACATAGAGAGATCGCCAGGATTGCACCCAAGCAGAAGATGAATATGGCCCTGGAAAATAGTGTTATGGTAAAGTTATAAAGTTTCACGAATTTAAGGCAACGTGATGATAGTAGAGTGGAATTCATTTATTACTATCCTTACTCTTCACGCGGATATTATAATAGCAGTACTCTTAGTACAAGTTTACTTTACATTGAACGGAAACGTTCGGCGTTCTAATTGGCCTGTGGTAATAAACCAACCAATCAGAGCACCGGACGCGCTCTCGTTTTACGCGTCACGTAAGTAAACTTGTACTGAGGGTACAGATTATGGTATTCTTAGATTCTTAGACAATAGACGTGTGATATACCTATTACTATTTGTACCTACCTATGAACTGAACAATATGCGGAAATAAAGATCAACGTCACGCGATATGATCAAATGAAGTAGTACCTACTTAATAGGCCGTTAAAAATTTCCGTTCATAATTGAATTGAATTTTTATCATCAATGTTTTGTCAATCTACTAGATGGTATTTTAATTGATAAAACGGGATATTAGCCGTTTTTTACTACTAGTAGTTGTAGCATAAAATTAAACGTATGCTCGTTTTTGTTTTTAATCATATATTTTTTACACATTGATATCTCTTCGTAAACTCATTCTGTATTATAACTCTGTGTTAACAATGATGCAATGTGTCTAACAATATTCCTTATGTAAGACTAAAAAAGACTGTTCCACAAAATTTTCTTACAACATACCTACTACGTCGGCGCGCCATAAATAGATGTCCATTGACATCTTGACATTCAAAACAGTAGACTATAAAAATGTGGAAAGTTTCTGATAAGAATTTTATGGTAGAACAGCTGATGAAGGCGTGATTTTGTTTACTAATAAATAAAGAATTAAGTGGTTGTTCAACCAGTAAGTTTAGGGTTCGTTCATCAGGTATAAGACCAATGGCTTCAAACTACATATAGGTACAAACATTAACAGTAAAATTAACAACCTCCCCAATCTTCCCAATCCCCGATTCCCCAACAACCCTAAAATTCCTAACCGGCAACACACTTGTAACGCCTCTGGTGTTTCGGGTGTCCATGGACGACGGCGATTGCTTATTATCAGGTGATCCGTCTGCTCGTTTACCGGCTTATACCAAAAAAAAAAGAAACTAAAGAAAATGAAGAAAACTAAAGATTGGTAAGAACAGTGACATCGCATCTAGTGAATGGATTTTGAATAAAAATCCTATTACAATCTCAAAAACGAGACATGTGTTTAATTAATTTATATTCATAAGTAGATCTCCAACATTTGCATGTAGGATGAACGATACGGTTCTCTTATCAAACAATTTACGTAGATAACTACTTACTTAGTTAATCTAGTAATCAGTGATTGTGGCACTATTCTTAACTAAACTAAACTAACATTTGCATTGTCTAGAGGACACGAAACCAACCCTAGCACAACTAATTACTTGTTATGTTACAATATATAATAACATTACGTTATGAAATGGTTATAAAATCGTTTTAGGGATCGGTACACATCTGACGGAACATGCGTCGCGTATCATCGACCGTTCACACTCAACGTACCGACGTATCATCGAAGTGTGAACGGTCAAGTGTTTTTCTATGCATTTGTCTGTTTTGGCGTTACGCGACGCGTGTTCTGTCAGATATGACCCTTAAATAGGTGCTTGTTCTATACTTTTTAAAGTCATTGGTTTAATTATTGATAGTCTAGTTATTGATGGCGAATTGCCATATTATATCCCATATATTTGGGACGAAATGCAATACTTAAAATAAGTAGATCTGGGATCAAAAGGTTTAATTCAATGCAATGAATTTCAAAAAATGCTTAAGAAATCGCGTTCGGTATAATTTAAGAACAATGATTCAACAACCTTGAAGATGAAACAATCGAATATAAACTATGTATAATGGGTCGATATTACTGTGGCAATAAGAAAATACTAGGTACTAAAACTGTGAAGATTGTCTACTTGAAAAATATCTAATAGTTAAGGCATGTAATACCTTGTAGACTGACAAATTATTTTCATCCATTTTCATCTTCATTATTACATAAATTCAAAATAAAATATCGTCATTAAATCTGGAAAAAATAACAATGCAACATAACTATTCATGTTTTTTTATATTGAATAACTTGCGCCCAATAAAATGGGGCTTAAAACATAACTGGTCATAAGTAGGTGTTAACATTCAATATGTCCGCTACCTTACCCTTTGAGACATAAAGTGCATTATACCATGTTACGAATTTGTTGACATTACCTATAACTAAAAATCACGGTTTGCTCACGTAAATGAATGGAGAAAATCTCTACTAGTTTTAAATCACAGAAGGATTCTTCATCATGAGCTGCGTACTTATGCGTCTACCACACGTGCATGCTTGACCGCAGTTTTACTTGCGCATGCCAGCTTGTACACTGAACACTGTGCGTGTAGTTGGTAAAACGGTAGCATGCGCAAACTCCAATGACTGACTTGATGGTTTTTAAACTTGCTTGAAATTCTGGCATGCGCAAGCTATACTTGTACAAACTTGTCTGCGCGTGTGGTTGATAGTTCAGTGTTCAAGCCGCTCTCAGTTTAGTGGAGTGGAGTAACTGTACGCGCACGGTCGTTAAAAATGGCGGATTTACTATTGCGGATTTGTAAATAATTCCGCCAATCGCTTGGCTCATCTCTTAAATCCTTGAGTAGATGTATATGTGAATGAATTTTTCTATTCAACAGCCATTTTTTTGTTCACTTTGATCGTTTACACTTTGACTTTTGTATTTTATTTTTTTCACAAGCAAACACTTAAAAAATAATAGCAGAAGAAATAGTTCTTCATTGGGAACCATTGTTTCCACGCCGACGATGTCGACAAGAATGTGGCTTGCGCGTACTTAACTGTGCCGTGTGGTAGACACATCCGTGTTCAGTCTTTTCATGCGACAAGCATGTGCAATTAAAACTGTGGTCAGGCATGCACGTGTGGTAGGCGCATTACGCAGACGCGCCGATGCATATGGCGAAGTCTACTGAGTCCCTCTGTGACTCGAAACTAATATAGCTTTTCTTCATTAATTCACGTGAGTAAACCGTGATTTTTAGTTAATTTAGTATGTATCACGATAGTTATTATAAAAAAATATGTAACATTTTTTCTAGAAATTGTCTAATAAAATTGCAAAAACTGTAACTTTAACTAAATACTTACGTGATAGCTTTCCTCTTAGTAGGTAGGGAGATGTATCGTTGCACCATGGTCTGGTTGACGGAATTGAAGCAGGTCCAGTACAGGAATCCACCGACCACAGCTCCCCACCCTGTCTGACGCTCGTATGGAGAGAAACTCCAGCTGAGGACAAAGGTTAAACATTAATATTGTATTGTTATTATATTTTATGTACAGTTAGTTATTGTTTGGCTCATCTCCTCTGATGTATTGTAGGTAAAGGCACTGGGTAGAGAAAGAAATGATGAAACAAATCTTCTTTTAATATTTATAAAGATTTTGAATTTAACTTTATATAAATTAAAACCTGATAATACCAGAAACATGGAACCATCATTGTGCCGTTAACATAGAAATGAATTGTGTAATGTCTGACTGAATACCCATCAACTATATATTTTAGCTGCCATTAGCTGACCTTTTCTGCGGACCAAGACAGTGCTGTTTCGAACAATACCAATGTAACTTTTCCCGAGTTATATGTACTTTCTAAGATTATTTAGACACCGGTGAAGAAAAACATCGTGAGGAAACCTAGGCTTATATTTTTTTATTATAAGTTTGAAATCGCCAACCCGCATTGAGCAAGTGTGGTGATTAACGCTCAAACCTTCTCCGTTTGACAAGAGGCCTTTGATCGACAGTGGCCGCTTATAGGCTGATGATGTGTAGCTGACCTTCGTAAAATTGATAATATCAATGACACTCAACAAAAATCTAATAATAAATGCGACCACGCGGCGTCATATTAATTGACAATTAATAAATACGTCGCACTTAAGCTACTACGAGTAACTTTATCCCCTTTCAATACTCAATTACTGCAATGAGTCACACCACTGAATGGTTTCAATATTTTCACTCATTTTGGGCAAGTGGCCAAAAATACATCAAAAGACGTCAGAACCATTTATGTAATTCTTCATTATAATATTAATAACTGCTTGAATTCTACATAATATGTAGGTTTATTATACGTTACTTAATCAGATAGGACGTCTACCTAGTTGAAATATTTATAAAGACTGAATTAAGCTATGTTTTTATATGGAAAAATGCATGTTATGGACTTGTATTATGGATGGATCCCTACGATCGATACATCGCATACTGCATCTTTCTCGCACAGCTACTTGCGGCGGCGCATCTTACTGACACAGCTACACAGCTTAGTGTCAGTATAAATGGTCACATAGTTTCACAGCTCAGCTATCACATCTTGATATTATGTCATATTATATGCTACAGGAATGAGATTACTACCAGAATCAATTCTCCATTTCCATAGCTATTACATTTGGGCATTATTCACTCATGCATCTTTTAAACCTTTGAAAACATTCTAATCTCCATGATAGTGGCCATATGTCTGCTGTACCTATTAAACTAGTCGACCATATCAAAGGTTATCACAGCCAAGTTCATTACCACCGCTTAAAGCCACGTGTTCAGGTTAAAGATTACAACTAACTTGCATAAGGAAATTAGTTTTACTTTTTTGCATGTAAATACAAACATTGATTATGCAGTTGCACCAATGCGTGTGTAGTTACTAAGGTATAGGTACGCGTGGTGATTAATCTTGCATGCAGTAGGTTAGAAATATTACGTAGATTTCCAACACAGACAATAGGGTAGATGGCTATTTTATATTTTAATGCCCGTCTTGGGGATTATTTTAAAACATTTCAATCGTATTTTTTATTTTCTTACTGAAACAACCCAGGGAATTGGTTTTATTAAAAACTAATGAAGAGTTAAAATAAAAAAATACATTATGGTTTATCAAGGCTCTTTCCATAAATCTGAAAATCTCAATATTGTCATGAAGCCTACTACTACTACACAGGACATAGACCTCGTAATACGATAGAACTCAAATGCGATAGATAGGAATATCAGTAAATAATACGCATTATCTATGTTACATACGTCATCGGTTTCCATGGCAACACAACCCGGAACTAACAACTAACATACGACCACAGATAACATAAAACATTTAAACAATTTTGACATTCATTTCGGCAACTATTTCAGATAAATTTCACAATTGACATGTGAAGATCAATGCTTAAGATAGGCATACTTTAGTTAGTTTTATCAGCCTTTACTTTATAGTATTAATGTGTATCTTATCTGTGACTCCCACATCGACTATGATATGACTAATCATAGAACTCAAGTACTTATTGACGTATCTATATATTTGTAGATGTAGTTGTAAGCCGGAACTAAGGCCGCTTTTCCACCAGAGATGTGTTATATAGCTATGCTACGAAGATGTAATAGCTAAGCTGTGAAAATATGTGACCGTTTCCACTAATACTAAGCTATGTAGCTGTGTGAGGAAGATGCGCAGCTCGAGTATACGATGAATCGATAGTAGGGAAGCCATCCATAGCACGCAACTTTCTATATAAAAAACATAGCTTAGCTGAGTCCGTTTCCACCAGTGCTAAGTTATGTGTACCGTTGAATATGATTGGTGGAAGCCAAACGCATCCACAGCAACGTAGCATAGCACATCTCTGGTGGAAAAGTACTCTAATAGTTGCTTTTACATATGTACACGTGAACCTATTACCTATGTGCTTCACTTCCGTAAAACGTAGGAAATTACTTATATTATAAGTTGTCTATAGGTATTGATAAATTGCTAATGCAGTAACCTCGTTTGTGGTTGCGGTTGGCACATCTATACATATAATAAAATCGTAGAAAAGTGCTGTCTGTACATTGAAAATAAAAATAAAAAAAATAGCAGGGGTTATTGTTATGTCGATGTCGAACCCAAAAATGTAATTAACTTTTTTTTTGTCTTTTTGTCTGTTTGTCTGTTTGTCTTTTTGTCTGTTTGTCTGTTTGTCTGTTTGTCTGTTTGTCTGTTTGTCTGTTTGTCTGTTTGTCTGTTTGTCTGTTCGTCTGTGCGCGCTAATCTCAGAAACGGCTGATCCGAGTTGGATGCGGTTTTCACGAATATATTGTGGGATGCTTAAATTTACATTTAGTGTTTGTTTCATGTCAATCGGTTCATAAATAAAAAAGTTATGTCAAATTAAAGAATCACGTCGAACATTCTATGCTTATACCATTAATCTCCGCAACTATTTGACGGATTTGGTTGAAATTTGGTACAGATATAGTTTAGAACCTTAGAAAGGACATAGATATATTTTTATTTCAAAAATCAAAAAATAAAAATAAGAAATAAATTATCTATACTTATAATAAATCTGTAGAGAGGTCAATTCTGTACATGAAATATATTTCCAAAATAACTATCAGCGGGTGATTAGTGATCGATACTGACGCCAAAAATGCAATCAGAAAAATTTTTGTCTGTCTGTCTGTCTGTCTGTATGTTCTTTATAGAAACAAAAACTACTCGACAGATTTCAACGAAACTTGGTACAATTGTTCCTTATTCTCCTGGGCAGGTTATAGTATACTTTTCATCACGCTACGATCAATAGGAGCAGAGCAGTGAAGGGAAATGTTGGGAAAACAGGAGAACTTACTGCATTTTTAAGCTTCCGTCGCGTGTGCAGCCTTAATAGTTAAAGCTATACAGAAATAATGTATGACGGAAATGTTCTCCTTAAAATTGTTTGAAAAATATTCTACGACAGCAAATGTCTATCTTCTATGGTTGACTCACAATAACACGTATAACTGCCGATAGCTTAGCAGTTCGGAGATTTCTGATTAGATTTGTCTACACTTACGTTTATAACACTCATTCATTCATTCATATCTATACATATAATAAAATCGTAGAAAAGTGCTGTCTGTACATTGAAAATAAAAATAAAAAAAATAGCAGGGGTTATTGTTATGTCGATGTCGAACCCAAAAATGTAATTAACTTTTTTTTTGTCTGTTTGTCTGTTTGTCTGTTTGTCTGTTTGTCTGTTTGTCTGTTTGTCTGTTTGTCTGTTCGTCTGTGCGCGCTAATCTCAGAAACGGCTGATCCGAGTTGGATGCGGTTTTCACGAATATATTGTGGGATGCTTAAATTTACATTTAGTGTTTGTTTCATGTCAATCGGTTCATAAATAAAAAAGTTATGTCAAATTAAAGAATCACGT
Organism: Spodoptera frugiperda; assembly: GCF_023101765.2. Classification (NCBI taxonomy): domain Eukaryota; kingdom Metazoa; phylum Arthropoda; class Insecta; order Lepidoptera; family Noctuidae; genus Spodoptera; species Spodoptera frugiperda. Next base: position 4,577,882 of record NC_064212.1, read on the forward strand.
CGAACATTCTATGCTTATACCATTAATCTCCGCAACTATTTGACGGATTTGGTTGAAATTTGGTACAGATATAGTTTAGAACCTTAGAAAGGACATAGATATATTTTTATTTCAAAAATCAAAAAATAAAAATAAGAAATAAATTATTTATAAATAATTCTATGTCGATCGTTACACGACTTCGGTTCATGTTATTGTTTTAATTTATCGAAAAAAAGTAAATAAATAGTAAAAAGGTATGAAAAAAATAATATCAATATAATAAAACATTTAGTACAAAGAAAATGCTCTAACGGAGTATAGATAATTCTATGTCGATCGTTACACGACTTCGGTTCATGTTATTGTTTTAATTTATCGAAAAAAGTAAATAAATAGTAAAAAGGTATGAAAAAAATAATATCAATATAATAAAACATTTAGTACAAAGAAAATGCTCTAACGGAGTATAGATAATTCTATGTCGATCGTTACACGACTTCGGTTCATGTTATTGTTTTAATTTATCGAAAAAAAGTAAATAAATAGTAAAAAGGTATGAAAAAAATAATATCAATATAATTAAACTTTTAGTACAAAGAAAATGCCCGAACGGAGTATAAATAAATAATCCAAGTTGTCTTTATCCTCGATAGATGGCGTTGGGATCGAAATAGATCGCGCTATGGTTTCGTTACATTCATTTGGTTGGGTATCGGCCGAGCGCTTCGGTACTATCGTAGAAAAAGTGTATTATCAGTCGTATGATTATTTGTCTGTAGTGGTCCTGCTGTTTCGTATATTCTAAATTGGTTTCGTTGTATTTGTCAATTAATAAGTTTATTTGTTGGGTTTTCCTGGTTTTTTGGTTAAACTATTTAACGTAGGTTTAGTTTGATATCGATTATTAGTAGTTACTGTAGTTAGTTTTTATAAATTAATTAGATTAGATTTAAGTCGTTTCTTTTAAATTATTTAGTTTAAGCTTGGTTATTATAGCATAGAGGATAGGTTGTAATATAGTTTCTTTTTTAATTGTTATAAATTCGTAATTCGTAGCTTTCTTTAGTTTTAAGTTAGTTTAAGTCCGTTTTTAAACTATTTTTTCAATGCCCTAAGTGAGTATACATCTATTAAATTCAAACGCAGAGCTCATTATGTTGATTTTTGAAGAGTTCCCTGGAATATCTTCCACATCTCATTTTTGAAGAGATCCCGCGAGATCGGGAACTATGTGGTTAAAACCAAAAATTTGCCGGAAGTCACTATTCCACGCGAACGAAGTCGCGGGCAAAAGCTAGTATTATAATAAATGTGTAGAAGGGACAATTCAAATTGAAATAAAAACCGGCCAAGTCCGAGTCGGACTCGCCCATGAAGGGTTCCGTAACAGCAAGTAGATGACATAATATAAAAGTTATAAAATAACTTGGTTTTAAATGTTTGTATGAACGACAAAGTTATATTTGCGGTTTTTTAAAATGTTTTATTTCTTAAAAACTAATAATGATATGTGGTTCAAACCAATTTTCGTTGTTAGTTTCTATTGAAATCTACAACATATATTTTTTTTTTAGTTTTCTCACTCACTTATTTTAAAAGTTAGAGGGGGGGGACACTCATTTTTCCACTTTGGAAGCGTCTACTTTTAAACAGTTGATTTTATCGAAAAATGATTTTAGGAACCTTAATTCCTTTTTTAAAGACCTATCCATAGACACGCATCACGGATATGTTAGACAAAAAAAATTTTTTTTGAATGAGTTCCATGTATGGAGTACCCCCCTTTAATTTTTCAAATGTATTAATTGTTATTCAAAATTCGAATAGCGGTTACCAAAATACACCAACCTACAAAGTTTCAACTATGTAGGCCCAACAGTTTCGGAAATAAATGGCTATGACATACGGACGGACGGACGGACGGACGGACGGACGGACGGACGGACGGACGGACGGACGGACGGACGGACGGACGGACAGACAGACAGACAGACATGACGAATCTATAAGGGTTCTGTTTTTTGCCATTTGGCTACGGAACCCTAAAAATAATATAATAGTAACACCCAGGGGATGTGGATCGATACCAAACCCAAATATGTAATAAATATTTTTTTTGTCTGTCTGTCTGTCTGTATGTTCGGGCATCACGTGAAAACTAACGGATCGATTTCGATGAAACTTGGTATAATTATACCTTATTATCCTGGGCATAAAATAGGATACATTTTATCCTGAAAAAATACGTAAAAAAAAAACAGTTTTATTCTACAGAACGCGAGCTCAACAGCAGTAGCTCAATAGAGGGATCTCCTTAATTATTATGGGCCTCGCCGTATTGGGGTCCAATAGATATTTATAAGATGTCATTGTCAGAGTTACTCAAAATGGAGAAATAAAACTTCCACGCGAAGACCGACATCCGCGCGGACGGAGTCGCGGGCGGAAGCTAGTATGACATATATTTCAAGGTCTCTTTTACAATGAACGTAGTCGTCATAAAAAAAAAATGTAAATCCAAGCAGTTTGCACTGCAAGTTCCTACTGAAAATCTTATTTTATTCGCGAAAATGTAAAAGTGTGATTTTTTTTTTTTTAAACGTTGCCCCACATTAGGATTTTCTCCTGTGTCGTGGGTGCGTTTACAAACATACAAGTTCACATACACATGACGCCCAGACCCGAAACAACAATTTGTGGATCACACAAAGAGTTGCTCCGTGCGGGAATCGAACCCGCTACCCGTTGCGCGGCAGCCAGTTGCCCAGCCACCGCACCAACCGTGCAGTCAAATTTATTCGTATTACTCTTCATTTCTTTAAAAAGATGTCTTCATCACCAAATGAATCTAGCATTTATTGAGAGAGTGCATGATATAAAACTTCACTTTGTTAGAAAACATAAAAATACCTTTATCGCCACATTTAGGTGCATATATTTGAGCATGACATAAAACTTCAATTAGGTAGAGGACTGATACTGAAATTCACATTTTTCCGCTCATTTCCATCATCACTCGCAGACATCAAAATATACACCATATTATATAGATTTAAAAAAGCTCCAATCAATCAATCACCTTATAAATACTGTTTAAAATATTCAACATACTTGGATAATTCAAATCGTCCGGTTTCGTTGACAATGTCGATGACCTCCCAGACGCCGCCGACGGCGATCGTCCCGGCGGCAGCCACTAGGATCACGCCTATGAACATCACTCCCGTCTGCACTGAATCCGTCCACACCACGGCTTTTAATCCACCCTGGGTTAAAAAGTAATAGCTTAATATAAAAAAAAAAAATTATGTATATACCTAAGCCTAATTATTACTAGGTATTAAAATTATTTTAAGGAACTTCGGGAAAATTGATTTATTACCTCGGAGGAAAAATCTAGTAAAATAGGTATGTGTTAAATAATTGGATATTAATTCGTTTCAGACATTTAAACTGAGTATCAGACATTTTTATTTCTTAAAATATTTTTTGTTTTGCTCGCAATTTCTTTCTTTCTTGTTCTTCTTCCTTACTTAGAGACATTTAATGATTACTTTAACTATTCCTTAGTAATGATTTAATACCGAAATCAATAGCTAAAGACAATTTGTTTGGGTTAAGTAATCATTAAATGAGTACGGCGGTCAAGCAATACCTAATTTGCAAATTCACACAACAAATCAAAAGTGCAATTACTCATAGTTCCCATTAACTACACTACCAAGTTGTACCACCATTGATTGTCACGTGTTTCGACACGTTGCTGTTGTGTTGCTAGCCATGCGAGATGGCATACTCTACCAATTGATTAATTACACGCAGTTCATAATATGGGTGAGTAGCAGAGTACAATTAAATTATATAAGCTTCTAGCCTAAGCAATGTCTTATTAAAATCATACTGGTCTTTGGGGTACTTATGCCCGAATAATCAAACGCTACTCAATTTTAAGACGCTCTCAAATGTAGTTCTGTCACTATCAATTCTGTATAAAATGACAGAGATAGCACGATATTTAAGTACAACTTAAAATTGAGTAGCGTTTGAGTATTCGGGCGTTACTGTCATACTCAGAGACATTTAATAATTACTTAACCCAGTCATTAGCAATTGTTTTCAAAATAAAAATCGCTACTATGGAATAGTTTAAATAATCATTAAATGTCTTTGAGGGCTTAGATGTTACTGAACCCGTAACGTAACTAATGGATTGGGTGTTATTTATGGAATATGAGGCAAACGAGCAGACGGATCACCTGATGGAAAGCGATCAACAATTACATTGATCATGTGCACTCTTTAATTATATTGACACGTTTTTTATTTATATCTGAGCTTGACTAGATAAGATTTTAATTACACATTACTTAATAAGTTATTATATAAAAAAATACACGCACAATAAACGAATAAAAATCGATATTAACATGCAATGTAATCTACTTAAAAACAAGCTTAAATAAATAAAAAACAAAACAAATCTACTCACTAATACTGTATACAGGCCACATATTGTGACCATAGTACCAGCTACGGCAAATACACTGAAACCCGTCACTGAAAGTAAAAATAAATAAATACACATAGAGTAAGACATAACAAAATAATACTAAAAATATAAATTGCAATGCTGGCTAAAAATTACGTCTAATAATAAGCCTTAAAAATAAAAATAATGACTAAATAATAGGGTAATAAATAGTACATTTAAAATACAGGCAAATGAAAAAAAATTAAGTTTAAAAATGGAATACAGTTTCTGTATTCCGTGATTTTAACTGTCTAAGGAAAATATTACTTAAGGGCTGTACTTATAGTTTATTTTCTATTAACACTACTTATTATAATATTATTTAATTTACTCACGTTGATTAAACGCTAATGCGGGAACGTATACAACCATTGGCAGGAATAGTACCTGGAACAAAACAAATTAGTTTTAATTTTTTTAAGGTATAAGTCGGTAAACGAGCAGGCGGATCACCTGATGGTAAGCAATCGCCGCAGCCCATGGACACCCGAAACACCAGAGGCAGAGGCGGCCTTAGGGGTGGCGAACAGGGCAATCGCCCGGGGCCTCGCTCTTGCAAGGGCCTCGCGCTACACAACCCAAGCTAATTTTAAAAAATATAGATTTTTTTAAACTTTTTATTTTGATCCTTAATTACTTATTCAGGTTATAACATAGCGGTAAATTAAAATAAAGTTAGTTACTTAACTAATTCCATTAAAATTACTAAAACAGCTTTAATTTTACAATAATGTCTTGGCAGTGTACTTCCAACGCATTTGTTGCAAAATTACAGTTCATGAATTGAATGCGGAAGAGATTTTCAAAATAAACTATTTTTATGTTATTGTCGACAACGTGCGCGCAAGCTGTCATCCTAGGTTTGAGGCACTTAAACACCATGAGAGCATATTTGGTTTCATGTATAATACAAAAAGATTAAAGGAAATTAGTGATAGTGAACTTTTGAAACGATGCAGCGACTTGCAAATATCTATGACAGTAGGAGAATCATGTGGCATTGATGGACATGAATTGTACGAAGAACTGAATATGTTCATTCGTGTGTATGAAGGAAACGACGACATTATCTCGATGCTGAAATACATAATAGAAAAAAAAAAATACCGAAGTTTACCCCACTATCGAAATAGTCCTGAGAATTATTGCCACCACACCTGTTACAGTTGCGTCTGCTGAAAGGAGGTTTTCGAGGCTTAAAATCATTAAAACATATTTGAGGAATTCGATGACACAAGATCGGCTTTCAGCCTTGCTATTCTTTCCATCGAAAATGACGTAGCTCATTCGTTTGATTATTCTGTTTTAATTAAAAATTTTAGTCTTAGCAAAAGTCGCAAACATCAATTTTAAAATGTATCATCTCTGTATTTGTTAATTTTGCAAATCTTTCAAAGTAAAATCTTTTAAAACTCAAATTTTATTTATTTGTATAACTTTAGTATTTCTCGTCAAACATAACAAGTACCTAAACCAAACAACCAGACCTACTTTCGCATCACATCTAGACACACGGCAGTGTGTCCGTCAAGTTCGAGCAAAAAAACCGACACACCGGCCGTGGGTTATATTACACGAACTATTTCGGGCCAAGTTCGACCCACCTATAACTCAAAATCTATTTTATCTACGCATATGAAATTTCTAGTATCTGTCGAGACCTACTTACTTATCTAAAATACAAAATTTCATTAATGTACCTATTGTAGGTCTTGAGATATTGACGTCAGAAAATCGCTATTTTTACTATACACTCACTGACTGACTGACTCACTCACTCACTCATTCATCAAAAACCTAGACCACTTCCAATGGTCGTATTGACTTGAAATTTGGCATGGAGGTAGGTCTTTGGGTCAAGGTAAAGGAAAAAATCTGAAAATGGCCAAGTGTGAGTCGGTTTTAAAAATAATGAAGGTGTAAATTCATACCCCTAAGGAACTAAAACAAAAAAATTATCTATATCTTCCAATGGTCGTACCGACCTAAAATTCGTTACGAAGGTTTGTATTTAGTCAAAGTAAAGCAAAATAAGAAAAAAAGAAAATAAACCTTACAAAAATAAATGAAATCCCACCCAAAACATAAATGTGAAAGGCTGCCAAGTTCGATAATATTGGAATGCTTCGCCTATAAAAGAAGTGAGATCTAAATAAGTACCAAGTTCCATACACAGACCTCAGTTAAAAATGATATAACTTGGCAAGTTTTCACACACTTTGTTATAAACCTACTAAACGCAATGAGTCAAGTATATAATTTTCTATTAAAACTTGCCAAGTTATATCATTTTTAAATGAGGTCTGTGGGATACTTTTTACGAAGGACAAAGGGCCTCGCAAAGTCCTGCCGCCCGGAGCCTCGCAATGGGTAAGGCCGCCGCTGACCAGAGGCGTTAGCGTTATAAGCGTATTGGGTGTTAGGAATTTATGGGTTGTTCGGGAATCGGGGATTAGGAAGTTATAAAGAAAAACAAACATAACTAATTAAATGGTAACGGGAGAAAAATACTCAAATACTCTTTCTTAAGATATCCTAAGAGATACTTTAATCTCTATATATGAAAATTAATTACTGTTCGTTATTCTCACTAAAACTTGAGAACGGCTGAACTGATTTGGCTAGATTTGGTCTTTATTTGTGGAAGTCTAGGGCAGGTCTAAAAGGTGAAAAAAAAATGTTTGAGGCGGTACGCAGTTTGCAGGGTCAGCTAGTACCTATGTACATAAAGCTGAAGAGGTTGTTTGTTTGAACGTATTAATCTTCGGAACTACTAGTCCGATTTGGATATTTTTTTTGTGTTAGATAGTGCATTAATCGAGGAAAACTAGAGGCTAAATCATTAATGTATGATCAATAGAAGCTGAGCAGCGGGTGAGCAATGTGGGAGTTTATGCATATTCAGACTATATTTTACGTAACTTTTATATATATTGAATATTCCCATAAGCATTATTCGTAGGCTCAAGGCAACTTCAGGCTGCCAAATAAATCGAAATTCAATCCTACTACGAAGAACTTAAAATCTAAAATTAATCAATAACACTGGACCGATCAAGACACTAAACCTGACACAAACATACCTAAATGTTCTACTTAATAAGTGTAATTGGTTCATATAAAAATATTTCCGCATTCTGGTCTAATAAGTACCTATATGTACTGTCCTAGATTAATTCATCGTATTGTTTGTGCCGATATAATTGCTGGTCTGTCATTAAACCATCAAATCACGGTGCAAAGTTCAACTGTGTAATTACAATCGTCTACGTAAGAACATGTAATTATTTCCTTTACCATGTTTTTTTATGGAATAGGTGGCAAACGAGCAAACTAGTCACCTGATGGTAAGCGATCAGCGCCGCCCATGGACACCCGCAACACCAAAAGAGTCACAGGTGCGTTGCCGGCCTTTTTAAAAGGTGTATGCCAAAAAAAGAACATACACTGTATGCTCTTTTCTTAAAGATTTGAACGCCGACGACAGGTCATTCCACGTTTTGCTGTGCGAGGCAGAAAGTTTCGCAAGAAGCGCACAGTTGTGGCCTACCAACCATCTATATGATGGGGATGGAAATGCTGTCGTGTAGGTCGATGGCGAAAAGAAGCGGCAGGTATAAGACCAAATAATTCCTCAGAGCATTCTGCGTGGTATAGGCGGTAGAGAATGCACAACGAAGCTACATCTCTACGCATTTATTGTTGAGAAAAAACTCATACGCAGTTTTAGTGTTGTCCGCAGTGGCTGGACGATTGGCTGTCATGCAAAGGGCTAGATTCCCGAACACAGCAACTCTTTGTATCCTTAAATTGTAGACAATTGTATGACAAATTGTATGCTTGTAACTAGGAATTCCTCTTGTGTCGTGACACAGAAGGAAATTCTAGTGTGAGACAACGTTTCATTAGAAAAAAAAATGTATTGGTTAAGATATGACAGGATTCTTTTTCGTTTCATAGTTCTACAAGAGGAACATCTAATCGATTACTTGTATATGTACTACAACAGACACACACACACACACAACGTCACGCCTTTTATCCCCGAAGGGGTAGGTAGAGGTGCACATTACGCCACGTAATGCCGCTATGTACTACAAATAGCTCAAATTAATAATGTCAACGTACGTCATACTAAAAATAATTTAGGTAATTTATTTTCAGTTTCGAGTTCATTGCACCAGATTTATATCTTTGTTAAGTAGACAAAAAAGACGAAAAGTAACCAATCACAAACTGGTTACATATACGTCTCAAAGTATTACTAAATCTTAATAGATTTAGTATGTGCTAGTACATTAATTCTTAACAGCCCATTGACTCACAAAGACATAGACCAGAAATAGTTGCAGCCATATTTTTAAACATTTATAAACGCATTCATTACATACATATATACGTATGTATATGTATGTATATAGTACATACGTACTCCAATCCCAAGTGGTCAATTGACCATTGTAATCTTTGTACATTGTTTATGACATGTAGCAAATTGTGCCGGTCAAAGTCCGAAACGATGAAATAACCTTGTCGCAAATTGTATTTAAATAGATTGAAAACTAGGTTTAAAAGTAGATTGTGACGTTTGTTGTGTAGTTGCAAATTTTGTTAGAGAGCAAAGAACTCAAATTTTGTATCCCGAGATGGATATAATACATATACATAAGTATATAAAGATCAATTGCTGTTCGTTAGTCTAGCTAAAACTCGAGAACGGCTGGACCGATTTGGCAAATTTTAGTCTTGAATTATTTGTGGAAATCCAGGCAAGGTTTAAAAGGTGAGAAAAAGTAATGTTTGAGGTGGTACGAAATTTGCCGGGCCAGCTGGTACATGAATATTTTTGGAAGTTTCTATCATTATTTGGTTGTAGCACATACTTAGAATGAGATGATATCACAATCATCGTCAACAAGAACAACCTATAAGTATCCACTGCTAAAGGTCTCTTCTTACACGAAGAAGGTTTTTCATACGGGTCTCACCAATCACCACGCTTTTTCAAGGTGGGTTGGCGGATATCGCTGTACCTATGACTAAAGAATCACCATAACTAAACCCGGCTAAATGGACCAAGTGCACCTTACAAGGGAATAAAACGCGTAATATTATGTTATATTTAAAAACCATCGAATGGTAGGCGAATAAAATACTCCGTCGTATATTTACATCGCTCGCTTTCTACACGTGTGTGACGTCACGAGTCGCTTTTGAGTTGTGACTACGTGTACTGACGTGTCGCCGCCGTCGCTATTATAACAGGTGTTATTTATCAATGGAAATCTTGTATATAAATTCGTCATGCAACTGACAGGAAAATGCATATAAATGCCTTCGAAGTACAATACCACTATTACTTCATATTGATTCATTCTATAACTGGTGAAAAGTGATTACATTTAGTAACAAAAAGTGCCTTTTAGAAATAAAAAGTGTGATGCTATGTATGTAGACAAGCTCTTCATAGTAGCTAATTAGGAGGTGTTTATTACGCAAATTATCTACCAAATATGACGCTTCGAAATAGTTTGAATACGTAATCATTCAATTAGTTAAGCCTAAAATAAATTAATTCTCAATGCACGCTTGGCAGATGTCCACCGAATAAGAACGTCAATTTCATTCATTTATTTAAAGTATGTTTTACAGACACATAATTTCATTTTGAAACGATGAATAACAGCTACATATATTTTATGATATCGAGGTAAACACCTATATGGCTATAATTCGGATAAAATACTTATAGCAGTTGATCTGTAGATTCTGTAGTGCCAAAAAAAAAGAATTTAAAAACATACAACTCTTTCATGAAAGAATCAAATCAAAACAGTCCCTGATTCCAACTAAATAAAACAAAGGAGTACATTAAAAATAAAATTTAAATAATTATCTGTCTATAAATCAGATCACAATCTCTTCATTTGACTACATTACACTATAAAAATAGACCTATTGTCTGTCTATTACCCCAATGGACCCTATGGTATAAATTAACATATAACATAATAGGTTTTAGTTAAAATTTTCCATAGAGGCAGTGAATGTAGCGTCAGGCGCAGTTCCGTCGATGCGACAAGACAATTGATGTTGATTCTGTTCGTTCGAATCGACACCGGTCAAAGTCCAGAGTGTCAGCAATGCGAACGACCTTACACACACTCACTATTAAAGAAATGCTGATTTCTGAACAAACATCAGTATTGGCTATTTAAGAAAATACTACGGATTTGTCTGTCGCTATGGCAGATTGGCAATCTTTAAGATTTTATTTTTTTATTTTGATAAAGTTTCTGTGTAGACTGTCCCCTGAAAGTCTACTACTGGACTATCAGGGTCTAGAAGTAACAACAAAATACACTCTGCCATCAATAGGTACATGTCTCAAATATTCAGACAAATGACTGTACCTTTTCTTGAGGGGGAAAACCAGAGGCAGTGTCAAACTCTTACTGACTAAAAATCACCCCGTTCCTGCTCCTGCTTTCCAAGCCCGAACCGGAGCCTCGGTAAACCCGCTAGGTACTCCGCAGCTACGAATAAATAACCGTAGTTACTAGGTAGCTACTGATTGTTACTTAATCCTCACATACGATTGTCAACATATTCGTTAATCTCTAAACTCTAATCGATTTAATTATTAGAATCCCATCAATATTCTGTTACGAAACTAAACGTTAACATATTAATGACCAATACGTTTTCAATTATGTATACTATGTTCACTTTAAATATAGGTAAACGAACTATGAGAAAGGTTAATAACAATAGCATAATAAAGTAATATATTGTCCTCAACGTGACCACCAGACATCCTACTAGGTGGACCGACGATATCGTCAAACTCGTTGGGAGCTAATGGATGCAGGTGGGGGCTTGTCGTTCTACGAGGAGGACTAAGGGGGAGGCCTTTGTCCAACAGTGGACGTCTTCCGACTGATGATGATGATAGTTTCAGTGCATTTACCAAGGATCTTAGTTAACTATTCAGTACTAACTAACTAAATCGCATCGCAAACCAATACTAAACGAATATTCATTGTTTGCAATTACAATGCCACTTATTATACTTTTTACCAAGTTTCCTGGAAAAGATGACATCAATACTTGCTAATTACGTCATCAAAGTGTGTCTTGGGTAAATACTAATAGACTTTAAGTACCTATGTACCTAGTTATTTACAATAACTTGCCGGTACTTTACTTGTTTTCGAGCCTAGTTAGACAAGTGGTCGCAAGTGTCAGGTCGAGTCGAAATTGATTCTCGAGTTGGGCAAAGTACAGTTCGCTTTTTTTTTTGAATTTTTGAAATGGTGTACTCACTGATAATAATGAGCGATATTTGCATCGTGTTTTTGCACTTCTCAAACCTTCGCGAATTAAAAAACGTCACATTGTTTCATTATACAATAAAACATTTAAAGCCAATACTAGCTCTGGATTGACAGTAACGAATCTCCAAAATTATTTGACTCTTTATCTTTCTATCTTGGGTTTAGATTACCTAAATAATCCTAAAGTCGGTGTGTCATATTTTATCATTCACTGCCCCATAGGATCAATAACTGTCAAAAGTAATAGTTGTTACGTTATCACGGCTTTTACATTTGAAAATATTTTCGCCTATGATATAAGTAATCTAATACAATCACATTTGCCTCGATCAGGAATCGAATCATTATCTCAGCAGTTACAGTAATCTACGTGTGACGACATATAATACATATTTCAGTAACTAATATGTGTTGTGTCAAAGATACTAATATTATGTACTAACTTCTGCCAGCGGCTAGTCCCGCGTTCTCACGGGATAAAAAGTATCCTATCACCCAAGTCAGCTCATACCCTGTCTGTATACCAAATTTCATCAAAATCCGTTCAGAAGTTTCAGCGTGATTGGCGGACAAACATCCAAAAAAAACTTCCACATTTATAATATTAGTATGATGTTGGTTGTAAAGGTATGTATGTATGTTTGTATGTTGAACTCACCTCGTCGAGTAGGAACAATACCGAGGCAGCTGCCCGAACGTTCTTGTTAAACCTTAACTCTAGGTACTGAAACAAACAAATAAATAACATTTTAGAATATGATTATACCAAATATTTATTTCTTACATAAATCTTAGCTAAATAATTACTATTGTGAGAAATATTAAATTAGCGTACGTACTCGTAATAAAGGAATGTGGGTTCCGGTCAATTTCGAAAACATTCGGGTATTCTTGTAAAACTATGACCATGAAGTAAGCACGTGACCTAAATTTTTAATCAAATTAAAATCTAAACAATGTAGTCGGAAGTGTTGTATATCGATTCTAATTTAGTATTGATTATTATATTATAATGCATGAAGGTTAAAATTAGTCCTTACTATTGTTATTACAATTAAATGAATAAATTTAATAACATAACTTGTGAAACATCGATTACCTAATTGCAAGCCCGAACACTTGACACGATTGTAATAAAATTACCTAATTAAAAATAAAAACTGACGCGTCAGAACTATCGTAACACAGCCAAAAGAGACAGAAAAATTGTTAATTCAACAAAACTATGCAAAAACTAACTTATTGTAAGTGCAAATGTACTCAATCAACGCGCAAATCTACGCATGCAATTTTTTACTTCACGGGGCAAAGTCCACATCAGAACGGTTGTCAATTCATGATCGATTACCAAATGGCGATAAGATCTACCGACACAGAGATAAATTATAGGAATTCAATGAGATGATTATTCAACGTTTATTATATTATATTCCTATACAATCTTAAGCCATTTAACTTAATGATATCAATGATTTATGAATTCATCATTTCAAGTTCCATAGTTCAAGACAGTACATTCACTCCTTAAACAGAGGTATGTCTTAGAAATCTTTCTGATTATATAGGAAAAGTAAACGTGCAATATTTAAGATTTGTTATCTGAATTTACGTTTATCTGTCATAAGGTTGATCTCTTTTATCCGGAACCCGGAACAGATAGGAGTAATATTTATAATACTCAGCACAGGTGCATGATTTTGATATGCCTATATCTATACATATAATAAAATCGTAGAAAAGTGCTGTCTGTACATTGAAAATAAAAATAAAAAAAATAGCAGGGGTTATTGTTATGTCGATGTCGAACCCAAAAATGTAATTAACTTTTTTTTTGTCTGTTTGTCTGTTTGTCTGTTTGTCTGTTTGTCTGTTCGTCTGTGCGCGCTAATCTCAGAAACGGCTGATCCGAGTTGGATGCGGTTTTCACGAATATATTGTGGAATGCTTAAATTTACATTTAGTGTTTGTTTCATGTCAATCGGTTCATAAATAAAAAAGTTATGTCAAATTAAAGAATCACGTCGAACATTCTATGCTTATACCATTAATCTCCGCAACTATTTGACGGATTTGGTTGAAATTTGGTACAGATATAGTTTAGAACCTTAGAAAGGACATAGATATATTTTTATTTCAAAAATCAAAAAATAAAAATAAGTAATACATTATTTATAAATAATTCTATGTCGATCGTTACACGACTTCGGTTCATGTTATTGTTTTAATTTATCGAAAAAAAGTAAATAAATAGTAAAAAGGTATGAAAAAAATAATATCAATATAATAAAACATTTAGTACAAAGAAAATGCTCTAACGGAGTATAGATAATTCTATGTCGATCGTTACACGACTTCGGTTCATGTTATTGTTTTAATTCATCGAAAAAAGTAAATAAATAGTAAAAAGGTATGAAAAAAATAATATCAATATAATTAAACTTTTAGTACAAAGAAAATGCCCGAACGGAGTATAAATAAATAATCCAAGTTGTCTTTATCCTCGATAGATGGCGTTGGGATCGAAATAGATCGCGCTATGGTTTCGTTACATTCATTTGGTTGGGTATCGGCCGAGCGCTTCGGTACTATGGTAGAAAAAGTGTATTATCAGTCGTATGATTATTTGTCTGTAGTGGTCCTGCTGTTTCGTATATTCTAAATTGGTTTCGTTGTATTTGTCAATTAATAAGTTTATTTGTTGGGTTTTCCTGGTTTTTTGGTTAAACTATTTAACGTAGGTTTAGTTTGATATCGATTATTAGTAGTTACTGTAGTTAGTTTTTTTAATAAAATTGTAAGTCTAATTTTTTTTTAATTAGATTAGATTTAAGTCGTTTCTTTTAAATTATTTAGTTTAAGCTTGGTTATTATAGCATAGAGGATAGGTTGTAATATAGTTTCTTTTTTAATTGTTATAAATTCGTAATTCGTAGCTTTCTTTTGTTTTAAGTTAGTTTAAGTCCGTTTTTAAACTATTTTTTCAATGCCCTAAGTGAGTATACATCTATTAAATTCAAACGCAGAGCTCATTATGTTGATTTTTGAAGAGTTCCCTGGAATATCTTCCACATCTCATTTTTGAAGAGATCCCGCGAGATTGGGAACTATGTGGTTAAAACCAAAAATTTGCCGGAAGTCACTATTCCACGCGAACGAAGTCGCGGGCAAAAGCTAGTTTTTATAATAACTATCGTGAGACTATGACTATGTTGTTTATCTATAATAGAAAAATAAGTCGAGTTTTCCTTCCTGACGCTATTCTACAGAACGTACGAACCGATTTCCACGGTTTTGCATTCGTTGGAAAGGTCTCGGGCTCTATGAGGTTTATAGCAAAAAATATTAAGGAAATTTTTAGAGAAAATCAGGACAATAGGGAGAGTCATTGGCGAAACGAACTTCGCCGGATTTGCTAGTAAGTCTATATATACCTAGAAGTAAGCATTAAACAAACCCATATAACTTAACAAATAAGTGGTACATCAATATGATACATCTTCACATACCTCATAAGAAGAAGATAGCCTCAGTGTACAGAACACTGGCAAGTATATGGTGACTACTGCTATACAGCTGAGAGTCACTCCTATCACCACCAGCCAGTACTGAGTGCCGTAGTTGTATATCTCAGCCGGGGTCCCCAGTATTGTCACCCCGGAGACGTAACTGAAACAAACATGATAATTAATACCTGATAATTAAATATACCAAATATTTTAACGATTTATTAAAAGTATACTAAGGCATAACTATTATAGTATCACACAAACATACACACAAAATCAGTCACAAACTGAGGCATTTATAAGATTAGTAAAAAAGTAAAAAAGGTCGATTAAACCAATCGATGCCATAATTAAATGGGACCATCCAAACATTAATTCCTCTCGTTACCAGTAACGCCTCTGGTCTCTGGTGTGTCGGCGCCGTTATTCGGCAGCGGCCATTGCTTACCATCAGGTGATTCCTCTGTTCGTTTGCCAGTGTATGTCATAAAAAATACGTACTGTAATAATTCCTGATAAGAAATAAAGCTTTATACATATATGTAAGTCAAATAATATAACAGTAACACCTAACCATCCAGTAAGCAGTTACTATACTTCAGTAAACAATCATCAACATCATTATGTTACTCTGTATCACTATACCACACAAGTGGGTCACGAAATATTAATTGCATTAAGGAATTAGTGTCATGGTGTCATTACTTGATAGTAGAAAAACAGCTGGCAATGTTTACTGTCTCAAGGCTATACAAATAAATATTCTGAAACAATTTCAGTGGCAATGATATACGTATTTCAATAGTATGTACGAGATAATTAAATCCACATACATCAACTGTTTTGGTACAATCAACTGCTAGACTATGAGCTTCCTCTACAATGAGGGTTTGCAATATAATAAGTAGTAAGAGTAACGATGGAGTTTCTTGCTCTTTCTTCTCCATTCGAATTCACTGACAGACAGACTGACGCACAATTTAATATGAGGTTTCAAATGTGCCTCATTGAGGATTAATTGAAATAAAGTCAAAGTCAAATTGACTTTTGAATAATAAACGCTTGGCAGATAAATTGGAGATTGCGATTCGAAAGATGTAGATTAATCGGAGAGTGATGTTACCCGGTTTATAAACCTCGTGACAAGAGCAAGAGTGATGTTATTGTATTTTACGCTACAGTCACAACCTGTTACTACCCAGATGAATTCGAAAGTCTTCCTAGTGATGTTAAGGTCAATAAAGCATTTAGGTATGTGCGACCAATACAACCTATAGGTACTTGATTCAACCTAGGACAAACCAGTTCACACTCGCTATATAGTATAATCTATGACATAGCTTACGATACACACATAATTTTAAAGCTAATAAAAATCGCAATTTCCTCAACTTAAACTGTACCTAAATAGGTACTGTTTATGTAAGGTTAATGTCAGTACAAGACCAGTTTTCAGTTTCCTATGCAGGATTTAAGTGCACAAATAATAATATCCTTACTGATATCATAACTGCCAAGTTATAGCCAAAGTCAAAGTATCTTTACTGAAGTCTGTATATTTGTCTTTTGCTTTGTAATGATGATTTTAATGTGGATTGTTCGTATTTGGAAATAGTAAAGAGGCGAGCGATATAATATGCTTTTTTCTTAAACTTCACGAGCGAAACCGTAAGTAACAGATATTAATAAACCACACAAGATGCATTTATTTATCATACATACGTACATAAATATAACCTCACACCTGCCTCCCATGGGGGGTAGGCAGAGACAATGGAACGCCAATTGCTACGATTCTTACACACCTCTTTCGCTTCATCAACAGACATCAGTCTTTTTTTCATGCATGCTCGTCGGTTAAAGGTACTTTTAATTTGGCCCTTCTTTAATATATCGCCAATCTGGTCGCTATAAATCCGCCTACGGTGCCCTCTACCGACGGCGAGTATCCGCCATGTATATTTCTTTCGTAAATCTGCTTTCATCCATCCTTTCTACATGTCCAAACCATCATTATTTATAATCTCTTTTTAAACTGACATGGTCACTAACACTAGTATTAATGAGTTTATCCGTGATCATGGCGCTTGCAACAGTGTCGAAATATCGGAAACTCATAGAAATAGAGAAACATGGTAAATATCCCGTTTCGAGTTCTAATACTATTTATAATCTCACCTGGCAATCAGCGACATAGCAACTGGAAATGTGGACAGTGCTCGTCCACCAAGGAGGTAGTCCTTGACGTCTACCACCTTCTTAGCTTTGGAGCCAATGGCACTGTACCACAGACCACCAGCACATGATACGGCGCACAGCACCCCGAAGACCACATAGTCACCCACCCCGAAACCCCCTTCTTTCATTGTAAACGGCATCTTGGTGTTTAGACCTGTGAACAAATGAGATATGTTTTAAATAGGGATGTTTGATTAATTAATTCTGCTGATTTACAGTGTAGTCTAGTGTTGGTCCCGAACTGTACCTACATGCTACTTTTTCTGATTAGTATTTTTGTAAAATCAATCTGGTAGTTTCGTAATTCAACGCAAATAAACAGGCATTCAATTTAAAAAAATATTTGTATACATTACAGAAGGTGTCTAAAATTCTATAATTTCATTAACTGACTGTTTATTTATTTCCCCCAACGCAAACAAAGAGACGTACTGAATATTTTTTTATACCTAATTTACGAAACTTAAGATAGATGGCGTAACGTATAATACTCATATTCGTCAATAACTAACATCCCCCATTAGTACCAAAATTACATAATTTTATCGTTTTCGAGTTGATAAAGTATTGAAATTGATTGAATTTGTCTCCATAACCTTAAGTATAAATGCTTGTTATGTTACTAAGAACTAAAGTACCTAATTACTAATATCATTGCCTGACAACAACAAAAATGACGTTGTTGTTTTTATACGTAATTCGTGTTTGAGTTTTTTATTGCACTCTTGTGCATTTTTAATGAACTGGAAACTAGATAAAGATTATAAGTTATGAACATTAATTGCTGAGTTCATTACAATGAATACGAGACACCTTCAGTACAAATGATTATAACTTCGTAAAATAAACTTCGACAATCTCTGTAAACTATCTAATTTTAGACATTCAGATATATATTTTCCTTCTTAATTCAGATAATCGTCTTTTCAACAACATTATTGAATTGAAACAACGCCATAATGACCGTAGAATGTGCAGACAGAAGCCAAAATTTTATTTTAAAAACTGTTTTTGATTTCTTTAAGCGGACAATTCGCATCGTCCGCTCCAACCTTGAGGACTCGTTTTAAAACGATGAACTTTACCATTTTAAGATTGTATTAATACACTTTTGCCATCGTTGTATTAAGATCACAGTCAAGATCGAATTCTTTCATCGTACAAAAATACACAAGTTACAAAGACCGATTTAACAATGGCAGTTTGCAATGAGTGGTTTAGTTTAATAATGTAACGAAGACAAACCTACATTATTTTGTTCTTTCTTTCGTTTCGGTCATGGATTTCGTTAATTCTTGATAAGAATCTCTCAGTTTGGGATAGACGATGGAGCAATATTTATGTAAATAAGTTATTATCCCAAAATAGTACACGGCGAATCCGTTGTCATGCAAAAAAATCTGATGTCCAACAAATTGCCTAATCCTAGTATCAATTTTTTAGGCAATGGCATCTCGAAGTCCACTATAATCGCAGTTAGAACAACTCATTATTCTAGAACTATTACAAGCTCTTAAACTAATCTTAGACACGGCAGACACCTACTTACATATAAATTAACAACATTGAATAAACCGAGAAAAGAACGAGTAGGTACCTAAGTAATTTTTCTATAAATAACTTGAAATGTTTTTGTGCTGCACCGATGATTTATAATCATCATGCATCAACCATCAACGGAAAGATTCCGAAAAACATCGACTGTTTGTATTATAAATTATGTCAACAAAAAACACGAAATTATGAGGTAATATTTTGATGATTGATTGAATTAGTCAAGGTTAATCGAATGTCTCGCCGTAAATGCAATCGCCTAACAACAAATCCCAAATCGAAATTTATTTTTGAATTAGACAGAATATTATCTTCTTCTTATATCTTTTTCTATATAAAAATGAATTTCCGTTCGTTAGTCTCGCTAAAACTCGAAAACGGCTGGACCGATCTGGCTAATTTTCCAAAGGTCCATAAATATTGAGGCGGTACGAAGATTACCGGGTCAGCTAGTTGAGAATAAAAATTAAATATTCGTGTATCGTGCATCTCCATCTATCTCGACACCAAAATTCGTCACAATCAGTTTAGCGGTTCAGGCGCAAGAGCGTAAACAAACAAACTCATACTCTGGCTTGCAAATCTACTACGATTATAGTATAAGTGCAGTTAATACTAAATGGACTGATGTATGGCAGAAGATAATATTATGACATTTGTATCCGTAAACCATCATCATCATCATTATCAACGACAAGACATCTGCATCAAAGAAAGTACATTTCCTGTCACCATGCACTTATGGAAAATGTATAACCTGCCTGATTTCGAAGTTTTCTAGAATACGGCTACTAAACATTAAAGCATCTTTTTTTTAGTATGAACAGTTAGACTTTAAAGTTAACCAATTGGATGTCGTGAAAATCGAATCGTTACACACAAAAATTGATACAATATCATTAAATTTCATGTTACTAAACAAATAGAATAAAAATAATAACTATCTTAACTCACCTTATATCTTAACAAAAACAATTAGTTAATAGTTACTCCGTTAGTCCGGAAGCACACATGGAATTGTTCGCATGTATGGGATCTTGCCAACCTCGCAAGGGCATGCACATATATTGGCAATAACAACGTCACCAAAGCCACATAACCGCATTGCACACTTTACTTTCACTTAACATAACTTCGATAAAACACCAACACAAATATCCTTCGACAACGCACCTATATCACCCGCGATCAACGCAAAACTGAACTCAAAGTTCCCGCGCGATCACACGTCAATGTCACTTCATAAATCAATTCATTCAAGAATTTGCACGAGGATCAAATATTTTAAATACCACGCACGACTTATCTAACTCGGGAACTATCAACAACTTCGTGCTAGTTATTGTACAACACCTCTTAAGACTCGTGTATAACAATCATATAATCGTTCGTTTATTATCATTCCGTAATATAATCAAAATAAACCCTATTTGACGTGCTCTTTGGCAGCTGTCTGTCGCGAAACCGTGCCACAGATTGTGACAACAAACCACATGGCATGGTTTTGAAATAAAATTGTAATAGGTTTTACTAAATAGCAATCCTAGCGACATCTAGTGAACGAATGACGAAGTACCGTTTTACCTACTGTTTTACCGACATCTAGGTACAAATCAAAGAAGGATTTGTATGAGTTTGTTATGAATACTTTTTCACTGATCTCTTTTTCAGGTTTCAACAGCTGTTTCTATTACGTATTACAAACGTCATTTCAAACTGAACCACTTTATAGTATACGATTTTATTTTTATTTGTGTAACAAAAAAGATATCTGTTTATTAAATTACTAGCAATATTTACAATCCAATTAGTTATTAGTAACGCCTTTTTACGTATATAAAATATATTATATAGATTACTTATATGGAAGGAATGATGTTATTGTTGTAAACCTTACAAAGTTATAAAATGGGACCGAAGGCGAAGGTCGAAGCAGTTAAAAAATCTGCACCACCTGTTGTACGCCCAGCGATCAGTCAATCCAGTCTCGTTTTCGTGCCTGGAGATGTTTTAGAGGGTAATTAATAATATTTGTTCATTCATTTATTTCTTTTACTTGTTTCTTACATTTTTAAATATTAAATTAAAAAGAAAAAAAAAACATTTAAAAATATAAAAAGCAGTAGCCCACCAGTAACGGGATAAATCCAAGCTACCGGTGGTCAGGGCTCAAGAGAGAGGAATTTCCGGACAATACGCGCCGTGTCCAGAAGTACTGCCTTCTGCATCAGGCTCTTGATCCAACCATCTAACGTTAGCCTACTCAGGTGTTGGTCGAGGCTTTTGGCTATAAGGCCATTGGCAGATACGACTATCGGCACAATGATTGCTGAATCTACATCCCACATGTCGACAACCTCATGAGCTAAATCAAGATATTTACTGGCTTTATCTTTTTCAGCTTTCACAAGATTCTCGTCATGTGGGATTGTTATATCAATTATCATTGTGCGACGGCTTGGTCGATCTATCACCACAATGTCAGGTTTGTTAGCAACAATTGTCCTGTCTGTGATGATAGTTCGATCCCAATACAGTGTGACATTTCCATTTTCAAGAACTGGGTCAGGCAGATACTTATAATACGGCACTTCAGATTCAACAAGTTTGTATTTTAAAGCAAGTTGTTGATGAATAATCCTGGCTACAAGATTGTGTCTGTGCAAGTACTCTCCGTTAGCTAAATGAGAACAACCCGAAATTATATGTCGAATGGATTCCCCTGGGCGATGACATGCCCGACAAATGTCAGCCGTTCCATCCTTTATAATATACTTTCGGTAGTTGTTCGTCAACATAACTTCGTCCATAATTGCACAGACAAAACCTTCCGTTTCTCCAAATAAGTTACCAAAACGTAGCCAGGATACGGACGCTAAGAAATCTGTATCTGGCCCATGTAGGGCCCGATAGTAGCGTCCGTGCAACTCCTTACTTTGCCATACATTCTTGCGATCCTTAGTGCTTAATATTATAGGTTCTCTCCAGTCCTTATTAGCCAAGGAGAGCGGAGTAAGTCCTTTGTCCACTGAGACAACATCTCGATGTATCCCCACCTCCATTTTGAAAAAATATTTTCGGAGACTGCACACTTCACTATTGTGTAGGGTTTTGGTATTTAAAAAGCCTCGCCCCCCACATTTACGTGGTATGTACAGTCTCATTACTGATGATCGTGGGTGATGCATCCGATGCTTAGTCAACAATGAACGGACTTTTCTGTCCAGGGCGTCCAGTTCCGTTTGAGTCCACTTGAGTATGCCAAAAGAGTACATCAGTACTGGCATGACCCAACCGTTGTAAGCGCGCACCTTGTTACCACACCCCACGACAGTCCCCTGCTGGACTATAGAAGTCATAATATCCACTTTTAGCGGACAGGTGGGATATGCTCTAATGCTTTGAAACTGAGCTCAATTTCAGGTTTATAAGTGAGCACTGCTATTGCGGGGAAAAAGTATCGTATTGTGCCACAGTAAATGAGAATAAATTAGATAGATAGATTAATCTTTAATGTACACCATTAGTAAAAGTGATACAATAATAATTAAGATAATGGGCACAAAGGCGATCTGATCATTTTTTTTTTTTTGTTTTAAAAAAAAAAAAAAACGTTGCCCCTCATTAGGATTTTCTCCTGTGTCGTGGGTGCGTTTACAAACATACATGTTCACATACACATGACACCCAGACCCGAAACAAGAATTTGTGGATCACACAAAGAGTTGCTCCGTGCGGGAATCGAACCCGCTACACGTTGCGCGGCAGCCGGTTTTCCAGCCACCGCACCAACCGTGCAGTCTTAGTCATTAGTAGTGAGTTCTTTCAGACACCCTTTGAGTGGACATATTATTGCAAAGAAATAGATATTTAGATGGGATGTATTTCTTATAAATCAATAGATACACATTTCGTGTGACAATCGTTATTCCCATTTTTCCTGTTTGCTTTTATTTTCTTGATCTCCTGCAGGATTTCAAGAACGATTAGAAACTTACATAGACTGGACTATAACCGAAAGCAGTTGCCGCTTTCATAAAGATCAATACAAAAAAAATGCAGATGCAAAGGTGACCTTCTCCCAAGCCTTGAAAAGAAAAATAAGGGGAAGTATTATCAGTGGGTTCCTCAACAAAAAATCTGGATTGACTCTTCAACAGAATTGGGAATTGCTATTACCAATAACGATATGGGATGTAGAGAAATTCGCTACTGAAGAAGGGAAAACGTGTTTTCACAGTGATAACTGTGTGACTGATGATTTAATGAAATTAATCAAAAATGCTGTTGATGCAGGAGACAGAAATGTTTTGAAAAATGATTTGATGATGGTCAATGTACTGAGAGTTAATGGTATGCAGGTAAATACGTTTGACTCCTTAAGTAGAAGAGCTAATTTAGTTGAAAATGATTGAATAATTTTTCACCACACGGAAGAATACGTATCAGTAGTTACTCTGATTTTACGTGTTAAGTATGTTGGCCACATAACATAATTGGTTAAAATATTCCAAAACAAACCATTATTGATATGTAGAAATGTGTCACATTTTGTTCTCATTCTCTAGATTAAATAGTTTCTTGACTAGGTCTTCCTAAAATTAGTGGAGACATATAACGAATAAACATTTTTTCTCAGATGACTGAACTAGACGAAAGTTTGACTGAATACAAGAAACTAACGACACTTAATTTATGTGGAAACTGGCTATCGGAGTTGGACACAAATTGTATTCCACAAACTCTGAAAGCTCTTGAGCTCCACAACAATTGTATTTCTGATATATCTGGATTTGTTGAATCTCTACCTTTTGATTTACTCTACTTGGGGCTAAGCCGAAACATGCTTACGGCAGGTAATTCACTAATAAACTTTTTAAACATGTAATCGCTAAATAAAAATGGCAGAATGATTGAATTTATTATATTACAGAAAATATCGACGCTCTTGGACATCTCCCTTACAATATAACGGTATTAGATTTAGCGGACAACGACATCTATGATTTAACTCCAGTACTAGATGCTGTATCGAGACTGCCAAATCTGTGTTCGTTACAGCTATCTGGAAACCCTTGTGCGGTACGTTATGCTCTATAATAGTGTTCGATAACAAGTGCAGATGGCGCTGTTCTCAATGTATAAAATATTGTTTTTTACTAGTTGTGCTCTGGATACGCCCGAAGTTGCTTCCTGAAGCTAAATCGTTTAAAATGGCTTGACAACCGGAAAATTTTGGATTCCGACAGGCCTTTAGAATTTACGGAAGTACACCCAGATGATTTGAGGTCTACCTACTTTTTTTTCACTGTTTTTCGAATTGTGTCTTGTCCTCAACCGCCTAAGCCTGAGAAGGTAACACAATATTATGATTTTAGACAAATATATGAAAGAAAAAATTGTTACTTTAAATTTATTATTTATCTAGGGCGCTTCTATGAGCTTTCACGTAGAATTAGAACTGCCTTTACTGGACGTGGTAAGGAGAAAGTTCTTAATGTTCCGAAGACCTGAATCCCTCGTGGAACTTCTGCCGCCACCTGAAGACGAAGAGTGGCCAAATTCAGTCCACGCTTTGGGTAGCAGAGTTATTTCTGGCAAAATTCAAGGTAATGTAAAGTTATTAAACGCCTATGTAATTAAAATTTGAATTATACTCAAGAAAATGTAATTTTTGTTGAGTATAATCCAAATTTTAAAATTCAATTAGTGGAAGATGGACGCCTAAGAAAAGGATAACAGATAATTACGTACGGTACAAATTTAGGCGTCTGCAGCTACTGAGACTACTTAGGCGTCTGTCAAAAATAACAAAGCAATCTTATCCTCTGACAAACTTTATGTTGCTGGAAGCCAGACCACAGGCTCTAGGTAGCCCAAGCTATTGATAAAGTCCAATTAGTATGTCTCATGAAAGTTACAATAAAAAAATGTACTGTACCCGACCGGGAAGACCCAAATCCTTAACTCACCTGTCATTCTTGCAATTATGCCGGAACGTAGATCCACGCGGGACATAATATGTTTTCTCTGGTGTCTCATATACCAGCAGACAAGAGGTTAAGAAATAGGCTGCTAACTAATATATAAAAATAAAACTCCAGGTCAAATTCAAGATGAAGAATCATCTCACGGTTCAGACATTTTTAACAATATGATGCCTAAAAATACTAGAGAGATACACAACTACACCACGTTTGAGAGCACTAAGGTGCAATGGAACAAGCTGATGAACTTCAATGAGCCGGTTGTGAAGATCTTCTGTCCAGACCTCGTCGCAGTTAGGGATACTTTCCGATCAGCTATCACCATCCGACTGATTTATTCTGTGGTAAGTAGAAGTCAAGGGGTTTTTTCTATAGCAGTTTTTTTTGCAGAAGCCTATGTAAAAACCTCTTTAGATATAGGCCTCTTTAGTTATAGGTAATACCTATGGTTTAGACTGTATAGTACTTACCTACGTATGCATGTAATGTGGTCTAAGGTGTGCAATTCATGATAGATACTCTTATTCCTTAAACTGATCAGCCTATATAAGCATCAGCATAAATATTTACTGTCAAAATTGTTAACAGTAAAAAAGCTAAAAGTTGTAAACAAGTAAATTCTAGATTTTTATTTAATTAAGGTCTACACACCGGCAAAAGCGGGCAAAGTCGAAAAACAGAAGAGTCTACCAATCCTAAAATCACCAGGGGAGATGAGAGTGACCGTGGCGACGATCAGGTGCTCCCTCAGGGCTCCGGACTGGAGCCAACCATCGCAACACTTCCACTGGGACGAAACGCTCGGTACCAGCGATGCTATACATTGGGGCGATGGAGATCTTGCTGTGAGTATTAGATATTGAACCTATATGAACATATATTATTGAACCTAATGATATAGTTGTTCATAAATCAGTTACTGAAACTAACTCTCATATAGAAATAAAAATGAGGCAGATTAAGCGATTTTTTTCTTTTGGAATTTACTACACGTCAAAATCTGCATCGTAAGCTGTTGTAAACATTTTGGACTGAGTAAATACGTAGGTAATTGACAGACATCTATCAAAACAATTAAAAAATGAAATTTATTTATTTAATTTCGTCTTATTCTTCAGCCTCATTAGTGGGTCCTTTAGTTAACTCAATTTCATAGTTTAGCTTTTTCAATTTAATTCTCGCATTTTGGTTATTCACTAGATTGACATAAACAATATTAAGAAAAAGCTTGTCATGCCTATCTATTCTACTATGTTAAAGTTTATTCGATAAATACGATTTTAATCCTATTATTTTTATTGCACACACCTGATGTAGTACTTATCTTTAGCGACTCATCATTTAAAAGCCCAGATTTATATTAGTATCATTTATAAACAAATGATTTATGTTGATAAATAAATTTCACACAAGATCATAGAAGTCTATTCTAAAAAGCCATAAATATAGGTATCGTAAATGCTTTTATTGATTTTAAAGTAGTAATGAATATGAAATATGATAGCGATTCTAGGCCAGAGATGATGACTCAATAAAAACTTCCTTGAAAAGAAAATATAATTGGTAATCGAAGTGTGCAGTGTGTGTGGTGGAAAGCCGATGATTCACATTATTGCGTCATAATATTACTTTCTGCCCTTCCAAAGGTTCATTATCATTGAATCATCATCATTATATTTTTATAATAACTATCGTGAGACATACGAAATTATCTAAAAATCACGGTTTATCAACGTATTATTATTAGAGAAAAGCACTAGTAGTTTCCAGTCACACAGGAACTCTTCATCATGCATCAGCGTGCGCAGATGCGTAGACGTCGTGCCGCGAATATAATAGAGCTTTTCTCCATGTCCATCATCATCATCATCATCAGTCAAAAGACATCCACTGCTGAACATAGTCCTCCCTCAATGACTCCCAAACGTTAGACACAGGTTATCAACTTTCCTACTGCGGTAATGTACGATATTTTTGGTTTATTAAAATTTTAGACCAATTTTTGTGAACCAACTAAAGGTAGGCCAATTCAATAACCGAGTACAAATTCAAGGAACCAACATTGCGAGGAATTTTGGAATTAAAAAGCTGAATTATACTTTTTCCGACTTGGATCCACCTGCAACAGCATTACTCTTGGGTCATTTTCCACCATACACGAAAAACGAGACAGTCGTGAGTCAGAATTATATGAAATATCCTCAATATCGAGGGAATGTAAACAATGATTCCTATATTTAGATGTTAAATCCTTGCGTAGCGTACACAGACTACGCAATCTACATGCGCCGTGACGTCATCGTCACTGCAGTTATATATGTATATTAATTTTGGAATTAATGGTCTTTAGGACCATGTATAAACGCTAGCAGAACAAGTTTTTCATTATCCTTAAGCTTCCTTTTGAAGAAAAACGTTGTTAATGAGTTACACCAATAGGTCATTGAAAATCGAGCTCTCAAACTCATCAATTCTGCTTCTTGTTTATTGGGTGTCCATCAATAAAAAAGTACGGCATCAACAACACCATCTAACCTTCTGTGAGAATCACTTTCAATTCACAATTACTCATAGTCCACTGCAGTACTAAAGACCTCCTCCATTCCATAAGGAAAAACTTGTAGACTAAGCAGATGATTTCTTTTCTTCTCTTAACCGTTCTTCTTTTCTTCCTATTCAGGTCCTTCAATATAGCCAGGCACCAGTTAAAGTGACAAAAGGCAAGGTGGATGCCGAAGTGGGGTCCAGACAAAGCATGCCGGAATTTATGACTTGCCATTTCGGATTCGGAATCGAAACTTTACGCACAACGTAACATAGTATGTATGTATGTAACATATAATTGGATAAATCAGATGTAAATGTGAATAAAGAATCATTGGAATTATTATGGTAGTGTTTTTTTAAATTTTAAAGACGTAATAACAAGGTTTATTCAAAGGTCTATATGGACAAGTTTCTTATTCCACCATCGATGTCTAGAACAAAATAAAAATGTTCTGAGTTTTTTTTAACACGTTTCCCCACACTAGGATGTTCTCCTGCGTTGTGGGTGTGTTTACAAACATGCAAGTTCATATAAATATGACACTCAGACCCGAAACAACAATTTGTGGATCACACAAAGAGTTGCTCCGTGCGGGAATCAAACCCGCTAAACGTAACGCAGGATCCGAATGCTCAGCTACAGCAACCGTGCAGTCCAAATTTTGGGAGACAGATTACATGGACAGAATTTGGAATTTAATCAATAATACTCAGTTATAATAAAATATTTCATCACGTAGATACATAATAAAATCCAGAGAGTGATTACTACTGCTGCGTAATTCAGAAACATGCGATTTTTTATCTTTATTTTGGATTTTACGTGTCAATAGGTCAAGGCATTTTGATTTTTATATTGGTTACTAAGCACACCAATACGCAGACTATCATCATAACTTTTCTCCTTTTCTAACTTGATCTAAATGGTCCACTCTTCAAATGAAAGTTCATCTTTAACCAATCACCCAATTCTTGATTCCAACTTTTCAATTTCATCCCTTCTCACCATTTTTTTTACGAGATCTATCTTGTCTTTCCACACTCTACAATACAATGGTCTTATTTTTAGTAGGTCCTACAAAGACCCCACCAATGCTTATTTATAAGGACCCTATTTAATTCGATTAAAGTGTTTTGTAGCAAGTGTTCATATCCTCAATTTGTGGACCACAGGCCGGTCTTGCAGTAAGAGATCGGTTCGAGTGTCCAACGGTCGATTGTTTGTGTGTTAATGGCGGTGGGTCCACATGAGCGCTGGGGGAGCCAGGCGGAGTATTTGTTGTCATGTCTCGGTTACGCAGTAGGAATTGGGAATATATGGAGATTCCCTTACTTATGTTATCGGAATGGAGGGGGTAAGTAACGCTAATTCGAGTCTTCTGAAGTCTAAAGTTTACTCTAAAAGTTTCAAACTTCACTCGCATCAATTTCTAAAGTTTATTTTGAAACAATCTCCGCTAGACTAAACTACTTTATATCGAACACAATAGACGGTGATATATTTGATTTATGCATCATTTGTGAGTAGAAGACAAAGCAATATAAATGTTTCAAGCTCTTTTTATTGAAGTGTATGTTAAAGAAGTAAGTACACAATAAAAGTATTAATCCCATTCCGCCGCGCAGATATGTTTACTGTCTGTAACATCTCCTTGAGGTTGGTCACAAGTAGTAACAACACCCAAATAACATTAACATAATTTAATTTTGTTTCAGGAGCATTCCTCATTCCATATTTCCTCACATTAGTTATTTGCGGCATTCCGCTTGTTTATTTAGAGACGACGTTAGGACAGTTCGCTAGCGCGGGATGCATTTCAGTTTTCAACATTAACCCGTTATTTAAAGGTAACATTTGCAATAGCATTCAGTTTGATTATGATTCCCATGTCTATGTTTAGTTCTTCCTCGACAGGAGCGGGATATGCGGTCGTAATATTAAACGTAATAGCTGTAACGTACTTCTCAGCCATCATGTCGTACCCAGTGCTATACATTTATCACTCAATGAGCTCACCCCTGCCTTGGCAAAGTTGTGGCAATTCCTGGAACACGGATAAGTGCACCGAGGTTGGGTAATTTTAGTTTTATGGATTAAGCAATCCGTTTGCATGAACCGTATCTTGTATTTGCATCGCGAAATTATTTTGCAGATAAGCGGTAACAGCAGTTTCTTTACCTCGAATGGGTCTATCACTACGCCAGAGGATGAGTTTTTTCAGTAAGTCTAGTTAGTACTTTGGGTATAAAATATTTTGAATTATCGAATGTTCGAATTATTGGATGGCCCGAAATTTGAACTTGTCTCAGAATTTAGGGGCTTGCCTTTACAAACTGAATCTTTCTGTCTATTTTTCTCTACAAATTTGAATTATTAAGAGTTTGACGCCGATGACTTCGAATAAAGAAGTCATTTGGTTACATACAGCAATGACTACTTTGTTCGAATTAACCGAATGCACAAAAATGTATTGATTTAGTTCGAAATATAAAGAAATTTTCTAGGATCTCGTGATAACTTCGAATTACTGAGAGGTTCGAATTATCGAGAATCGATTGTACCAACTTTTTAACCTTTTTGTCATCAATTATTTGTCATGTTTCAAGCAATCGCCTGCTGCGGATGTCTCCGGATATCACTCACATCGGTGGTGTCGTGTGGCCTGTCTTCTGGAGCAACGTCATCTGTTGGGTCATCGTATACCTCTGCATCTGTAACGGAGTCAAAAGCGTCGGAAAGGTGAGCTGTCCAATTATTCCCGGTTAATCATTTTGGCACGCTGCCGCGTTGTCAATCACAAAGCGAATATCATATTTTTTCGTCGAACCTTCAGTTCGGAGAATTGTTATGTGTTGTTTATTTTTGTTCTCAGATCGTGTACTTCACTGTATTGTTCCCCTACGTAGTGTTGACTGCTTTATTTATTCGTGGCGTCACGTTACCCGGCGCTTGGAAGGGCATTCTGTTCTATATCCTGCCGGATTGGGGGCAATTGAAAAAGCCAAAAGTAAGTATCTATAAGTAACAATGAGGTCAAGTTCATACATCTCTCACCCACTTTAGTGGTTTTATTCTTAGTGGTTTATTTGTAAATTGTTCCTCAGGTATGGGCGGATGCGGCTACGCAGTTGTTTTATTCCTTAGGCCCAGGATGGGGTGGATTGATCGGTATGGCTAGCTTCAATAAATTCCACTACAAGAATTTAAGGTTTGTCTTTCGCTTTTGTATAATATTCATACCCATTTGTGGTTACTTTTCTTCCAATTGTTATACTGCTGATTATTGTTTCCAGGTCTTCAATAATAATCCCTCTAGTGAACAGTGGGACTAGTATTTGGGCAGGGTTCGTAGTTTTCTCCGTGCTAGGTTTTGCAGCTGATCGTTCTGGTGTTCCTGTGGGTGAAGTGGCCACTGCTGGGCCTGGTTTGGCCTTCATTACCTACCCTGCTGCAGTTTCCATGATGCCTGCACCAAATCTGTGGGCTGTGACTTTCTTTGTAATGTTGTTCTTCCTTGGAATTGATTCAATGGTACTTACACTAGTATTTTGATTCATTTTTAATCTTCTTTCAGTAACAATGTAGTTTTAATATGTACGATATGAAGCGGATAATTTATTTTTAAATATCACCAAGTTCAGTTTAATGTAAAGGTCCGTTTTCGGCTTATCTGTGAGACAATTAAAATGTGATTCTTGTTGTCATAATAACTCATACCTACTATTTCTGACCTTAGTGAAATTTTATCTACATGAATTGTATTTTTTTCTTCAACTACAATAGATAATTAATCGTAATTGATGTATCCAGTAAGTTTGTTAAACTTGCAATATAAGGTTTTGATTTAAAATCCTTATATAGTATGAATGCGATTGTAGTTAGTCCCTCACGTGAAACAGGTAGACTACTTTACTTAGCTTAGCTATAGAGTGAATACACTACGGTCCCCGATCTAAACAAAAATAGTAACCTACTCTATAAAAAAAAATTAAGGTTTAGTAAGCCCCAGTTTCTTTAATTCTGATAATGTTTTTATTTGTAGGTGTGCGTTTCCATAAGTTCCTATAGTATATAGTATATTATATACGAAATGTTTCAAAATAAGTACCAGTTCAATAGGAATTTCTTCAACCATTGCAAATCAGTCCTGAATTGTTATATAATGTTTCAGTTTGTCACGATAGAAGCAATCCTATCAGGTGTAGTTGACGAGATCCCTGCCTGCCGCACACGGAAGAAACTCATCACTTTCATAACGTGTTTGGTGCTGTTCAGCCTTTCAATCATCTGCAACACCGAGGTTTGTCCAAATGTCTTCATACTGCAGTTTATTTTACCCTAAAATACATATAGAAACAGCTCCATCAAATAGTTCGGTCGTATCTATTGACACGGCAAATGAAGCTACCCTATAACTATCAGATATCTCCAAAAGATTTACAATCTTAAAGCTTTTGTCATAGAGTCGAACATTGGTTAAAGAAATTGGGGTGATAGGGTACTTTGATGAGCTGATATACGTTTCAGAAGTTGCAATTGAATGTTTAGTTCGCGTGACTTCAACGCTTGAAAGTTTCCCATGCATGGCTGAATGACTGCCAACTCGTTTGGTGGATAGTCGTGGTAATGGATCGTTACTGTAGATTGGTATGTCTATTGGTTTAACTAATTGGAGTTGTTTTTCACGATTAGATTATGTAGATTTCCATGTTGAGTCATTTTCAATTGTCAGTTTTGTAACACTCCCTATACAAATATTTTTTTATTTTTTACGATATCTTGTGGTTAGTTGCACACTGCCGTGTAAAAACGACCTTCATGAAATAACTGACTGACAGCTCCTATAAAAAACACAATATGTTATTCAAAAATCAGTTTCTAAAAGTAACAATCTTAATTCAAAATCAATTGCTTTTTCATATCCCATTATTTAACACCCTAATAAACATACAGGGTATTTTGCCATAGGTATCTAGTAATAGACCTGAAATTGTAAAGCACTAAGACCTAATCAATTTACATTACAAACAGGGTGGACTCCACGTGATTGGCCTGCTGGACGCGCACGTGGCTATAGCCTGTACTCCTCTCGTGTGTGGCCTGGAGATCATAGCCGCACTGTACACTTACGGTCCTCGCAGACTATCAGCCGACATCAGGTTCATGACGGGACGGCCGCTGGGAAGACTGTGGCTGGTCGTGTGGAGATACATCGTACCTGTTATACTTGTGGTATTTATATAGATATGTTTATTAATAAACCCTTTCAATCAACATGAACAAGCTGAGACTGTTCACTAAATAGGTAAAGGCCTCCTCTATCTAAGAAGGTTTAAGACATCCCTGGGAATAGTTGGTGACAAATATACTCTGTTCTGCCGTTAACACGCGGTTTATAGGACTTAACTTTTTCATGGTAAACGACCAGATGGATCACTTGATGGTAAGCAATCGCCGCCGCCCAAGGACACCTAAACACTAGAGGCGTTACAAGTACGTTGCCAGCCTTTGTTGTTGAGGTTGTTGAGGTTGTTGAGGGGTCGAAGATAGCCGTTGCGAATTAACCAACCAATCCAGAACGCCGAAAGCGATCTAGTTTCGATTTCGTTAAGCGTAAAACAAACTCGTATTACTGAGAGTACTGGCATCATCATCTTGTCATACTTTACGTCAGTTTTATGCGTAATAATCTAAATTCCGTCCCCACGAATCTAGATTCAAAATAAGTGCAAATTTCAAAATGGAATACCTATGTTAGAAGTATAATAAAGTATCGAATAATATGACTATATCGTACGTTATGTTAGTATATATGACTGCAAAACTGTAGACAATTTCGATGTTACATTTTCGTTTCTACTCAGAACTATTGTTGTTACTGTTCCTATCAAACTTCAGACAAGGTTACAGACAGCCGATCCAATTTATAGAAGTTAGACTAGGCGGAGGTATTGTTTTATTTCTGACGATAGACCAGAAACCTTGAGACATTTTCAAGAAGCTGTCAGACATAAATAGTTGCGCCAGACATAGGACAAAGGCACGGTAGACGTACCCGAAGGATTCACATTTTTGGTGTGTTTTATGACACTTTGTTACGTATGTATGGATTTAGATAAAGTTTAAACATCCAAACATTGCGTAGGATAAGGTATATATTCTATTCTACCCCTACCACGCTCGAGTGCCTCGCGTAGAATAACTTATATCCCCGAAAGGTCGATTTGTTTAACAGATCTTATTAAATAATCTCTATTTTTCTCTTGTATCGTATGTGTATAAGTACAATTTTATATACACATGACACGCAGACCCGAAACAACAATTTGCGGATCACACATAGACTTGCTCCGAGTTGATACTGGATCGATTTTGATTTTTAACAAAAACTTCATACAAGTAATGTAAGAAATCGAACATAAACTAGGTATTTTGGATTAAAATAGGTTGAAAAGAGCTGTTAAGAGATATGCCTTGTTTCTCTCACACAATCTCTCCATTGAGTCTCACCAGAAATTCCATAAGTAAGGATACCGTGAACTATTATCATCACTACGATAGGAAATGAATAGATTCTTTGATAAATACGTTATTTTCTGCATATAATAGTAAAGCTACTGTCGCGTGATGTTTGAACCATTTTCCGTCTTGGTTATCGTTCAATTTACTTATCAACTGTCTATTGTTTCTAGTCACACGGCTAACTAGGGGACTCTTAGTCAGAGGTCAATCTATTTTTGTTTTAGTACCTGTAGCAACGTAGCTGACGGGTTTCATTGAAATAGATGGGCATGGATTAAGATTACTCCGTTGATATCGCGATTGCCTATGCGATTTCTCAGATATTACTAATTGTAGAGATTTTGATTTTCGTAGCATCGTACTCTATTTTAAAAAAAGATTGGGGTACTTTGTTACTTTTTAAAAGCTATCACGCTGCTTGATATAAGAGACGCGTAGATAAAATATACCAGGAACGTTTTAAATTCTCAAAGCGACAAACACGTGATCCTTCACAAAACTTGGCGAAAACAGAGCAAAAATAAATGAACACTCCTTATAGACTATCTTATTTATATCTACAATAAAAAACTGCTATCAGGAATTAATTATATAATATTTCTCCCATCCAGGTTATAACAGCATACAGTCTGAAAGACGCTGCGGGTCCAGCCGGCTGGTGCGTAGCTCTCGTATCAGTGATCTGCATCCCAATCTACGCTATTCAACTACTCTTCAAATCCAAAGGAACGCTCATTGAGGTACGTATATTATACAATTCAGTACCCTTAGTACGGGTTTGCTTTAAGTTAAAAGTAATCGAAACGAAAGCGCGTTCGGCTCTCTGATTTGCCAGCTCAAATAAACCAACCAATCAGAGCACCGAACGCGCTCTCGTTTCGATTACTTTAAACGTAAAGCAAACTCATACTAAGGGCACAAATTCTTCTAAACTTCCTTTACATACTTCCTTCTTTACAAGGTACTTCACATTCCCACACACACTTCACATTCACAAGAGATGCAATAATTGAATGTAACACCCATTTTGCCCCAGTTATATTATCAATACCATTTTACAAGGGGCGAGCATATAACCATATATCGGGTTTATGTCTCTACAAAAAATAGTGAAAACTGTACAACCCAATAATGCTTTGCCCGGAATTTGATCTTGAATCTCCTTAATCGATATTTATGTTTCTAACTACTCTAATAACGAGACGCTATACAGATAATAAAATAATAAAGCATGTTTAATTCGCATTTTATTATCTGTGTAAACATGCCAGTTGTAGTTATAAACTCGGCGAAAAAATAAACGTATTCGAAATTCAAACTATGTTACTATAAACTCGGAATCTTAGAACGTACAGGTGTAAAATATTTTAATAAACACATTGATGTAGGTTTTCTCTATTTGAATTTTTGAAATGAATCAGATATAATTTTTTTCATTGAGTTACGCAATTAAATTGAACTTCTTGTCTAAACGAATTATTGGTCGATGAACGCTATAAAGAGCTCGAGATCTTGATTCGATTAGTCTAGCTCTATTTCATACATAGTTTTTTTTTAAACTGTAGTGTTTGTGATTGCAATTACTTCAGACTATGTTGTTTATTTTTTCTTCTTTAAAATCCTGTATAATACCTATCAGATTTTGCCATTCAAAACTAACTCGTTTCAAATCCTACTTTGATCATTATTGATGATAGTCTTATTTTGCAATAGATCCACTATTTGGATGATAGTTTTTATTACTGAATAAGAATAAGTAAGTAGATTTTAATACTGAATAAACAAAAGATGATGTGTTCATGACATGATATTCATTGAATCACCAAAGTTCGCAGTTCGCAATCACGTGAGGTCTCCTCATCGCGTGATCCGAACCTAATTATTAACGAAGTTTCATAATCAATTCAGTCGTTCCGCAGATGATTGCGAACACACATACAGACATTTATTACTATAAATAGACAGCTATCTTACTATTACAGAAAAAATACAATAATAATTAGGTTACGCATGGCTTTGCCAATTTCGGCTATATAAAATAATACTTATTTATATATCTTCTTTACACAATAACTGCCTCGTTACTAAAGTTTGCAAACGCGCCGAGGAAGGATTATCACGTTCAATTTTCGAATTAGGCGAAGGTTTTGGGGATTTTACTTTTTAAAATATTTCATCTCATCATTAGTACTTATAGTAGGTAGGCCTTTTTTAAGGGGGGAAAATCTTTCAATGACTTCTCCCGCCTTGGGCGAGGCGACAATATCAGATTCCTACTTACTAAAAACCACCCCGTTCATACTCCTGCTTTTCTAGCGTGAGCCCCGGTAATCCCGTTAGGTAGTCCGCAGCTCCGGATATTAGGTAGGCTACCAGCGCCTTGAAGTATAGACAACACCAAAGGAGTAACAACTGCGTTGCCGGTTCGAGGCTTTTTTTAGGGGGGGGAATAATACTGACTAAAAAGCACCCTGTTCCTAATTCTGACCTTTGAGCCGAAGCCGCAACTCCGGGTCGATTCGGGATTACATTTAACATAATACATATAACAAATTTTTATTTGCAGCGTATTCGTGAGAACTGTCGTCCGAACAATGAGTGGGGTCCGGCTGATCCAGAAATGCGTCACCTATGGAAGGCTGCCATCAACAAAAATAAGAATAGGGATATCCAATTAAATAATCTTGATATATAACGTTTAATAAACTGTGTTATACTAAACAGGCTTGATTTATTTTTATTTGTGTTTTATGTTTAAGTCGGGATTAGATATATTGTCTAGTGAGTAGGGAAAGCAATTTTGACCGAAATTAATCTCGCTAAAAATGGACGACTAACGAAGATTGCTTTAATAAAGGATTTTTGTTTGATATTTGTTCTTACTTCGGTCGTGTAACTTTGGACAAAACATTTTTTTTTACATTTCAATCAATTTCTAAACAATAATAAGCATGAGAACTTCTTTGTGTAAATAGAAACCATAGAGAAGGTAACTGGCTGGTAACAACCGTAAATGAAATCAACGTGACAACTTAAAAAAAAAAAAAAGGTAAAACTGTCATTTTAGGCGTGGCCTCCAAAATTTGAAGTCAACAAAATTTTACAAAATTTTTGTAACATTTTATTTTGTTTAACTAAATTTATTTTGTGAACCGAATCCTAAATTTTTGTTACTTGAATAATAATATTCAAAATTTTCAAGTGGTTTACATTGCATTAAAAGGAATTATTTCAAAATATCAAATATGGCAAATAAGGCAAATAAGGCCGATTTAGCTGCGGCAAAACCAAAAGAAATGTCTGCTGTGAAAATAGCTGAATTGCCTGCAAAAGGGACTGAATTGGCTGCTCCAAAAGCTGGTGATGATGCGAATCCTGAAAATGACGATGATAAAGATAAAAGAGTAAAGATTCAGGTAAGTACTGAGAAAGATTTTGGTATACCTAGTCAAGATGTCTCGGGTTCGATTCCCGGGTCAGGCAAAGTATTACAGGGCTTTTTTCGGTTTTATGAAAATTTCTCAGTAGTAGCACGGAGTCTGGAATTGTGCTCAGTATATGGGAATATCTCCTGTTACATTGGACGTATAACATAATAGTGAAAAATTGTTGGTAGCTTACGGATTTAAGTCGTTTCCGACCTATGTTCAGCAGTGGAAGTGTTGTGGCTAATATGATGTGCGTATACGATGTGCTTACGAAGTTATAGGCATCATGTCATGGATAAAAAAAAACAATCTATGTTTTCATTTTCTCATTTATCTTTTGGCCATTGCTTTTATGAACTTCACGTTGTAGGTTGAAGGTGAAGATGAAGTAAACGAAACAGAAATGGGTCGAAAGCACATGAAAAGATTCCAACTGCCAAATCTACCTCGATGGTGGCAAGCTGATATAATTCAATATGCGTAAGTAA
Source organism: Spodoptera frugiperda (assembly GCF_023101765.2). Taxonomy (NCBI): domain Eukaryota; kingdom Metazoa; phylum Arthropoda; class Insecta; order Lepidoptera; family Noctuidae; genus Spodoptera; species Spodoptera frugiperda. The sequence continues at coordinate 4,616,003 of NC_064212.1, forward strand.
AACTGATTTTATTCCCTACAGGAGCCTTAGTACGAGTTTGCTTTACGTTTAACGAGGTCGAAACTGGACGTTTGACGCTGTGATTGGTTAGTTCATTGGAGCCGGCCAATCAGAGCGCCGAACACGCTCTCGTTTCGTTTTCGTTCTTTGACTGCACGGTTGGTGCGGTGGCTAGACAACTGGCTGCCGCGCAACGGGTAACGGGTTCGATTCCCGCACGGATCAACTCTTTGTGTGATCCACAAATTGTTGTTTCGGGTCTGGGTGTCATGTGCATGTGAACTTGTATGTTTGTAAACGCACTCATGACACAGGAGAAAATCCTAATGTGGGGCAACGTTTTAAAAAAAACTCGTACTAAGGGTACAGTATCCACGTAACATCCATCAATGTCAAAAAGCTTTTCCGTATGTGAAGAGTGAACCAATTTATTTATTTGATTTGATAGCATTTTATGTGATCTGGTTTTCTTCTATACGACTCCGACACACGAACGCGACCTCTACGGTCACTTAACCTCTTTTCTGCGCATTACCTAATGAAAAGTAAATCGTTTCTAAATGTTTCATTGAATATTACATAATTAGTGGGATATTAAGTACACACGACTAGTGTGTTAATTACTTTTTGTGATTGAAACAAAGAAACTGATATTTCGATGTTAAAAAATTATATATAATAGATTAAATCTGCACGCAAAGCAACTAAGAATTAGTAAGAATATCGCTTTTCTATAATAACTATCAATAGGTATAATAAATTAATCAAGGCATAGGGGTTACTCACTTAGGGATTAACTTATTCAACTAGTTTTAAGCCCCAACGGGGGCTGTAGGCATAAGTAGCCTGCGCAGCAAATAGCAACCTTATCTTTATCGTTCGCTTAACAATATACATGATATTTTTATAGATACCCTTAGTTTCACTTTGGGACTCGACACCCACCGCATTTATTACAATAACTTAGCAACCGATAAAAAAAACGAACGAAAACAATCGTAAAACTTATATTTTGCATATCATGTCTTTTATCAATAACTCGAGTACTTGATTAGACCTCCAAATTAACTTGACGTCATAATATAAAATATTTTTTTATAACTTAAGTGTAAACATTGATGATAATAAGCACGTGCCAGGTGATCACGTGACGGCGAACCGTTACGGTAACGAAACGGCTTTATTTTGAACGCGCGACAAACACCGGAACGTTATTGCCCGCCACCGATCACTCGGTATACGATTGCTTTCATAAATCAAGGGTTGGGTATTTATGGAGTGTTAAAGTGCTTTATGCTGCGTTGCTATGGATGAGTTGACTTCCACCAATCATATTAATTGGTACACATAGCTTAGCACTGGTGGAAACGGATTTAGCTAAGCTATGTTTTTTATATGGAAAAATGCGTACCTACTATGGACGCTTCCCTACTATCGATACATTGCATACTCGCACTACTACATAGCTTAGTATCAGTGGAAACGGTCATATTGTTTCACAGCTTAGCTATCGTACATCTTCGTAGCATAGCTACATAGCACATCTCTGGTGGAAAAGCACCCTTAAAAGGATACCGTGTTGTGACATCAGAGTAGAATACATTTGTTAGCACCACTCTATTCTTCTCGCGGGTGTCGTAAGAGTCGACTAAAACATACAGAGATCTGAGAGCAATGCTCTCTGATAAACCTGAACGTTTTAAACTACAATCTCCAACCCGCCTGCCATCCGGAGCTGCGGACTACCTAGCGGGTTTACCGGGGCTCCGGTTCGAAAAGCAGGAGTAGGAACGGGGTGGATTTTTGTCAGTAAGAGTCTGACACTCCCTCTCACCTCGCCCAAGGCGAGAAAAGTCATTGGATAATTTTCACCCACAAAAAAAAAACCCGCCTGCCAAGGGGTGGATATTGTGGCAAATCCCTCTTTAATAGAGGAGGCCCATTAACCAGATGTGGTCTCTCTCACGGGCTGTGTTGATGTTAAAAGCTACGTGTACTGAAGTTAAAATTGAGAATCATTGTTTTTTGTTATGAGTAACGATTGCAATATATTATGAGTAATATGATCATATTGCAATCATATTTTAGACTAGCTTCCGCCCGCGACTCCGTCCGCGCGGATGTCGGTCTCGCGTTGAAGTTTTATTTCTCCATTTTGAGTAACTCTGACAATGATATCTTATAAATATCTATTGATTGGACCCAAATACGGCGAGGCCCATAATAATTAAGGAGATACCTCTATTGACCTACTGCTGTTGAGCTCGCGTTCTGTAGAATAAAACTGAAAAATAAAGATATTTTTCTACGTATTTTTCAAGGATAAAAATTCATTTATTTTATGCCCAGGATAGTAAGGTATAATTATACCAAGTTTCATCGAAATCGAACCGTTAGTTTTCACGTGATGCCTGAACATACAGACAGACAGACAAAAAAAACACATATTTGGGTTTGGTATCGATCCAGTAACACCCCCTGCTATTTATTCTTTCAATATTTTCAATGTACAGAATTGACCCTTCTACAGATTTATTCTAATATAGCTTTTGCCCGCGACTTCGTTCGCGTGGAATAGTGACTTCCGGCAAATTTTTGGTTTTAACCACATAGTTCCCGATCTCGCGGGATCTCTTCAAAAATGAGATGTGGAAGATATTCCAGGGAACTCTTCAAAAATCAACATAATGAGCTCTGCGTTTGAATTTAATAGATGTATACTCACTTATGGCATTGAAAAAATAGTTTAAAAACGGACTTAAACTAACTTAAAACTAAAGAAAGCTACGAATTACGAATTTATAACAATTAAAAAAGAAACTATATTACAACCTATCCTCTATGCTATAATAACCAAGCTTAAACTAAATAATTTAAAAGAAACGACTTAAATCTAATCTAATTAATTTATAAATTAGACTTAAAATTTTATTAAAAAAACTAACTACAGTAACTACTAATAATCGATATCAAACTAAACCTACGTTAAATAGTTTAACCAAAAAACCAGGAAAACCCAACAAATAAACTTATTAATTGACAAATACAACGAAACCAATTTAGAATATACGAAACAGCAGGACCACTACAAACAAATAATCATACGACTGATAATACACTTTTTCTACGATAGTACCGAAGCGCTCGGCCGATACCCAACCAAATGAATGTAACGAAACCATAGCGCGATCTATTTCGATCCCAACGCCATCTATCGAGGATAAAGACAACTTGGATTATTTATTTATACTCCGTTCGGGCATTTTCTTTGTACTAAAAGTTTAATTATATTGATATTATTTTTTTCATACCTTTTTACTATTTATTTACTTTTTTCGATGAATTAAAACAATAACATGAACCGAAGTCGTGTAACGATCGACATAGAATTATTTATAAATAATTTATTTCTTATTTTTATTTTTTGATTTTTGAAATAAAAATATATCTATGTCCTTTCTAAGGTTCTAAACTATATCTGTACCAAATTTCAACCAAATCCGTCAAATAGTTGTGGAGATTAATGGTATAAGCATAGAATGTTCGACGTGATTCTTTAATTTGACATAACTTTTTTATTTATGAACCGATTGACATGAAACAAACACTAAATGTAAATTTAAGCATCCCACAATATATTCGTGAAAACCGCATCCAACTCGGATCAGCCGTTTCTGAGATTAGCGCGCACAGACGAACAGACAAACAGACAAACAGACAAACAGACAAAAAAAAAGTTAATTACATTTTTGGGTTCGACATCGACATAACAATAACCCCTGCTATATTTTTTATTTTTATTTTCAATGTACAGACAGCACTTTTCTACGATTTTATTATATGTATAGATATGTATTATGTATTGTTGTGTCACATGATTGAGATAACTTTGAACACTTGGCAACAATTTGCAATAGTTGGGCAATAATTTCACTGAGGACAGAGGAAGAAAACAATTTTTACGACACGTGTTACTTAATCATTTATTGTAGGTTATTTATAATTTGGTTTTTATAAATAAAATGGACCTTATCGTTTTATTGCCACTCGATATTGGCACAAATTCTCAATAACATGTCATTTTCCTCAAACAGACTCCTCGCCTAGCTATCCGGCGATTTTCTTATTTTTCATGAGTCTCTTGTACTTTTCGATTCATCATAACTTCATTATTCTCTAATTTACTTCCATAACCGTAAATTGTATCGTCTTAACGCTTAATAAGTAAAAAACGGACAACGTAACAGTCTGATTTTTATCGTAACACAGCTCTATTATAGAATTTGTATTAACCTAAAAACAAAATAATTGTCGTGAGTCTGCGAAGGCCGTTGAGGCATCCGGCTGACCCGGTCGCGACCGGCGACGTTGGTGCTATCCGGGTCAACCCAGGATAAGTCGAGAATACCAATGTAGCGCAGTTAAGCCGAGTGTCCACTAGATAAAGACTGTTTTAGAAAAAAATAAACAATAAAAATAGAACAGAAAAAAAATAATTCATTAATACATACAATCCTTTCATGAATCGAGAAAGTAATGAAGTTCCTGACTCACACTGAACATTAGATAAACGAAGAGGTTGAACATACTTACAACTTTCATTGACTTGCAAATTAACTATTAACTTGGCAAAAGAACTATTAACACGTCGTGCAAGTGTCTATAGTCGTCAGTGAATACTCGGGAATTAGCCATGAAAGGTGTCGAGGCGGGAGATTAATGTTCGCGTGTGGAACACGTCGGGTGTCGAATCTATGGGGGTAGGGGTGGTCGCAAAACTATGATGGCGGCGGCAGTCATTGCACCTTAAGCCGCCGGTCGGGCAACATGCAACTGTGATTACTCCAAGATGCAGCGAACACCATCCAGTGCTTCCGAGGGCTCGTTTTGGACGACGATAGAACTGCTCGCTGGCCGCGGGCGGAGACGGTCTGCTGCTGATGCTGAAGACTACAGCACCTTCCTCGATGTCCCGTCTAGAAGAGCATCTACGCTCAGGTTCTACTTCTAGATTTTATACTTGACACATACTCATCACCAGCACAATAATATAACCTCACGCTGATGTCAACATTACCATCAAACTATGCGGGTGTTTCTTAAAAAACTTTAACTTTTATTTAACAAATCATTATTCTCCCGAGTTATTAAGCATCATGGTAGCTTATTCTCATCCTTATTTATATTTGATTGGTTGAGAGCAGTGTCACAGCTTAATTTATTGAAACCAAATTTTGTGTTTCAATCACCAGAATTGTTAACTTTTGGGTGAGGATAATGACGCCGTTAACTTTTTGTGACTTTTTTTGAAGAATCACCCATGCAGCTCAAACTGAAATATCACGAGCAATAGCTTTAGTAACAAAACACGATCAGTATGAAATCGTTTAATTTTATTTCAATGAATCCTTGATGCTATTTTCAGTTGTTTTGGTAAGGGCGATGCTTATAAATCACGCTCGTAAAATATTTGCACTTCACACAGCTAATCAAAACAAGATATGAATTTGAATTTTGTTTATATCCGTAATTATACAAAGGGATAATAAATCAACGTTGAAATTTAAACATGTTATCTCCGGATGGTGGCGGGACATCCTATTGTTACGGTTCAAAGTACTCGGATGATAATAAGTTTGCGTATCGCCAAGTATTTTGCGTCATTCACACCCTCCTCTTAGATTGAAACGTAAACATTTTGATAGTTTCGCGAAATTATCTACGTCCGCGTTCATTAATTACTTATTTCTCATTATTAAACGTTATCCCAGCCTAAGTATTCCTCTTGTGTCACATTGCTGCATTTCTAACTGAACAGGCGAGAGTAACCCGGTGTTCGTGCTAATGTATTTCCTTCACGGGATTTATAATTAAACATTACGCTTGAATGCGATAATTTCACGGTTATCATTTTGGTTAGCAACTTTGAACTGTTTTTATTGCGTGCTAATTTATAGATAAATTTTTATATGTGTACGTAAGTATTTGAATATTTACATTTCATCATTTTACAGAGGTAATTGTTATATAAACATTGGCTGTGATAATTATTTTAAATAAAGCTCTGATTGATGGGAATAGATATGATGTTTGAAATTATCACTTAAATTACCTACCATGCATCCATGAATGGTAATTTCGTTCTTACTGTTGGAAAACTTGTTCGATTCAATTTTAGCACCTAGCTTCACTGACAGACAGACAGACGGATAATTCAATTCGACGTTCAAAAGTGCCTAATTAATGAGTAATTGAAATACCTAAATGCTTTGACTTTGACTTGACTTTTATTGGTAGTTTTATTAAATGAAATTTATAGTATAGAAATTGTTTACTTGTTTTGTTCAATTGTTTATATCGTATCTACATGTTATTTATGTGATGTTTGCAGATAGTCTGCAAGATAATAATATAGTAGGTACATGGTAATTAACTATTCAGAAGAGGGACTTTCCCTACGGGACTCTTCACTCTGTTACCAAACGCAATATTATACATAGATACAGAACAGATAGGTAAACACGAAATGACACAGAATATTGACACCCCTTCGCCATCTTTGCGCAAACTGCATACGTGACCCGAGTCATCTCACTTAAATATTTTATTACTTGTCAATAATTCTGGATATATCCGGTTAGTAATTGAGAATAATAATGTTTACGATTACGACACCGTCATTGTGAGGCGGTCAGCAGTCACTGTCATTATCAATTGACAACAATAATATAATTAGCGTCGAAACGTAATCGAAATTCATGTAAAGTAACTGTGCGTACTTTTGATAAAGTTATCGTTTGCCACCGAATTATTCGTTTTATTAGTTGTTTACGTCTCAGGAATTATGACGAATCCGTTTCATTATTTTTCATGAGGAAAACTCGGAAATGTTGTATTGTTATAGGTTTTTTTTTTTGAGGGGGTAAATCCTTGGACAAGGCGAGAGGGAGTGTCAGACTCTTACTGACTAAAAACCACCCCGTTCCTACTCCTGCTTTTCGAGCCGGAGCCCCGGTAAACCCGCTAGGTAGTCCGCAGCTCCGAATCAGATGGTTATAGGTACCTATTAAATCAAAGATAAGTCGTATCAGTGTTGGACAAACCCAGAGACAAGTTTCAGTGGATAGTACCTATGATGGAGCTTGCTGCCTTAATGAGAGTAGGATAAAGTACCTACTCGTACATTACTTATGGTTGATTTGATCGAGTTTGCTGACATGTGATTAGGACGAGATTCCAGTTAAATGTAGTATTTCGTCTCAGCTCTACTATATCAATACTATAAAAAATAACAATTTAACTAAAAATTAAAGTTTTGAATCTTATTAGGGATTAATTAACTCGAAGAAAATTAAGTATCTTTATATTATAAACAATATGCCTATAGTCACAAAACACATCCGGAATAATAATTACATTTTATAAAATAAACATTTAGCGTTTATTTTATAAAATGTCATCAGCAACGCAATAGTTTATGCGATAGTATTGCAGTGTTCGATAACCTAAATACTGAATTCATACTCAATTTTATATTAAGACATTATTATCACCGTATCACCACTTTTTGTATGATTTTACTGTGACATCTAGGTACTTACAGTAAGAAGTGATAAAGCCGTATAGTAACAGGTTATCGATAAAATTTGGTACTTGACCGCATCATTGTAAAGCACAGAAGACAGGAAAAATATCCCTTTAAGCGTCACCGAGATTTTCTTTTCCGAAGAAGACAAAGAAACTGAGACAATCTATATATATAAAAATCAATTGCTATTCCTTTGTCTCGCTAAAACTCGAGAACGGCTGGACCGATTTGGCAAATTTTGGTCTTGAATTATTTGTAGAAGTCCAGGGAAGGTTTAAAAGGTGAGAAAATATCAAATAATTGACGGAAAAACCCTAAAAACTGCCCTTTCCTTTATCCCATACAAACGTTTTCTAACTAATACGTAGAGTCAATTTGAGCTTTATTGCTATTGGATAAAGTTCATTGTTGGATAAATGCTATTAGATACTAAAAAACAAATGCTATTGAATAAGTGTGCGTTGGAGACTTGGAGCACAGAATCCCTACTAATATTATAAATGCGAAAGTAACTCTGTCTGTCTGTAATTACGATTTCACGCCTAAACCAGAGAACCGATTTTGATGAAATTTATTACTGAGATAGAATAGACCTTGATACTTTTTATTGCAAAAAAATAGCGGAGAATGGGTAAAAATAAGGGATAAATGGTCATATGGAAATTCGTCATTTTAAAAGCTGTAACAGTAAAACTTTGTATTTAGATACTTAATGAGGAACGAAAGAACATGGTCTACTTTTTATTGCAAAAAAATAGGGAGAGTGGGTAAAAATAGGGGATGAATGGTCATATGGAAATTCGTCATTTTTAAAGTTGTAACAGTGAAATTTTGTATTTAGACCCTTAATGAGGAGCGAAAGAACATAGGCTACTTTTTAATAAAAAGGGTAGAAGGCGTAGTATGTTTGATAGAGGAGATTAATGTTTGCTTGAAAATTCGTCATTTTCGTTAATACGTTGCCCGTGGCTTCACTCGCGTTCGATTCTTATTTAAATACACATATACTTATTTAAATCGCCAATATCCCTATTACCATACTAATGTTATGAATGCGAAAGTAATCCTGTTTGTGTTGAGGTTACGCTTGCACGAATTTTTTTTTTGGAATATAACAACGAAACAATGTATTTTTTTATTGATAGGCGATATATAGGAAATTAAAGGATAATAATATAGATAACCTTGGCTACTTTTCATCATGATTATAAAATGACGAATCGGCGGTCGTGGTTTCTTTGGAATACATGTCTTTAAAAATGCTAACAGTAACATATTCTCAAGTAATTCACATTTTAGATGACATACGGCAGCATTTTGACCACTAACACCACTACGCGGACGAAGTCGCGGGCAAAAGCTAGATTCGATAAATTTTCATTTGTACATGTCAAATATTTGTTGTTTCTAAATTCAAATTCTGTAAATAATGATTGACATTTATGAAAAGGGTGAATAAACAATTGTCTGTATTTTTTTTAATCTATTGAAAATGTTGAAAAGTGCTAGAAATTCCTCAAATATTAATTATGCGTGCGTTCAAAAATAATGACAAATTATCAACAGTTACGCGTGTGTACAGAAATTTATTTTGTGTAACTTAAAGTTTCTATTCACGTTTTCGAACAAACGATGCTCTTTCAATATAGTCTATTGGTGTGAATGACATTGACATTCGTATTGCGCGTTTTTTAAAATATGCAAAATTAAATGTATATTTTTCAATATTTCTGAGAGATTATCTTAATATTTCTTCGAGTTTTAAAGACTAAGAAGATTTTTATTTGCTAATAAGTGTTTGTTAATCAAGGTAAGTTCACATCTTCATTATTGATTTTTAGTAACTTTTGGTGACTACACAATACTACAATTTGGTATACACGGTTATGCAGAAAATGTATGAGAGCTTTTTATTTTCAGTTGGAATTTCGTTTTTAACAATGCTACCAACCAGACGTACAAGCTTAGGCCGCAGAACTCGACATCATTTGGGGCAACAAAAGTTATACGAGACAATTTTTTTTAGTTTTAAAACCATGTAGCTGGTGCAAAATATGTCGAGTCAGTGATGTGTTTATTTTGTAAACAATAAATCAAATTACTAATAATAGTCTATAATCCGAAGACTTAATCAGCAACATTTATAACATGTTGTATTTTATAGTGGCATGAGCAAGATGTTCTTGGTAAAGCCTACTACCTAAAGCTGCCGTGGAAGGCTGTTTAATGTCGAGGTTAAAAGTAGTTTTAATTTGAAATGATGTAATGTATTGTGGCAGTATTTTGCGAGCCACATGGTGGTACAATTTGCTATACAATTGCCTGTATACATATTTATATTCTTACAGATTCAGGGATTCAAATATATCATCAAACAGGTTCCTTATTGCCAGTGCCTGTTGAAGACTATACATTTTTGCAAATATATTTTATGGACAATTCAGCAAGAGAAGTCGATCAGCGTTGCGCACACAACAACTCAGTAAAGAGATCCATTGTGATGAACAACTTCAAACATTTTTCCTTCAACACAATGAATTAGTTGCATTAGACCGATGCATTAGACATTCACAAATGCATTAGACCGCATGCCATCAGATAATCACAAAATTGTCATCAGAGCCGATAAGGCGCCTGCAGGACAGTGAAATGATTGAATCCTATGAAATAAACACTATTATGAAAATATATTTAGTTTTTTTTTTTTAATTAGTAAAGTCCTTTTCAGGTATAGTGAGATCAGGAAATTATGGATTCATTTTTATATGGAGGATATTTATAGATTCCAATTCAAATTGAATAGGGACTTATACATAACTCAGCTATACAAAATAAAGTAGAGCATCATTGCTACGCGAAAGCGGTACGAAGTTCGCTGGGTCAGCTAGTATAAATATAGATATAGATGTAATAACGGATTGAACCTAAACTGACAATCACATAAATAAGTTAAAAATATAAGTTTTTAATCTGACATGGTCACTAGTAATATCATTGCAACTTAAAACGGGATATTTACCATGTTTATTAGTTTTTGTGAGTCTCCGATATTTCAGCACTGTTGCAAGCGCCATGAAATAAATATAATTACAATGCATGAAATAGCATAGGTAACTTACTATCAAAAGCACTTTTCGGCAACAAACTACAGAAGGAAATAGAGGAACGCTTCCGCTTTTTCATTTTATTTTTTCATCATCATCACGCCTTTATCCCCGAAGGGGTAGACAGCGTGCCATAATGGCACGTAATGCCACTGTGCAATGTGCACCCACTTTTATTTTTTCCTAAAATGATAATATCCCCGTAAATGATAGTCTTTGAACTTTAAATTAGCACTTGAAATTTTGACACACCGAATTAGATAAAGGTTTTTAGTTTGTTTGAACCAGTAAAAATAATTGGAAGATCGCCTCCCACAAGTTGATAAAAGTACTTAATATTATGATAATTTGGTATCCAACCAGATAATTTGAGATTATGTAAATTATTTCAAAAATTATACTAACTGTGTTTTTGTTTTTAAATCAAAGGTCGAACACGTTACTTTATTATTTTACAGTAAAGATAAGAATTAAGAAAAACGTGACTTTTTATGAAAAAAAAAATGGATGACGCGTTGTGTAGTTCAATTGGATGTTGAGACTGAAGAATCATTAATTTATATTGTTTCTAATCTATGTTTTTTCAGTCACTTTGATTTAATTACGCACATATTTTTTCTAATAGTGACGTATTTAGATGGAGACTAATAAATAAAATTGTATTGTCTGTTTGTAATATTGAAATAGCCTATTTAATTTTTTACATTTTTGTCTGTCTGTCCGGCTAATCTCTGAAATGGGTAGACCGATTTCGACGGAGTTTTATTGGTAGCTGATGTAATGATGCTAAACAGTGACTTAGGTAACTTTTGTTTAGAAAAAAATATATTTTTTACAAAAATCAGAAACCCAAAATCTGACAGAAGTCATTATTCTACGCGGACGAAGTCGCAGTCAACAGCTAGTCTGTAGTAAAGATAAAACGTATAATTATGTGGTTACATGTGTGTTAGAAACATTACTGTATTCTTTGTAATATCAAGTTGTTTAGTCTTCTCTTATTATGTTTATCTTTAAACAAGTGCAACGTTTTAGATCATAAATAAAAACATGCTTACTTTTACTATAAATAGAGTGAAATTCAAGAAACGTGCTTTGACGTGAGATTGATCGGAGTTCCGTGATTCCCTCTGATGGATGAACTGATAATTAATATTTATAGTCTTTCCTAATGAATAGTGAACAGCGGATCTTTCACCGAATAAATAAATAGGTCGGAATAATATCTGAGTCGTTTTATAAGCATACAATTAGTTAAAATAAAAAATCTAGATTGATAACACACATTAGCCTTTAGATAGATAACCAAAATACTCGTCATGTGTTAAGTTGTGCTACACTGCCCAATTACCCACTTCCCACTTCCCAATCCCCAACAACCCTTAATCCTAACACCCAAAAGGCAACGCACTTGTAACGAGTGTCCATGGGCGGCGTCGATTACTTACCATCAGATGATCCGTCTGCTTGTTTACCAGCTTTATTACGGCTTATATCATAAAAAACAAAAATATAAAACTGGAACTCAGTTATAAACAAAAACATGGCGCATGGTCAACGCTCTCTTCTTGTAAATATTTAATCTGTACTCAATAATGTATATTGCAATGTCACATTACAGATTAACTTCCAAGTCACCTCTCCGACCATCCAATCCTTGGTTCCCTACATCAAAATCTATTAGTGGTATCGTGGGTGGTATAAACTGGGGGTTAGCTCTGTAGCTATCAATAATTTATACATTCAGCACATTAACAAATAGTTTATTGAATGAAAAAGTGACTAAATTATTAATTTATTTCACTTATAGAAAAACTTGCAGATTCAATTTACATGACACAAAGCCAATAACAAGTTTTCACTGAAAGGTGGTTTAAATTACTAATTTCAAGAAGGCGTGTGACTCAGAATTTAACTGATATTAACACATTCAACGCCATGGGGGCAAAACTGATCGCCGTTAGCGAGCGATTTGCCGTCAACAGCTAACAAAAACATGCTTTTTCAATTAACGTATTACTAGCGTAAAACAAATCTAAATCGATACTCCGGCACTCTGAATTGTCAATCCTCCGGCACTCTGAATTGTATGTCCGACACGCTCTTATCATGTACGAATTTTGTCTATAGACGGTGTTAGTTGATACCACAATCTAGAGAGTTACTTAAAACTCACCAGTGATAGCTCTCATTAGATGGTGATCTAACATCTTCATAGTTCAGTCTATTAACCAGACATTTGCATCACCAGTTAACTACGAACACCAATAACGATGACGTAAATAAAATTAATGACGACATCTTGGAAACTCGCCCATTCACACTTGAAATAACACCATCCATTTTTATGCATTAAAACATAAATTCTAATCCTCATCTAGAGTAGCGCGATGAAGTACATAAATTCTAAAATCGTTCAATGTCCGTGACGTTTAGTAGCTTTAAAAATATCACGGTACATTGGTTTAGTATCGTAGTTTCGTGTAAATCTTGCATTAAACATTAAACAATACGTTCGATTGATGGTAAATCTAAATTCTTGTATACAAGTGGGGAGTCGTTAAAAAGTACATTTGTTTGCAGCGATAACTCTTTTTGTTTACGGTAGGAGTTATAGAGAGGAACTTTTCCTTCTGGCTTACCTACCTAGCTACCTAGCTTTCTTTAATATACCTATTTTATAGTGTATGATATTTCTTAACCGATGCCGATGTAGACTGCAGTCATTGTCCTGTGATCCATTTTAGACATGTTGTCAGTGGTTTTCACAATTAGCAAAGACAATAAGGAAAATCCAGTGTTTAAATTCTCAGAGATAATTCTCCGTAAACATCTTCGGCTCTTTGACTGCTTTATTTTTTTGGCTTTTAGGTTTTGGCTTATAAATGAGTATAACAAACAAACATTACCCTTGACATACTTATACGCTATCAATTACTTAGTAAGGAAACAAAAATAATAAAGTAGTTACTGTACGAGGGTTTTTACGCCAAATCTAACAAACATGACACACCTAGCAGTAAGCAATAAAGAGGAGAAATGAGCGTTTATCGTTCGCGTTTCCATGACTATTTTGTTGTTTATTTGCTAGTATAAGCCACAACAGAACTTTAGCACAGTGTTATGGCTGTAAGCCGGCGACAAGAGTTTCTGTCTAGCAACATGAAATATCAAAATGAGGTTAAACTGTGAATAACACTAAAATCATATTGATGGTTGGATAAAAGCACTACTTTTATAGCCAATAAACATGGTTACCTGTACATTAAATAATATCTAAAACTTGACGTATTGTAAAAAAATGTTTTAGGTACAGACAAACCGTCTGGTCTTGATAAAACAAATCATGTTTTTAAGTTAACTTATCTAATGACATTTAGCAATCAATTACCCCTAATTTGATGATAAATTACCTACTTTATTAATGTGTCAATGATTATAACATCAATTCTTAATATTTCGTAAAATATGTATTAGGTATTTGACTTTAATGAACGACACCAATCCTCAATGAAGGGTCATTGCTTTGCTTTGCATTATATTTTTAAACAATAATTTTGTGTACAAGCTTTCATTAGGGTGCTTTTCCACCAGAAATGTGATATGTAGCTATGTTACGAAGATGTAATTGCAAAGCTGTGAAACCATGTGTTCGCTTCCACGCATACTAAGCTATATAGCTGTGCGAGGAAGACGTGCAGTTCGAGTAGGTATGTAATGTATCGATAGTAAGGAATCCATTCATAGCACACATCCATAGCACGCGTCTTTCAATATAAAAAACATAGCTTAGCTGAGCTATGTGTACCAACGAACATTAGTGGATACCAAACGCATCCACAGCAACGTAACATATAGCACATCTCTGGTGGAAAAGCATCCTTGCTGAGTCATCCATATGAGTCAGTCTTTGCATTAATCACAAACATTTTTAAAGCACGCTTTTAAAAGAATTTTGGCGTTCGTACTGAACTGACGACGTGACGAGTAAATGTATCGTCACGAGTAATTCGGGTTCCGTAAACATTGCCGTGACGGGGTTACGTTATGGCAGGAACTATTTTCTGTTATCGTTGCTTGTATTACGGGCATGTGCTATGTTCTATCATTCTATGTACGTAATCTATAGTAGAAAATGTTTACGTTATCATATCACTACATAGTAAAAATAAAGTCACTTTCTCTATCCCTATATCCCTTTGTATGTTTAAATCTTGGAAACTACGCAACGGATTTTGATGCGGTTTTTTATAATAATAGAGTGATTCAAGAGGAAGCTTTTTTATGTATAATAATATCACCATTGCACCCATGCGAGGGGCGGGTCGCTATTTAGACATATAGTCTTTTAAATCTTATGATCTCTGTCCATCGTACCGTCAAAAATCTTTAACTTTTATTTAACCCATTATTATTCTCCTGCGTTGTTTAGCGTCATGGTATGGTAGCTTATTATCTTCTTTATTTTTTATTTTTATTGGATTAGTTGAGACCCGTGTTACAGCTTAATTTATTGAACACCAAATTTATGAGTTTGGCATAATTGTTAACCTATGTTGATTTTTTAGGCCGGATGAGATCTCCGTCCAGAATCAACCTAAGAAGAGTTTTCCGGAGAAGTCAACTAATAAAGTAAAATAAAAACGTTTTGGAAAAACACTGATTACATATTGCAGACACCACCGCGTCGTTGTAACATTAAATGTACATATTTATGTGTATTCCCAAAACATTCTTAGAAGCAATTATTTCGTTTGGCGAAGTAATTAAATATTTCAAGTCAGTCCATTTGAAAGTTATAATACCTAAGAATAACCTAATTAATTTACAATTACTGAATCAGATCTAGGTCACGAAACAATTCTCATTAATTTGTAACATTTTATAGGCTATATTGGTTTGTCTTATTGGCAGTTAAAGGTCCAATGAGTCATAAAATATAATTACAAAAACTTAAACCTATTCCGTAGGTACGAAATCATTGAAGAAAATCAAATAATCAACTTATTAAACGCCTTGGGCGAGGCGAGAGGGAGTCTCAGACTCTTGCTGACTAAAAACCGCCCCGTTCCTACTCCTGCTTTTCGAGATGGAAACCGAAAAGCCGGAGTCCGGATCAGGCATCAGCATCTAATGGGCCCCATTTTTGGTGGTCTGTGATGAGGTTCGTTGCCTCACGCACCCTGCCTCCTTCTTAGCTAGCACGACTACTTCGCAGAAGGAGGAGACAGCATCCCAGTCCCCCTTGAATAACTTCATGTTACAAACTTCTTTAATCTAAAATTAACTCTATGTTTAGGCTAGTCAAAAAATGCTCAGTCAAAATAATACTTGATAAACAAACTGACACAGTAACACAATTTTCTTATTAGATAAGTTTCGTAGGTACATTGTCTTGAACTTATGATACTAATAACTCAGTAATATTATTGTACCTTCTCGGTACTGATGTACATAGATAAGGATGCAAATGAACCTCGAAATTCATAGCTTCAAGATTAACGAAAATTACTCGGTACATGGTAATCCAAGTGTACTTATTTCAAAGAATTGCTCGATTTATCCAGTTTATGAAATGTTTGTTACTGTTTTCGTAATTATTAGGTTACTTTTCTACCGATGTCCTATGTAGCTATGCTGTGATAATACGAATAGCTAAGCTTTGAATCTGTGTGACTGTTTCCACTGATACTAAGCTATGTTGCGGTACGAGTAAGATGAGTAGCTGCACGAGAAAAATGCGCAGCTCGAGTATTCGATATATCGATAGTAGGGAAACCATCCATAGCAAATATCTGGTAGAAAAACAGCCTTAGTCTAACAGTCTTTAACTTTGTACGTTAGCTTTGAATGCCATACTACTCACTAGTAAATAAACGTTTTAAAAATTTTATACATAAGAGCAGTTCGACAAGGTAGCTCGACCAGTTTCTACCATCCACAGTTCCCAAAAATGTTTCAAAAATCGGGTGGGTTGTCACTTAGCAACCAGCGTGGCGTCATTCGCCTATAGAACATAGAATATCATAGACTGTACATTTTGTAACATCCAATTTTAATTCCTTGTTTGATCCCTAACATTTGTTTGTAAACGTACATTTAGATGTAATATTATCCAGACTTCTAGGATGGATAACTATTTTTAGTAATTACAATTACAATTTAGGTGTTCTCTAATAACAAATACGTTAAAAACACAACAAATACTACGATCCCATCAGGTGCATTTCCTTTATTTTCCTGTTACATTGAAATGTCACAAAATTCGTTTCATTGATCTGAACTAACCAAGCTTTGTATTAACAAGTCTACACTCAGTTATTTGTCTCTACATAATGGCCCGCTTTTACCGTGTTTCGTTTCGCGCCCACCCCAAATATCGGATTGCAAAACAAAGTGATTTATTTCTCCAAACGAAAACAAGCCAAACTATCTTCTAACTTACTTACAAACAAAGGATAAAATATGTGATTAGTTATTATTGTTATTTAGGAAGAGATTGACTTAAATATATGCAACTTTATGCATTCGATAGACAGTAACTCACTGCTGCCATACCGGTGCCATGTAAGGCGTTTGGGGGAACTCTCGACAGTCACGGCAGGTTAGGGACCTTTTAGAACGAACCTTTTAAAAAAATATAATATTTTGTTTAGTATAATACCTCGGGAGACATACTAAATGGAGAAAGTAACTAGTAGAGTTTTTCTACATCTATACTAATATTATAAAGCTGAAGAGATTGTTTGTTTGTTTGTTTGAACGCACTAATCTCCAGAGCTACTGGTCCGATTTGAATAATTATTTTTGTGTTGAATAGTGCATTTATCGAGAAAGGCTATAGGCTATATAAAGCATCACGCTATGACCAATAGGACCCAAGCAGAGCGGGTGAAACCGCGCGGAAGTTGCTAGTTAATAATACGTGATTACTTAGTAAACCGTGATGTCTCGTTAATTTTCTTTCGTGTATGTAATACCTAATATGGCTTTACCTATTTAGTGTTGAGTATTTTATCTTATCCAGTTAATTTATGTATTTTTAAATATTGCTAGTTTGACACGGACAATCAGGTTAACCTCGCCACCCCAATATTGCTTCATCTGTTCCATTAACCGCAACTTAATGAAGTTCTAATCGTTACCTATGTATGGGTCAATGCTGAAAAATAAATTACACAACATACGTAATCTTTAAACCTTTGAACATTCGAGTAAAATAAACAAACAAACATACACAATCGTTATTAATTGTAAATAACATTTTAAAAGATTTAATTGTAGGTAAATCAGCACCAAGACTTAGGAAAGCATGAATTATAGGTGCTTGAATAAATCTAATGAAAAGTTACTTGGATCAGTAACTACACACAATAAAGGCTAGAAAAATACCTAAAATGAAATAAAACATCTAGCTACAAAACTTATTTTCTAGTTAAACTTAGTCTTCTCATTTAAAACGCAATTATAAACACCGCGAAAATGAAGTGTGAATAGTTCTTTACATAAAATTTGTACCAACATGTGGTGTCGGTGGGGGCCGTGCCATACCGTGCCAGCCCCATCGTACACCACGATAAAGGTCTCAACTATGACACTGAGCATGTAGCGTCAAAACTACCAAAAGTTTACGGCGACGTCGAGACGTCTGGCCGGTTGCGTTGTACATCCACATTCTGCCTGAGACACCGCCAAAACGAGTGCTGAAAGAGGCTCCAAGGAATCATCGCGGCTCTGGTGAGTTTAAAAAAAATTGGAGCTAGACCTAATTGTTTATGCTCACGTACGCTTTGTTTATGCGTCGGTTTGTTTCTTTTTTATTGTTGTTACGCATTACCATATGAATGACATCCTCTTTTATTGACTTTTGTTTGGCGAAAATTGGCGCCAAAATTTGTTGTGGTTGTTGTGTGTTCCTGTATGGCGCGGTTTATAGGGTTTTGATTACATGTCCTTGCCTTTGAGACAGGTGGTAATAATGTTATTAAGCGTTTGTAATGAAAATTGTATTTGTGAAGATTTTACTACGTACCGTAAACTTTGTTCTCGTAGAAGCAAAACAAATAATATTAAAGTCCATTAGAAAGAGGAAGGACTTCATTGTAACTTTCGTGAGACATACTAAATTAATTATTATGTTATCGGCTTACTCACGTAATGTATTGACGAGGAACTCGACTAGTTTCAAGCCATGCTGAATATGAGCCTCTAGCCTCTCAATATATTGAATATGAGCCTCTAGCATGGCTGATAACATAATAATAATTAATTTAGGAAGGACTTCTTTAATAATCCAATTTTATACAAGATGACCATAAGTTCCAGAACTGTCCTCATCATTGTCTGTCTTCCACAGCTTCTCGCACCCGCACGTCCGCGCCAGGCTGGAGAAACACATGGGTTCCAACTTGGTGCGGCTGACGGACAAGGCATACATGACGGAGCTGGAGGAACGGATCCGTGAGGTCAATGAGGAGAACCTCAACAAAAGGATCACTTCACGTGTTGTAAGTAACCTGCAGACCTTTGTAATAATGGAATAATCACTATTTTCTCATTTAATAAATAAAAACAACTACTTCAAAGCAAACGTTTCACAACTTGATTCCCCCTAGTCCTTTTCATCATCGAACCACAAGACAATCGGCGAGGCGTCACCGCTTCATGGTAGATATCCCACCCTCTCGCACGAAGCGCTTCGCTTCAAGCTTCCTTGTGCGAACTGCTAGGGAGTGGAACTCCTTGCCTGAGTCTGTGTTTCCTGATAGGTATAACCTTGGTGTCCTCAAGGCCCGAGATAATTACTACGGAAAAGTATAATATTCAGTTTTTTGTGAAAGTAACTCACATTTATTTTCAAAAATGTTTTAATAAAAAAGAAATATTGTACCTAGTCTATTTGGAACAAAAGTTCTGAACAGTTCAAGCACAGACACTTTACTTTTGAATTTACATACGACTCATAACAAACAGCTTACTTAGAAAAATATTCTTGAATTGTAGTTTTGACACAAGTATCTACTATAACATCTACTGCTAAATAAACAAACCTCCCCAAGTTCTTTACCAACTGAGTATAAGAAACCTCCTTTACCAAAGTTTAATTAATGCCAATCAATCAAATATCATTCAGCTGCTATGGTTCCGTGTTCCCCGCTTATTACACGTCAGTCAATGTGATACTAATTATCCTCAACATTCGTAAATTGCTTTATGAAGTTTACGATTTCATTTACTACCGACGCCGGTCCATAATCTACCCTTTAAATACGAGTACTTTACTAATCTATTTAACTGATGTACTTCGGTTTATGTTCAGCCATGATGAATTGATGTTCAAGGGGTTTATACTCAAGGTTTAAAGGGTGATTATTGGGCTTGCTTTAAGATCCCCATGTAAAGATATCTTTAGATAACGTGTCATTTAATTTCCGCATTAAGATTTTGGTTAGAAAAGACTTTAAAAGAATTTAGTTCTATAACTTGTTTTTTTTTGTTTAATTCCGCCACATCCTCCAAAAAACGCTGCATCTCCTGTAAGCCAGGATCTACAGTAGATGCCATGAAAACACCGGAACACTGAAGTCCGCCGCATTACGCGGACATGAATGCCTGTCTAAGATCCCACAACAAAATAAAGCAGAAGATATTATTAGAGGAGAAGAAAACGATAGTTTCTTTTCTTTTATAATTTTTTGTTGTCAACTAATAATAGCTGACATCTTATAATCTTCTCATATTTTACCTTACAGCTAACAATTATGAAAATAGGTCTTGCTAGGTCCCATAACATTAGAAGACAACAATAGAATCAAAACTACAACTATGTATATAAATATTGTCACTATGTTAGTAGGTCGTACATGTATAACACATAATATTTATTCAAACAGATGGATGAGATGGAGAGGCTCAAACGACTAATCTTAGTTGGGAAGACGCCGCTGAAGGAGTGTCCACCAGAATTGTTCCATCACCCAGTCTTCGTATTTTGGCGGATGGTCAACCGAGAAGTCAACCGCGCATCCAAAAGACGAGCTGATATTTATTACAGAAAGCTGAAAGCCGCACAGAAACTGGACTTGGTAATTATACTCATTGTTTTGTAAACTCCTTTCACATAGTAACACTTTCTTGATTAAGTGACTAAAATGTCAATGGAACATGGGATAACTTGATTCACTATTGTAAGCAACACTGCAACACCCTTTTGTTCGACATATCAACTAATATCTACTGACGGAAATCTCAAAGTTGAGATACCTATGTCTTGTTAAGATTACCTATTTTCAAAAGTTTTTATAGTCCAAAAGATATTCATATTCACATCCAATAGCATTGTGAGTAAACTCAGATACCCAATAATATTCTAACATTAATAAAAACTTATTTTACAGTCCATAGCCGAAGAACAAGCGCCAGAGGAAGTAGTAGATAGCAAAACGTTAACACCAGAAGAGCTTTTAGCAAAATGTCGAGAAGAAATGGAGAACCAGAAGCAATTGGACCTAGAGAGAGGTGTTCGCTTCACCGACGAGCAGTTTGCGCAACTCAAATACGAGACAAATGATATTAAAACTCTGAAGAATCTTACGGTATGTGGCCATACATTATTCTCGTATTATGTTACTCTTGTGAGACATTAAAATACTTGTTTTACGGCTTACTCACGTTACTTACTATTTACAAGTTAACTCGACTAGTTTCAAACTACGGTAAGGGCTCATAATAATGAGCAACATCGACGTGACAAATGTCAGCAAGCCAGTTAACTTATCCCACAGTTACAGTAGTAAGCAGTAAAACGTAATGAACCACAATACATATTACATACTATTAATGAAGGAAGTAAACAAATAGAGCTCTTAGTTATGACTTCATGACAGACTTCCAGTCTGTGACGATGTTTGTGACTAATAGGATTCGTAGACAAGACATAAATATCAAGTTATGCAACCTGTAGTGTTCTATAGAGTTGTATTGTGAATCTGATTGAAAAAGAGTAACCCTTAGGTTACTCTAAAGTCAAAGTGTAAAGAGTAAAGTTTTGAAAAGAGTAACCCTTAGGTTTACTCTTTACACTTTGGAACGAGCAAATAGCTTCATTAGAGGACTGACCGACAGACAGATTTTTGAATAGACCAGGAAGGCACTTTCAAAAGTGCCTTCCTGGTCTATTCAAAATAAATAATGTTGACTTTGACTTAGACTTTATGAACATTTTTGTAGATTTGAACCCATAGAGCAACGCGGGCCTCGTACCGAGACGAGGTCCGCGTTGCTTTGTTTGAACCTCATTTTGAATTGATAAAAGGGCTCTGTTTCAAGATATAAAATTAATACTCCTTATGTAGGTACGATCATGAAACCTTGTGAAAGTAATTACATTGTAAATGTAACATTTAGTATTCTCAGTTACTTAACTAGAACAGTCTGGATGTGGCATATCACCGTGACACCGTGTCACCGGTGGCTATCAAGTAATCTAGAAGGTTTACATAATTTGATTTGTTTATATAGTCTGCGAGTGATAGCTCGTGGTAAGCCGCTTAAAACCGGACTATCGCCAGCTTAACATGACCTTAGGAGCCTGATAATCGACCTATGGACTTGGGTAGTGCTCGTGTAACAGTAATTAACCGGTACACAGAAGCTGGTCTAGTCATGACTTAATGATTCAGCACTTAGTAGTTGATGCCGAGTACCTTAGCACCGACGCTTATCTCTTTAATTGTTAGGTGCATTAACATCTAATATTCTTATCCAATCGTTATCAGGGAAACTAGTTCAGTTGTGTTCTATGCGTGTGGGTTCTTTGATCCTATTGGTTTAATTTCAAAAATTGAATATGGACGTTGTGTGGTTTTGTCATTGTTGATAAGTCTGCTCATCCCATAAAAAATATACCTATGCAATTGGCACTCGCATCTATTGTTTATATTAAATTTATTTCAAAACAAAGACTAGATAAGTATGTTACTATACCAATTACTAAATACAATAAAGTTGAACGAGATTGTTTGTTTGTTTGTTTACTTGTTTGAACGCACTTATCAACGGAACCAGCTGTTCTATTTGAAAAATTATGTTTGGTTCTGATAGTACTATTATTGAGTAAGGTTAGGCTGTCGATACAATGAAACCCAGTTATTGTATTTTTATACTAACATGTTAGTATAAAGCCTAAGCGTTGTCGGATGTTAAACGGTCACTCAATGCCAATGTGCTTCTAAAATACCAAAGGTACGAATACGTTACCAACCAGAAGTGTGGAAGAGCCGTGCTTCGGCTTAAATGGGCCGGCTCGACCGAAGTTATACCACAACCTCACAAAAAACTGATGTGAAACAACGCTTTCGTTGTGTGAGTGAGGTTCCCAATTCCCCAATGACCCTCAAAATCCTAACCGCCAAAAAGCCGGCAACGCACTTGTAATGCCTCTAGTGTTTCAAGTGTCCATGGGCGGCGGCGATTGTTTGCCATCGGGTGATCCGTCTGCTCGTTTACCGGCTTATTCCATAAAAAAACCATAAAGCAAGACATTTTGTTTGAATATCCAATCTTTTTCAGTTCTCGTGGAAAAATGTTTGAAGTGTATAAAGTTTCATAACAAGAGCTTTAGGCACTAAGAATGTGCGTGTTCACAACACATTTATTGTAGGGAATTCGTAATATTTCTTATCTGATTTAGAACTAGACTAGCAAGTCTAGCCGACAGTTTCATCTTACACAATAAATCCAAGTAGAACAAAGGCCGATTTATTGAAAATACAAATCACATAAAGTCATTGAAGGACTATAAACACGCAATATTATTATCTTATGTAGGTAAATAGGTAAATCAAACTAATACTTAGCAAGAAAAGCTAAAACCTTTTCACGAAAACGATAAGCGTACTAGTAATATAAATGCAAAATTTTGTATGTTTGTTTATTTTTTTATTTTTTTGTTTTGTATGTTACTCCTTCACGTCAAAAGGGCTGAAGGAATCGAGATTAAATTTGGATCAAATAGGCTGGAATAATATATAGGACACTTTTTATCCCACGGAATACGGTCGCAGAAAGTAGTGACAAATATTTATATCTATCTATGAAAATTATGAAAATTTAAACCATTGAATTAAAACGTTATGGTTCAATTTGTTCCTCAAAATCATTAAAAAATATTACCATCATGATGCCTCAGACTGTCTAAATATTTCACATTTCTTTTGAAAACAAATTATTCACAAAATGGCGCATATTTCATTTGAACTATAAAAAAGTGGTAAAAACTTTGCTAAATTGCCCATTTACCCCTTTTCTTTCGCGAGCTTAATTTGTTGAAATGCCTCGCGAAGTTTTAATACAAAATCGCGTGATGTTGGTGCATTGAACTTCAAACTTCCCCTATTAACGTTTCCGAAGTAATACTGAATACACCTAAAATGATTTACTAAAGTCATTTTAAACAAAGTTGATGCACACAACCTATAGCATTTAAGTTATCACTAATTTGTAATGCATTAAAAATAAATTACCTTTAATAAAATAAGGCCGGAGATACAATGTACAAAAGTTTACATGACACGTCCTAACTGGTGTCATGTCCACCAATACAATCACAGACTTAACGACTCGTCTGTTCGGGCCTTTAGTTTATCCGGTTCGAACCGGTCGCAAACTGGATACAAATCACGTTAGTACATGGTAGATAAGTAATGACCTAACCTCGCTACTCACTCGTGCTATTCAAACGTTTGTTACTCACAGAATATTATCGACATTTAACTAGAATCATAACAAATCAATGTACATAAATTGTTAGTTCAGCCTCTTAGCTTTTACAGCTTGAATATACCATAATTTAATTTCAATGCGTAGAAATAGTCTTTGAAGTTTTTTCATCGATTGTTTGGTTTATAGCCTGGTCGAATTTCGTGATGTAATAAGGCCTTTTCAGTTTGAGAGAGCCATGCTTCGGCTTGATGGGCCGGCTCGATCGGAGTATACCACGACCTCACAGAAAAACGACGTTAAACAACGCTTGCGTTGTGTATGTGAGGTTACCGAAGGCCAATTCCAGTCCCCGATTCCCCAAAAACTCTTAAATTCTTCACCCCCAAACCGGCCGGCAACGCACTTGTAACGCCTCAGGTGTTTCGGGTGTCTATGGCGACGATTGCTTACCGTCACTTGATCCGTCTGCTCGTTTACCGGCTTATACTATAAAAAAAGTATTTTCATCGAGAAAGTCAAGTCAAATTGTGAAGTTTTTGCGATCTTTCAGTTACACAAAGATACTTAATAGGTATAATCTAACTTTCTACCATGTGATTGACCTCAAGTTCACCGAACTCACGAATACTGCCTATATGAGCTCTTACTTATCATACGGCACATTTTTGCGTCCCAAAAACAAAAAACTAAATGTACCTATAGTTTGAAAATGTTTGTTTAATAAACTTGTAATTTAGTGTAGATAAAGTTATTAAATATGTATGCTATAATTTTTTTAAATAAAACTTTAATGGACGACATGTGCTTTTATCAATCATCAACATTAAAACGTGTTCAACAGCCCGTGGCAGGTCCACTGGTGGACTACAGGCTTGTACATAAGATTTACATATGTATCGGTTTGTCATAACCTGCGAGCTTTACAGGCAGGTTAGAAATCAGTGTGAAGGGTTAAGGTTAATCATTAATGCACTTTGCCTAATTTAAACACTGTAGAAGATAGTTCTTACTGACTGCCTCCAGCGGCGTCCCTCGCAATCCCGGGATGAAAATATTATCCCATGTTTTACAACTAGACCTTTTCTATATTTTTCTATCTATGTACCAATTTTCATCCAAATTCGTCGTAACAGTTTTTAGTGAAAGAGAACATAAATACATACAAACGCATGTATGAATACATTCTCACAAAAAAAATATTAATAGGATATTATACACACATTAATAAGTAAATTAGAAGCAAAGTGCAATGTTTATGTGCACCAGGATGTGATATTTACAAAACAATGCGTTGTCTACTTGTATGTTACAGTGGCAGCATGTTGTTTACATATTCGAAAGATAGTGAATCGCATTGCGCCGGTCACAAGCCGGCATGTGGCATCGAAAGCGCATTGCGTAACTCGTGATTAATATTTAAATAGATATAAACTAGAATAAGATAACTTACTTGAAAACTTAAAAAACGGAAAGAAAAGTAACCGTCTTAAAGCATAAAAATAATCGTCTTTGTTGCAGATCGGCAACTTTACCACACTTAGTTGGTAGCTTATATTTTTCTCAAGATTTTCTTTCAATCACCTGAAACAAAAACGGGTGTATGTAACACCCGTTTTTGTTTTATCAGTCTTAAGATAAGTGTCCACAGGCCCGCATCGTACGCATCGCACGTCATCAGTACACATCGCACGTAGGCATTGCTGATGATGCGGTCCGTACGATGCGGATCAGTGGACACAGTTGTATGAGTTTCTATACAAGACAAACTTAAATTCGTTGCGTGCGATGCGTAAGATGCGAGCGTGTGCACGCGTACCTTTAAAATGAGCAATTTGAAGAAATATAATTATGTAAAATCTAGTTAAGTTATCACTTCTCGGAGGTTGTTCAATCTCCCAAAATAGTAATTGGGGGACTCTTTACGTTTACGTCATCTGTAGATATCTGTCACGTTGTGTAGTAGGGTCAAAACTCAGAAAACACTTGTCTTTTTTCTTGGTAATGCTAATCAGTTATCAGAAGTATACATACGTCATACGTAATGACTAAAACAACTAATTAGCTTTTGCAATGAATGTGGGGAATTATTATCGCTTACGTTCGTTGTTTACGCGTTTTATATGTCTAAGAACTCCATAAACATAAAGTCTCAAAATTCTGTGTCTAATAAACAAATGTACACTTTAGTAAGTCATTGAAACTGCACCCTTAGTATGAGTTTGCAATACGTTGAACAAAAACACGCGTTCGGCGCTCTGAATGGCCGGCTCGAATGAACCAACCAATCAGAGTTCCGAGCGCGTTCTCGTTTCAATCTCGTTGAACGTAAAGCAAACTCATACTAAGACCGCAGGCTATGGTTATAATCTTTACTTTAAGCAAGGAAAAGTTTGTAAACAAACTATACACGTGAGGCTTCATCTGACCCAAACCAAATATGTACCACTCTTCTGTGAACCTATCCTTTTGCTATCATTCAAAATTATCACTAAACAAATTTAGGAGCTGTGACCGCACGCGACAAAATCATGGTTTATTTACAAACATTTAATAATTTGAACTTGGTCTTACCGCCGTACTCAGAGTCATTTAATGGTTACTTCACCCAGTCCTTAGCAATTGTTTTCAGAACAAAATCGTTAATAAAGAATGGTGTAAGTAACCATAAATGTCTCTGAATACGGCAATAAGTAAAGTTAAAAAGTTATATTCTTCGTTAACTTTTATGTGATTTTTCTTATGTTATTAAATATTGCTCTATCTCTCTCTCTCTTTCTTTTTATATCTGGAATTCCTTCAGATGAAATTCTGACTCTTGACTTTATAAAATTTTTCTGAGTGTCTATAGACAGATGGAAATTCCATTTAATTATGTAATTATTGACATGTATATGTGTTATTTTGTTGCATAATTCAGTATTAAATAAGTTGTATTTTTTGTTTCAGACTGTCGAGGAGCTATACGCCTTGGCGGATAAGATCATCGGGAACAAACGTCTGTAATATGCTGTATTTATTTTATAAGAGTAACTTATATATCGTGATGTACCTGATTTCAAAATATACGTAATAGTATGTCGGTCCTCGTCATAGTACCATCACATTAATATATCTCTTTACGAGAATTAATAAAAACATTGTAAACTTCAACGTAGTGAAAGTAAGTAACATGTGATTTTGTATTAATAAATGTCCATCAAAAATACCTTTTCTTTAAATCCCCTTGGCATAGAAGAAAATAATTGAAACAAATATTTAATACTTTGCACGTTTATTTAACTTAGTCATACTTTAAGATTATTTGTAACAAACTTATATGGATAGTACCGTATTCACAACTGTAATCAATATACATTTAGTACAGTTTCAAATTATTACAATAAGAACTTGACTAGATTACATAACAAGGAATTTAGATACAAATTAATTAACGTTGTTTATAAAGTAATCAACTTACAATGGCGATATTGGTCTATAATTCTGAGCGAGTAATTAATTAAAATTAATTGGGGGTGATTAACAGAAACTTCCCCCTGTTTATATTACAACTATACTAAATTCAACGAGACGACATAGTAATATTACTTTTAAATGACAAAAGGATTAACAAAGTTTTTAGATTATGTATGTATGGAATGTTAATTTTTGAATTATAAACACAAATTGAAAATAGAAAAAATAGTGTCTCGTTGACTGCAACTTTAAAATGATAAAACTACTATAACCTAAAAACGCGTAGCGCTACGGCGTAGCGGCGCCGGCGCCGGCTTGTCACAAGTGACTCTTGGGCTTGCGGCGTAGCTGCGCGTAGATGAGGCCGGCTGGCTTGTCGATAGGTTGATAGATATTGTGGTTGGGGTCTCCTTTTGTCACATTCGCGGGGAATTTTGACATATCAATATTGAGGTAGTGCTTGTTCGGCATTGTCATTTTGATCCAATTGATCTGTGAACAAAAAGGAAAGACACATGAAATATTTTGCCATTTTCTAACATTACACAACATTTTTCGTAGCTAAAAGATGCGGGTGTCATATATCACTATTTTTGCTTAAATGCTTCACATTTCGACGATATAAATTACTGGATCGTGAGTTTGCAGTTTCTGTTATTGTCAACTTGTGAACGTGGATAGTGCGAGACGTGGCACGCAGCGTCTACATTGTTGGAATTGAATCGATATCACTGAATAATTCATAACAATTATGTATAGAACACATGCTGGGAAATGTGCAATGTGTGGGCTGGTCGATATTGTTACTTAAAACTTGCTGCGACAATACAAAAAGGTACTTTACTAGTACCTAAACCTATTCATACTGTTTGCACATCACTCTCTAATATACCTAATGGATACACTTTTCCGATAAAACTACTCAATATTTAAATTAATATCTTATCTCCATTTCCATGTAAAAATCTTTAGAATCCTCTAAAATCAAATAAATAACATTTCTAATCTAATATTTTCATACAAAAAATTATAATTGCACGCGAAAAAAATACAAGGTCACATCACAATAAATCTTGGACGAAAAAAATACAGATAATAATTATAGGCCCCCAGTTAGGTTTTAATTGCGGCTGATAACTTGCGACCTTTGCCTCACGTGACTGTCGCTCGAAAACAAGTATAGTCTGATTGTGACGTAGGCCTGATATCGGCCACAGACCATATCGCAGCGTTGCCACTGACTATATCTACATGTCACTAAAATAATGAGGATTCGCTTCCGTATATCAACAGTTTTATTTACCGTTCGTCTATCAGGGACAAGGCCCTTAAATTAGGGTAAAGATACTATTATAGTGTCTGTACTCTAGACATAATAGTATAGATTCTGTACTGTCTCACTCTGATGAAGCGAAAGAAGTATGTAAGATTCGTAGCAATTGGCGTCCCATTGTCTCTGCCTACTCCCATGGGATGTAGGTGTGATGCTGTGTATGTATGTAATATGTACTTGAGGTTGTGAGTGAAGAATATTGGCACGTGCTTTGTTGTTGTTGTTGAAATATCTTAAAGCTTTTATTATTGAGAGTTAGCACATTAAACGCCATGGGGGGCAAAAATGACCGGCACTAGCGGAGGATTTGCCTTTAAAAGATTTTTATTGGCAGTCAAAGCCTGACTTAACTGATTTGTGTCTAATTTTATCTCATATTTTCTAAGTTTTACTTTTATTATCTTTTAGCTAACTAGTTTTAGCAATACACCAAACATTTCTCTATGAAATCGCAGCTACAATTTCATTACAAAAGCGCACTTTCACTGTATCGATAACAATATACAATAGTCGTTAGTTTTTATTAGAATAACGTTTTTGCTGAACACAGCTGTAATTTCGTGGCTTTGTTATATCCTGAGAAAAGGTTCCCGAGAGAAATTAGAGTACAGTCACCAGCGGCTATTGACCGACCGGCTAAACATAGACTTGCAATATTTATTTCCGTAACATTAAGAAGACATTTCACATTTGTGTGAAGCGGTATGCCGGCTAAAACGAAATTAGGTGAAAAAATATTTACTAAGATATTCTTCTCAATGAGATACTGACGACAGATGTTAGCCGCGAAAACTGTAACTAGTTATTTTTTGGGAGAAATTTAAATTAAAAAGTGAAGTAAACGAGTCTAATTTTATACTGAGTCATCATTAATATTTCGAACATATGTAAGGCTGTTGTAATCACTACATAGTATAAAACAAAGTCGATTTCTCTGTCCCTATGTCCCTTTGTATGGTTAAATCTTTAAAACTAAGCCGCGGATTTTGATGCGTTTTTTTAATAGATATAGTGATTCAAGAGGAAGGTTTTTATGTATAATACATGCACCCGTACGAAAATGAGGCGGGTGGCTAGTTTATTTATAAAATTAAACCAATGTGTTTACTGTAATTACCCGTTTACCGACCTAATATTTCTTAGACATAATAGACGTCACACAGTTAATACTAAATACAGCTAGGTATCAATCGAACTGTTTACAATACAAGTTCGAAGATTTTATCATGGCACGAGGCTGTCAATAAAATTAACTTAATTAAAATAGGCTGAATTGATGCAAATAACGTAAGATTCACAAATAACTTCTCAGTAAAGATAAACATAGTAGAAGTACCCAAAAGGCAAATGTTATCATAGTTATTGATAAATTGTTCATTTTGTATGTACGTAGTGTAGCTTTGCAATCTGTATGTAGCCCGTGTGCAAATATTCAGCAACTTTTACGTCAATTTGCACACTGTTTATTGAAAGAAGCACATCAGAATATTGCATAAACTGGAGTTATCAATTCTACTCATGGTGTTATGCTTTACTGATAATGATTTTTGGACATGTATTTATTTTTGGGTTTTATGGTGCACGAAATCTTTATACACGAAGGGAATTGAGTCATGAATAACTTCGTATGTAAAGGGACGAGGTTAAAAAAAATCTAAATTAAATCATAGAATAAATAGTTTAACAAGATTCCTAATAACTGAAAAGAAGATTTGCTGAACTTACCTCTGGAACTTTTTCTAATACAGTCTTCTCAGCTTGGTACAGGGTGTGTTGAACCGATGGCGAGTACACGCCAATGTCTGCGGGACCCGCGAATTTGTCCAAAATGGCGTCCTTGACAGTTAGCCAGGCATTGTCGAAGTCAGCCGTACGCATATTGTCGTAGATCCATTCAGCTTCCACCACGGTACTGTTAGAAGAATTTAAATTAACAATAGAAAAAAGAAAAGTATTAGCAAAAAATCGTACGATATATTAATGTACAAATTAATAGTTTGGAGAAAAATAGAACTTCAATTGACAAAAATTTCAACAAGTACCTGAATATTCTTTCTGCGGCATCTGTTAGTGTGGTGTATTCGTCTTGAACGAAGTCTACGAACGCTGACTGTGTTGTTTTAAGTACACGGAGACCACTTAAACCGGATTTCACAGTCACTGCCTCTGTTTTGCCAAAGAAAAGAAAACAGTAAGATATTTGCCACAACTAGAAGAATCACAAGTACACAATGTTGAACACTACTAACCGTGACGAGCTTGGCTCACTTGACACCACCTGGTCGCAGTCGGGGAGAACACGAACGCGTGGTTATGAGGAGCCTCCGCGTGAAGCCGCTCCCAAGGGTACTCTACTACTTTACATCTAGCCTCCACCACTTGCTTGTACATGTACAAGAAGTGGCTCACTACCACTGCACCAAACTCTTCTGGAGTCTTCACTCCGTGCTTCTTTGCCAACAGATACACAGTGTTCTTCTGCGAATCTGTAGCCACCACGTCCTTGTTGTCTCCCAAAACATACGCAGTTTCGGAGTGCAGTTTTAATTCCGTGAACACTTCGTATTCTCTGATGGAATGGTAATCAGCATCTCGTTGTACATGAAGGAGTTTGACAGCACTTTTGCCGTAGCCGTGGTCGCTCAATTCAAAACGACCACCTGTATCAGCAGACGCCGTCAAAGCTTGAGCCTTGAGGCTGCTGCTGGCAGGTGGTGCTTCCATTGAGCTGGTGTTCGATGGTTTCGCGTAAATTCTGAAAACATATTAATTTTATCATTAATAACTTGAGATAGATAGTCTATTTTGGGATGGAGTACGAACGATAAGAATTCTAGGTTGATTTATTGTGAACAAATAAATTGATAGACATTGTTGGAAACCAGTAAATTATTGAAATAAAATGACATATTAAGTAACTTGGCAATCACAGAGTTAATTACCTGTTGATGCTTGCCCACGGCATTTTATTCAAGCCAATTAATCGTAACAATCACTTAATTTTGAGAGAATGTAGGAAACCGCGTCGCCGCATAGCCCAACGTACTGACTGTTCCGGCAGAGATGCTGCCCCCACTTATAAGAGTAACCTGTGACCTGCGTTATCAGCGCCGAGCACGCGCCCGCGCCGCTCGCGATATTGTAACACTCATTAATTATCTAATGCGGTTCAGTGCCGGATTAGGTGACATTAATAAACAGGAAATAATAAGGAAAACGTTATTTTCAAAATGCTTTTAATTTTTGTTCAAAAATATGAATTTAAAACCTATTTAAATTATTGTATGTACGATTTTAGACTATAGTCATCAGACTTATAGTTTCTAATGATTGGTAATTACATTCTGAGTTAATAATTATATTGTATGCAGTTAGAATCCGTCACTGGTGCAATTTATCAACTGTTTATACCTATAGTGCTACACATGAAGTCAGGCTATGTATTCGCTAACTTTCCTCACTCTGAGGACTTTAGACCAGGAGTCATGAAGTGGTTATTCCTTTTTTTGCTATCTACTGTAATCTTAGCGTCATAATGGTTATGTATCTGATGTTTAAGATAATTCTAGACGAGATAAATCGTACAAAACTCTCAGCTTTCTCCTCTTTCGTTTCGTTATGAGCTCATCGGAGTTACCGATTTTTTTGGTCAGTAGATGGCCAATGTAGGAAGAGGTCTTTTCGTTCAATCATAGCAGCTGTCAAATATTTAACGACCAATGGTGTGACATTAGCTAATTCCCCATTTGCTAGTGATGTCTGAAACATTACATTTGCATTATTGCTACTTTTATAAGGAAAGAGCTATAATAATTACACTTAGTTTATATGTTTTGTATTTTGCCATATCCAGTTGTGTATTTATTATAGTTAATATATTTTGCTATACTGTGGGTCTAGTTCCAGAGACACTTGTGGCCGATTTCTACAAACACTCTAAAGGAGCACCTAATCTAACTCTTTACAAGTACTGTTAGCTCTCAGTTATAGGTTGGTGAAATCCAAATTGTTGTTAAGTGTGTCCTAACCTAACACAGAGGTTTGTAATTTAAGAAAGCTTGGTGAAAACAGGATTTCCACTCAAGGTAGAACTGAAATTCTGATGCTGAGCAGCGATACAATAAAATCGAACACGTACCAATAAAATCCACATATTATTATTACTAGCTACTTTCGCATCGTTTCATTCGCTCTGCTGTGTTTTCATTGATTGTAGCGTGATTTTTTATAACCATATAACTTTCTTGATACTATCCAACATAAAAAAAATTTCAAATCGGACCAGTCCTTCCGGAGATTACTTCATTCAATCAAACAAACTTTTCAGCATTATACAGGGTGACTTTGAATTCGACGTATTCCTCTCGGGAGGTGATAGTACAACTAATTTCCTACTAAATTAGCCCTGAGGTCCTTGGGCGGAAAGTGGCTAGTTTCTGAGATATTCAACATTTTTGGTTTTGGTAAAAAAATCCCGAATTGATTACAAAAACATCAATAAATAAAAAAATACTGGTTGGATTTTAGTAATTTTAGTTTTAATCAGTTGCTAATACATCAGTTATCATTTATAAATACTAATAATGGCAGACATATCATTCGTTTTAAAATAGCAAGTAATTTCTTATCAAATTTTGCTTTGTGTCACTAATTTGGTCAATAGAAAACTGGATTTATTTCAAAAAAAATATATGACACTAAGCGTACAAACTATTAGAAAAACTTCCTTGGTTTATTAGCTACCCAGAAAGGTAAAATAATCAACAAAATTCTCAAAAACAAATGAATTAATTGATGATAAGTAGAGTATAAGGAGAAAAACTCAATTACAAAAACATGTTATTTTGCTAAATTTTGTTCAATGTGACCTCCCTTACGACGAATACATGCCCGAATATGCTTCCTTATCTCTATGACGGACACTCTTGGACTGAATATGCGTCTTATTTCGTCACTATCTTCAAATAATATGTTTCGGAGAAAAATTCGATACACGGCCAATTCCGTCTACACAAACAAGAAACTTCATGTAAAAATCAACCGTCGTTAGATTTTGGACACCGTGCATGCCATGGAGTTAGACCCCCTGCCAATATAACGCCTGGGAACCGAGGTATCCAACCATTGCCGTACAGAAGTTCGATAGTGCGCTGGACAAACTAACACAACATCCATTATTAGCCCCAAAAAAGTCAACGAAATCCGAAAAAAGCAAAACCAACGTAAACAGTTCCACGGATACGGTTTTAATTCAAATGTTTGCATGGATATCATTAATAATTATTTGATTGGACCCTACTTTTCATCTAATAATTTAAATGGTGAGAATTATGAAGAATTTTTGAATGAGCTAGGGTCATTGTTTTAAATTTGAATTTAGAAATAAGATGAATTAACTTAATCTACTTATTGAATTAACTTATTAATTTGATTGACGAATTTGTTCCACACGACGATTGTCAAGTGCACTATCGAACTTCTGTACGGCAATGGTTGGATACCTCGGTTCCCAGGCGTTATATTGGCAGGGGGTCTAACTCCATGGCATGCACGGTGTCCAAAATCTAACGACGGTTGATTTTTACATGAAGTTTCTTGTTTATGCAGACGGAATTGGCCGTGTATCGAAATTTTTCTCCGAAACATATTTGAAGATAGTGACGAAATAAGACGCATATTCAGTCCAAGAGTGTCCGTCATAGAGATAAGGAAGCATATTCGGGCATGTATTCGTCGTAAGGGAGGTCACATTGAACAAAATTTAGCAAAATAACATGTTTTTGTAATTGAGTTTTTCTCCTTATACTCTACTTATCATCAATTAATTCATTTGTTTTTGAGAATTTTGTTGATTATTTTACCTTTCTGGGTAGCTAATAAACCAAGGAAGTTTTTCTAATAGTTTGTACGCTTAGTGTCATATATTTTTTTTGAAATAAATCCAGTTTTCTATTGACCAAATTAGTGACACAAAGCAAAATTTGATAAGAAATTACTTGCTATTTTAAAACGAATGATATGTCTGCCATTATTAGTATTTATAAATGATAACTGATGTATTAGCAACTGATTAAAACTAAAATTACTAAAATCCAACCAGTATTTTTTTATTTATTGATGTTTTTGTAATCAATTCGGGATTTTTTTACCAAAACCAAAAATGTTGAATATCTCAGAAACTAGCCACTTTCCGCCCAAGGACCTCAGGGCTAATTTTGTAGGAAATTAGTTGTACTATCACCTCCCGAGAGGAATACGTCGAATTCAAAGTCACCCTGTATAACAGTAATGAAGTAACTAAGTAAGTATAAGATATACGAATATTATGCGTAGGTAAGATACTGGAAACTAGAAAAATAAACTTGATATTTCCTCACTTATTTCTAATACCACGTGACGTTTAGTATCATAAAACTTCAAAAATATAAATAAGTAAAGGTTATCTCTATTAGAATAGATTTTATTACACTCGGCCGTAGTAACGGGTGTATAATTATTATCTCTATCATAATTACTATTATTTTACAGATAGACCACGAGTAAATTCATAGAATAGTCTAGTATGAAACTTGACTCGATGAAAAAGTTAAATAATTTATTAATAATTAATACTAATTGGTTGTACATCGACTTATATGGTCTACACATCTTATGATATAAGTGTGCTGTATTAACTGAACAGTTAAAACTACACAATTAAATCTTAAAATGTGAATCGTATATCGAAAGATTATTCAGCATTTATAGAGAATATGTTCTATGAAATTTATTAAAAACAGGTTCTATTAAAAGTAAAATATAATAATTAAAATATAAATCTGTGTCCCATGAAAATATATTATATTTTTTTTACATCTGGTAACATATAATTCACTTATTAACTATAACATTATAATAATTCAAATATAAATCTGTGTCACATGAAAATAAATACAAAAATTTTAATCTGGTAACATTAAATTCACTTATTCAAAAATGGAATACTGTCGTTATAATTTTCGTGCCAGTAATATTATAGTAGACTGACAAGAAAACAAATTACCATACTTGGAAGTAAAGAGCTAACGATGCTCGTTATTTATACACGATCATGAAAGACGTAACAAACCAACAAGTGACTGTTGCTTGAGGCTTTTACATTATATTAGAGCTATTAGTTATAAAGGAAGAAATATTACATTCTATTTGTTTTCCTTTTTATTTTTAGACTTGCTTCTGCCAGCGACTTCGCCCTGGTTCCTGTGAGACACAGAGTAGCTATGTGTGTTATCCCAGATCATAATCAGCTCCTTCAACCATGTTGGCGTATAAATAACAAACTTTCGCATTTATAATATTAATGTCGTACTCGGTGACATTTAATGATCATTTAAACGATTTCTTAGTAACGATTTTGTAACGAAAGCAATTCTTAAGTAATCATTTAATGACTGAGACTCTGAGTACGGCGGTTAGTGACACAAGTAAGATTCAAATATTAACTCATGCTTCTGTCGCTGGCGTTCAGACACAAGTATAATGCAATTATTAACTCATGCTTTTATCCCAAGGAGGTGAAGAGGTAAAGTGCAGAATGCCACTTACTGGGTACCTTCTTTTTAATACATTTTCAAATCAAATCACTTTAATGCATCCATAGTGTACAGTGTGGTCTACAATTTTACACAGTAATATGTTCCAACAATGGGCCCTATTATTTAAGTACTCATTAATTAGTACCTAGGCACCTATTTCATGTTACTAGCACAGTTCTATTTGCTTCTCTGTTAAATAAGTAACGTCCATTGCGATAAGTGTTACTAACTGCAGACGCGGCGATACCTTTGTCCAATCACAATGACTTCTAAGATAACTCCTCTATATTTAGATCTTACACAGTTAAGCATGCTTGGTTAAAAAAATAATAACTTAATAACAGAAACACATGATAATTCGATAATTCTCAGTGATGTTATCGTTTCTCATAAAAATTGTGCCAATGATAAAATTTGACAAACAATGACGCGAGTCCAATAAAAACTTGCGAATGTGACGCACAGACAAACTAGATATAAATAACATGGGGTCAATAGGACATCGCAGATTTGATTGTTACCCGATATAGGTAAATATTATTCGATCATGTGTTCACTGATGCAACACTGTGGACTATTCACAAAAATATCGAAAATCGCTTGTTTTTCTGCGATTATAATTACGTAGGTACATACTTGCACATGTTTCATACCCACACTCCAAGATTATTTGCCTTTATCATATTTCGTTTGGGCTAAAAATAAAAAGTTCGTAACATTAACGTTTAAACGTACATGAAGTATCGAATGTGAGTGGCACGCAATTTTTATAGAGCGCTCGTAATAATTTTATGTGCCTAGCTTTATGGCTACATTTTCATAGCTTTAAATAAGACATCTCTATATACAACGCAGGTATATAACAGTGCGAATAACTTTTCCTTCTCAATAAATTGCTAAGAGTAATTTTTATGTGCGCGGATGTTATTCGCAACGGCTTCCTACAACTTCTACAAAGTATGTAGCAAACTTCCGTAATCTCTATTTTAGTCACGCAATAAAAGTCTAGCTGTAACCTAGTAAAGTGCTTTGTCGGCAGACCTGTTAGACGTCGCGTGCGCTAGTAAACTTCAGTACGCCACTTTAGAAGCGTGTAAACATTCATCCGCAACATTAAATGCCAACAAATAATTTACTGAAGCACGTCAGCCTCAGAGTGACTAAATCTGTCCAGCATCAGTCATCATTTACTCTCTAATTTTATATCTTTGTTCAGTGAACGTTCACTGAAGGAGTAGCGACTGCTTAATCGCGTTTTAAAACGATCCGGAGCGTGGAAGACGACATGCCAACTGTGAGCGCGCGGCTGGGCGGGCGTCGAGTGCAGGGCGGGCGGGTTTGCGCAAGCGCGGCGGGCGGGCGGCGCCGGTGTGACGTACCGCGCTCAGCTGACGCCGCGGCTCGGCGGTGACGCGTCGCCGCCACGCATCGATCCCGCACGTCTGTTGCGAATATCTACCGGTGCCGGGTAACGCCGCTGTCCACCCGCTAGTGAGCAACGTGTTATCCGTTCGAGAGTGCACGCTTCGTGCTGTGTTTACCTAAATCCCGATGATGGTGCGACGCAGCGGACGATACACTGTTAACTGGCGAGGATTTAAGGATTTCGCCTTCGGAAATAAACCTCCCGATGAAGGTGAGTTTGTGCCCACTGTTGACTGAGATTGGATAGTGCAAATCTTAAATCATAGCATAACCTCAAACGAGTGTTTCGGTATGAGAAATATAGCAAACAATTGAAATAGTTTCGAATTCTTGAGAGTAAAATCACGAATAACATCGTAAAAGCGTGTGCGAGGCTAAGAAAATTATGATAATTTTCTAGTCTGTGCGTAACCACTAGCAATTTCTCACACCTGCCAAATATGTTTCTAAGATCTTATACAATACACATTCTTAACAGTTTAGTATACCAAATAAACAGCTTGCAGTAATAAATTCACGTTTTTAGAACGTTTACAGTCTGTTATTAGAGGTATTATCTGTATCGGTTCTCCCAGGTACACAGTATCACCTCAAAGAGATAAATCTCAGGTACCATGTAGCTTGCAAAAACATAATAAAAATAAAATCGGTATTGCACCAGTACGTACCCACGTACTTTTTATTTATGGTGCGGCAATATATTAGATTCTTGTTAAGATATTTAGCTACGAGTTTCAGAAAAACTGGTTTACACCGGAGAGTTTTATAAAAACAACATTCTCATATTTATCTTTTATTTAAAAAAGTAATAGGAAATACCGAATACTAACCAGTAACACAAAATAAAATATGTGAAAAATTACGGCGAGAGGAAGAAAATCGAGAAAAATTATGTAACGGACTTATTTTGACAAATATGGATGTCGAACCTTATAAAAATATTTCTAATTTTCCCAAGATTGTCCCTGATACCTATGCTAAGTTACGACCTATTATAATAATGTTATTGTCTAGACTTCCACTTCTAGAGACAAATGACAATCGATTGTTTTACGTTTCTATGCCTACGAAGCCAACCACG
This sequence comes from Spodoptera frugiperda, assembly GCF_023101765.2. NCBI lineage: Eukaryota > Metazoa > Arthropoda > Insecta > Lepidoptera > Noctuidae > Spodoptera > Spodoptera frugiperda. Next base: position 4,655,283 of record NC_064212.1, read on the forward strand.
CTGTTTAAAAATACGTAACCCGAGATATCAGTGCATCTTTCAAAAAATTTTTTTCGTCTCACCTATATGGTTGCTATGGATAGGACATTGTGAAATAATGTAAGGTAGGCACAATAAGAAAAGACAAAATAGCTTAGATTTTATGAAAACTTTCATCAAAATTGGTTTGTCCGGTACATAATTAGTTTTTTAGAATTAATTAAAAGTATTGAGAAAGTGGAAAATTAAGTGTGTTTTTATTAAAAATGTATCAATTCTTAAAAACTAATTATGATATCTCGTTAAATCAATTTTCGTTGAAAGTTTTAATTAAAATCTAATAATCTACCAGGTTTAAAAGCAGGCAGGTATAATCCCAGTTTCAGAAAAAGGTTAGGAACCATGACGTCTATCATAGAGCCCTGCTGTTGTGAAGGATCAAGTATGAAAAAGTTACCTTAATAGACAATTTGCTCTAGGACAATTCCACATAGAAGTATAGAATTTTAAGTTATTGTAGCCACACACGAATTCTAAATTCCTAAATTGACTACTTAGTTACACCTATTATAATAATGTTATTGTCTAGACATCCAGTTCTAGAGACAAATGACAATCGATTGTTTTACGTTTCTATGCCTACGAAGCCAACCACGCTGTTTAAAAATCGTAACCCACATTTTGAAAAATAAACCATAGCCTGTAAAAGTAAGTCGGGTTTTAGCCTTCCTAACGCTAAAACTCCAGAACGGACGAACCTATTTCCACGGTTTTGCATTCGTTGAAATGGTCTTGCGTTCCGTGAGATTTACAGCAAAGCAAATTCAGAAAAAAAACAAGAGAAAAGCAAGAAAACAGGAAAAATCATTGGTGGCGAAATGGAGTTCGCCGGGTTATTAAATATCTGAAGCATTATTCTTAATCATTTTCCCAAATCTCATTATCTAGATAATAGCTTCCTTCGAAAGCTCATGAACTTTTAATTAAATTCTTATCTTTTACCGCAGAAAAATGGGCTAGGCTCTTACTCTATGCGCTAAACGGCTAGACTACGTTCGTTCCTAGCACGTTTAGATTTCATGAATATTAAACAGATATGTATACAGGAACATTAACAGATTTCCTGCTATGTCTGTCATGTTGTAGACATAAATCATTAGTAATGGTGGAATTAAAGAAACTGAATAGTGTGGCAGAGCCATGCTTCGGCACATATGGGTCGACTAAACCGAAGTGATACCACGGCCTCACAGAATACCTACGTGAAACAATACTTACGTTGTATTTCGTTGTGTGAGTGAGGTTACCGGAGGCCCAATTACCCCTTCCCAATCCCCTATTCCCCAACAATCCTAACTAATTTGATTAAATTCCTAACCCCCAAAAGGCTGACAACACATTTATAATGCCTCTGATGTTAGGGTGACCATGGGCGGCGGTGATTGCATACCATATTGAAAGTAGTGTACATGAAAATGACAAAATGTTCACTCTGTGTGGACTGGTCATATTAACTAGACATCTGATGATGCTGGTATGGTATGAGAACATAACTTTCATATATTTTCTCACAGAAGTGAGTTTCTTTATGGGGACGAAGACAGAAGAAGCATAATTATTATACCAACTTCGAGTAACTTGGGATATAGTCAAGATGCGTATTTTCGCGGTTCACTAACCAACCACGTACCAGATGGAATGGCAATAAATGTCGTAAAACATACAAGGGTTTAACATACAGAGAGACAACACATAATTAGAGACAACAGACAACACATTACGCCGTTACGCATAGCTAATTACATTAGCGTCTGATCTATACCAGATGTCCTGATTTTCTGTAGTGACCTCATGTAACCACTAACTAACTAACTCGTATCTACAGATTTATCGGTCAATTTCAATATTTATTTATGTGATAGGGCAGGCACCGGCCACACCAAATTCGTTGGGGTATTAGGAATTTGAAGATTGGGAATGGGAAAGAAGAAACACAAAGCAAGCGTTATTTCACGTTGTGAGGCCGTGGTATCAATCCAATCGCGACAGCGATCTGCGGACTACCTAACGGGATACCGGAGCTCCGGCTTGAAAAGCAGGAGTAGGGACTGGGGGGTTTTTAGACAGTAATAGTCTGACACTCCCTCTCGCCTCAAATCATTAGATAATTTTGCCCCTTTAAAAAAAATTGCTCATTCGGCCTGCTCTCCCATACTTAATCTTCATCAAACTATCTAAGTAGTCTGAGCTCTGAGCCTTTTAAATACCTACTAATTTTAATTAATATTAGCCGTGTTAGTAGGTATGTATGAACGATGTACGTGCTTCACAATAACGGCTATGTTGCGTGCTATCCGCCCTGTAATAATGTCGCAATTAGCTATGTAAATCTAACTTGCTACCTACTCAGATTTCTAGCACGTATTTTTAATTTTTAAGGCCTTATAAATGTATTCCTTTAGGAATCAACTGTCGTTATTAATAGGGACAGTTTAACGGTTGTTTTGTAGGTAATTTCTTACTATCTGCGATAAGGAAGGGCACCCAACTCTATCTTTAATTTTTTTTATAAAAATGTTGCCCCATAATGGGATTTTCTTCTGTGTCACAGGCCCGTTTACAAATATACAAGTTCACATTCACGTAACACCCAGACCCGAAACAAGAAAACAACAGTGTGATGTGGATCATACAAAGAGTTGCTCCGTGCAAAATTCGAACCCGCTACACGTGGCGCGGCAACCGGTTACCGAGCCACCGCACCAACCGTACAGTCTCTAACGATGACATCTCTCTGAAATGTTACCATCATAAAAATGAATAAAAGAATTCGCCAGCCCCTTTCTTCCACGAAAAAGGTTTGCGCGTATTTAATAATAAATCATTGTTGTTTACTCGTCTACTTTTCTGTTGTTTAACTCTCTTAACGACTGTCCTAATATTCACAAGGGGACAACAGCTTAATGTATCAAAGAGTCTCAATATCAACCAATGCGCGGGGTTTAATGGCTTAACTAGGGCGCGAAGGAATCGTAAAATGTTTAAACTTAAACCCAACTATTTCACTTAAGCACAGTAGGTATTTATGTTTACATAACACAACCGTAGTTTACACCATAATAACTAAATGGGTTTTGTTTACCCCATAACATCATGATCATCATCATCAGCCGGAAGACGTCCACTTGAACAAAGGCCTTCCCCTTAGTCCTCTACCCTATAACGTCATCAGAAAAAAAAAAACATTTCAATTATAATCGACCATGACAATGGTCAATGACAGAACTACCTACGTTCCCGGAAACAGGAAAGAATTATATCGAGCCTATTTAATATTTTCAACGTAAATATTTCCTTCAAGAAAACGTAATCTATCTTCAAGGTAGATACTTTGAACCTCGTAACACGTAGGTAATAATAGCATTAGAAAATTAGAAGACGAACAAGTAAATAAACAACGTAGCCTCGTAATCCCATACATCTTTTTTCATTGCATTGATATCTTCAATTGATTACCTACAAGAGCAATCTGGCCCAAACAAATGCCTTTTCCCATACTTTTTTATACAAACAGTTGTCTCAATCAATAACACACAGTGTATGTAATATTGGCGGAATGAGGTTGCGTGTGTGATGACCTTTGTGTCAATAAAGCTCGTATAAAAAAATCAATGTGTCACAGATACATGGTTGATGGTTATCATACTCCCCTAGCGACTAAGCCCGGGCCAGGGTTACAGGCGTGGGTCGGAGCGTAACAGGGATTATGTTTTTAAATGCCAATGGGAAATGTTATTAGGTAAAAAAACCTTCACAGAAAGAGTTAATTTAGTCACTGCCCTTTGTGGTTATTTTAGCGCGCGAACTACCCACGTCACGGCGCCGGCGTTTTGTGAAAGCTTCTAGTTATAAGTAGTTTAAGCTTTTGATTACCTTTTTTTTGAGGGGCGAAATCATCGTATTACCCCTCGACTAAAAACCACCCTGTTCCTTCTTCTGCTTTTCCAGCCGGAGCCCCGGTAAACCCACTAGGTAGTCCACAGTTCCGGATCAAGCTTTTGATTACCTAAGTTAAAATTAGGTTTTAAGTTAAACCTTTATGGCTTAGTTAACATATTTTATTTAATGATTTAACTATTATGGGGAAGCTCAAAGCAATTTATTGTTTTAGAAAAGGAAGAAGAGAAACCTGAGGAGGATTTAGCTAATCATGAAGTTATATTTTTAAAAAGCATCGTTGAGAGTCCAGACTTTGGAAGGAAGTATGAGGTATGAATATTTTATTTCTCATTCGCCGTTACAAAATAAACAAGACGCTTTTCCGGTTTCGCTTTCTAATATTTTCTTTATTGTAACGTGTACAAAAAATTTACACAAAAATTGACATTATAATTTTACTCAAATTACAAAAACAGTAAATTTTTGTGCGATTTTTTTTCCAATATCCAATCAGATTTTTACAAAACGTGCATTACACGTTCCACCGAGTTAAACATGTAATCATATTGCTATCCTTTTCTAATGCTTTACAGTGTCGCTTTGTAACAAAGAACGGTTTCATTCTCTTTGAACTGACAGACACGGTGCCCTAGCGATACACACACACAAAATCAATAAACTGTGGCATAATTTTGAATGTTACGTCAAGGAAGTAAGGTTAAAAATTGTGTACAGTTGTCACTAGCAACTGTCAAAAGTTGCAGTTGGAAAACAAGATTGTGTGAAATCGTGCTTGTGTTCGTTTGGGTGTGTTCTTTTATTACAACAAAAACATATTTAGTACATAAATGTGGCTGTTTTCTGCAACTCTCTCCAGTAACGGCCAGTAAATAGTTGATTTATTTCTTATTGGAAATACGACGTAGTATCCGAGTAGTATTATTGCAGTTTTCATTCAACAATTTAACGACAAGTGCCACGCCTATAAATGCTCGTAGCTCGTATTTTGGAGTGCCAACAGCCGTTCCTGGGTTCTATTTTAATTACTGGTGAGTGTTGTTATTGCAGTCTATCGATTCGGAAGAGGACTTGATCGTAAAACCTGTCTCGTTGGGCAACGTAAACATAATACGGTCGCTGAGCGAGTACCGTGGCAACAATATACGAACTATTGAACAAGCCGAACTAGCTATTATTGTGTCCAGGGCACACTTTAAGGTACGTACGCCCCTTCCAATATTAGCCAGCCTTCAGCGACGTGTTTACAAAGTAACACAAATATTTACTGCACGATTTAGTAATAGATGCCAGTTTAATGAGTGCTCCACCAGATTTACTGCACTTGCTATTGATTTTCTAATGAATATTAAGACATTTCGATCGTATTGTTAAAGTAAACGTTTCCATGAATATAAATACTAGCTAAACACTTCTGAGTAGTGTTTTGTTTTGGAAATAAACTCTGTTTAAGTTATCTTGATGAAATATTAAAGTAATGTATTTTATTCCAGGCTCTAATAGATGCTCATGACCAAATAGGTGCAATTTGGCTAGACCGAGGTTCTGGTATTGATGAGAAGCCTGCCCTGCCGGAGACAGAAGGCAATAAGGACACAGCAGAGGGCTCCACTGAGGAGAACGGTGACATGCCTGTGGAAACTGTCAAAGTTGTGGGCCTTAGGAAAGTGCCTGGACAGCCTTTAGGTTTAACTGTAAGTAAATAAAAATGTTTTGATGTTTTAAGTGAACTAGTTAGGACTTACCTTTAATAATTAGGGTTCAATAACCCTTAAACAGCAATCAGCTTAGTTATAAACAATTATAAAATAATTACTTTGTTCTATGTTTTTGACAAGAAGTTCTAACTTTACTGATATGATCCACAACCTAATGACTTTCTCTTACTCTATATATGTCAATGAAGTAATAAAACATTACTCATATGTACATAATAAATATTTTTCTACCTTAACTTCTATGTAGCAAGTTTCTAATAAGTAATGCGCCTACCACACGTGCATGCTTGACCGCAGTTTTATTTTATTTTTATTTATTTTTTTTTATTTATTTATTTCACACCTTACATCTACCATTACAGGACATGCCTAATGCGGCAGACAGGTTCTTATTACACTACACTAACATAAATAACACATATATAACAAAACAACATATTCTATAGCTACTCAAACTCATAACTTATCACCCTATAAGTGGCTACAGTGAAGTCATTCAGTGAGCACGAAAACAAATCCAGGTGGTTGGCTATGGCATTAAGCGTGCGCACGGCGCGCGTCAGCGGCGCTCGCTGCAGCAGGTTGGTGCGCGCGCGGCACCGCCAGTTTAAAATATCCTACCATGCCCAACACAAAAAGTGTCGGGTATAGTAATGGATAACCTGGGTACACCTGATAATACTTCAAGTAGAGAAATCTTGCAAACTTATTTTGAATCCTCTCTAGCATGAGTTTATATTTGGCCTCACTAGGTCCCCAGACGGCTGCACTGTATTCGAGGTGACTTCTAACCAGAGCGTCATAAAGAACTTTTAAAGCCTTAATATTGTTAAATTCATGCGCCTGTCTTAAAATAAAACCTAAATTTCTATAAGCCCTACTACATATATTTACTACGTGTTTCCTAAAATTTAAATCAGTTGAAAAACAAATTCCAAGGTCTCTTACTTCCTCGACTCTTTTCAACGGCTCCCCCTCCATTTCATACCGATGACGTCGTGGGTTGCGGGCACGAGTGAATGACATCACTGAACACTTGGAGATATTGAAGTAAAGTTTATTTTCCTGGCTCCATTTGGTTACTTTGTCTATATTCTCCTGGAGTACTTCATGATCAGTGACGTCCCTCACTACGCGGAACAGTTTCAGATCATCAGCAAAAAGTAGACAATATGACTCCTGCACCGTCGCCGGCAAATCATCCATCATCAGTATGAAGAGTAGGGGCCCCAAATTACTGCCCTGACTTACGCCAGGCCTCATGACTTGCGCATGCCAGCTTGTACACTGAACACTGTGCGTGTAGTTGGTAAAACGGTAGCATGCGCAAACTCCAATGCTTGGCTTGATGGTTTTTAAACTTGCTTGAAATTCTGGCATGCGCAAGCTATACTTGTACAAACTTGTCTGCGCGTGTGGTTGGTAGTTCAGTGTTCAAGCCGCTCTCAGTTTAGTCGAGTGGAGTAACTGTACGCGCACGGTCGTTAAAAATGGCGGATTTACTATTGCGGATTTGTAAATAATTCCGCCAATCGCTTGGCTCATCTCTTAAATCCTTGAGTAGATGTATATGTATGTGAATGAATTTTTCTATTCAACAGCCATTTTTTTGTCCACTTTGATCGTTTACACTTTAACTTTTGTATTTTCTTTTTTTCACAAGCACACACTTGAAAAATAATAGCAGAAGAAATAGTTCTTCATTGGGAACCATTGTTTCCACGTCGACAAGAATGTGGCTTGCGCGTACTTAACTGTGCCGTGTGGTAGACACATCCATGTTCAGTCTTTTCATGCGACAAGCATGTGCAATTAAAACTGTGGTCAGGCATGTACGTGTGGTAGGCGCATAAGCATGTATTACCTAAGTATATCTTTTATAATTTCTATTTTTTTAAATTATGTCTTTATTATCCCAGGTAACGACTGATGAGCATGGCCAGCTCATAGTAGCTAGGATATTAGCGGGCAGTGCCGCAGCAAAACAAGCTTTAGTGTCAGTAGGAGATGTACTGTTAGAAGTAGATGGAGTTAACATTAACTCCGAAGACCAGCTCAAGGAAGCCGTAGCGAAGCCCAACGATAGGATCACACTTAAAGTTGGGCCAAACCTCAAAGAAAAGACTGCTCAGTTATCTAATAAGCTTAGTGTAAGTATTGTAACTTTTTATGTTTGTGTAACTTACTGCTATATTGAGTGACATTTAATGATTACATTAACTATTGCTTAGTAACTTGCTTAGTAGATTTTGTTCCGAAAACAATTGTTAAAGACTGGGTTAAGTTAGTATTCAATGACTCTGAGTGTGGTGTTTATTCCTGAATAATGCTACTTACGTTTGTGTTGTACTTTCTAAATATCTCTTCTTTAAAATACTAGCTTCCGCCAGCGGCTTCGTCCGCGTTCCTGAGGGATAAACAATGACTTATGTGTTATTCCAGACCATAATATATCCCCGATCCAAGTTTCACCTCGATCCTTTTGGCTGTTTTGATACGAAGAAGAAACAAACAAACACAAACTTTCGCATTTATAATATTAGTAGGATTTGTAGTGACATAAATCATTTTAAGTCTTAAAATTAAGTGGCATTTGAGCATTTTAACTTAAGTTTTTACTCAATTTGAATATGCTAACTTTGTTATAACTTTATATTCAACTTATACAACATTTCCCAGCCATATTTGCTAAATATGACTGTTATTTGAAAATTCTGAATACTTAATTGCATGGATTGTAAACATGCAATACATTCACACAGCACAAATACATAATTATCGTAACTTAAGTATATGTAACACTTAACATTTCAATATCACACTGATATACTTGATTGTGAAAAATCAGGCTAGCCCTTTATCCTACTCGGAGCTACGAACAATGTAAAGTGAAAGAACTGGTGGTTTTTAGTCAGTAAGAGTCTGACCCTTCCTCTCGCCTCGCCCAAGGCGTCAAACACCATTGGATGATTTTACACCCTCGAAAAAAGCCTTTTATCGCACGGCTAGCCAAAACATAGAACTGGGCAAGACATAATGGATTTCCTATCGTGATGTGTCTAACATAATCTTGATAAAGATAAATAGAATTTACATATTTAAAAATAATTAAAGAAGTTAAATAATTTATTTTCATTTCCAGTGCTATATGAGAGCCCTGTTTGATTATGACCCTAAGGAAGACACATTACTGCCATGTAAGGAAATTGGACTAGAGTTCAAGAGAGGAGATATTTTACAAGTAAGTTGTTTTTTATAATAACTATCGTGAAACTGGAAATCACGCTTTACTCACGAATATTAATAGTGAAAAGCTCTACTGGTTTCGAGTCATAGAGGAACTCTTCATAATGAGCAGCGTGCGCAGACGCGACGACTTCACCCTGCCATAAAGCCTTTCTTCATTAATATAATTATACGAGTAAACCGTGGTTTTTAGTTAATACAGTTTTATTTACAACTTCTTACTGTATATTAGAAATGAACCAAATCTTTCTACTTCTGACTTTATAATTATGACTAAAAGTGAATGTACATACTTACAATGCCTTTGTTTAACCTTTGTAGTCTCAAGGTTTAATAGTTACATTTTTGGTTTATTTTGCACACATGCAAAATATTACAAAAGTAGGCACCAACACATAGATAGTTATAAAATGTAACATTATTTATTATTTATTTATTTCTTTTTATTAAAAGGTACATGTTATGAACTTATAAACTAGTACATAGTCCGACAAAACTATATATTATGTAGTTTGTCTGTCGGATCCAAGAGGTATATATTAGATAAATATAAATATTATGTATTAGTAGTAAATGCTTACACAGTAGTATAATGTATAGTAATTATATATAATAATATGTAGTATAATATGTGTAGTATAATAAGTTTTATATAATAATATATATATATTTATTTATATAAATATACATATATGTGTATGTCTATTCAAATATTATTTATATATATGTATGTATCCGTGGAGTATGTTTATATACATACATTTATTTACATGTTTAGGTAGCTGGTAGCTAGATTGCGAGTACATTTATTAGATAAGAAATTACTTTTTACTATTTACTTTTCACCATCCATATTTAAGTAACTAGTAATGAAGATGAGTAGTGTATTATTGTCATACACTGGGACAGTTCCAATCTTCCAGAACTTATACTATGAATGAGATTTATTCCATCCAAACCAAATAAGAATCATAACTACCAAACCTGCGAATCGAACTTCTGGCCTCATTGTAGCCCCCACTACTAAAGCGTCAACAATACCAAGCAATTTTCTACTTTTCTAAACAAAATAAAAACTTTGCAGGTGTCAGACCGAAAGGACCCTAACTGGTGGCAGGCGAGCCACGTGGAGAACCCTGACACAGTCGGGCTGATACCGTCTCCGGAGCTAGAGGAGAGACGCAAGGCGTATGTGGCGCCTGAAGCAGACTTCGTGCATAAGATCAGCATTTGCGGTGCAAGAGTAAGTGATATGTGATGTCGTCATAATTTAGCTATAAAAATATTACGACATACACTATAAATTATATCGTATAATCTGCGAAAGAGTAGAAAGGCACTAGTTTCGCGGTAGTCAGGCAAATGGCTGCCGTGCAACATGTCGCGGGTTCGATTCCCGCACGGAACGACTCTTTGTGTGATTATATTATGACACAAATTGTTGTTCCGGGCCTCATGTATATGTGAAGCTGTATGTTTGTAACCCATGATACAGGAGAAAATCGTGTAACCACCAATGTTTATCTGTTATGCTATAATTATATTCGAGTTATGCTCATGGACAATACATATGTAAAATAATTAGTTTATGTATCTATTTATCCAAAGCAAGGTCACATTTTTAATAAATTAGTTTAGGAAATTCAGTACTCTAATTAGTAATATCTTTAAAATAAAATAATTCGACCAATTAGGATGTTTTGAAGGTTTTTCCTGTCAAGCATCAGTTGATAGTCTTTGCATACATACACAACCGCACGTCTGTCTCCAATTGCTACGAATCTTACTCCTTTCGCTTCATCAACAGTCATCAGTCTTTTTATGCATGCTCGTCGGTTAAGGGTACTTTTGGCTTGCTTTAATATATCGCCAATCTGGTTTATATTTGAGATGTCCTTAGCTTATAATATAGATAAATAGTTATAACTTATAACTATTTATCTATCTTATAACCTATATACAGGGTGACTTTGAATTCGACGTATTCCTCTCGGGAGGTGATAATACAACTAATTTCCTACAAAATTAGCCCTGAGGTCCTTGGGCGGAAAGTGGCTAGTTTCTGAGATATTCAACATTTTTGGTTTTGGTAAAAAAATCCCGAATTGATTACAAAAACATCAATAAATAAAAAAATACTGGTTGGATTTTAGTAGTTTTAGTTTTAATCAGTTGCCAATACATCAGTTATCATTTATAAATACTAATAATGGCACAAATATCATTTGTTTTAAAATAGCAAGTAATTTCCTATCAAATTTTGTTTTGTGTCACTAATTTGGTCGATAGAAATCTGGATTTATTTCAAAAAAAATATATGACACTAAGCGTACAAACTATTAGAAAAACTTCCTTGGTTTATTAGCTATCCAGAAACATAAAATTATTTACAACATTCTCAAAAATAAATGAATTAATTGATGATAAGTAGAGTGTAAAGAGAAAAGGGCAATTTCAAAACCATCTTTATTTGCAAAAAAATGTTCAAAGTAACCTTCCCTACGACGAATACATGCCCGAATACGCTTCCTTATCTCTATGACGGTCACTCTTGGACTGAATATGCGTCTAATTTCGTCATTATCTTCAAATATGTTTTGGAGAAGAATTTCGATACACGGCATATTCCGTCTGTATAAACAATGGGACTTCATGTAAAAATCAACCGGCGTTAGGTTTTGGTCATTGTGCATGCCATATAGTCATGTAGTGGGACCGCCCTGTCAATATAACACGTGGGAACCAAGACATTCTACCATTGCCGCATAGTAGATCGATAGTGCTCTGATCAAACTAACGCCGGTTGATTTTTACATGAAGTCCCTTGTTTATGCAGAGGGAATTGGCCGTGCATCGAAATTCTTCTCCGAAACATATTTGAAGATTATGACGAAATAAGACGCATATTCAGTCCAAGAGTGACCGTCATAGAGATAAGGAAGCGTGTTCGGGCATGTATTCGTCATAGGGGAGGTCACTTTGAACAAAATTTTGCAAATAAAGATGTTTTTGAAATTGCCCTTTTCTCTTTACACTCTACTTATCATCAATTAATTCATTTGTTTTTGAGAATTTTGTTAATAATTTTATGTTTCTGGGTAGCTAATAAACCAAGGAAGTTTTTCTAATAGTTTGTACGCTTAGTGTCATATATTTTTTTTAAATAAATCCAATTTTCTATCGACCAAATTAGTGACACAAAACAAAATTTGATATGAAATTACTTGCTATTTTAAAACGAATGATATTTCTGCCATTATTAGTATTTATAAATGATAACTGATGTATTGGCAACTGATTAAAACTAAAACTACTAAAATCCAACCAGTATTTTTTTATTTATTGATGTTTTTGTAATCAAATCGGGATTTTTTTACCAAAACCAAAAATGTTGAATATCTCAGAAACTAGCCACTTTCCGCCCAAGGACCTCAGGGCTAATATTGTAGGAAATTAGTTGTATTATCACCTCCCAAGAGGAATACGTCGAATTCAAAGTCACCCTGTATATAAGGATAGCCTTTGTTGATTAAATGTATTAATTATTACCTAATCATTATTTCATAATAATAATCAGTCAATGTACCCGGAATTGAAGTCAGCACATCTGTATGACTAAACAATCAACTCGTATTGTTTATTTCTTTGTCACTTTATGAATCAAACAAGGAATTCACACGAACACTGTATCAGCGAAATTTCTTTCGTTAATCACAAACGTGTGAAGTTCGCAAAACAACGGTACTTTTATTTTAATTAAATGTTAAGACTATGAGTCAGTGTTAGGATCTAATTTCATACATGTCTAGTGTCTAGACTACAAGGTTCAAGAAACTAATGTACATTAGTGTTGGTATATTGTGTTTATGGAAGACTTGATGAGTAATAGTATAAATAGGACGCCATACGATATCTACAATAACTTTTACAATAGTTACGAATACGATCCTCAAAAAATGATAACAATCTTTTCAGCACTTTGCTTAAAATAATATGACAACCTCCGATTAAGTTAGTTCAAGTTTCGATTGAAAGGAATTTGAATTTAAATTTAAAACTAGATGGAAAGGTTGTTGGGAAATCCGGGGTCGTTTAGATTGGGAAGGGTTATTGGGTCTCCGGTAACCTCACTCACACAACGAAACACAACGCAAGCGTTGTTTCACGTCGGTTTTATGTGAGGCCGTGGTATCACTCCGGTCGAGCCGGCCCATTCGTGACTAAGCATGGCTCTCCCACACTTAAACGAGAGGTATTTAGCTAAAATCAAAATAAAAGCACTTTGCATACTTGATCTGACTAAAAACAATCGTATTTAAAAAAAAACACCTACACTTTTTCCTTTTTAATCAAAACAACATAACCGTTCACGGTAAATCGGTCAACCGTAAAAAGAAATCGATTAGTAATTCGGTAATTTCGGTACCTACCACTTAAGACTAGAAATACCGATTTCATTTTGAAGGTGACTTTTTGCTCACCATTTAGACTTAAGTAGGTAAGTATACGGTATACTTTCCTAATTCCTATCTACCTACCTACGTACCTAGAATTGGTGGGTGTATAGTTCCTGGTTCAATGACCTCTAAGCAAGAACTTTGACATTTCAAGTTCGTCGTGCTTCATTTGAAATTTGAATGTCACGTTCTGCCTGATTACGGCCTACGGCCTCTATATGATAAATAGATTCACCACTTTTTTACATAGGACTCATGAGAACACTAGGGAAGGAGGGAGTAATATAGGGTGACTGGTAAATTAGTGACCGATATTTAAACACGTGATTGAACTCATGATTACAAACAACTTTCCCAAAGAAACTTTTTTGTATACTTATTCGTTTTATTTTTATCACAATAACAAAACAACAAAATTTCGCGCGCGCGTGCTTTCGCATTATCCGCTGCTAACAGCGAATAATATTGATTAATGAAATTTTGTTATTGTAATAAAATTAAAACGAATGAGAATACAAAAAAGTTTCTTTGGGAAAGCTGTGTTTAAATATCGGTCACTAATTACCAATCATCCTATACAATGTGATAGGCTTGGGACTTCTAACCCATTAAGGCTGAGTACTACATCTAATTTTATCGACCTAAAAAATAATATGAGGGGTTGAACCCCTAATTGAAAATATTGGAAAATAGTGATTTTTTCGGTAAAAATAATTCACAAATGATTTTTTTTCTCACCAAAACATTATCAAACATATGAAAAAAGTAATGAATTAGTTAGCCAAGGTTATTAGCTACCGTTTGTCGTTTTTTTTTTTTGTTTCTACGACGCATAAAAAGTAAAAAAAATATTAAAATAGCCATAATTTTTAGGGGGAGGGGATTCGACCCCTTCGACCCCCGACTTTTGTCTTTATAATTAGATGTAGTACTCAGCCTTAACGGGTTAGAAGTCTCACCCCTATCACATTGTATATTCTTATTTTAGAGACCAGAATCATATAAAAATCTGCTTCATGACTCCCGTAAACTAATATCATAAATACATAGGTATCTTGTTCCTTCGTCTCCCTACCATGCAGGCATGACATGATAAAAATGGTCACGCATCCAATGATTGACCGCGTTAATTAACTCTACATTTATGCGTTAACCTATCAACCTTAATTAAATCACACAAAAATTGCCGCCATTAATGGCATCTCTACTAACTAAATGTAACAACTGAAAGGTATGTGATTAAAATTGGTCATTGCACTACCTAGCGGATTTACCGGGACTCGGAAAGCAAGAGTAGGAATGGGGTGGTTTTTAGTTAGTAAAAGTCTGACACTTCCTCTTGTCTCACCCAAGGCGGGAGAAGACATTGAATGTTTTTCCCTGACTTAAAAAAGTTATCCCCAACCCGTTTGCGAAACGTGGAGATTAAAGCAAACCTCTCTGTTGCAGATGAGGCTTTCAGTGGTTGTAGATGTTAGTCATATACCAAATTTCCATATTTGTTTACAGATATCAAAGAAGAAAAAGAAGTTTGTCTACGAGTCTCGTTCGAGTGTGCAGCTAGAGGGCGCAGAGCTCGCTCTATACGAGGAGGTTGCGCGCACGCCGCCGTTCCTGCGTCGCGTATTGGCGCTAGTGGGCACAAGAGGCGTTGGCCGTAGAACTATCAAGAACCGCATGATACAGGAACATTCGGATCGATTTGGTGCTGTAGTACCTCGTAAGTTTGTTATTATTTTTTTTATTACCAAAATACTCAAATCCAAAGTTAATGACCATTAGCTCCCCTTATATCTGTTGTTTATTAACGAAACTTCAATATTCTATAATTATTATAAATCAAAATGTATTACGGAAGCTCTTATCTCAAAAA
Source organism: Spodoptera frugiperda (assembly GCF_023101765.2). Classification (NCBI taxonomy): domain Eukaryota; kingdom Metazoa; phylum Arthropoda; class Insecta; order Lepidoptera; family Noctuidae; genus Spodoptera; species Spodoptera frugiperda. The sequence continues at coordinate 4,670,513 of NC_064212.1, forward strand.
AAATCCTCCTCCTTTTTGGGAAGTCGAATTAAAAATGGTCAAACCACTCCTTTTTTGCCAACATCCATTGTAATTTCTAAGAGGGAGGTTTGTTTCAGTAGTGGCCATCTTACATCTTATGATGATTATGATTATAATTAAACAAAAGGTTTCATTACAAAATCCGAAAACAAGTCTATATTTTTAATCTCTACTATATTTCAGACACATCCCGCCCCCCTCGGCCGATGGAAGAGAACGGCCAGTCGTATTGGTTCGTGTCTCGCGAGGAGATGGAACGCGACGCGCACGCCGGCCGGTTCCTAGAGTACGGCGAGCACAACGGACACTTGTATGGAACCCATTTAGACTCCATTAGAGCTGTTATGAAGGAGGGTGAGTTTCCCATAACTTTCACCCTATTTTTGTATTATAACTCTCTTGAGACATATTAAATTAATTATATTTACGGCTTACCCGTGAAATGTAGTATTTGACGAGGTAACTCGACTAGTTTCGTGCTACGCTTGGAACCCATAATCATGAATGAGCCACACCGCACGACGCGGTAAATGTCGGATATAAACCAGTCGAATTACCTTATATTTTTCTTCATAACACAAATTATAAAAATAAATGTCTCATAAATTAGCTTTTTTATGCTACATACACCAGCTATCCTAGCCATCCTTATTGTAGAGCAATAATGACACATTCACCAAGGATAAATCACATACCCAAAGTACAATGTCTCTGAATATGTTTCCAGGCAAAATGTGCATATTGGACTGTGCCCCGCAATCTCTGAAACTGCTTCACAATAGCGGAGAGTTTCTGCCATTCGTCGTCATGATAGCGGCCCCGGGAATCGAACAGCTGAGGAACCTTACTTATGCTTCTAATCGTAATCTGACGGTGAGAAATACATACATTTTTAATACTATACTAGCAATCCCGGCGATGTCCGTTTCGCCACCAATGATTTTCCCTGTTTTCCTGCTTTCTCTTGAATTTTCTGTGCTATAATAAATTATTATAGATTAGTATAGATATTTTAATTTTTAATCTCATTTATGTCCTTGTAGAATGTCATGATGATATGCCCCTTTTTTATTTTGAAATAGATTTCGAATGCCAGTTTTATTTAATTTTTAGTTTAGAAAATTCGGCTATAGACGTTTATATTATGTTTTCGAAAAGCCATTTATTTCGTAACTTTTTTTTTAATAGAGCATGTCATTGTATCTCCCATTTTGCTATAATGAATGTGTTTAGCATTGACGTTTGTTGCGCATGCGTAGTTCGACAGGCAGAGCTCCATTCGCTACAGTTCACGGCGCGCGCGCACCCTTGAGTCCCTTGCGTCGCTTTATGAGGTAAGATTTTACTTGTAATAATAGTGTTTTACAAATAATTGTGCTATGCTATGCTATTTTGTTGAGTAAGCTATCTACAGGAGAAAAGGAGTAAGTGTAAAATTATGATCAACTGAAATAACCTTCAATGGAACAGACCTGCACCAAACGGGATTACTTCAGCACTTCTTTTACAAGTTGCACATCACAAAACCATCATCTTAATTACTTCTAAGATTCTCATTAATATTAAAACTTTGCAGGAAGAAGACATGAAACAAACCTTGGAAGAGAGCGCCCGCATACAACGACAGAACGAAAAGTACATAGATCTCGTTATAACTAACAATAATATCGACACGACTTACTCTAAAATCATGGACGCCTTGCATTCTCTGTCCACCGACCATCAGTGGGTACCAGTCAGTTGGATTTACTAACATTCTTAATCTAGGGAAGTGCGCAAACCATTGCGCTAATGAGAGCTACCGTTATTTGATCACTAGATGGCGCTTATCTCAAAAGTTTGTTTAACCAATCATTGTAGCTGTCAAAAATTAAATGTCCAATGGTGTGACACTAGCTAATTCTCTATTGGATGAAAAAACGTAAGGTTTACACTAGCGTCATCTGGTGAACATAAAAATGGTTGTTCCCGTTGCGCATCCCTTGCGCTTAATGCGCAACTTGCGCTACTTCTCATATTACAGACAACAGGAATCAGACTATAATACTGTTATAAAAGATATTAATGAATGTTAGGTTATCTTTATGACAAAGGATGGTCTGTTACCATCGTTTCTACGTCTTCCCGCACTGATTTAGTATTTTTAACATATCTCAGCTTTCAGCTATTTGGGCTAAATTTTAAACACGTTGAGACGCCTAAAATAAATTGTTCTACCATAAAATACAATTAAGAATATTGCCGTAGTTAAGTGCAGTCATCATGCAAAGTTTAGTTAAAGCAATCTTCAAATCACAATTATCATCACTCAAAACAATTTTGCATGCATAAAAAAATGCCTAACTGCCGTACTACAGCCTACGGCAATTGTTTTCGGAACAAAATCGTTACTAAGGAATAGTTTAAGTAACCATTAAATGTCTCTGAGTACGGCAGTAAAATTGCAATTTTCGAATAAAACTTTAATCTATTTAATGTTGTAAGCAAACGAACATCACATGGTTGTATTAAAAAAAGCTTATATTAATAATTTAAATTAACTAATTGATCTTAAAATGAATTTAGTATAAATATAAGTGCGGGTGTATTTAAAAACGAATATGTTGAAACAATGTGCCACATTTGTCCCTATTTATTTAAACAAGGCATTCCAGTTATTATAAATATGTCAGTTTGTTACCACAGCAAAGAATTGTACAATTTAATAGTCAAAAACACATTTAAAACGATGCGCAACACAGTCCGACAAGAAACAACGCTTTATGATTGGTCACTTTTTACGAAGACGTGTTGTGATTGGCTGAACCTTAACACATGTCATAGATCAACCAATCAAGTTTGTGATGGGTTGCGCAACGTTATGAGAAACTTAATCCGTATTGTGTATACAAAAATCGGTTTTATTTCTTCAAAACTAGAGTAACTTTTCTAATGAAAAAAAAATCCTGCTCATCAATGAATGACGAATTAAAAGTATCGTACATTTTTATATAATAAATAAATAAATGGTTCAATTATATTCCCACCTCAGATATTGAGCATTGTTCTAAGGTATTAGTATAAGTATTATAGTTTAGCGCAGTTCTGTGGCCTAAATTAATAAGTATTGAGTATATTTTGTACGAATTGATGGACGTATGTAGTAGACACTTATTGCTTATAGGTAATGTAAGGTAAACTGCATTTTCTTAGCACACTGCCCGCAAAGAGCGCGTTATAAAACATTATTTTAGTACATCACACGAAAATCAAATGCATCACGCAAATGTATTATTTTTATTTTTTATTTTTACAATATTCTGCTATATTTTACAGGCAGTATTTAATTATTTGAAAGCAATTTATGTCTTGTAGCTTATTCTATTGTTAAGAAAACAAGTAAATAAATCGACATTATGTAATAACTGATATTGTATTAGTTTTAAGTCAATATTTTCATTACGTTTTTAGTTTGTATGTATATTTTTGTGAATGAAGACAGCTAGTTGAAAATACGCCAGATATTTGAACGAACTTTTATTGCAAATGTTCACATACTTAGCACCAAATTACGCCTAAAACTATGGTGCGGCAATATGGCAGCTTCAATAATATTCGCTTACATTATTGTATTACTTATTTAAGCTACATCTTTATTATGAATAGCTTGTATTTCATTAAGAATCTCACATTCCGTCCATTTTGTTTTGTTGTTTAGCTGTAAATTTTATTGTGTCAAGAATTATTCAATATACATTATGTAACAATATGCTTTATTTTATTTCAACGCTTTGCATTTACTTTGAATAAAACTCTGTGCATGGATATTGGAATTATTTTATTAGTCGATTAATTTAGTATTCTGAACCATTAGTATCACTGGTTAGTCGGTCGTGTGGTGTTCTTGTGGTGACGGACAGATGTCTTAAAAATATTAGGGTCGATGTGATTTAATCCTGTTTCACTTGTAGCCGTTATAAGGTTGGGCTCTATATCCGATTTATCCAATAAATGCGGCGCTAACAGTAAGAACAGTTGCTGTAACAATAAAAATAAAATACGATTTTTGTTTCGCCACACTATTTTTCTTAAGTGTTGTGGATGACCCAAAACAATTTGTGGATCATACCAAGACTAGTTAGCTCCGTGCAAGAGTCGAACCTTGGTTTTTGCGCAGTACGCCAGGTCACCCAGCCACCACACCAATAGCACAGTCAATTCAATTCACAAATAAAAATTGTAATGTTCTCACCTCTGCCCAAGGAATCAATGGCATATTTGCAAAGGCGGCTTGCCAACCAGGTAGACCCAAATGTACTAATGCCATTCTAAAGTAATGTGTGAATGAGTCTGCCAGCCAACCCCAAGCACCTTCTCGCGTCGCCAGCCACACTGACCACAGCCCGCCTGTGTACACTAGGCATATCTGTAATAATATTTATATTAGAAAAGATTCGTAATAAGTAAGCAGCCGAAAGGACATCGGGCGTTTTTTACCCGATTTTTTTAAAAGTCGCGATCATAAACCAAAATATTTTTAAATGATAGTGTTTGCAATCATATTTAATATTGTGTAGTTATTTTGATTCACAATAATGGGAAAATGGAAATAATTAGTAAAATGAAAATGATATTTTAAGTTGACTATTTTTCCTAATTACTAAACGACCGCTCAGTAAGTTAAAATATCACTCCGTGGTATTTTTATAAACCCAATCAGACTAAATCCGTCAAGTTGATGTGCATATTTCGTTCTCACTCTCGCCCATAGTCTTAAAACTGGCATTATGTTGCGCTCGCGCAGGTAGCTAGCTTATCTTACTACATCGCAGTCCTTCGTCATCATCATCGCAGTCCTCCGCCAAAAGTTAAGAGAAAAATATGTTGTTTTAATTATTTTTGATTCCCTTTTTCCTCTTCAATTATTGCCCAAAAACATTTATAAATATTTTTTAAATGTCCAATTTCTCCTTATTGCCACGACCCACAGATATGGGAACTATACCATTGTGAACTAGATTTAATTGCCTATCCACCGTACCTAATTTTATTTTTGTTCGCCGTAGGTAAGTGTCCCATACAAAAATGCCCGATGTTCTTTCTGATAGACTGCGATATGCAACCCGCTTGCCAGGCGTGGAGGCCTAGTCCAGCAGTGACAAAGCTATAATAGTGCTGAGAATCGTTGATCAAAAACATAGGTACTATATGTGACTCTGGACAAAACCTATTGCAATCACGCCGACAACCAAAATAAGTAGTGAGAGTTATCACTACTCATTAACTTCTTGTATATGAGACACAGTACTTTGTGTCTCGCGTAGATCTGCGTTACGGCATACCACGGGTTAAATTACCTTTCCAATAGTCCTGCATGAATCCAACTCGAATACTTTGCTCTTAGTGTTTAGCACAGGTCGAGGCCCAGTGTGCTGTCTCGTCATGGAGAAGTCTAACAAATCCTTCAGGGCCGGCGAAAGGCATAACTCATTCAATGAATTCACTCGAATCGAACCTACTGGTAGTATTTCATCAGCTGAAAAGAAGAAAAATAATGTACCATAAAAAATCTAATGTCGAAAAACATCTTTCTATACGACCTCTTATTTCATTCTACACATTAAATATCAGACATGAGTTAAATTAGTTACTCAATAGTACTTAATTAAGACTGATGTTTTAAAAGCAACAGACCTGAATATTTATAATTCCAAGTTAATTGGAACCCATCACTGGATGCATAGAAATTTCGTAGATCCTCAGGAAGTATGGCGGAATGTCTCTGTTCCCATGTCGACAAGGCTACGCGATCACAGGGCGATCTACGTTCCACGCTAACATTACATATCCTAGGATCAGATTCTGCAATGTAAGTAACAGTAAGTATAATAATAGTTATTGAGGAATAGGAGAGCAGATAGGATCTTGGCCTAAAATACATTCAATTAGAAAGATAAGTTGGTTATCTTATAATATTCGTCAAAATATTATAGATTTTGACTGGTTTTATCCTAGATCGATTGAAAATCTTGCAATATTTCAAAATTTGTACCGGTGGTACTTTCTTGTAATATTTTTTAATGTCCAATAATCCTAGGTTTCAATACTGGCTTCTACAAAAAGTATTGACAGCTGTCAGTTTATTTGACATAGTTGATAATCTCCTATCAGTGACAATGACAGTAATCACTTCCGTCAGTGCCGTGCGTCAAGTCTCGTGTGGTAAAAAATAACCTATTAGATTTGATAATAAAGAATATATGGAACAGTTTAATTGAAATAAAAAAATATAAAGAAGGATAACTGACTAGTATAACAATGACTAAACCAACGGATGGTGTTTGTGCTATAAAAGAAGAATTTATTATTCAAAGACCGGTGAAAAATACCACTGCTGAAGACAACACCAATAATAAACGTAAGTGTACTGATGATAACGATGAAGATAATGATTTAGACAATAAGAAAGTTAAAACTAACGAAGGACAAGAACAGAATGCAAGCAAGAACAAGAAAAGAGGTCAAAATAAAGCGAGACCGAAAACTTACAAAGATAACAAGGAAAATAAGCCATGCCCTTCTATTGTGTGCGTCGAAGCAGCTGAAAATTCAAACCCATGCCAGTACAATAATTGTAAATACATTCACAATGCACTCGACTATATAAAATCAAAACCCAAGGACTTGGGGGAAACATGTTATTTATATGAAACAAGAGGAAAATGCCCCAGAGGCATTGCTTGTCGCTTCGGGTCTAGTCATATCACACCAGACGGGTACAATATGGTTAATTTAGAAAAATGGAAGCAATGGAAAGATGATACTAAAAATACCATTCAACCTGCACTTCAAACAGCTCTACAGAAAAGAAAATATGATTTTAGTTTATCTGAGAGATTGATAAAACATTTAGACAGAAAGAAGAGACCAAATGAAAATAATAAGGAGACACAAGAAAGTAATGAAGAGTCTAAGGAAGCACCAACAGAAAACAATGACACAAAAGAAAATAGTGAGGAATCTAAAGATGCACCAGTAGACAAAACTGAGGAAAAGGTACACCAAAGTGGTGTTGTCACTGATGAAGACTTGATCAAATTGTTACCAAGAGAAAAGAAAACCATAGACTGGAAGGACAAGTTATACCTAAGCCCATTGACTACAGTTGGAAACTTACCCTTCCGGAGAATCTGCAAGGAGTATGGAGTAGATATAACTTGCGGAGAAATGGCTTTGTGTGAATCTTTACTCAAAGGAATGAAACAAGAATGGGCTTTAGTCAAAAGGCATGAAACAGAAGACTTATTCGGGGCACAAATATGTGGCACTAATGTGTACACTATTACAAAAGTAGCACAAATGTTACAAGAGAATACTGAACTAGATTTCATAGATTTAAATCTAGGATGTCCTATTGATTTGATATACAAAAAAGGAGGAGGCAGCGGTATGATGCACAGACTAAATGCATTAGAAGCATCAGTAAGATGCGCTTCAAAAGTATTAAGTATACCATTCACAGTCAAAATGAGAACTGGTGTTTATGAAGGGAAAAAGATAACACATACAATAGTACCTAAAATGGCTGAATGGGGTGCATCACTTGTTACAGTACATGGCAGGTCCAGAGAAGCTAGATATATTAAGTCCTCTGATTGGGAATACATAGAAACTTGTGCACAAGCAGCTGCACCTTGTCCTGTGTATGGCAATGGTGATATATTAAGTTACCAAGATTATGTTGATAGAAGAACTATTGCTCCCACTGTACAAGGGGTGATGATTGGAAGAGGAGCACTTATCAAGCCTTGGATATTTACTGAGATTAAGGAACAGAGAATTTGGGATATAAGCAGCAAGGAAAGGTTTGAAATATTAAAGAAATATACTAACTATGGCTTGGAGCACTGGGGCTCTGATATGCAAGGCGTTGAGAATACCCGCAGGTTTTTACTTGAGTGGTTATCATTCTTATACAGATATGTACCTGTGGGTTTACTAGAAAGGCCTCCACAAAAAATTAATGAAAGACCACCATTGTATTTTGGTAGAGATGACTTAGAAACGCTTATGGCATCAGGAAACTGTTCTGACTGGGTAAAAATAAGTGAAATGCTATTAGGTCCTGTACCTGACGGATTCAACTTTTTACCAAAACATAAAGCAAACTCATATTGATGAGAATTATTATATTTTTATTGTAATTTCGATACAGTATGTATTTAGGTAATTAAGTACCTGTTGTTTTTATTGTAAATTAAAAATCTAAGAGAAATACTTTCTACTTCTTTTATTTATTTAGCAAATTACTTTCCAATACATTGGTATCCTGTTGTGTAGGTGTACCTGAACAAACACCTACCTATTTTACTATTTGTACCTAAAGGCTGCTATAGGGAGCACAGAATAAGAAATATAACAGCCCAACTTACCTAACAGTTTTGTCACTCCCAAAGTGATATTTTCATAAAAAGAGTCCTCAGATACAAGGTCCACACAGAAACTCATAATTCACCAAATAATTTTCCAAACTTGTTATAAAACTGCAACTAATATTAATTTTTACTTATACAAAACAAAAATAATTCTTATTATTGATATAATTCAGAAAATTAGGATGACATTTTCAAAACCTTACATTTGAGACATTTCCCTGTTTACTAAGTAACCATAACAACACTAACGTAAAGAAAATAGGTGCTGCTCTGAAGTAACAATGATATTCCTAGGATTTGATGAGTGGAATCCAACCAAAATTTAGATTCACAGCTATTATATAAATGTCAGTAACCGATACTTGATTATATTGATGAGTTGTGTTACATCCATGAAATTAATACTCAACCCATTGAAGTAGATCAATACCCAACAGCCTCGACAACCTCCTTAGGAGGATGGCGTTGGGCGGAAGGATCAAGCCCGATGCAGAAGGCAGAGCTCGAAACGGCATGTATCGTGATGAGGTTTCTGTCTCTGGAGCCCTAACCACCGGTAGCTTGGACCATGCTCCCGCTCCCGGTCGGCTAATATTTTTATATTTTAAGGATTTTTATTATTTTACAAGTCATATAAAAATATTTTAGAGAATTTTTAATACATAAATATATGTCAATATTGGTGTAAATTAAACCCCATTCCTACTCCTAACACCTTACTGCTAATTTTCCAAATAAAAAAACCCTTTTTGCCAGGAATGTAGGTCGAACTTGATCAACTAGCAATGAGTTTTAATTCCAACATAATTATGTATTTGTTGGCTGCTTCTTCTACTTCAAAACTTAGGATATGAGACCTCATAGATGGTAGGTAATAGAAACACATTATTATTAGTGTAAAACTTTAATTTCGTTTACATTTATTGTATTACAAGATACACTTCACTAGTCAAAAAGATTCATGAAAATACCTATGAATAGTAGGTGTTATTATTATAAGACGGTACATACTTAAAGTAATCTAATATCCTGCTACAATTAAATGATACTTAAATCACAATTGCACTTAAAACACAATACAAACAAAATTCCAAGATTCACAAAGTAATGCAATGCAATACTCAAATAAAACTGTCTACTGACAACACAGGACATTTGATTCAATTTATCAACACTGGTTTATAACTAACTGTCTCATCATCAGTAGAAAGTCCTTACCAGAAACTCTTTTTTGGTAGTTTTAGCAAAAATAATTCAACATTTGATGCTTTTTGTAGTGACCTAATATCACTTATTTATGTACATTATTTTACGTGACCATGTTAATTATTAGTTTAAGTATACATAATAAATTGAAAAATATATCGCGAATATTATACTGGCACTTTTTATGAAACTATGTATCAAATGAGATAATAATAATTATTTTATTTAATAGTAAATCTAAAACATTAATGTAATTAATGTTTATATACAATGCATTATGTGTGTACTAGTTGAAAATTGGGGAAATACTTAAACACATGTGTAGCACTGCACTAATGGTCACACATTAAATAAATACAACATGGAATGGAAATAAAAATAGTCTGTGTCAAATCTTATGTAACTAAACTATGTTCCTTACTCCATACGATCGATCGTTCACATTTCACTGATGTTTAACGTCGCCTGCGTCGACGAGAGTCCCCATTATATCCATTTTCTGTAAAAAAAGATACCTATTGTTAAAACATGTTTCAACAACATTTTTTTCTGACAAGTTTATAGAGCACAGAGTATAACAATATTACAATAATTATGCAGGTGTTTATCTTACAGACCATCACTGTAAATAAAAGTCTGACTGACAATACACCAAGACAACTTATATCGTGTAATGTAGTGGAGTAATGGAGTTGTTAAAATAGGTGAGTTGGCATTGGTTTGAATATAACAAACCTCAGTCGCAATCATCGTCGGCGATTTCTCTGGCGGTCATTATTGTACCCCACGGAGCCATTCGCCAGCGCACCGTTGGCACCCATCTGGTCCATACCGAGACCGTAAGGCCGACCGGGCCCAGCATTTTGTGGACCGTAATATTGCATTCTACAATCAGCAGCATTGTAACCCTCGCTACTCTCGTTTCCTTCAACATTGCTATTCTGCTTAATATTTTTAGATCCATATGACCCAAACGCAGTAAAGTTAGCACCCTGTGGTCCAACGCCATCGACAACGCTCGGAGGTAGCATGCGCGGCAAGAGGCTCCCGTGAGGTACGCCGAGACCGCCAGAATTGTAGCCGCCGCCGGGCGGTTGACCCAGCCCGCCGCCATCAGGCCCACCGAGCCCTGACGAGCCGAGACCTCCTGAGTTGGCAGAGTCTAAGTCGTCGTGATCCCGTCCTCGGCCGCGGCGACGCCGGTCGCGGCCTCGCGATCGCGAGCCAGCTGGGCCATCGGAGCCAAGTCCACCGGACGAACCGAGCCCACCGGACGAGCCCAGCCCGCCTCCGGAGCCCAGCCCGCCACCGGAACCAAGCGCTGTGCTGTTGCCGAGCCCGGGGCCTGACGAGCCGAGCCCGGGGCCTGACGAGCCCAGTCCGGGGCCAGACGAGCCAAGCCCGCCGCCGGCCCCGAGCCCGCCGCTGCTGGAGCCGAGCCCGCCCGCAGTGGGTCCATAGCCGCCCGAGCCACCGAGCCCGCCTGAGCGAGCCCCGCGTTTTCTGGAATCTGACTCGAGGCCACTTTGGCCAGGGCCCCTTTGCTCGTGACTACCTTTAGCCGAGGACTCGGAGGGCGGAGGGGGAGGCGGTGGTGGCGGCGGGGCAGCCCAACCACCCGGTGGAAGCATTGACGGTGGGAAGTTTGGGATCATCATACCGTACTGGTCAGCAGGAAAATAAGGAGGTAAAGCAAAGCCTTGTCCATTCATTGGAGGAGGAGGAGCACACATATTCATTTGAGGATTAAGAGCCATCAAAGGCGGTATTTGAGGAGGCTGTTGTAAATAATTCTGATTACCATTGTTTACAGGATTGTTAGGAATATTTTTTCTATCATTAGGAGGAACTTTGTTTTCTACAGGGGATGAGGATGGAACCTTGTTAGTGTGGTTGGGTAACTGGGGACCAATGGGAGTCGGCAGAAGGGTTTTCGGCGTGGGAAGAAGAGCTTGGGGCGCCTGTTGTTGACCCGAATCCGAAGTATTCTTCACTGGGCTGCACTTGCCTGAGCGAGATCGGCTACGCGACCGGGAGCGGGAACGTGAATGACTTCTCGATGACCTCGATGATCGGCTTCGCGAAGATCTGGAGGAGCTGTGGCGCCTGCGACGACGATCACGTGAGCGAGAACGGGAGCGGGAGCGACGGCGGCGTGACCTGGAGCGCGAGCGAGAGCGACGCCCACGACGATATCTTCCGCCACGGCCACGGTGTCCTAGTAAAGAAAAGAAACGATTAAATACCATTTTTCGGCGTGACAGTTAATAAGATACTTGTGTAATAATATTATAACACAACACTTACGTCTCCCGCCTCCCCCACCTCGTTCAGCAAGTTCTTGTAATTTAGGATTTACTACTTGTTTGGCTTCTTTCAATACAGCCACTAGGTCGGCTGCCTTAGCAGCATTCGATGGCGTAAAGAATGTATATGCTGTTCCAGTTTTGTTAGTCCGTCCAGTTCTTCCGATGCGATGTACGTAATCTTCCGAATTACTTGGATAATCAAAATTGATAACGAATTTCACATCATCAACATCTAGAAACAAAAATATCCAATTAGTTAACAAACACAATATCAAATTAAAATATTTTAACGTAGTAATCAAATTAAAATACATACCTAAACCTCTAGCAGCAACATCCGTAGCAACTAGAATGGGAGCTTTCCCACTACGAAAATCTGTAAGAAATTTTACGTATGAACACCGTGCAACCACATTATACAAAATCTGTTTAAATTTACAAACATTGAAACTCTGCAAATTTAACTGTCACTGTTGAAAATGTAATTCATGTACATACCCGGTAACAGTAAATTATAATTTTTTATGTTCAATGAATCTGGATTACTTTCTGTTTTTCTAATAATTCTTACCATTCCCAAGGCACTGCATACAGTTGTATTAACTAATGCTCTTTATGACAGACAAAATGAAAAAATATGTCCCTACAAAACAAACTTCAGGAGAACTATTTCAATCAAGAAATATATTCTACTATGTCGCTCCCACAACAATATCACCAAAGTATCCAAACAATAAGTAAACCCTCTATGTGACCAATCAATGTTTGCAGCAATTGTTGTACTCATCACTTCTCAATATATTTGCAACTCATCTCACATTTCACCCCTTCTCGGCCACCATAATATATGTTGAAGCAATATTGTGTTTATGATTGTATGATAATAAATTAATTATATGATTATAGTTAACAAATAATATGTATAGTATGAATGATCAATGTAAGTATTACATATAAGGTATTAAAGGTTAATAAGTAAAGAAAAAACAAAATAGTTTGGCAGGAAAGTCAAGATGTAAACCAGGAAAATGATGTGAATGAATGTCTATATGAAGAATTGAGGGCAACCTCGGGAGGTTTAATGAGAGACGTAAATAATAATTTTATTCCATTCACTATTGTATTAGTAAACTTACTAATAATATCAACTCCGTCTGTTTTATATCGCACAAAAAATAAAAATTGAGAGCGAGAGGTGAGAGGTCGCCCGTCTGCACGAGGGCGAGAACCGAGAGTCGACCACCGTGGTCGGGGCGACGCAGCGCCGGCGTCGACACCCGCGGGACTGCGCTAGACATGCGCCGCGAGATGCGCCGGCGGCCGCCGCGCCGCCGCGAGAAGCGGCTCAGACTAGCCGCGGGAGCGAGTCAGAGTGCATAGGGCTTAGCCCCGACAACTAGAGGCGGGCGCGGTGCGGGCGCTGTCGCCGCCGCGTGCGGCTGGGCGGCGACGAGCCGCGCGCTGCCGCCCCGCCGCAGGCCACAGCTCGCCACAGCCTGCACATGCAGACACGGGTTCAAAATGTGTTTACTGACTGCGCTACACCCAACGCGCTCGCGTCTTATGTCCGACACCGCTTCTCGACAACCACTCGTGCTTTTTTATTTTAATTTTATTATACAGCACCAATTTGATATAAAATTAGTTTGGCTATCATTGTGGAGCTAGTATAATACAAATTACTGTCAAAATAATAAATTAAATATTAAATCATCATAAGATAATAAATATGTTCAGACTGAACATTACCTTGTAGAACCCAATCTCGTTCATTTTGTGACTTATCTCCATGAATACATACTGCAGGCCACCTAATAAAAAAATACCACATGTAAACAACATTATTTCTCACATTTTATAATAGCTATCAATTAAGCAGCAACATTAATTAATTATTGAGTGTCATTGTCATTTATTAATTAAGTCATCATCAGGTATAATAATATTATGTGTGAATTATACTTCATTACTTAACAATCATATTTGGTACATAATTACATAATAATTAAAAATCAAATTGAAACTTACCCATCACGTTTCATTTTTCTCGTAATATCATCAACTCTCCGTTTAGTTTCAATGAAAATAATAGTTTTATTTTCTTTTTCTGCCATTATTTCTTTAAGGAGTGTACTTAATTTGGTTTCTTTTTCATATTCCATACATACATCAATGATTTGCAAAATATTGTGATTAGCTGCCAATTGCAAAGAGCCTACATTAATTTGCAGATAATCTTTTAAGAATTCCGCAGCTAAACTCTGAACTTCTCTAGGCCATGTAGCAGACCACATAAGAGTTTGACGGTCAGGTCTAATTTGTTCAATGATCTTTCTTATTTGAGGTTCAAATCCCATATCCAACATTCTGTCAGCTTCATCCAGCACTAAATAAGTAGTTCTTTTTAAATTAGTTCTTCCGCTCTCAAGAAAATCAAGAAGTCTGCCAGGAGTAGCAATTACTATTTCTACACCAGCATCCAAGTCTCTGGCTTGTGGCCCCTTAGGAGCTCCACCAAACAGACAAGTGTTATGAATTTTGGATGTGTTTGCAAACTTGTCACAGACTTCTTGAATTTGTTGTGCTAATTCCCTGGTAGGAGCCAGAACAAGTGCAATAGGGCCATCACCACGACTTGATTTTGGTTGGTTGTTAATATGCACAATTGCAGGTAAAATATAAGACAGGGTTTTTCCTGAACCTGTAGATGCTATACCAACCATATCACATCCACTCAAAGCAATAGGCCAACCCTGAGCCTGGATAGGTGTGGGCTTGGAAAATCCCATTTTATCAATCTCATCCATAACATAATCAGGGAAACCGGCTTCTTCGAAGGTCATGGTCGGTTTTGGGATATTGCGTCCTTTGAGGGTGATTTCATTATCACTTCTCCAAGCTTCCACTTCGGATTCAGGTCTATTTTCTACATCAATATGAGGTACATAGAAATCTTTCTTAAATGGCTTTAGTCGACTTAAATCCCACTTCGGTTTTCGTAGACTAGCTCCGGGATTGCTTCTGCGCCCACCGCCGTAGCCGCCGCCGCCTCCGCCGCCACCGCCTGATCCAAGACCATAACGGGGGCTTCGACTGCGACTTCTACTCCTGCTTCTACTACGACTACGACGTCTATCTCGGCTACGATCCCTAAAGATACACAAATACATTAGAATTTTAAAAAATACCATCTTTTATTTTATAACAATGTGCTGTACGACTAGATTTATATATTTACCTTCCTCGTCCCATAATTACTGCGACAATCAATAAATAACGTTTGAAATCCTGACTATTTGTTCAGTCCTTTATCTAGATAACAATTCACTCACAATAACTGAATACACAACAATCACTACAATTTTTACACAGAGGACGTACTACACCAGTATACCGTTCGATGTGAATGAATCAAAATGGCGTCCAGCAAGCTGGTAGGTAATGATTTTACCGGAAGTCGACCATAGAACAGTGTTGCTTTACCACAAATAATGATGGAAACATTTTTTTGTAACAGGTAACACATAATCTATCTAATTTTTCTTTGTTTTAGTTTTAAGTTATAGTAAGTTGTACTTATTTATTTAACTCATGCTATAATTGTAAAAGTAGTAGATAACATAAATAATAATTCATAAATGAGTCATACTTTGTTTGCACTACACTAGAGTATTTAGTAGAGTTTAGAGTAGCTAGATAGGAGCTGCTGAGCTTCTGTCCATTTTTCTTAACGGCTTTTTTTAGCGTGTAAAAAAATATTCTTGAGTATATAGTTTTACAAAGACTAAATAATAATAAAAATTATGACTTATAAATAAATGTTATATAATAAAATCTTAAAAGAAAATAGGAGAATAAATAAAAAGTAACTTAAAGCGTCGAAGAAATAATTGTCCTCTTCGGAGTCGTTGACTATTTGACATATTTTATCTTATTAAAATTTTATTTCCATGCTATGTGTATCAAATAATACTGGTATTTTTAAATAATAACAATCGTATTATATTATTATTTCGAGTGTTATTTTATTAGTTCACAGTTCACCATCCATAGAATTTTAGTATAATCAGAATTTATTTAATCTGTGCCAGGAATCCATTTTCTGCGTTGTTGTGACATTTTGCGTTTTGCTCTTCAACTAAAATAATTGAGTAAAAAAAGAGTTGTATTGTATGAATATTGTCATGTTAACGAACATTGCACTGTTAATTAAGTGATGATATTTATTTTGCACCATTAGCATTGGAATAAAGACAATTTTGCATCGTGAAGAAAGACACGATGGGTTGAAATAGTGATCGCTATCGGCAACAGTTTACTATTCCCATTTCATAATTCATTATTTACACACGCCATAACAACAATGGAACTAGATGTATCACCTGCGGACAAAATAGACAACGATATGGAATATACAGAAAATTCGACAGACAGTAAATACACGCCATGTAAAAATGATCAGTATTCCATCATACGCATTCCCGAAGATGGGGAAAAGTCAAGTAAGCACTCATCAAGGAAACAATCCAAGAGGAGAAAGAAGAATTCCAGTCATTCACGGCCTTTGCCGAGGATAATAGTGAAACCTTTGCCTCCTCCTCCTCCCCCTGAAAACAGGGAATGGACAGCAGCCACATCGTTTTCAGAAAGCAGTTCTAACTCTAGCCGACCATCAACTATGCGAGAAGTATTGGCTAGTATCCCAGGGTTTTGTATGAAACCCAGAAAGAGAAGTAGCAAAAAGTTATCTACAGCCGCACAATTACAGCAAACAAGAGAAGGTTGCATTGACTTAGAAACACCAGATTCAATATTAGTAAATACAAACATTAGAGCATTACTAAATAAACACACATTTTCACTTCTACCACCTTTATACCAATACAAACTTGGGCAGCTACTTCCAAGTGTGGATAGGTTAAGTCCTTCAGGTCGCTTAAATTCTTCTAGTCTGAATAATGAATTTTTTGCCCGTGCCTGCTTACAATGGCAAGACAGCCTATCTGGTGGAGAATTAACTCCAGAAAACCAGCAAAGAATGAAGACTGAAGCAGAAAAAGAAAAAAGCAAAATAGATCCTTGGAAATTGAAACATTTTGAACCTATTTGGGGAGAGAAATGTAGAAAAGATAAATCTTCCATCAGTTTGAATTCAGATCGCCCATCCCTTAAGACCACAATAAAGTTAAGGCCAACAGCTTCAATAACAAGCAGTAGTACAGTTCCAAAAATTAAAAAAAGTAAATCTGGTAGTAGTAAAAGAATGCGTTCAGTAGGAGCAGTCACAAGATCTTCAGCTCGAGCTGATGATGTAATAGAAGAACCACTTTCAGTGTGTAGTAAACAATCTGCTCCAGTGCCAGACTTATTGCCTTTGAAACAGTCTAAAAGTCACAACCATGCTAACTACGAGGAATACCCGGTAGACTTTACTTTCTCTGATTCATCTTCTACACAGAGGATGGATGACTCACTGTCTACTACACCAGTTGATCCACTCCTACTACCAGATGGGGATTCAGATAGGAATGAAGTTAAGCAAGAACTAGATATCAGCGTTGTTACTATTGAAGAAACTTCAAAAGATTGTGAAGAGGATAAAGCCATAGATTCTGATAGTAATTTAAATGAGTCTTCTAAGAGATCGAGCAATGAGAATGCAGAATACACTATGGCAAAGAGAATTAAGTTTGAAGAAGACTATGAAATGCATAACTCTAATTATATGGTACATAACACTGAAGTTGCAAATCATTATTCAGATATTGAGACAAATTATTCAAATGAGCAAGTTTGTCCTAATGATGAACTCTTGTATGCTGGGCAAGACCATGGGGACACTAACAGTGAGGACAGTAAAGCCACTGCATCAGGCTATGAATATGATGCAAGAAGTGAATCTTCAATGTCCAGTCTGAAGGTAGATATGAATGTAAATAACATGAATGTGAGTGAATCTACAGGTGCTACTGAGTCCATTCCTTATGATAATATTGTAACTGAGGTGGAGGACACTCCTGAAGTTGACAAGGGTAATTCTGACAGTGTAATATGTGAAGCTCAGGAACCATATGTAGAACAGTATCAGGAATGTGTGAAGTCAGATACAGATGTGGAGTCACCACAGCATTGTAAGGAAACTGTGGTGGAGCAGGAGCAAGCAGTATGTCAGCCCTACAACCAGGAAGTGGATGCTGTAGCACCTGAAGTCCAGTCTCATTTAAAGGATGATGTGATGAATAGTCCCAAATGTGAGAAAGAGAGTTTGCCCCAGAATATGTCACAGAATTACTATGATGAACATTTTAAAGATGCAGAGTCCTTTATTTTGGAGACTAGCCTTTCAATACTCACATCCCGTAAGTGTTTTTGTAATAATATGCATTTATATCTAGATGTTCATTCTCAAAATACTAGTCACAGAAACTTGTTTATATTATGCATTATGTTAATTAACAGCTCTATTAAAAAATGTATATTTAATTACTTTTTCAGAGAGTGAAGATGTAAAATATTCATCACATCCCAACTTGATGGAGTTGTCATCTTATATGAGTGAAACAAGTGAGTATGTTGTGTTTGTAAATATAACAATAGATTTGAATATTAGGTAATTATTTCTTACAAGAATAATTCAACATTGTATTTAATCAAAAAATGCCACATTTACCCATAATTATTGAATTACAACAATTTGACATGGTGTTTAAAAAAATGCCACATCTACCCATAATTATTATTATTAGATATTGCATTGGATTTGTTGACAAACTAGTGTTATTTTATTTTGTAACTGTTTCAGATGTGACTGCTGTGGTGACAATGCCTTTGACACAAAACTCATCAATACCAATGATGGAAGTCACTAATACATCTGTAAGTATATTTCAGAATGCATTTTAAATCATAGAGAGCAATTGCAATTTCAAAATAATCACATGATTATTAGAATTATGTAGTTTGTTTCCTCATAAAAGTTTCTTTAGGTATTAGATATTTTCTCAAAAACGTTGCCCTATGCTAGGATTTTCTCCTGTGTCATGGGAGTGTTTATAAAGATACAAGTTCACATGCACATGGCACCCAGTCTCGAAACAACAATTTGTGGATCACACAAAGAGTTGCTCTGTATGGGAATCGAACTCGCTACACGTTATGCGCACGATATCTTAATTATTGTAAGCTGATGATAACAATGTATGTTAACTGTGCATCCTTTTACTACCTAGATAATTAATTAATGTTATTTATTTAATTTGTAATAATATTGCTTACAGATTGTTTCCTACCCCGATGACAACATGAAGGATGCAGCTAAACCCAAAGCATCAGCAGTGTCATGGAAGAATGACAATGATTGGACAAACAATGAGAATGTCATGTCTTTACATCCCTTTTCTAGTTTAAACACAGAGAGTACCAAATATGTTAGTGAAGATTCCAAGACAAGTATGGACGATATAAATATGAATGATGAAAATTGTATGTACAAAGAAGATAGGGATGCAAATTTTAATATGGAGTCTTCAAATTCATCTGAAAGTTGCCAGTCAATAAAAGATTCGTCAAAACAAGAATTAGATGCGGCAACTAGCTTGATATCTAGTACTGCTGTTACAAACCCACCTGTAAATTCTACTACTATAACTCAGGGAATCTGGGCTCGAAGTAAAAAATCGAAGATTGGGAAGGAATCTAACAGGTATGTGAAGATGTGTTGCAATATTCATCCTTAAATACAGTTTTAGGAACTATGTACTCTTTTTGCATTTATAAAATTTGATAATTTAGTTATCCTGTGTAATAAAATTAAATTCTCAATATTCTTTCAGAGGTTTATTGAATATTAACAAAAGTTACTTCACCCATTATAATGAAAGGAAACTTTAATTCTTGCTATGCAACATAATGTATTATTTATTTCATGTTAACATTTTATTTTAGGAGTAGGAGCTCAAACAAGGTACCACCAGGCACAGTGAACCTAGAACGCAGCTATCAGATATGTCAGGCGGCGATACAGAACAGTCCAAACCGCGATGCATTGCGCGGCCAGCTGCGACCGCCGCCCGCGCTGCTAACGCGGCCCGCGCGGTCCGTGCGACCGCCACCCCCGCCCCCGCCCGTACTCGTACGACAGCTGCCGGTATCTGTGATGCCTCATAATGAAGTAAGTGGAATTAGAACTTTATAGTTTTGTAATAGAGTCTAAAATGTATTAGAGATTGAAGCAGGTTAAAGTGCTAGTGTCTAAAGTGATTTTTAAATAAGTTCTTCTGTACTAAAGTATCTACAAGCACAAATAGTTATTCAAATAATGACAAAACGGAAATTTGTTGCCTTTTTGAAATGGATAGAGTTACTCAGATCAGCAACTCGAGAAATATAATATTTGAACTTCAATTCTAATACAATTTACATGATACAATTTTCAGATGAACGAGAATCGGTCAAATAACGTGGGGCAGTATATTCTCGTTCAAAGAACTCCTAACGTGGCGCCGCGGGCTTCCAGTGCTCCACCTGCGAACCAAAATACTAATGTGGTTAGTATTTGTTATACATTTAACTCCAATAGTGAACAGTCTAATTTATCGACCTATCGTGAAGAATTTAGACATCGTATCACTACAACGCATTAAAAAATCATGTCCTATTTTAGAACGTCATTGCTATGGAATCTGACACAAACAAAACATAGTCTTCAGAGTCGTTATTAATTGTATTAATTTGATTACAGAGCGTAGCGCGGTGCCGGAGCGTGGGCGCGGACGACGCGTGCGTGTGTAACCTGCGCGCCATGATACTGTGCAAGAAATGTGGTGCCTTCTGTCACGACGACTGCATCGGATCAGCAGAACTATGTCTCACTTGTCTCATACGCTGACCCTACCTCTATGGTTTCTCTACGGCCCATTATGCGCGGCCATTGCTATCTTGCTAGCATTATTACAAGGAACTTTATATAGAACGAATTTAGCTACAGCCCTAATCATATTTATACCTTTAGTTCAGCGTAGCTAAAATAAACGGAACTTGAGTAAATCCAGGATTGAGGTGTGTGTGAACAAAGTAAATGGTTGTTAGGAATGGTGGTGCTATCTGTATGAATGTATCAATAAACAAAAATATTTAGTTTGTAACCTTATGTACGGATATTGACAATATTTTGTACTTCCCAAATTATCAGGTTGCTTACGCATATTCTATTGAGAAGCTTTAAGTTTGTTGGAAAGAAGTCACGCTAAGGCCAGGGTTACGTAATCATCGCTGAACTTGAGTGAATCAAATGTGATAGACACAGCTTACGAGTTACATAATATTCATTACAGACTCTAAATATATAATTACAAAATAATTTCTACCTCTAAGGCAGAATTAATTATCCATTACCTGTCCTGAACCTATCCAAATATATATAATTCGACTTATGCTAAGCAACAGCGAGGCATACAGTGTTTTCTTGTTAAAATGTTTATTATTCTTCAAACAACAAATATATTTACTCATCATAATGTTGAAATAACACTTGAAATTTTAATAATACAAATAAAAACTTGTACACAATGAGCACAATGTATTCAAAGTAATTAATTCTATAAGTCGTACATTATTTCTGATTTAGACGTTACGAATACATATTTAAAAGCTTATCGAAATATAGCAGATAATTTGATAGCATTTGTTAACATTTATTTGATACAAATAATATAGTTGTTGTTAAGAGTACGTACAGTACATAAGAGAGTAGTCGCTGCGCTGAGGATTTAATTTTTGCCATTATATTTTAGTATTAGGATATCATCACAATTTAATTTTATGCTACTGTTATATTAATTTTAGGGTTACTTTACCATTTCGTGACTTTATTTTGTATGTAGTTTGTCAGTATCGGCTTAGTATTGGTATAGTAATAAATACTTGTGCACCATCTGATATCCCATCTATTTATAACATTTATACTTAAGTCTATGTACAGATATTTATTGATACGTGAAGGCTGGTGGGGTGGACATCGGATGAACTCTTATTGTAGGTATTTATAGAACATTACTTGTTATATTTAAGTTTTTCATTATGGCGTGTACACTAATATGACACTAAGTTATGCAATATATTTATAGTTGTCTATAATATTTTTATAAGAATCTTTTACAAATTGAGAAATAGCTTTTTGCTAATTTAAGATTTTTCTTGTAATATGTATCCAAACATGAATCCAAATTGTCCATATAATCTCTTCTGATCTCTTGTTTTACTGTCCCAGTAATATAAATAAGGACCTTCTATTGCGTATTGGGTGTAGTGTACAATGGTTATGATAACGTGATTTTATTATAACGAGAATAACTGATTATCAAGAAATAACATTTATATTTAGATAGTTGACAACGCTGCTCCAGCAATGCCTAGTTTATACACATAGCAATGCCTTACTTACATGACGACTACAAATGCTAAGTTACAATTAAATATTCATAGATTTAATAGATAATTTATAATACAAGTGTTGCTCACTATGTTTGAATCACAAAATGTATATCTGTATATTTTAGCTTATATTATGGATAAATGTTGAAAAATCTATGTATACATGTCACAAAAGCTAGATACAGTCTAGATTTTAAACAACGTTAGATCACTATTGAGGCATAGAAATGTATAAAAGGATTTGTAATTCTTTATAGTGTACTTATTTCATAATCTCGGTACGCAATCATATAATACAGTGTTATGAAAATTTTTGACTACGAAAGTTACATTTGTATTATATGCCTATGTTTAAGAACTAACAACCAACATTTTTTATATAAACGGCTCTTTTGTTTTTATTTTATTTTAATTTGTATGATTATTACGAACTGCGTTTATTTCGCGGACTTGTCGCATTATTGTTATTTATTGGTAATTGGTTATTTTATGCTCATGAACATTTTTTCTCTAATAAAATTATGTTCTTCTAAGATGTATTTTTTTTTATTTTCATTATAATACCACCCATACTTATCATGAATCATAAACCTATCTAAAAATAAAATATTAAGTCTCTAATAGTTCAATTTAGTTGCATTGGGTATTTTGTATCCTGTAAATAACTTATCCCTGTCCTCACGACAGCAGATGCCGTTGCCTTGCGTCACGGTGCGTCAGTAACATTGAGCAGAAAGCGGCGCATTTATCAGATATAAACGTACGATTAAAAATTGCAAATGGAGTTCAATTTCGTTATTATTATTCTAATAGGATTTAATTTTTTTTTAACTTAAAAAGCATGAGTCCAGAGACCAAAGTGAAGTTTTCCATTATTTCCTGTATCGACATAGCTTCCATTCACTGACACTCACAGTTATTGGTTACTTTTACTGTTTTGATAATTTTTGGACGAATACCAATCCAACTTTGCGTTGTATCAGACCAATCACAGAATGACCATTAAAATTTTGACCAATAAAGTCACGTTTGAATAGTGTTTCTAGAACTCGTGAGATGTTTTGCTTGACGGATAGATTTTTTTAGTGTGGTGCGTTGTGCGGCGGATGGTTGTTGTTATTTTCTCGTCTGACGAGAAACTCGGTGTGTCGTTATTATGTAAAATTATCCTTCTAAAATCGGCAAGATCTGATTCAGATTGAATTTTCCCAAAATGTCGACTGTTCTACTAGCAGTTATTGCGGTCATCTTGTGTGTACTTTTCCGAATACTGAATGTTAATAGTCAGCCCCAAAAACCTGTGATCTACGGAAGAGATCGAAGTTTTATTGAAAACATTCTCTTTATTTCACCGTTCCTAAATGAACCGTAAGTATTATTTGTAAAATTATGATAGTTTTCATTTAGATTTTCTTTTATTTACGTCTTCTCCAGGTTCACGCACTTTTGATAGGTTCTCTAGTTTGATGATGTCACTACTAACAACGGAGGTCGTAAATTTTTGTGTCACGGTTTTATCTCAAATTATTACTTGGTAATTAAAGAAGCTTTTGCTGGAAATACTACCTACTTATTAGAGAAATTATCAGTATTGAAAACAGCGATGTTATCATAATAGTTTTTATTGAGTATATTAAAAC
The DNA here is from genome assembly GCF_023101765.2 of Spodoptera frugiperda. NCBI lineage: Eukaryota > Metazoa > Arthropoda > Insecta > Lepidoptera > Noctuidae > Spodoptera > Spodoptera frugiperda. The sequence goes on from NC_064212.1 coordinate 4,694,534, forward strand.
TAACACTGATATCTATTTTGATGCCGGATACGGCATCTTCCAGAAATAACAATAAGTTTTAACGTACCTAACTGAGATATTTGTTGTTTTAAAATGTTTATGTTAACGCGTACTTTCCAACTGAACATTTGGTTATTGGAATAAACACTCACCTCAAAACTCGACAGAATATACGTATTTATCTATCTTACGTATCAACAAATTCAACTTGATATTTCTAATGAGTTTCTAATAAGTAGTGAGTCAGTCAGTCAGATCTAAAAATAAAATTAATACACATGAGTTACCTGCACATGTTTGTTATCGTTCTAGAAGCATCTATTGATTTAACCACATTTATTAACAATACAAGTTAGGCAAAGCTACTTTTTTGTATGTTGTGAGTCATAAACCACAGATGACTGCATAGGTATCTGATTTGTCTCACCGGCATTATAGATGTGATGCCAGACTACCAATCTACCTGGAAACAGATTAATAACACTAATATCTGATTAATCACAACTCTAGGAAAAATATCTATAAATAAACAATAGTAATGTTTGTAAATAATAAACAAAAACAATAAAAAAAATGTGTCAGTAATGTTAAAAATATGTTTACATGATAGAATATGCTATTCAAAATGGTTGCAAAATTAACATAAATTTGTGAACTAGGTAGGTATAGGTAATGTATGCAAGTTATTCATTGTATTTCGATCAATTTGTATGAATATTAATTTACAGGATTTATTACCTATAATTATTATTTGTTTATAAATATTTCTAATTGGCTTTTCCTCATATTAGTGTAATTGGCATTAATTTATCTCATTGCAAGACAGTTTTTTTTTCAATAAGAAATAGTAAACTCAAAATTTAACATTCTTTTGCATTCTATCTCTAGACAGTTCATGTTCATGTTTTCAATTAAAACTTTAGCAAATGCTTAGTGTGTCATGATTTTTAGTTTGAAAAAAGAAAGCTTATTTTATTGTTTCACCTTATGTACATACCTGGTAACATTATTGGTATCTATCTATTAAGATACTTGTATAAACCTCTGGTATGGTATATGGAGGCTCCGGTATACAAGACAATAATGGAAAACACATTGTGTCTAATGTGGATCCACATAAAAGGTTAAAATTACATATATCATTATTATATTTATCCCATTTATCTCATCATCAAATATAGTTGCAGATAGTTATTTAGTTCACTAACAACTAAGATGTTTATTTAATGCAGAAGTTCTTACTTTATAAATAGAATGTTTCCTCAAACCACCTGTTACTATGTTAATCCAAATATATAAGTACACTTTGTTCACAATAACACTTCTGTCTATTAACTATTTAACCTAGGTGTCAATGAGTATTTTCAATTTGTCTCATTCAATAGCATGTCCTTGAAATCAGCATTGCTTCATTCACATTGTAATACTATTGTTTTCGTTAATTTATTTATATTCAACAATGCTTCAAATTACTGTGTGATTGTTCTACATACACACAAAAACAGTATTAATTAGTGCAAATTACCAAAATAGGTAAATTACCTCATTTTTCATGTGTAATAGGTGTATGAACATCATAAAATTACTGATTTCTACGCATGTAGACTGCATAGTCTTAGTAAAAAATATCCACATGAACTAAATACCAGAACAAAGATTAATAGTGATTAATCTAGGCTTTTAGTTAGGTACTTACAGGTTATTTTGTGATGTAAGGGTATAAGTGACTACCCTTACAGCTGTTAAAAAAATCATAGCGACATTTTTGTATACTATAGTCATTGATAGTAGGTATTATGATATCAATATCTATTAAAGGATCTTGATATGATTCAATAAATTATCTAATTTGTGTCATTTACGATACTTGACTGATAAATTATAATTGGACTAGACTAGGTACCTGCACTGTACAATGATTCACTATGCCTAACTCCCTACCTGTGTAAGTAAAATGCAATTATGTAGGTAGATATGTACAAAAACAAACATAATTGTTATTATTATGACTAATTTTAATCAGTTGGTAGCCTTGGTAAGCTTTAAACAGCTCACTTCGAAAAGATAAACAAAGGATACAGATACAAAATAAGTTCTTAGAATCCAGACTTGCCACACATCAATCGATCTGTTTAACCACGCAAATACGTTGCACATGGTATAAAAACTCCATAGCTTGGCATTCACACAAGTAAAATAATGATTCATAGTAAAACAGCAAAAACCTAGGTGACTAAAATGAGTCATGCACGGAAATTAGTTATGACAAAATCACGCATTTTTCACCTGACCGATAATAATCGGTCAGAGTTACAAACAGGGTATTGTTAAGTTGCTGTTAACTTATTAAAACATTAGGAGATAATGTAGCAAACGTCTCCTTTCTAGATTGCGATGAAAACGTATCATACCCAACTGGAATTAGTGTAAAATAATTAAACGATAATTAAATTACTCTCGAAAATGAACAATGCAATAGTGTCTTACGAAAACTTTGTTTTCAGATACATACCGACTCGTCTGTGGGGCTTCAGTGGGCATGTGCAGACAATTCTACACAGTCTAATTGGACGTGTCCGTTGCCCCTGGCCCATAGGCGGACGCGTGTCACTGGTGCTGCCCGACAAATCCACCCTCACCTACGACCTCTATGAGCCGGTTGGAAACGAACATGAAGGTAACAGAAATTCAGTTTTTACAACAGGAAAATGTGTACTTTTTACGATATCATTAATGATACTCGAAAGTAGAGATCGTTCTACTTTCTACCAAATTTTATTTCATGCATTACTAAGTAAAATTTTCTAGTAACTTCTATACAACCATTACGATCAGCATCAGCCTCGAAAATGTAAAGGAGGCATTTAAACAGAAACTGCAAATTGGCTGACAAAAAATTAAAATGTTCATTCATCCATCAGCCACGAGCCCTTGAACTCCATATAGCATGTAGGTACGTCGGTTTTCCTGTTATTTTCCATCCATGCAGTAATCAACTCGAGCACGTACCTATAAATTGATTTTATCTAATCACATTGTACGTACACTGATGAGCGTAGGTGTGATAGCTATCCCGTAACATCACGGAAGAAAGAAAACTGATTGTTCTGGCATCTTAATCTGATTGTCACAACAATACATATTATAATAGAATAGAGCAAGCAATACAAGGTCGTGGTTACGATTCCGATTAATGGCCGCGGCTCTGAACACTCTTTCCACTCGATTGCCTCAAGACTTGCATCACGAAGGTATTGTTCAGCGAAACAGCCTGTTAGACATGTTTATAAACTCTCCTAGGTCATTTAGCTCTATTTTCTATTGGACACGCGTTCAAAATCATAATACACTGGCCTAAGAAATGGGAAAAAACCCATTGATCATTTTAGGAAGTACTTTGTTATTTTAATGTTTTCGAAAATTCGAACACGGTTGGCGTTTACGTACGTCAACAAATTCCCCTACCTCTCCTATACCGTCAGGACTTTAACAATCTATGGAAAACCCGACCATGTAATGTTTCAAACTCTAAAAATATGTCACAAACGGCAGCTTTTCAATACGATCCTTTGCTGTACAAGTGTACATTGCATCATCAAGTACAATATCGCGTCATGGTGTAATATCGTGTATACCTACAATACTTAATTTATTATTCATATCAGTGGCGTGGTTAGAGTATATCGGTTTTTGGTCCCAGGAGATAACAAATTCGCAGCGCGGAATTAGTTTTAGCGCCGATATCGAGAATTTGTAGAATTTTGATAAAATAAAAATGTTGCGTACGTTTTCTCCTGCCCCATGTAGTCATAATAAAAAAAAGAAACTGTTATACTTAGGTAGATCCACTAATATTGTTAATGCGCTAATTAACTACTGAAACAAACAATCTGATTTATACTATCGCTTAGAATTTGATAGACCAATAACTCGTGCCGATGATGCTTCTATCATAGATATCATTTTACCCTAAAGCATACAGGCAAATGGCGGGCAAGTGCTGAAATAAAATAATTCGACATGGCAATAAATAGCAGCATGTGTAGGTTAATTCGCGTGTAATATAAACCTGTCACGAAACATCAAACCGTATCAGCGATTATTTCAAAATGTACATAAGACTATCACATTCTTATCAGAGTAGGAAGTTTTAAGTGAGTCAGTAGTACATTTGAGAGAATTTTCTCACTAGAATCTGATATCAAGATGAATAGAGTGTTATGCTTTCTCTCGGTACTAAGAATGTTGTAAAACAAGGCTCATTTAGTTATCAGATAATTCTGAGAAGTAATACGTAATTGTATGATAAGCTTTAAGGTGTTATTATTACATTGTATAAAAGAAAGGTCCCTAAAACTTATTTGTCCAAGAAGTAGAACTACAAACTCCATGGTGAGGTCACCCTTTTAAGGTTCATAAATTATTCTTTATGTAAACCAGTAACCAGTGTTACAACTTATACCAAAGAACCATTAGCAAACAAACCATTACTATCATTTATCACAAATCGTAAACCTTTTACATTAAATAAATAGGTAAATTACAATCACGTTTACTGTCACGCAAGCAAACTTTATAACCCGTGAAAAATTGTTATTTATGTTTATGTGAAAACAATAATAATATTTTTTTTAATATAGATTTTAATCCAGAATAATAATAAAATAACAGGTCTCTGTCTGTCATATTCGATGCATATATTCAATCGAGATTTGCGAGTATGTATCAGTCAAAATATAATATTATAATAACAAAATATTATAATATCGTCATGCTTCGATAAGATCACAGATTACTTCTACTTTTATTTTAATCATTAAATAATGTGCAGTGTAATTTTCTTTGACGTATTTTTATCTATACGTGGTAGCAGGAAAAACAAATCCGTTGCGGTTGCGGTATTCGATGTCATCCCGCGGAAATTGAGTGATCTGAGAGCTGTGTTTATGGCTGGCCTAGGCGGGATACATGCCGTTCATTATTTTTGCATAATAGTCGATGGTTAACGATACATGGTGTAGATTCACGTCCTGTTGTTAACCTTATCACTTCTTTTCACTTAAGCCTACAAACAGACGTATATTGCACGTAACACATTGTCGTCCAATGCGAGCCATGTTGTTATGTGCACACGGATATTTCCATTCGCTGAGTTTTTCTTATGCCTACCTGGAAGTAGCCTTTAGGTACTGTGTTTCGCGACGTAATAGTTTAAGATGTTAATCTAAACTCGGACATTACAACTCCAGTTTTTGAGGGTCCAAGTATATCCAGAAAGTTTATAATCTCACTAAAAGAGTTTAATTTGGTTTAGATAATGTTACATAGCATTTTGACAATATTTAGAATGCCGTATGACTTGTCGGTAGTAAACCTTGGGCCTTGACACAGTATAGAATTAAAAACGCACGGTTGAGGAAGTCGTTACATCTAACAGATGGTGCACAAGATTCTGTTTGTTTATTTACAAATTACAATATTATTTGTTTAAGTAACGTGGTACTTATTTACTGTGGTCCAAACAAAACCGATTGAGATGAGACTTATACCGACATGACCTCATTATACTTGGAAAAACGCCAGTAGACAGGTTTAAGTTCATTGATCTACGGGTTAAGAGTCTAGTTAAGTCTTATTGTCTATAATCTATAAACTAAACAACTTCTGAATCATATGTAGAGACTCATGACCATGAAGCATGAAGTCATGGTCGATCTGCGTAGTGTGACCGGTGATAACCTGTAAAAAAATTGCTAAGATTTTGAAATCTGTTAGATAAACTTTTATAAACTATTATTTATTTTGATATAAAAATACTTCTCTTCCTTGATTTTTCCTGGGATAAATATAACTGGTTGCATTCAACCAGCTGATCTGGAAGTCATTATGGAAGGTCTATGCCATGTCTTGTAGCAAATTAAAGCATGATTATTCGGATATGTTTTCGTTAAATTTCTTCCCCATTTTAAAACCAATTTCTCCCCAACAGATGACGTGACGGTCGCGATCTGTCCCGGCATCGGCAACACATCGGAGAGCGTGTACATTCGAACCTACGTCCACTACTCGCAATGCCACGGCTACAGGTGCGCCGTGCTCAACCACATCGGAGCTCTCAACAGCGTCCCAGTCACCGGCAATCGGATCTTTTCATACGGTAAGATAAGTTAATTATTATGATCGGCTTACTCACGTAAATGTTTGACGAGGAACTCGGCTAGTTTCAAGCCATGCAAGAGGAAGGTAAGATAAGTATTAGATATGAGAATGACCTACCTACAGGAGTTGCAGTGTGTTCTACTGTCCCCTACGTATGTCTGTTCGTGACAAACTCTAAAACTGCTGAGCAGATTTTGATGCTGTTTTCACCAATTGATAGATAAGCACACAAAGTTGTGGGATGAAATAATCCTACGATTAAATGCATTTGCTTGTATTTGTGTTTTAAAACTACGGCTTATACAGTGCAGTACTTGTATAACACAATTAATTGTAATTTTAATCAGTTATTTTGGAACGTAATGCTTGGAAATGCAATTTCAAGTGATACGGATTACAACGATAACACGTACGAAATATATGGCTAGAGTAAATAAGAAAATAACAGCTACAGATTAAGAGCAGTGGAATGCTTCACAGTATTGCGTTTGTTTGCAATCTGAGTGCGAAGTTATTAATGGTCCTTGTAACGTAACGTGATGTTATACTTAGGTAATAGGAAAAATACATTATTACATAATATGTAATATTTAAGTGTGGCCACGGCCTCACAGAAAGCCGACGTGAAACCACGCTTGCGTTGTGTTTTGTAGTGTGAGTGAGGTTACCGGAGGCCCAATTACCCCTCTTCCCAATTTCCGATACCCCAACAATCCTTAAATTCCTAACCCCCAAAAGACCGGCAACGCACTTGTAACGCCTTTGGGTTTCAAGTGTCTATGGGCAGCGGCGATTGCTTACCATCAGGTGCTCATCATCTGCTCGTTTACCGACGGCGTATTACATAATAAAAAAATATTATTATGGACAAGGATAATGCACAAACGAAACACCTAAGTAGCGATTGTGATGCGTAAACGGATATGCATGAGGGAACTGATCTAAATACTTGTTTAATTAACGGCCTACAGTTTTAAAGGTAGTGCAATTTAATTATACATTTCGGTATTCATCACACATTAAAGTGAAACCGTGGATTTAATGCATAGGCATTTTTCTGGGGTGATATAAAGAAATAATCCCTTATGGTTTGTTTACGAATATTGTATATCAAAGTTGGCTTGAATATGCATAAACACACGCCTTTTGTACCATGGCAATGTGCAGAAATTATATATGCCCTTTGCTATTATCAAGTAATATGTGGTACTTCTCTACACACTTTAGGTCCCATACATACATAACATTCGCCAATCTCCCATGGGGATAGGCAGAGACAATCGAACGCCAATTGTTACGAATCTTATTAATATTTTTTTTGCTTCTTCAAACATGCTCGTCGGTTAAGGGTGCTTTTAATTTGGCCCTTCTGTATTACCAATGTGATCAATATATGTCCGTCTAAGGCGCCCTCTACTGGCGGTCCCATTCATATCAGCTCTATATACTTTTCTTGTAAATCTGCTTTCATACATCCTTTTAACATGTCCAAACCATCGTAATATTCCCTTTTCAATCCTGTTTAATTGAACCAATGTACGGTACAAATAGAAAGATGATTAAGTAAACACGATAACCAGAAAATAACTCCTTTCGTAACTGCATGCTATAACTGTAACACAAATGCATTCTTATAACTTTTTCACACGTTATGTGGACCATCTCGCAACTTCCTACCTTTGGATTGTTTACACATTGGGTAACGATAATTTGTATTTATATCATTATATCAAGAATTAGTTTGTCACGGACGATTTTATACAAGGTTTTCTTACATAGCAACATAAGATACTCTCATATTCGTGGTGAAATGATTAGCTTTGATTTGTTACTGATATTTTTAACTCCAACATATGGTAGCCATTGCCACAATTAATTAATGTAAAGTGCTAATCATTAGTTTGACCGCTGTTTTATTGGCATTCAGGCTAGTACATACTATACATAGGCACTTACTACATATGAATGTATATGTAGCCTACACCTTTATACGTATACGTAATATAGCCACTTTCACGTCCAGGTCATTGCTACCAACCACTACCTATATTGCAATTTGTAATGCAGTTCTGATGTTGCTAGTTGCATTGTGTTAATGCTGGTGCATAAACAAATCAAGATTGGACCGGACATACTACGCAGTACATAAAAATTTGAATGAAAATTGGATAAACGTTGCTCCACACTAGGCTTTTCTTCTGTGTTGTGGGTGCGTTTACAAACATACAAGTTCACATGCATATGTCACCCAGACCCGAAACAACAAATTGTGGATCACTCAAAGAGTTGCTGTTTGCGGGAAATAAACTACTTATATAGTCTATTCTTATATTATTATTTTTTTTACAAATTCTATGTTAAGCAGACTGTACATATTGGAGTTCATTGATACCTATTACAGAGGTCTTTTCTCGGTCGCAAAATCAATGCTGCTAACGTGTTTGTTTACAAAAAATATATAGGTAATAGGTATATTAAAGCAGGCATTATCTTATTTGTAAGAAAGGTGACGTCCACAGGCTTTTGATTATTTATCAAACAAATTAAATGATGAGGCGACTTTCTAAAAGGATAATTAATTTTGTATTTAATATTTATCTCGTTGTCAACTGCCTATGATTGAGGGCCTTTAGAGGGGAAACCCTCTGCTTGTAATCGACTGTAATAAAATTATTAGTCACCAACTCACACTCTTGACTCGAATGACGTAATCGAATGTAATTATAACTAGTACCTTTGTTCCTTTTAAATGGAAGAAACTACGCTCGTCTACTTTTCTAGAACTTGTATTAGTAAAATTGGAAGTTTTCTAAATGTTCTTTGGAATCGATAACTTAAAAAGTGTGTCACAGAAACAGTCTGTTCTTTCCTACGGAATAGTTTATTAGTCTTGCGTATGGACTTTGGGTAACTCCCATCCATTTGTCATTTCCCACAATTTTCGCATACCCACACCACCGTGAGAATTATTGCAAGGAGCATTCTATTAAGTGGCGATCAATATACAATACTGTATTATTACTTTTTCAAGGTTAAATTCATATTTGAAAGTAGTTTGCTACCAAATAGATATGTAAAGGTTGTCTGGAATCTAGAATTGTTTCAGTAATTTCGTATTAACTTTATAACAGAACAAATTGTTATCTACTAAAGTAATATGTAATGTAAGAAGTAAAGTTTATAGGTAATAACCTTGTTCATTAATAAACTTAATGAGTAACAAGTTTAATACGTAAAGAGTATGACAAACTTACATGGTATAATTATGTAGATACTAAGTATCATTGACGCGTGTAAAGTACGGCAGATGTTAGTTAATATATTTAGCGCTAAATAAATAAACCCATGAATTGACGTTTTTTTTACGCTGCACATTACTGATTTGTTTAAGTACGTATCTGTGACGCATTCCATTGTTTATCTTATACCAGCACTTGTTAAAGAATTCGTATAGGTAGATAACTATGCTTCGATTGTTGGTAAAAGGAAAATGCATTACTTACCTACACCCATAGGCGAATATTATGAATGTTTGGTATACGCATTCCTACCTGTTGTAGGCTTTGGATTCTTTCACGTATGTTAACCTCAACCAGGTTTACTCAAACATTACTTTTATTGAAAAAGTATAGCATTCCATTCTACTCTTTGAATTATCTTTTCTTATTAATTATTATCGTTCTTGATTCACACAGTGTATGATCTTTTGAGGACTGCATTGTATGGTTGCATTTTCTACTTGATCAACACACTTTTGGCTTACAGATTTTTTTACAATATTACCTTAAAAAATATGCTTAAAGCAAAAAGAATCAGTCTAATCCATATAAATTGATAGAGACATAATTTCTGACTCCTCAAACGTCTTTGGTGGTTCCATAAAAATCATAGCAATAATAATACGTGTCGTTTGTTGCGCTTGCGTGCTGCGTATCTATTTGGACATCAGTTTGCATGCCAATTAAGGTTCGTTATGTACGGGTTTGAAGGAAACATGTACATACGTTGACTAAATGTACAATGGCCTTCAAAATGGTCAAGTGCATTAAAATCGATGTGATAGGTGTTATACAATACATGTATTCAACTTCTAAAATGACCATGAAATAATATGGGCGATATTTTATTATTATGCATTGTTTAACATTTTTCTTACTGCGCGTTACGTTATTAAAATTAATGAGTTTGTTACCACTAAAACGATTATCGTTAACCCTAATAGGGTAAACTACAGCACGCCTATTAACTTTAAAAATGTCCTATTTAACCTATCGATTTGGTCATTATCGATAAGGATTAATAACCGAAATACATACCTACCTAAATACCTATGCTTGTAATTATTAAAAAAAAATACTGGTGAGTAGACTTAAAAATTCTACTAGTCAGCAAATTGAATAAGTACTTAAATGGGTCATTAAAACATTTCTTTTGTGATTTGAATAAAAAAAAATGTGAAGATAAGTAATTCAATAGATCAAATAGGTTTCAAAAGCGGCAACATTAAGAGGGCTTTTGGAAGCAAAATCGATGTAATTTGATTGACACCGTAGTCTTAGCCTAGCTGTTTTTAGGCTATATCTCATATAACTGCGACCTCAATATCCTTAAATACGTACTAAAAGAATTGGTTTAACTCGAAATGTCATTCACAAAAAGACGAAATTCTATTTGGAGTCCATATTTCGACTTTGATTTGGATACACGGCCTTTTTACACCTTAGGTTAAAGGTGCAAATTTGCTGGGAGCCCAATTGGCCAGACAGAACGAATGGACACTTATAAGGACTCCATAAGCTAAGCTAAACTTTAAAGTTTCACACCATGTAAGATGTAACATGCCTCACACCTTGTGCTTTACGACATCAATTATTAGTTTATAGATTAAATAAGAGTTTAATGCTCATACCTTATCCGTGAGAGAAGAGGCGTTTGGTCAGCAGTGACCACTTATAGACTATTGATGATTGATGATGAGATTAAGTAAGAACTTTTTTTGGAACAAGCCCTCCACAACGTCCCAGAACCGCTGCAACTCCTGTAAGCCAGTATCTCCAATTGATAACTAGATACAACCATGAAAACACCACAAGAATTATTATTAGTCTTTGACTGCCAATAGAAAACTGTTGAAGGCAAATCCTCTGCTAACGTCGGTCACCGGTGACCCCCGTGGCGTTTAAAGTGTTTTTGTTTAAACAGTTTCAATAACAATATTTTTATTTCCAGGGCACACAGATGACTATAACTACATGGTGGAGAATCTTTTGGAGCGGTACCCCAACACGAAACTAATTCTAGTCGGATTCAGCTTGGGTGGCAACCTGATATCTAAGTACTTAGGAGAGGACAGGAAGAGGCCCACGAATATCATTGGCGGAATCTCAATATGCCAGGGATATAATGCTATTGAGTAAGTAATTTAAGTCTTTAATCTTACTAATATTATAAATGCAACTGTTTGTGAGTTTGTGTGTATGTTCAGGATGAAATTTGGTACAGGGGTAGATTATGGTCCGGAAGAACACATATAACACTTTTATATCTAAACTAGCAAACGCGGCGAACTCCGTTTCACCATAAATTCCCTGTATTTCTGCTTTTCTTTTGAATTTTCTTTTCTATAAACCTCACGGAGCCCGAGAGTTCTGGAGTTATAGCGTCAGGAAGGAAAAAAACCCGACTTATTTTTACATTATAGATAGGTTGTTTATGTATAATCTTTAGGTATAATATAGGAACCGTGTAGTTAACGACGCGTGTCGGAGACGCATGCATTTGTCACTATTCTTACGAGTGTTGCAAGAGCCGACCAAGTGTGGTAAGGACCGACTTACTACTAACTACTTGACAAAGACCGGGTAGCAGCGCTCTGTGATAAACCTCAACCATCTAAACAGCGATGTCCAAACCTAAGAAAGTAGAATACTTATAGTGAATGGCTACTTTCTTAAACAATTATAGAAGAGATAGCATCAATTGCCGCTAAGGTGTAATGAAGACGTTTAAATTACTATAATATACTTACAATTTTTGCTGAGTCGAGGTTACATTATGTTCTTACTTTGCCAATAAAATGACCCCTTGGACTCTTTCTTGGGACCTTGTGTTAGTAATAATTAATTAAAAGAAAATGGTGTTTGGTTTCATATAAGGAAAGATTTTACGATCATATAAAAATGGAAAAAGTCATGGATTTTCAATGCCTTTTCAATACGCATGGTTAGCCAATGCTTGCTCAACACTAACCTTCATAAGAAATTCCTATAAAACATTAGGATTTGAATTGCGAAATTTCTCGTAAATCTTATATGAACATGCTTGTTCGGCGATATTTTTATTTATGTTTGCAATATTTCATTTGAAATCATTTCTCGTATGACGGCATTGGTCTCCGAAATGCTTAGTTTTCTTAAAATACAAAAAAGGCATTTTGAGTTTAAATTATAAGCAGAATTGAAATCAGCATAATATCTGCTATCTCCGTGTAGCAAATCGAGGTCGCGGTGCGATAGAAACGTCTAATTATCTTAGTATTAATTAATAAAAAAAATGTTTATTTAACTCGACTCTTGCGAGCCTTCACCTCAATAATAACATTAGATTTTAATAACAAGACTATCTCATTGGTCGGAATGTAATAAAATAGGGATCTTGACTACTAGTCCAATTAAATATTTTTTTCGAAATGTCATAATCGTTTTGTACGGGATGGCGGCTACTACCGACTTCCACGTAATGATAATAGGCATAGGATGTATGACTTTCAAGAAATATTCATAAGTTATACACGAGGGCCGATTTCGATAGGATGGATTTCATTAAATTGATTTGCCAAGTAATCATTGAACCATTTAGTAATTGCAATAGCCATTGGTGTAGTATGTGTATTGAAATACTCAACTTTGCATATAAAATATTTCTTCAGTGGTCACAATGAATAGTCAAGTTATTTGATAAAGTTGTTATCTTGAGGAACGCTAATCTGCCAAAATATTTTAGACTAAACTAACTGTCATCACGTGGTCGGCCGTCGAGAAAGGAAATCATTCGAGTCTGAAATCAGAAAAAATATTATTGAATATTATTTGGCAATGAGCTCGCTATCATAGTACCACCGTATAATACATTCATAGAACTAATTAAGTACTTATGTGGATCCATTCCACTACTTTCGTTTATCGTATGTTTTATTAACCCTTATTTATTTTACTTTTAGCACGATGGTATACCTCCTGCAATGGCAGAACTTCCGTCGTTTCTACCTGTACATAATGACGGACAACTATCGCAACATTATCACACGACACAAGAGGATGCTGCTCAGCCCTGAGATGAAGAACAGATACAGTTTAGATGAGAAGCAGATCGTCTCCGCTGGTACATTGCCTGATCTCGATGAAGCTTATTCAAGGTAAGATTTTGTTTTAAAGCATTTTCTACTATGTTGTTGATGCGGGTACAAATACAAACACATGCCTACACTTGAAAGTTTTGGTAGTTAGTCCAGCTATTCTGTAACTTTTAATTCAAAAGATCGAAGTGAACTTGATCGCGTTCCGCCATGTACTCCACGGTTGGCGCGGTGGCTGGGCAACTGGCTGCCGTGCAACGTGTAGCGGGTTCGTTTCCCGCACGGAGCAACTCTTTGTGTGATCCACAAATTGTTGTTTCGGGTCTGGGTGTAATGTGCATGTGAAATTGTATGTTTGTAAACGCACCCGCGACACAGGAGAAAATCCTAATGTGGGGCAACGTTTTTTTAAAAAAAAAATGTCATAACTTGTGAGAATAATCACGACCAATGGGATGGAGCTCAATTCAAATTGAGAGTTCCAGAATAGCTTAGCTGTTCAGTTAGTATCCTTTTACTTGTCTACCTTTCCACAAGGTACCGTGGTATGGAATCTTTTCGTTCTTATTTGTAAAGATGCTTGCGAATAATACCTTTATCGTAATTTTTTGTCACTCATACGATTTACTACATACAATGTAGACAGTTTACATAACGTGTCTCCTCTTATCATTAGTTAAAAAGAAAACAAACCAAGTTGACCGACCGACAATAAAATTAAATGAGTTTTAGATTAAAATTTAAACAGATTTCTTTGTAAAGGATGATACGACTTTTCATCGAGTGGATATTTTCTTTCAATTTAAATGAAAATTTGACTGAAGTCGATTTGTGTGACTACCATCATTCTTATCTTACACTACTAGCAACTCCAGTGCTCGGCTCTTATGATAGTAGCGTGATGTTTTATAGCCTCCCTCGATAAATGCACTATCAACACAAAAATAATTATTCAACTTGGACACACAGTTCCGCGAAATCGCGAATCGCGTTCGAACAATCAAACAACAGAGCGCATGAAACCGCGTCAGAGTCGCCAGTTTTCAATACATGTGAACCAGGTTGTTTTTTTTTTCACACAAAGGCCTATAACAGTTTAGTCCGAATGCCAAAGGGGCGTGAGTTCAGTTACGAGTATTTTTCAAAAATTTCCTCTAAATTATTTACAAAGTTTACATACCATCCACGATTCACGTCTATTGGTCTATCTATTTACAAGCCTTAGGGTTTTTTTCCACCAGAAATGTGCTATGCTACACCGCTGTGGATGCGTTTGGCTTCCACCAATCATATTCATTGGTATACATAGCTTACCCCTGGAGGAAACGGACTCAGCTATGTTTTTATAATTAGAAAAAGACGTGCTATGGATGTCATCTCTAATACCGATACATCGCATACTCGAGCTGCGCATCTTCCTCGCACAGCTACATAGCTTAGTACCAGTGTAAACGGTCACCTAGTTTTACAGCTTAGCTATTACATCTTCATAGCATAGCTACATAGCAGTTCTCTGATGGAAAATCAACCTTATTAGCCTAGCAGTAACCATTATTGGTAGTCTAATGTACATATTGTTACAATGACCATTCAATTGAGGTAAATAGGTAATTGTGGTACTCGTTTCTACTTCGCCGTCGCATTATCGTACTTTGTGATCTTTGACCGATCACGCCATCTGCTGATTTTTTATTTTGCCTAGTTTTTAAAGTTTTCTGCGGTGTCAACGCCCTTTGGTTGGTGACCTAGTCATGATTTAGGGTTATCAGATAAATGCTCGCTAATTTATTACTATTAGAAATTAGAAATACAAATTGTAATGGTTAATATGGTAGATGACTATTTTTTATTTGAATGCTATTTTTTTTTGTCTTATAGATTATTTAAAAATATTAGACAAGTATTTTTCCGATTTGAAATGTCGCGTGAAGTCACTCCTACGTAATTTTGATTCGATCTATCCGATCATTGTTATCTTATACATCATCATCCCTATTATTTATATTTCTTATTGCGGTTATCTTTATAGGAACCTAGGTTAAATAGTCTATTTATTAGTTTTTTTTTTTTTATTTCAGGAAGGTATATGGCTTCGATTCAGTGGCGGATCTCTACAAATGGAGTTCCTCAGCTTTCTACCTCCACAATATTAAGACCCCAATGATTTTCGTCAACGCTCGTGATGACCCCATTGTACCAGAACCCCTATTGCCAATTGTCAGGGAATTTGTCAGTAAGTACTTTTCAATTATTTTTCAAAGCTGACTTCTATTGTTGCAAAGCCGACTTTCGCGTGTCTAATAAGAATAATTTAATTGATTGTGAAGAAAACAGTGTTATTTTAAAACCAATTAATGATGTTGTATTTTGTAAATATTAATACCAGCCGATTGCCAAAAGTCTGATGCAAAAAATAAAATAAGTCTAAAAAGAAGCTAGGTATTAACTTTTTACATACACAGGTTAGGACTGTCTACCTGCGATTGAGCTATTAAAACTATCGATTATTCCTATTCTGTATTAACATTTCATGTTGTGTCACCGGTACTTACTTTGGTTAATGACTTTACATTACTAATTGTAGCATCGTATTTGTACTGTACATAGCATTTGTGAGAAATCTATTAGCACAAATGTTGTCATAAGTGTATTTGCGTCTGCAATTTTCTCCTAAATTACTCACCGAATTTTGATGGTTATTTTCATGAAAGTATCTTTTTATATTTGTTCCGAATGATCTTTAATCTATGTTTATTTATGCGTGGGCTTTCTCCTTTTGGTTTATAGTACAAAATTTAAATTTAAACGAATGTAAATGGCTGGTATTTGGAAACATTGCGCAACGCTCGAATGAGGTCATTATCATTGTACTTACGTATGAATGGAACCAGTAGAACTTGATTTTATATCTCCATAGAGTTATTTATATTCTTCTCGTAAGTTACCAAATTCGGATGCGAAGGCTGACATTTCATAAGTACCTATAAATTCGTTTTGGGTAAAAAGATTGGATGACTTATTTTTGTCGGTCTGAGAATAAATCAGACTAAAATTAATGACGTTTCGGCCTTTGTTAGATGTGGCGGTTACGTTTCTAAGCTTGAATAAAACTAGAATGATCTATGCTAATATGATTCGTATCAATTAAAAGTAATATAAAAATTGCACGATTAACCAGCGTGGTAGATAAACCAGATAACGGCAACATGAAAAAAAAAAATATTTATAAATCAGACCGAAGGTTATCTGTAATAATTTTAACGTCACTTTATATTGTGCAGTATTCGTACGTTGTGGTCTTATGTATGAAATTTATCTTTACAGGCTCGCACGATAAGGCGATGTATCTCGAACTGGCTCACGGCGGACACTTGGGTTTCTACGAAGGAGGTTTGGTGTACGCCAATCCCGTCAACTGGCTGGACCGCGCCCTCGTCGGACTCGCCGGAGGTTTGCTCATGGCGCATAACAAGTGCTCACACAAAGATGTCGCCGCCTCCGTCGATTGCATACCCTCAGATGACGAACCAGACCTTATCAAATCAGCCACCATCGTCTACCGTGATCCATTAGAAAAAGTACCCCAGTTGGCATATTAGATTTAATCCTGAATCGTAGAG
The DNA here is from genome assembly GCF_023101765.2 of Spodoptera frugiperda. Taxonomy (NCBI): domain Eukaryota; kingdom Metazoa; phylum Arthropoda; class Insecta; order Lepidoptera; family Noctuidae; genus Spodoptera; species Spodoptera frugiperda. The sequence goes on from NC_064212.1 coordinate 4,711,667, forward strand.
CATTTTGGTATACTTATATGTCTAATATTTATTAGAAGAAAAAAAAAACTTAGTATGAAATGACTGCAGTCCATTTCATCGGCAGTAAAATTTTGATGAAGTACTTAAATTGTGTTGTAAGTACATCCGGAGGTAACGATTCTCCACCGCGTTTTTATACGTCCTAATAAATAGTTGATATATTGATGTAGAAGGCAAACCCGTATTTACCAAAGCCTAGTAAAGGAACGGTGTTCCTTTTATGCCCTAAGTAAGATATTAGGCAGGACCTAAGAGGCAAAATATGTTATAAACGGCACATAAGCTTTTTATAAATATTTATTGTGAAGTCGTTATTGTTTTTCAGGCTTATTGTCGAACTGTACGTGAATTAAATTAATGATAGTTGTTTTACGTTGTGATTAGTTGAGGTGAGAAGGCGTGGCATGGATAATAATAGTTATATGTTTATTTAAGTATTGTTATTATCTATAGCTTTATATTGCAGTCTGTTGTAACTTGCACAAAATATTTGCTTTTATATACAACACTGCCTATAAGTTATTTTGTCATTGCATAATGAATAGTGGCCTAGTGGCTAAGGCTGACAAAAGGAGAGTTTTGTGAGCCCTCCAACTTAATAATGTCCTCTATGAATTTGCCAGTGATCAGACAAAATAGTCAGTTTGGCTATTGAATTTATGCCACACCTCACCTTCGCAATTTATTCGAATGCACACAGGAGACACGGGCCTTTAGTTATTTGTTACTATTGTGATATACTTAACTGATTATTTATATATTACGCATTTTAATCTATGTGCCAAGTGCACGTATAAAATATGACGGCCGTACAAACATCGCTATTTAACGGTCCTGGGTTCTAGTCCCGGTTAGGTCGAGTAGGTTATATGTATTGTATGTAACGTTAATGTTTGATGAGTGAGAATCATTTACAAACTGACGAGTACATGAAATTGAGATATTTATCGAATAAATTGTTTGTAAAATATTTTTGTTGAAATGAATGGTAGATATAAATGCAGTACAAATACAGATTTGCACAATTTTAGTTGAATGTTCGTGTTTATTGCTGATAGGTAGTCCTCGCAAGTTGGTTTATTAGTAATTTGTATGTACTTACATTTCAATCTCATTGAATTCCCAATGTTCCTATGAAGTAGATAGAGTTCAATGTTGTTTTGTTTTGTGCAGTCAATATCAAAAGACGATCAACCACGTCTAGAACTTTCGACCAATCACAGGTTACAAAATCTTATGGGAACTGATTGCATTTGTTTGTCTTTTGATTTTGATTATACTACAAATTAAACTAATTGCGAGAGTTATTTTAATTATTAATTTATTTTCTATTACCTATAACAGAATAATCTGCAATACACAATTTCGTATAACGAATTTATATTGGAAACATTGTGAATTGACTGGAAATGGGTTTTTAAAATTATGTATTGTGACAAAGTTTGTTCCTAAGAAAACTTTTAACATTATGGAATTGTTCGCTAAGCGATGTCTCGTGAGCTTTGTTGCAGAGCTAGCTAAACTTCCGTCCAATAAAAATGTTCATAAGTTGAAGGGAATTGAGAGGGGATTATTCAAATCCTGAATAAGGTTTGAGAGGTGGGAGTTTGGTATAAGTATGTAATGTAAATTAGAAACCCATTTCTATATTATGAAATTGAGGTCGAGATAAATAAATATTTCTTAGTAGAAACTAAAAAGTATTTATTTATTTCGACTTGTATATATTTTGGACCAAGTAAGGTCGAAATTTGGAAAGGATGTAATAAAGAGGTGTGATTATAAACAGATTTTCATAATACTTACGTCCATTTGGATGTGTGCGTATGCGCAAATGTGTGCTGCGTGGTAACTTCGATGTTTTAAGCTATGTGACTGCCTTCGATGTTAGTTATATATTTATGTAAAGCTTTGCATTTACCATGAGTGGCGTTCGAACATTGTTTCCGCTTGAGAGCGTTTGATTTTCGGAGCCCGTTTAAAAATGCAAAGCTAGTTTCGTCTAGGATGTTTGCAGACGTAAAGAAACGTTTGTTAACGCAATGTAAAGGCCTGCACAACTTATTGATGTAACGACGAAAGCCCCAGTTATAAGGCCTAGTCAGTCTTAAAATCTTTAAAATATTGTAGAGTTATGAACCATTGGAAGTTTAAATTAATTTGTTTGAACATGCTGACAATAATCTACGTTTGGTATTGTTGAATTTTCCATTAAATATCTATTCCATAATTATGATCTCGCAGTGTGAAATTCCGACAGCAATATGGGTGTTTTCTTGCCCGCCGACCATAGCCAATAAACATCTTTTGATGTTTGCGCCAAAGCTAAGAGTATACGGTGTAAAATTTTAGTGCACATAAAATGTAGAGAGGATATGGAGCATAACTTCAGGAGTTCAAGTTCTCATATAAATCTTTAGTGGCGGGTATAAAGCATTTATGTAGACATTTCCAAATAATTCCACTGATTAAATGTTAAATGTGTTACTGAGTGTGTTCATGTAGAAAGATTGGCAAAACGTTTGTTAGAAATTTATTATCTTTTAGTATATTGTGTCTGTACTCGCTTGACTTGTATTCAAATAACCAAGCCAAGTAGACATTTTTCTAGGCGTGTAGTTATAAGAATTGAGCAAGTATGACACTTGCGGAAATGTCAATATATTTTTATAAACTAATAACTTTCTCTAACTGGATTTTGAACATATAAAGTTTATTACTCGGTGGTTTATTAAAATCTCGATTTAACATTTAACGATTTACGTATTTACTTGTTTTTACCACGTTACGGGGTTTTTGCACGATGTAACGTTACGGAAATACAGTTTAGTGAAGCATAGCGATACTCATAGCTTTCAATGTGATAGATTCAAATGTGTTATTGCTGTCTATAGATAAATTGAGATTACCAGTACAAAGTTTTGAAGATAGGATCACACCAATACTATAATAAACAAATTATTGTAATGTTAATAACTGACAGTACATATTCTTTGTATTTTAAATCAATTAGAATGATGTATGCTACTTAAATGACTTGATGTATGTCAGAATCGCCCAAATGTAATATTTTATTTATGTACACGTAATAAACGTTAAAATGAATAACACTCTGTTGTTTTGTTTTATCCCATTCATATTGAAATTATTCATTACAAAAGGATTGATAAATAAGTATATTTCTAAGTCAATAATATAAAATTTCAAAGACGGGTGAATTTACGCTGCCTTACATTCTAGCAAGTTATTATATCTAACTAATACTATTTTAAACATATTTTGTAAATGGAATATTATTATGACATTTTCTGTCAACATTTTTACAATACACTTGAGATTCATAATGTAAAAAAGATCAAATTGGGGTTTCTTTATACAAATTGACGACAAATATACAGAAAAAGATATTTGAGCAAAAAAACAAATGAGATCATGAGATTATTAAAACAATGTGCTTTGTTTGTTGCTGTAGACAAGAAAATAGAAAAGCCCTTACTGTAATTAAAAAATCAATACTAATGAATGAGATTTACATTTTTACGAAATATTTCATAGATTTACGAAAGTTTACTGACTTATTGAAACATGTGCTGAATAAATAAAAAAGTATTTAACATGATAAATTAATACTATCAATATTCCAAATACAAATATCACAACATTTTTCTTAATTACATCTTATTTCTCTTTACACATACATCTTAGCGTAATACACATCAATAGTTAAGTAATTTAAGATAAATACAAATAAGAACATTTACATTAGAAAATTATTTCAGTGCCAGATTTACATTTGTATTTATCATTTTTATAAAATCATATTCGTTTTCTAAAAGAGAGCATTGGTTTGCTTTATATTAAAATTATAAAAATAGCATGGCCACTGGGAGATTAAATGCATTACAATTATTATCTCAAATTTTGCTTTTTATGGGACTGTTAGAACTTCTACTAAAATTACTAAATTTATTTTATTATTATTTTATAAAATACCTGTATGGCCATTGCACGAAACAAATCGTAATGAATGATACATTTGCGAGAAATACACATAAGCCTAGAAATACTTAGTTTTACAATAAAAAAATGAGATGTTCATCCAGTCCCATAATGTAATGCTAGCTGGCTGATGAGTAATAAATGCCAATACAAGTTACCAATAATTTCACTTAATACTTACAAAAGATACTTTAATACTTATTACATAGGTACTTCGACAAAAAAATAAGTCCATAGCTATTAAGTATTCCTTCATGATTCCATTGAAAAAAATATTCTTTACTTTCTAACTAGAGTTATGAAACTGATAGCTTACAGTCTTTTTACATATCAGTTTTATTAGATCTGAGTATTTTCAGAATAAATTAAAGCTTCTTTTTACAAAGTAGGTAATACATATATATTATACATAAATAAATTACGTAAATGCAATCAAATCGTGACTGGTGTCATATAGTCAGCAGATAGATGTAGGATCCCCTTCCATAGTGCATGCTATATTATCTAATTTATGAGCTAAGTGCATTTTGTTTTCTAGTCCTAATATAATTTGTTCTCTATATTTACTGACATAGATATACAACTCTTTTAAGGCCGAAAGAGTGTCGAACTCATTCAACTGTTCCACGGAGAGTTGTTGCATAGAAGTACTTAGCTCTTGGTCTGTTACTTGAGGTAATTGAGATACAGATTGATAAAATCTTATAACCATGTCTCTATACGTAGGCAAGTCTTTAGCAAAAAGTAATTTGTTAGAAGGAGAATCTTTACACAGTCGATGTTCAGTCAATGAACAAGCATCCATGAACGTTTGAGCGATAACTGATAATGAGGAGTCAACCGTAGCTGTTTTATTTATATCAAATATAAAATCTGGATTCTTAATGAGATTCACCCAAAATCTTAGAGGTAAGCTATTCGATTTCCAAGCATGGACTACTTCAGGGTTCATGATACCGTGTGTTCGAGCAGCGTCATCGAAAAGGTCAAATAACCACTTCACTGCTGGTGGCAAGACTTCGTTCACGGTGAGAATAGTGCTGAAGAAATCATCAACAAACTTGTGGACTGTGCCTTTTGTCGAGAGTAATCGGGTGAGGAATATTTCTGGAATAGCTTTATGACTATGCTCTGATGACTTGTTGATAATGTGCTGGTACTCTATAGGTTTCACCAAGTGGTAGTAGTGAACATTTTGATCTGTAATGTCACTGTTATACACTCTTATGTGAGAATTTGAACAATATATTCCTGTGCAATTCTTGCAGGGTATTTTATATGGAGTGTTAAAACTATCGTTTTGTCGAGATATCAAAGACATGATAGCCGATTCTTTGACGCCGTAATGGGCTAGTGTATTCAATTTACGCCAACCATTAATCGTCTTTGTGGTAACGTCCTCATCTTGGAGCGTAACATGTCCACCCCTTCCGTGTCGCCATTCTAAATCAACTTCATGGACGGATGGTCTCATAGAGAATGGAGTATTTTTAAACAGAGCATCTAATATTTTAGATTTAACTTGTGAAATACTATCGCAATCTAGAACTTTACATTGAACTTTTTCATCAAAATCATCTTGGACTATATGTAATGTTATAGTTTGGTAATCAATTTGTTCCTTCAGAAGCTTTTCTTCTGACAAGGAATATCGAGCTTCGTGGGTTATTGCATCTACAACTCCCTTCTCGATTTGATGTTTTATTGCCTTGAAGAGCAAAAACAACGAAGAACCTGCATAGTCTTTTAAATAATAATACATACATAAAGCCATCCAATTAGTTAACATTTTTTCAACCACACTCTCAGTTCGCCTTAACATGAGTTGTGGATGCTTATTACATATAGATTTATCAATAAGACGCAAGAGAAGGGACTTCAAAATATCTGTAGCATATTCCATTTTTCCCATGAGGATAATCATCAACAGGGAAGCCACATTCACTTTGTCTCGAATGTTAAACGACTTTTGTGACTCTAATGTGTCTATAAATGACAAAAGGAAACATTTATTATTCAAAAGTTGCTCAAATTGAATCATAGCAGCATCGTAATTGGTTCTGGGAGTGTTAATAAATTGACGTTGAACATTCAATATGGGATGGTCTGACACGCCCGGGAAAAATACCTTCATCACGTAGTTTACATGATCGAGCGTCGGTATACCTGAATGTTCCAAATCAGCTGCCAAATCAGACATATCAGTTTGCAACTCCGCAAAAGCCAATTTACATTCTAATCTAACATTGCTCTCTAAAGTGTCCATCTGAATTTGTATTCGTTTATATTCTCTTTCTGCTTTTGTACTGCGACGTCTGTACATAACTAACACAATCATAAATATAAGCACTAAAAAGAAAGTCCCACCAGCTATTCCAGCGATGACTTCCGGCGGGAAGTTGTAATTTCTGAGTAATTCATAGTGAAGGTACCCAATAGGAAACCGTAAATTCTTTCCAATTTTAACAACCACCAAAGGTAAACTAATTTCCGATATTTGTAAACCATTTTCATCTGTATTAGCTGGTTGTATCTCAGGAGGAGTGCACAACAGTTGTTGCATGGTGAGACTAGTCACATTACAAGGTTGGGTTCCAATAGTAACTATAACATCAGTTTCATCACTTGCTCTTATTAGATTCTCACCTTCTATCACCAATGGGTCTCCCTTATAAGATTTCACGCCTTTATTAGGAAATTGGTAAACATGAGGATCATCCACATACACCATATGTGTTCTAGGAGGATTGAAGTGTTTTTCATGCATTGTTTCCACATTATCCAAAACAAAACCAACTTTCATAGCTACCTGTGGAGTACTTGTTTGAGTTTTAGTTGCTTGCAAAATTTCAGAATATTTGTTATTCACTGCAGGACTGGGACATTCCATCTGATGTTCATTGAGCACCGTACAAGCTGTGTGATTTACAGGGAGCACTTCATTAGCAAAATATAACTTCATAAGGGGTTTTTGAATAGTGTGCAAGTTTGTACCATGAACTGTAATCATTCTGCCACCAGACACAAAGCTCTTCAACGGTTTTATTTCCATTATAGTTGGGTCTGCTGTATAATTAAATAAATCTCCATGTAAAGTTCGATTTGCATTATCTATACCCACTGTCAATGTATGAATCACTCTGGGTGCATTTGCTTTCGGAGTAATACATATTAACCTACTGTTTGATGTCTGTGTTGTATTTACAGAGCAAGGTAATTCATCCAAATAGGCAGATATTGATGAACCAATATTTAAATGCTGCCCTCCTATTGCTAACTGAGTGCCACCTGCAACAGGGCCAAGTGTTGGATAGAGGCCTTGAAGTTTAATGTTTTTATAACTAAATAGAACAGATGACTCTGTGTGACCAGAATCATTTTCCACAATAACAGGTGCCACAGCAGAGCCATTAGAAGGACCTGTCCGACATGTGATGCTGACAGATACTTCAAAGTCCACTATTTCACATGGAACATCCCCAATTCTAACTTTTCCAGAAACTTCTTCAACTCTCAAACCAAGATTACTGCCTTCAATGGTAACTATGGTGCCACCTTCAATTGGTCCACTTAATGGCTTTATCATATCAATTCTAGGTTTTGGACACTCAGTTACTGGATTTTCCAAACATGTTTCACTGTAGGAACAAGAATTACCACACCAGGTGCATTTATAAATGGAGTTTCGAGTTATACAAAGAGAGCAATCCGCATGTTCCCTGTGTGATCCTAGAATTTCACATTTGTACAGTGTGATGTTGATTGTGTCTATGTAATGTTTATGATTCCAAACAATTTTAACACTCACATTATACTCCCCTACATCCTCTTCATATGAATATGTTGTTTTGTCACACACAATGTAATGATTTGACTCAACTCTTGCAGGCAATATCATGTTGGCTAGCTCAATGCTCACTATACACTGGAACCCTGTGTGTCCTGGTTGTAGGTGAGGCAAATTTTCCACTTCAAGTTCCAATTCTTTAGGCACATTATTAGGTAGCAAAATAGGTTTCTTGTATTGTCTTATTCTAGGACAATGTCCAATACCATGATTCAAAAGTTTAGTAGGATTGTTTTCACCACTAATTATGGTCCTCTGGCAAACAGATGTATCATGAGTGCACTTGTTATCATATATGCACCAATTACAGGCCCATTCACTCAATATGCAAGAATGACATGTTGTATGCTTAGAACAATCATAGAAAGCAAAGTTTCTGGAAACAAAATCTTTGTTTGTCTCTGATGAATGTACAGAAAGTGAAACATACACATGGTCTTGATTTTGTGTGATTTTGGGTCTGTGTTTAACATCAGGTGTAGGGCAAGCTAAACCATTAGATGTTACAGCAGCATCTATAGCAGGTGCATTGCCAAACACACACTTGTACTTGGATCCAACTGGCAGTTCTGGTAAAGTTCTAATTATAAGCTGCACTGTTGTTACTTCATTCATAGATATCCTGTCAGGCAGAATCTGTTCAAAATCAATGCACTGCTGGCCAATGTACTGAGACAACCATCTGGGTGCACTCTGTGTTCCTTTTTGACACATATTTTGAACTGTGCAGCGTTTTTCCAAAGAACACCATCCACAATGAGGATCATTGGATTCTAGACAAGCAGAACAATTGCCATGCTCAGCACATCTCTCAGTTGGTATTTGCACTATTGTATTTCTTGCCAACACATACAGTGTCTTTTGGTATGGTGACAGTGTGGTGTCTGGTAGGATTCTCTGGCCAGCTAAAATTTGTTCACTTGAATACTCTAATGCTTTATCAGCATCAATAAGGACTTTCTTTAAAATACCATTGTTAGTACCTAGAAAAGCTACAGTATGCAAACCAGTCACAGACATAGTTACAGAGGTAATTAATGTATCATTCCAATTAATAACAGACATTGTTTTGATAGGATAAAGCCCACTTATTTTAAGACCTACCTCACAAAAATTAAGTATATTTCCTGTTGAACCAACACTGGGACATTTTCCATCAGATATCATGCCTGATATGTAGCCCATGTTGCGAGCCTTAGTGCTACCATTAAAACACATATGGACATTCTCATTAAACTTGATTTCTATCTCTTGCAAAGAAAATACACAAATAGCTGACTTTGCCATAGGCTCATTAGAAATACTTTTAGATGGACTAAAAACAGCTACAAGAATAGAATCTCCTGTCTCTATACCCAGCTGGGCAGCCAGGTTGGCACCAGCCTTAGCAATCTTAGCATCTTGCACTAAATTATAATTGACCACTTCACTCTTACCACTAGCACTTTCCTCCCTAACATGACACTCTAGAGTAACTTCTGTGTAGCTGTTGTAGTTGTCATCATTGACACAGGTGCGGGCCAGGCGAGACACATAGCCTAGCTCCTCATTGCCAGCAAGGTGGGAATGTTTCTGGATTATCAAAAAATATGCATAGTCACTAGCATTAAAGCCATACATGTACTGAACTAAGAAGTTGTCTCTGTACTTAACATCTATTTGTATTGAACTCTGCTTGTTGAATGTTAGTTGTGCGGTGTCGAGGGTCATCAGGTCGCGGCTGGATATCGCGGGGACGTCGTGCCTGTACTCTCCATTGTTGGTGAATGTAGTCCCCACATAGAGCACATTAGATCTGTCCCATGAATTGTACCTCTCAGGTCCGATGAACGCGTAGGTAGATGCATCTGCGTCGTTAGCCGCTACACTCACTGGAACAAACTCCGGCTTCGCAGACAGATCTCCAAGCTTGTACTTGGTACAGGAACCTTGCGCCACTGAACCGCACGAAATCACTCTCCCGGATTCTTGGTCTATCACTAATATTTTATTCACATTATCGGTCCATGTAGTCTTTATATCTGACGAAGTGCAACCACTTGCATGACACATTGGGTTGTCAAGAATCGGACCCGTGCCTATTACATGGATTGGTTTCAAATCAGGGCTTAACTGATGAATCCAATTTAACGAACCAGCATACACTTGGCCGCTAATCCTGTCCACAGCAAGATGATAGAAACGGTAGGTCTCATTAGGCTGATTCGGATATTTTGATATGAATTCGTATCCATACACTATTGTGCACTGAAGCCAAAATGTTATGACTAACACTGTAGTAGTAATGGCCATGATCACATTTTAACTTGCATTTGTGTTGATAATTTAACTTTTACACAACTTCTACTTTGTTATTATTTCATTTTCAACCCATTTTCATGCCATTACAAAAATGTAATGTAACTTGTAAAAGCATCCATCGATGCCGATGACACGGAATAAACAATAGAGTTTTATACAATACCATAGAGAACAAAAACCACCCACTTCAGAATTAGGGTTGTTATTTATTTGCAAGAATTGCAAGAGCCATGTAAAGAGGCTGATTAGGACTCATTTTACCAATTTCGCAAATGATTTATTTTTTTAATTCACTAGTCATCATGTTGTTAGCATGAGCAATCGATATGATAACATAGCAATGGTGAAAATGTAAAAATCAGTATTGTAATCTAATTTATGACCTCATAATAGTTGAGCCTGCTAAGTATGAGCTAAAATTTGTAGTAATTAGATACATGTTCTGTAATTTGCACTATAATTTAAGTAACTTTACAATGTTTCCTTACATTACACGATTTGTAACTTTGCTCGCTTTTATTTCGTTCATTCTTCTTCGTTTGGTATAATCTGTGTATCAAATCAATCATTTTACCACAGATAACGCAAATATTTCGAATAGAGTTCTCTACCCAATCTCACTCAATCTCTATTTGTCTCCTCTTGCGTGTATTGCTTGTCTTGTTTTGTCCGGTTTTTTGGGTTAATATTTATATTACAGAGTTATTAATTGTGACTAATGTATATAATAGTGATCTAACACCTGTTTTAGAATAATACAATGATGTAAATGTGTAAAAGATTGTTTTCTTCTTATATTTTTGTTTTAAAAACATGTTGGGTAATTCACACTTTGGTGAAAATACATAACTTTGAGACTGGTTATTGTGGACAATGATGGCTTCGATGGCTGCAGGCGGACCTGGGGATCCGCATACCCAGATGAATACCTACAGGAGCTATGTGACCATGCTGGCGGACCCGGGCGCCAAGGATGAGATCAAGCTGAAGGCAGCCCAGGAACTCAGCGAAAACTTTGAGGTATCTTAATAATATCTTTAACTAATACAAATAAAGCTTACAGTAATTACTAGAAATATAAATATTATGCTACAAAAGGGTATTTTCATTAAAACTTAGAAAATAAATATGGTTCTTCCTGAGATTATATCTTAATAACTACTATGCCATGTCAATCCCTTACGATTAAAATATTTACAGGTAATACTCAGCTCCCCTCAGTATCCACAATTCCTAGACCATTCCCTGAAAATATTCCTCAAAATACTGCAAGAAGGGGAGCCACACTTTATAGCGGAGTATAATATTCAGCAAGTGCGGAAACTGATCCTTGAGATGATCCATCGTCTCCCCATCAGTGAAACATTAAGGCCTTATGTAAAAAGTATATTAATATTGATGTTAAAACTGATGGAGATAGAAAATGAAGAAAACGTCCTGGTCTGCTTGAAGATATTTATGGAATTACACAAACAGTACAGGCCTACATACTCCACCGAATTTGGTAAGGATGTAATAAAGAGGTGTGATTATAAACAGATTTTCATAATTCTTACGTCCATTTGGATGTGTGCGTATGCACAAATGTGTGCTGCGTGGTGACTTCGATGTTTTAAGCTATGTGACTGCCTTCGATGTTATTTATATATTTATGCTAAAGCTTTGCATTTACTATGAGTGGCGTTCGAACATTGTTTCCGCTTGACAGCGTTTGATTTTCGGAACCCGTTTATAATTAATGCAAAGCTGTTTTCGTCTAGGATGTTTGCAGACGTAAAGAAACGTTTGTTGACCTAATGTAAAGGCCTGCACAACTTATTGATGTAACGACGAAAGCCCCAGTTATAAGGCCTAGTCAGTCTTAAAATCTTTAAAATATTGTAGAATGTATGAACCATTGAAGTTTAAATTAATTTGTTTGAACATGCTGACAATAATCTACGTTTGGTATTGTTGAATTTTCCATTAAATATCTATTCCATAATTATGATCTCGCAGTGTGAAATTCCGACAGCAATATGGGTGTTTTCTTGCCCGCCGACCATAGCCAATAAACATCTTTTGATGTTTGCGCCAAAGCTAAGAGTATACGGTGTAAAATTTTAGTGCACATAAAATGTAGAGAGGATATGGAGCATAACTTCAGGAGTTCAAGTTCTCATATAAATCTTTAGTGGCGGGTATAAAGCATTTATGTAGACATTTCCAAATAATTCCACTGATTAAATGTTAAATGTGTTACTGAGTGTGTTCATGTAGAAAGATTGGCAAAACGTTTGTTAGAAATTTATTATCTTTTAGTATATTGTGTCTGTACTCGCTTGACTTGTATTCAAATAACCAAGCCAAGTAGACATTTTTCTAGGCGTGTAGTTATAAGAATTGAGCAAGTATGACACTTGCGGAAATGTCAATATATTTTTATAAACTAATAACTTTCTCTAACTGGATTTTGAACATATAAAGTTTATTACTCGGTGGTTTATTAAAATCTCGATTTAACATTTAACGATTTACGTATTTACTTGTTTTTACCACGTTACGGGGTTTTTGCACGATGTAACGTTACGGAAATACAGTTTAGTGAAGCATAGCGATACTCATAGCTTTCAATGTGATAGATTCAAATGTGTTATTGCTGTCTATAGATAAATTGAGATTACCAGTACAAAGTTTTGAAGATAGGATCACACCAATACTATAATAAACAAATTATTGTAATGTTAATAACTGACAGTACATATTCTTTGTATTTTAAATCAATTAGAATGATGTATGCTACTTAAATGACTTGATGTATGTCAGAATCGCCCAAATGTAATATTTTATTTATGTACACGTAATAAACGTTAAAATGAATAACACTCTGTTGTTTTGTTTTATCCCATTCATATTGAAATTATTCATTACAAAAGGATTGATAAATAAGTATATTTCTAAGTCAATAATATAAAATTTCAAAGACGGGTGAATTTACGCTGCCTTACATTCTAGCAAGTTATTATATCTAACTAATACTATTTTAAACATATTTTGTAAATGGAATATTATTATGACATTTTCTGTCAACATTTTTACAATACACTTGAGATTCATAATGTAAAAAAGATCAAATTGGGGTTTCTTTATACAAATTGACGACAAATATACAGAAAAAGATATTTGAGCAAAAAAACAAATGAGATCATGAGATTATTAAAACAATGTGCTTTGTTTGTTGCTGTAGACAAGAAAATAGAAAAGCCCTTACTGTAATTAAAAAATCAATACTAATGAATGAGATTTACATTTTTACGAAATATTTCATAGATTTACGAAAGTTTACTGACTTATTGAAACATGTGCTGAATAAATAAAAAAGTATTTAACATGATAAATTAATACTATCAATATTCCAAATACAAATATCACAACATTTTTCTTAATTACATCTTATTTCTCTTTACACATACATCTTAGCGTAATACACATCAATAGTTAAGTAATTTAAGATAAATACAAATAAGAACATTTACATTAGAAAATTATTTCAGTGCCAGATTTACATTTGTATTTATCATTTTTATAAAATCATATTCGTTTTCTAAAAGAGAGCATTGGTTTGCTTTATATTAAAATTATAAAAATAGCATGGCCACTGGGAGATTAAATGCATTACAATTATTATCTCAAATTTTGCTTTTATGGGACTGTTAGAACTTCTACAAAAATGACTAAATTTATTTTATTATTATTTTATAAAATACCTGTATGGCCATTGCACGAAACAAATCGTAATGAATGATACATATGCGAGAAATACACATAAGCCTAGAAATACTTAGTTTTACAATAAAAAAATGAGATGTTCATCCAGTCCCATAATGTAATGCTAGCTGGCTGATGAGTAATAAATGCCAATACAAGTTACCAATAATTTCACTTAATACTTACAAAAGATACTTTAATACTTATTACATAGGTACTTCGACAAAAAAATAAGTCCATAGCTATTAAGTATTCCTTCATGATTCCATTGAAAAAAATATTCTTTACTTTCTAACTAGAGTTATGAAACTGATAGCTTACAGTCTTTTTACATATCAGTTTTATTAGATCTGAGTATTTTCAGAATAAATTAAAGCTTCTTTTTACAAAGTAGGTAATACATATATATTATACATAAATAAATTACGTAAATGCAATCAAATCGTGACTGGTGTCATATAGTCAGCAGATAGATGTAGGATCCCCTTCCATAGTGCATGCTATATTATCTAATTTATGAGCTAAGTGCATTTTGTTTTCTAGTCCTAATATAATTTGTTCTCTATATTTACTGACATAGATATACAACTCTTTTAAGGCCGAAAGAGTGTCGAACTCATTCAACTGTTCCACGGAGAGTTGTTGCATAGAAGTACTTAGCTCTTGGTCTGTTACTTGAGGTAATTGAGATACAGATTGATAAAATCTTATAACCATGTCTCTATACGTAGGCAAGTCTTTAGCAAAAAGTAATTTGTTAGAAGGAGAATCTTTACACAGTCGATGTTCAGTCAATGAACAAGCATCCATGAAAGTTTGAGCGATAACTGATAATGAAGAGTCAACAGTAGCTGTTTTATTTATATCAAATATAAAATCTGGATTCTTAATGAGATTCACCCAAAATCTTAGAGGTAAGCTATTCGATTTCCAAGCATGGACTACTTCAGGATTCATGATACCGTGTGTTCGAGCAGCGTCATCGAAAAGGTCAAACAACCACTTCACTGCTGGTGGCAAGACTTCATTCACGGTAAGAATAGTGCTGAAGAAATCATCGACAAACTTGTGGACTGTGCCTTTTGTCGAGAGTAATCGGGTGAGGAATATTTCTGGAATAGCTTTATGACTGTGTTCTGATGACTTGTTTATAATGTGCTGGTACTCTATAGGTTTCACCAAGTGGTAGTAGTGAACATTTTGATCTGTAATGTCACTGTTATACACTCTTATGTGAGAATTTGAACAATATATTCCTGTGCAATTCTTGCAGGGTATTTTATATGGAGTGTTAAAACTATCGTTTTGTCGAGATATCAAAGACATGATAGCCGATTCTTTGACGCCGTAATGGGCTAGTGTATTCAATTTACGCCAACCATTAATCGTCTTTGTGGTAACGTCCTCATCTTGGAGCGTAACATGTCCACCCCTTCCGTGTCGCCATTCTAAATCAACTTCATGGACGGATGGTCGCATAGAGAATGGAGTATTTTTAAACAGAGCATCTAATATTTTAGATTTAACTTGTGAAATACTATCGCAATCTAGCACTTTACATTGAACTTTTTCATCAAAATCATCTTGGACTATATGCAATGTTATAGTTTGGTAATCAATTTGTTCCTTCAGAAGTTTTTCTTCCGACAAGGAATATCGAGCTTCGTGGGTTATTGCATCTACAACCCCCTTCTCGATTTGATGTTTTATTGCCTTGAAGAGCAAAAACAACGAAGAACCTGCATAGTCTTTTAAATAATAATACATACATAAAGCCATCCAATTAGTTAACATTTTTTCAACCACACTCTCAGTTCGCCTTAACATGAGTTGTGGATGCTTATTACATATAGATTTATCAATAAGACGCAAGAGAAGGGACTTCAAAATATCTGTAGCATATTCCATTTTTCCCATGAGGATAATCATCAACAGGGAAGCCACATTCACTTTGTCTCGAATGTTAAACGACTTTTGTGACTCTAATGTGTCTATAAATGACAAAAGGAAACATTTATTATTCAAAAGTTGCTCAAATTGAATCATAGCAGCATCGTAATTGGTTCTGGGAGTGTTAATAAATTGACGTTGAACATTCAATATGGGATGGTCTGACACGCCCGGGAAAAATACCTTCATCACGTAGTTTACATGATCGAGCGTCGGTATACCTGAATGTTCCAAATCAGCTGCCAAATCAGACATATCAGTTTGCAACTCCGCAAAAGCCAATTTACATTCTAATCTAACATTGCTCTCTAAAGTGTCCATCTGAATTTGTATTCGTTTATATTCTCTTTCTGCTTTTGTACTGCGACGTCTGTACATAACTAACACAATCATAAATATAAGCACTAAAAAGAAAGTCCCACCAGCTATTCCAGCGATGACTTCCGGCGGGAAGTTGTAATTTCTGAGTAATTCATAGTGAAGGTACCCAATAGGAAACCGTAAATTCTTTCCAATTTTAACAACCACCAAAGGTAAACTAATTTCCGATATTTGTAAACCATTTTCATCTGTATTAGCTGGTTGTATCTCAGGAGGAGTGCACAACAGTTGTTGCATGGTGAGACTAGTCACATTACAAGGTTGGGTTCCAATAGTAACTATAACATCAGTTTCATCACTTGCTCTTATTAGATTCTCACCTTCTATCACCAATGGGTCTCCCTTATAAGATTTCACGCCTTTATTAGGAAATTGGTAAACATGAGGATCATCCACATACACCATATGTGTTCTTGGAGGATTGAAGTGTTTTTCATGCATTGTTTCCACATTATCCAAAACAAAACCAACTTTCATGGCTACCTGTGGAGTACTTGTTTGAGTTTTAGTTGCTTGCAAAATTTCAGAATATTTGTTATTCACTGCAGGACTGGGACATTCCATCTGATGTTCATTGAGCACAGTACAAGCTGTGTGATTTACAGGGAGCACTTCATTAGCAAAATATAATTTCATAAGGGGTTTCTGAATAGTGTGCAAGTTTGTACCATGAACTGTAATCATTCTGCCACCAGATACGAAGCTCTTCAACGGTTTTATTTCCATTATAGTTGGGTCTGCTGTATAATTAAATAAATCTCCATGTAAAGTTCGATTTGCATTATCTATACCCACAGTCAATGTATGAATCACTCTGGGTGCATTTGCTTTTGGAGTAATACATATTAACCTACTGTTTGATGTCTGTGTTGTATTTACAGAGCAAGGTAATTCATCCAAATAGGCAGATATTGATGAACCAATATTTAAATGCTGCCCTCCTATTGCTAACTGAGTGCCACCTGCAACAGGGCCAAGTGTTGGATAGAGGCCCTGAAGTTTAATGTTTTTATAACTAAATAGAACAGATGATTCTGTGTGACCAGAATCATTTTCCACAATAACAGGTGCCACAGCAGAGCCATTAGAAGGACCTGTCCGACATGTGATGCTGACAGATACTTCAAAGTCCACTATTTCACATGGAACATCCCCAATTCTAACTTTTCCAGATACTTCTTCAACTCTCAAACCAAGATTACTGCCTTCAATGGTAACTATGGTACCGCCTTCAATTGGTCCACTTAATGGCTTTATCATATCAATTCTAGGTTTTGGACACTCAGTTACTGGATTTTCCAAACATGTTTCACTGTAGGAACAAGAATTACCACACCAGGTGCATTTATAAATGGAGTTTCGAGTTATACAAAGAGAGCAATCCGCATGTTCCCTGTGTGATCCTAGAATTTCACATTTGTACAGTGTGATGTTGATTGTGTCTATGTAATGTTTATGATTCCAAACAATTTTAACACTCACATTATACTCCCCTACATCCTCTTCATATGAATATGTTGTTTTGTCACACACAATGTAATGATTTGACTCAACTCTTGCAGGCAATATCATGTTGGCTAGCTCAATGCTCACTATACACTGGAACCCTGTGTGTCCTGGTTGTAGGTGAGGCAAATTTTCCACTTCAAGTTCCAATTCTTTAGGCACATTATTAGGTAGCAAAATAGGTTTCTTGTATTGTCTTATTCTAGGACAATGTCCAATACCATGATTCAAAAGTTTAGTAGGATTGTTTTCACCACTAATTATGGTCCTCTGGCAAACAGATGTATCATGAGTGCACTTGTTATCATATATGCACCAATTACAGGCCCATTCACTCAATATGCAAGAATGACATGTTGTATGCTTAGAACAATCATAGAAAGCAAAGTTTCTGGAAACAAAATCTTTGTTTGTCTCTGATGAATGTACAGAAAGTGAAACATACACATGGTCTTGATTTTGTGTGATTTTGGGTCTGTGTTTAACATCAGGTGTAGGACAAGCTAAACCATTAGATGTTACAGCAGCATCTATAGCAGGTGCATTGCCAAACACACACTTGTACTTGGATCCAACTGGCAGTTCTGGTAAAGTTCTAATTATAAGCTGCACTGTTGTTACTTCATTCATAGATATCCTGTCAGGCAGAATCTGTTCAAAATCAATGCACTGCTGGCCAATGTACTGAGACAACCATCTGGGTGCACTCTGTGTTCCTTTTTGACACATATTTTGAACTGTGCAGCGTTTTTCCAAAGAACACCATCCACAGTGAGGATCATTGGATTCTAGACAAGCAGAACAATTGCCATGCTCAGCACATCTCTCAGTTGGTATTTGCACTATTGTATTTCTTGCCAACACATACAGTGTCTTTTGGTATGGTGACAGTGTGGTGTCTGGTAGGATTCTCTGGCCAGCTAAAATTTGTTCACTTGAATACTCTAATGCTTTATCAGCATCAATAAGGACTTTCTTTAAAATACCATTGTTAGTACCTAGAAAAGCTACAGTATGCAAACCAGTCACAGACATAGTTACAGAGGTAATTAATGTATCATTCCAATTAATAACAGACATTGTTTTGATAGGATAAAGCCCACTTATTTTAAGACCTACCTCACAAAAATTAAGTATATTTCCTGTTGAACCAACACTGGGACATTTTCCATCAGATATCATGCCTGATATGTAGCCCATGTTGCGAGCCTTAGTGCTACCATTAAAACACATATGGACATTCTCATTAAACTTGATTTCTATCTCTTGCAAAGAAAATACACAAATAGCTGACTTTGCCATAGGCTCATTAGAAATACTTTTAGATGGACTAAAAACAGCTACAAGAATAGAATCTCCTGTCTCTATACCCAGCTGGGCAGCTAGGTTGGCACCAGCCTTAGCAATCTTAGCATCTTGCACTAAATTATAATTGACCACTTCACTCTTACCACTAGCACTTTCCTCCCTAACATGACACTCTAGAGTAACTTCTGTGTAGCTGTTGTAGTTGTCATCATTGACACAGGTGCGGGCCAGGCGGGACACATAGCCTAGTTCCTCATTGCCAGCAAGGTGGGAATGTTTCTGGATTATCAAAAAATATGCATAGTCACTAGCATTAAAGCCATACATGTACTGAACTAAGAAGTTGTCTCTGTACTTAACATCTATTTGTATTGAACTCTGCTTGTTGAATGTTAGTTGTGCGGTGTCGAGGGTCATCAGGTCGCGGCTGGATATCGCGGGGACGTCGTGCCTGTACTCTCCATTGTTGGTGAATGTAGTCCCCACATAGAGCACATTAGATCTGTCCCATGAATTGTACCTCTCAGGTCCGATGAACGCGTAGGTAGATGCATCAGCGTCGTTAGCCGCTACACTCACTGGAACAAACTCCGGCTTCGCAGACAGATCTCCAAGCTTGTACTTGGTACAGGAACCTTGCGCCACTGAACCGCACGAAATCACTCTCCCGGATTCTTGGTCTATCACTAATATTTTATTCACATTATCGGTCCATGTAGTCTTTATATCTGACGAAGTGCAACCACTTGCATGACACATTGGGTTGTCAAGAATCGGACCCGTGCCTATTACATGGATTGGTTTCAAATCAGGGCTTAACTGATGAATCCAATTTAACGAACCAGCATACACTTGGCCGCTAATCTTGTCCACAGCAATATGATAGAAACGGTAGGTCTCATTAGGCTGATTCGGATATTTTGATATGAATTCGTATCCATACACTATTGTGCACTGAAGCCAAAATGTTATGACTAACACTGTAGTAGTAATGGCCATGATCACATTTTAACTTGCATTTGTGTTGATAATTTAACTTTTACACAACTTCTACTTTGTTATTATTTCATTTTCAACCCATTTTCATGCCATTACAAAAATGTAATGTAACTTGTAAAAGCATCCATCGATGCCGATGACACGGAATAAACAATAGAGTTTTATACAATACCATAGAGAACAAAAACCACCCACTTCAGAATCAGGTTGTTATTTATTTAGAATTGCAAGAGCCATGTAAAGAG
Organism: Spodoptera frugiperda; assembly: GCF_023101765.2. Lineage (NCBI taxonomy): Eukaryota > Metazoa > Arthropoda > Insecta > Lepidoptera > Noctuidae > Spodoptera > Spodoptera frugiperda. Next base: position 4,731,971 of record NC_064212.1, read on the forward strand.
GCTGATTAGGACTCATTTTACTAATTTCGTGAATGGATTATTTTTTGGATTCACTAGTTTTCATGTTGTTAGCATTAGCAATCGATATGATAAAATAGCAATGGTGAAATTGTAAAAATCAGTGTTGTAATCTAATTTATGACCTCATAATAGTTGAGCCTGCTACGTATGAGCTAAAATTTGTAGTAATTAGATACATCTTCTGTAATTTGTACTATAAATTAAGTAACTTTACAATGTTCCCTTACATTACACGATTTGTAATTTTGCTCGCTTTTATTTCGTTCATTCTTCTTCGTTTGGTATAGTCTGTGTATCAAATCAATCATTTTACCACAGACAACATAAATATTTCGAGTAGAGTTCTCTACCCAATCTCACTCAATCTCTATTTGTCTCCTCTTGCGTGTATTGCTTGTCTTGTTTTGTCCGGTTTTTTGGGTTAATATTTATATTACAGAGTTATTAATTGTGACTAATGTATATAATAGTGATCTAACACCTGTTTTAGAATAATACAATGATGTAAATGTGTAAAAGATTGTTTTCTTCTTATATTTTTGTTTTAAAAACATGTTGGGTAATTCACACTTTGGTGAAAATACATAACTTTGAGACTGGTTATTGTGGACAATGATGGCTTCGATGGCTGCAGGCGGACCTGGGGATCCGCATACCCAGATGAATACCTACAGGAGCTATGTGACCATGCTGGCGGACCCGGGCGCCAAGGATGAGATCAAGCTGAAGGCAGCCCAGGAACTCAGCGAAAACTTTGAGGTATCTGAGAATATATATAACTAATAGAAATAAAATTAACAGTAATTGATAAATAGATAAATATTATGCTACAAAAGGGTATTTTCATTAAAACTTAGAAAAGAAATATGGTTCTTCTTGAGATTATATTTTAATTACTACTATTACATGTACAAGCCTCATGATAAAAATATTTACAGGTAATACTCAGCTCCCCTCAGTATCCACAATTCCTAGACCATTCCCTGAAAATATTCCTCAAAATACTTCAAGAAGGGGAACCACACTTTATAGCGGAGTATAATATTCAGCAAGTGCGGAAACTGATCCTTGAGATGATCCATCGTCTCCCCATCAGTGAAACATTAAGGCCTTATGTAAAAAGTATATTAATATTGATGTTAAAACTGATGGAGATAGAAAATGAAGAAAACGTCCTGGTCTGCTTGAAGATATTTATGGAATTACACAAACAGTACAGGCCTACGTATTCCACCGAAGTGGATGTAAGTATAACTTCCTACTATCTTAATAATAGTAACATTGTAAAGCTAAAAATTATGTAGAATAACCAAGTAAAAATTTTATTTAATATAGATAGTAGGTACCTTATTTTTTTTATAATTGTTAATGAAGGTGATTTACCACAATATGATACTAATTGTTTTTAATTTTTTCTAGATTCACAAGTTTCTGCAGTGGGTAAAAGGTATATATTCAGACTTGCCTAATCATTTGCCTAAAATATTTGAACCAAAACCGACCATCAGGGTGAAGGATTTGTCGGAAGTGAATATAGAACAACTGCTGCAAGAGACATACACTACTACACCGATCCATACTGAGAAGAAGCTTCTCGACGGCAGTGTTGTTACTGTAAGTTATTTTTAATTAATTATTAATTATCCTACTAATATTATAAATAAAAAAGTTTGTCAGTATGGATGTTTGTTATTCTTTCACACAAAAACTACTGAAGGGATCGGGATGAAATTTGAAAGACGGATAGATTATGGTCCGGAATTACACATAGTCTACTTAATTCCAATGGGAATGCAAGCGAAGTCGCTAGCAGAAGCTAGTATTGGTATAAAATGTTATAAGCATAGTTTTTTTACTGTTGTTGTTTGGTGCTGTTTGTTTTAAATTAAGCACTTCAAGGTTAACAATATGTTGTTCTAGCCAGTTATGTTATTATTTACTATTTGTGTGTAACGGTTTGAGCTTACACACTGCTTATACAGACCATGAACACTTTTTAACCTTAATTATTCAGAATGTAGTGTAGCACTTTGAGCATATGTGTTATGTTGATTTATTTAAAAATGTAATCTAAATTGTCAGTAACTATGAAAAGGTATTTAGCTATAGGCAGCTTTACAACATTATCTACCTATTAAGTAACTACTTACTTTAATATTTGTATAACAACTTTGTATTTCTATTACAGTACAACTTAATCCCAAGATCAGTGTTATCACTGAAGGTAATACAAGAGTTACCAATTATAGTAGTTCTTATGTACCAGTTGTATAAGCAAAATGTCCATCAGGAAGTCAGTAACTTCATTCCTCTCATTATGGAAACTATCACTTTGCAACCTGCAGCTACTCACAGGTAATGTACCAAAGACTTACTATATACTAGTTATAAAAATTAAATTTGTGCCTTTAATAAAATATTTTTCATTTTTAAAACACGGCGGTTAAACGAGTTCTTGCAAGAGTTTTTTCTTGAAGATCTCTCAAGTCTTTGAATCAAATTACATATTATGCTTTTTATAATAATTTGTTTTCATTCTAATGGTATAAAACTTTAACCTTTTGTTTTCTCAACAGACAATCAGCCAGTTTCAACAAGGAAGTTTTTGTGGACTTCATGGGTGCGCAAATTAAAACTTTGGCGTTCTTAGCGTATATTATAAGGATATATCAAGATACGATAGCCAATCATGCCAATTTGATGGTAAAAGGCATTATTGGTTTATTGACGTTATGCCCGCCTGAAGTAGCGCACCTGAGGAAGGAACTGGTGATAGCTACTCGACATATCCTTGCCACAGATTTAAGGCTGAGTAAGTGAAATCTAGAAAGTTTATCTCAATAAAAATAAAAACAATTAAACATCGAAGCCTAAAGATGTCTTTAGTTGCTTTTATTTACTGAAAGATTGCTTTATTGATTTTTTATAACAGAAACAAATACCGAAAATGTCTGCATGAAGTTCTGTGTCTGATGAATGTGTTTCTTTCAGAATTTGTACCTTACATGGAGCGTCTATTTGATGAGGATGTCCTGCTCGGAGGAGGGTGGACAGTCCACGAGTCCCTACGTCCCCTCGCATACTCCACTTTAGCAGACCTGGTGCATCATGTCAGACAACTCCTGCCACTGACGGACCTTGCGATAGCTGCACATTTGTTTTCAAAGAATGTGCATGATGAATCCCTTCCTACTAGGTATTTAAATTAAAATTGAAAGTTAAAATTAATGTTTCTTATAAATCATATTTTCGATTTTTGTTAATTTATTATTCAATTACAATTTGATTTGTTACTTCAAATGTATTCAAACTCTAATAGAGTATCTTTACTCAAACCAGTCTTCTGTTGCATTTGTCTGTTCGCGATAAACACGAACAGATAAAGAACGGAGAAAATTAAGAAAACTTTTTTAAGTGTGTAACTGTAAAGGTTTCCTGATGATTTTTTCGTGTTTTTCTTATTTGTATCATATCTATACCAAGAAAAACAAGTTATTTTGTTATGAACCTTTGTTTTTCCAATACTAATACATATGTTTAATTTCGTATTCCAGTATCCAAACAATGTCTTGCAAGTTGTTGCTGAACCTAGTGGACTGTATTCGTCAGAGGTCCGAGAGTGAGGGTGCGGCCGCGGCCGGCACCCAGCCACAAGGGCGACAGTTGCTCATGCGCATATTGGAAGTATTCGTACTCAAATTCAAGACCATATCCAAATTGCAACTGCCTGCTCTTATGAATAAGTGGTGAGTTAAAATTAAGTGTGATTATTTACTTTTTTTAATAGAAGGAGACACCTTATCTAGGTGTAACTTATATGTCACATGCTTTTAATTAATAGACAGTGTGTAGTATGTATGACAGATTGTGTTTAATTAAAAATGCCTTAATAAATGATGATGATGAATAATAGATATTAATAATAGACATTTATGTAATAAAACAGATTGTGCTTAATAAAAAAATGCCTTAATAAATAATGATGATAAATAATAGATATTAATAATAGACATTTATGTAACAAAACAATGTCGTAACAATATCCAATAATGACTGTTATTAATAAACTTGTAAGTTGTTAAAACCTAATTAGTTTATAACAACTCCTCAATATTACCAAAAACTATTAAAAATCAATTACATAAATTCTATGGAGTATTGATTAAACATACACTTTTTATTTCCCAAAGATTACATATGCAATAGAACACCCACTCAAATTAAACCAACTTCATGCTTAACTTAAACCTTGTTTCCAGTAAACAAACAACACCACCAGTGACCGCAGGTAATGGAACAGCTCCAGGCACCCCAACTACTCCAAACCCTTCCACCCCCTCAGTAGAACTCAAGGTAGATGAAGAGAAATTAGCACCAGACTTCATAGACAGTATCTCCAAGAATGACGAGAAATCCAAGATAGGCTTCCCATCCTCACAAATGAATAACCTGAACGTTGGAGATTATAGGACTCTGGTCAAAACCCTGGTTTGCGGTGTCAAGACTATAACGTGGGGATGTGCTTCGTGCAAGGTTTGTTGAGATTTATGATAGAATTCTTATATGTTGTCATAATCGTCTGAATTCATATTATGTAAAAGTAAAAAGAAGACATGAACTGATATACTAGTAAATTGACTTACTAGTAGTATAACGTACTAGTAATTTGACTGTACGATTACAGCCGCGCAACGTGTAGTGGGTTCGATTCCCGCACGGAACAACTCTTTGTGTGATCCACAAATTGTTGTTTCGGGTCTGGGTGTTATGTTATAACTTGTATGTTTGTAAACGCACCCACGACACAGGATAAAACCCTAGTTTGGGGCAACGTTTTTTAAACAGAAGTAAACATTTCTTCTTATCCTGCCATAGAACATTATTTAACTTTTAACGTCACCCAACTATTAGACAACTAAAAAATATCCATGAGCATCATCCATATCAATAGAGAAATATTCCTAACACACAAAAACCAACTTAAACACCTAACAATAAAGTTTTAATTTAAATTCAGCAGCAAACAACAACGAATACAGAAGGCACGTCCACGACAACGATAACTGGCCAGAAACAGTTCAGTGCTCGAGAAACGTTAGTTTTCATACGCCTTGTGAGATGGGGCTTACAGTCTCTGGACATATACACGCTGGCCGCGCCACGTGCGCCGGCGCAGCCTCCCGCGCAACCACACGTGCGGTCCAAGGAGGAGAAGGAAGTGCTTGAACATTTCAGTGGGGTGGTAAGTACTTGTTATTAAGTATATCTGTTTTGCCTTAAAGAAATGTAAAGTAATGTAACTGCCATACTCAAGGTCATTTAATGATTACTTAAATTGATAAGGACTGGATTAAGTAACCATTAAAAGACTCTCTGTGCGGCCGTAGATTTTGAATAACTACATCCAACTTTAGAACTATGAATGTTTAAAATACTTCATGTTTTTGTAACATGTCCACCTTGAAATTTCGTCAAGTTTTGTTCTTTTCCTTTCCAGTTTTCGATGATGAACCCACAGACCTTCCAAGAAATATTTACTGCAACCATTTCCCACATGGTAGAAAGAATCAACAAAAATACGACATTACAAATAATTGCCAACACATTCTTATCCAATCCTGCAACGTCACCGATATTCGCGACCGTACTTGTAGAGTACCTCCTGCAGAGAATGGAGGAAATGGGAACCAATGTTGAAAGATCAAACCTTTATCTGAGACTTTTTAAACTAGTGTTTGGTTCCGTGAGCCTCTTTCCGACAGAAAACGAACAAATGCTAAGGCCACATCTACACAGCATAGTCAACAAGGCCATGGACTATGCTATGACTGCCAAGGAACCCTACAATTACTTCTTGTTACTGAGAGCTTTGTTCCGCTCTATCGGCGGAGGTAGTCACGATCTCTTATACCAAGAGTTCTTACCACTTCTACCGAACTTACTCGAAGGACTTAACCGGCTGCAAAGCGGCCTACACAAGCAACACATGAAAGATTTATTCGTCGAGTTATGCCTAACTGTGCCTGTTAGATTAAGTAGTTTGTTACCCTACCTACCAATGCTAATGGATCCTCTAGTATCTGCGTTGAATGGATCACATACTCTAATATCACAAGGCTTGAGAACATTGGAGCTTTGTGTAGACAATTTGCAGCCCGACTTTTTGTACGAACACATCCAACCTGTCCGGGCCGATCTTATGCAAGCTCTCTGGAGAACATTGCAGAACAATGAAGTAGCAAGGATCGCGTTCCGTGTCCTCGGTAAGTTCGGTGGAGGCAACCGTAAGATGATGATAGAACCACAGAGGTTGGAATATAGAGAGACCGACGCGCCACCGCCTGCGATACAGGCGTATTTCCAAGACCAACCGAAACCTGTAGACTTCGAGGTAGATAAGGTAATAGAGACGGCCTTCTCTGCCCTTAAATCAAGCATGACTGATCCATTCTACAGACGACAATGTTGGGAAGTGCTGAGATGCTTTTTAGCTTCGTCCCTTCATTTAGATGATGACAAACAAACATTACAGAAGTTGTTTAACCACCCAAGTTTCGTAGAAGGCAAAATTCAAATTCAAAACGGGCCTTACTACAAGTGCTCTAACAGTATCGTGAGAAACACGCATCGTACCGCTCTTACTGGTATGTTCGTAGCTGCAGCTATAAAGGAGTTACGTCATCACGTCCTGCCTACGATGGTGTCCTTAGTGAGACACTATACCATGGTGGCGATAGCTCAACAAGCGGGACCATTTGTTGATAACACCGCACCGAAAGAGGGTCTCGATCCGTTGGTGCTTGTCGATGCTATAGCAGTGATAATGGGTCACGAGGAGAAGGAGCTATGTAAGCCTGGTCACCTTGCGTTGGTACTAATGATAGAGACGGCGGCTACAGTGCTGGGTAGCAGGGAGCGGGCATGTCGACTGCCTCTAATGGAATACCTTGCCGAACGTATGTCAGCGCTGTGCTATGAGCGAGCCTGGTATGCCAAGTTGGGTGGTTGTATTGCCGTCAAGTTTATGGTGGAGAAGATGGCACCAGAGTGGGTGTATAAGCACGTGTTCACATTTTTGAAGGCTGTTTTATTCGTTATGATGGATTTGACTGGAGAGGTTTCATCGGGTGCGATAGATATGGCTACCGTGAACTTGGAGCGATTAGTTCGGATTTGCGTCGTGGGTCCTTGCGGTCAGATGGTGGAGGCTGAGGGAGACGTGGCTGTGGCGAAGGCAAGGGCTTTACACGATGTCTTACAGGAACTTGTTCTTCAAGTTACTAGTCCACATCTGCTTGTACGACAACAGGTAAGTTGTATTCTATATTTTATGTCAATATCGCTTTTTGATGGTGTCCGCTCCTAACTAATCTTTGTTCGGTTTTTAGGCAATGAAATCTCTAGAACTCATAGCGGACCTTCAAAAGAAAACAGTGACAGAAGTAATGGATCCTCACAGAGAAGTACTAGCAGACATTATCCCGCCCAAGAAGCATTTGTTACGTCACCAGCCTGCTAATGCGCAGATGGGTTTGATGGACGGAACCACGTTCTGTACCACATTGAAACCAAGGCTGTTTACAATAGGTATGCATTTTACTTGACTTTTTTATGGAATAAGCTGGTAAACGAGCAGACGGATCACCTGATGGTAAGCAATCGACGCCGCCCATGGACACTTGAAACATTAGAGACTTTATAAGTGAGTTGCCGACCGTTCCCCCAAAACTAAAAAAATCTCGATTAAATAAAATACCTGAATCTCTACGTATTTTAAAATGACAAGTTTCATTAAACATTTTTTGTTTCAGATCTGAACATAAACGAACATAAAGTATTTTTCCGGGAGCTACTATCTCTTTGTGAGGCCGAAGATAATATGTTGGGCAAGTTGCCTTGTTATAAAGGCGTAAACTTGGTCCCATTGAGAGCATCCGCGCTAAAAGCCCTCGCTGCCTGCCATTACATACAAGAAAAACATTGTCGAGAGAAAATCTTCCAAGTTTTATACAAATCACTTGAGAAAAATGATCAGGAATTACAACAAGTAAGTTATGTATAACAATTATTGATAGACAAAGAGAAAATAATGTTGCGGTTTACTCACGTCATAATTATAAAGTATTAGAGGATGCTCGACGATTTTCGAACCTCAAACCTGCTCATGATTGTGAGTCCCGTTTGTGGCTTGAAACTAGTCGAGCGTCTTCGAACGGTTAACGTTACGTAACGTATGTTTTATTTTAAACTTTAATAATATCTAACTTTTCAGGTCGGATTTGAATGCATGCAGAAATTCTTATCTGGTTTCCAAATAGATATGGAAATGGTCCATCCAGTGATGCGACCTCTTTTACTCACCCTCGGGGACCACAGACATCTGAGCGTGAACGGTGCCAAGCGGTTATCGTACTTAACTCAGCTGTTCCCTTCGACATTCAGTGAAAAATTGTGTGAACAGTTATTGCAACTGCTCAAGAAGTTGTTGGATTATTCCATACAAACCAACCGTGGTATGTATAATAATAAAAATTATAAGTAAAAGCCTTTTTTAAGTTCTTGTCATTCCAAATTCTGTTCTAGTTAAAGTAATCAACTTTTGTGTTTAAATTGGTTGATATGGTATTATAAAATGTACACTTACTTAAATTTTTCGAGTATGCTCGATTAGTTTTGAGCTCCTATGGGGGCTCATAATCATGACCTAAAGCTAAAGTTATTATCTAAGTTAAACGATAGATCTTACAATGTCTATATTATCTCCACAGGTGGAAATTTCCTCCAAAGCGTATCAAAGAACATGGAAAACGAGCAAAAGATCATAATTCTGATCGGTATCTTCCACCAAATACCGGCTGCGTCGCCTCGGTTCATAGACGTGTTGTGTCGACTCATATTCCACACTGAAAAGTCACTGATGATCGAAGCCGGATCGCCGTTCAGGGAGCCACTCGTCAAGTTCTTAATGAGGTATGCGGATTTTAGGAATCATTAAATGATAAGTCCTTTATTAGGTTTAGGTCTTTTAAAATTTAATGTTCAAAAAAAGGCTTTGACATTACATTTTCTCCTGTGTTCGATTCTAAACAAACAACCAATATACACAGATCCGGGACAACAATGTGAATAATTCACACAGAGTTCCGAGTGGAATCGAAAGCGCAAGATGTTGCGCAGCCATTGCGCAACTGTTGCGCAAAAAGCACAATCAACATTTATGTTTCATTTAATTTCCAGATATCCAAAAGAGACATTAGACCTGATATTAAGCGACAACAACATAAAGGACCAACAATGGAGTCGATTTTTGGTGTTCCTCATCAAACATCCGAAGGCCGGTCCTGCATATAGAGAGGCTTTACAAACGGCCAAGAAGCCACGCCTTATGCAATTGTTGGCGGCCAGCATTGGCGGTAATTTGCCCAACGTTTCAACTGCAGACAGAGCGGAGATGCAGTTCCAAGCTATTAGAGTTGTATCTCTATTGATCAAGTTTGATGAGAAGTGGTTGAGTGGTCAGCAAGACTTGATCGAACTAATCAAACGTATTTGGTGCAGTGACCAATATCACGTAAGTTTACTTTTAATGGAATATTTGAAGATTTGTCACATAAATAATTATGGCGTTAATTAAAACTACTACCTATCCCTTGTGAACTATTAGAGAAATGCTCTACTAGTTTCAAGTTACAGCGGGTTCCTTATTCATGAATTGCGTAAACGGCGCTGCGACACGAAGTCGCGTAGTATGTCTTACGATAGTTATTAAATAACAATAATTATGGTTTTCTCTATGTTTTTTAATTTTTCTTTGCAGGAAATACACAAGAAAGTTGAAATAGTCGACTGTACGCACTGGAAGGAACCGAAGCTAATAGTGAAAATACTGTTACATTACTTCGTACAGAATAAATCAAGCATAGACCTGTTGTTCCAGTTGTTGCGAGCTTTGTGTGACCGGTTCATTCCGGATTTCCAGGTGTGTAATTCAAAGTTGTTTTCTCTTGTGTTATCAGTAAAAGTTTTGTTCTCTATCTACCATAGAAATATATGGTTTGATGAACTATTAAAAACCATAAACTGTTTGTTTATGGTTTTTAATAGTTATTTATATATATTTAGTCTTTGGCCATTGACAGAATCTTTTCTTATCATGTTAAATAAACATTGTGTTTATTATGTAGTTCTATAGTCTGGAAATCAAAGCGATTAATCTAAATCTTCCTATTATTTTCAGTTCCTACGAGATTTCCTTGAGAACACAGTGGCGCAAACATACGACATAGAATGGAAACGCGCAGCTTTCTTCCGATTCGTAGAACATTTCTCCAGTGATGCCATGTCGCAGGAACTCAAAGCCAAAGTCCTGCAAATGATCCTGATACCGTGCTTCGCGTACAGTTTCGAGAAGGGACAGAAGATTGTAGGCGGTACCCCTGCACCCTACCAGGACAGCCCTGACAACGTTGTCTCCGTGTTTATTAATAACGTAAGTTTTTATTTTGTGTTGTTACTTTAGACTATATTTTAGGTTAACTTATTGAATAAAATTATGACCCTTAGTTGGGCCATAGAGGATGTCCATAGAAATTTATTACAATATAAACTACCATATAACTGTCTCCTATTGAGAAATAGGTACGGATAAAATCAAAGTCCAATAACTATTCTGACTGGAAACGTAAGCGCGTTTGGCACTCTGATTAACCCGCTCGAATAAATCTACCAATCAGAGAGCCGAACGCACTCTCATTTCGATCTCGTTAAACGTAATACAAACTCGTACTTAGCATTCTGTTTCAACTACATTTACATTCATGGATGTATACGTACTTGCCGATTGAGAGTGCTCCTAAAAAACGGAAAGTTTTACTGTATTAAAAATCCCTGACAAATATTGTACATCTTACATAAACCATCTTATACCAGAGTAACAAACACTCACATGACACAATACCACTATAACTTCATTAATTAATACTAGTTGATATCACAGGTGATTGACCCTGAGAATCCGTTCGCGTGCTCGGACGCGGTTCGTATCTCGCTCCTGCAGTTTGCCTGCCTACTGCTGGAGCAGGCGTCGCCCCATATACACGACGCTAACAACAAGAAACAGGGCAATAAACTAAGGAGACTCATGACCTTCGCCTGGCCTTGTCTGCTGGGCAAAAATTATGTGGATCCCGCGACTAGGTAAGAGTTGCAACCAATATAATAAATATCAATTTTTCAACATAATAGGTAATCTATTATATAAAAATAAGTCGGGTTTTCCTTCCTGACTCTATAACTCCAGATCGCACGAACCGATTTCCACGGTTTTGCATTCGATGGAAAGGTAACGGGTTCCGTGATGTTTATAGCAAAGAAAATTAAAAAAAAAAAAAACAAGAAAAGAGCAGGTGGCGAAACGAAGTTCGCTGGGTTTGCTAGTTTTTTATAACACAAAATTTAATATTTTTGCGTCTCTCAGTTTAAAAAAACTACAATTCTATTCAATATACATAACAGTTCGACGCGTACTCGACTAGTTTCAAGCCACACGCGGGGCCTATAATCATTAGCAACATGTGCGATGACAGACACGTTAAGTAACATCGTTGAACAGTTACGCTAGTTGATTTAATATGAAAGAATGCCTAAATACAAAATTAGATAAGGATAACATCAAATCCTTTCCTGACATATATTTTCCCTCTCAACAGGTATCACGGACATCTACTATTGAGTCACATCATTGCAAAGTTCGCTATTCACAAGCGTATCGTACTACAAGGTAAGATTTACTGATACTTAAACAAAGCTTTTACAATTTTTGAATAGAAACTTGAATGAATAAAACCATATTCTACTTCTATGAAATACAAGAAAATTTTGATAAATACAGGTTTTTTGTTTCGTATTCGTTGCTTAATGTTGATTCGTTATTTCGTAGTTTATTTTTGTTTAAACGTTGTTCCACATTAGGATTTTGTCCTGTATCGTGGGTGCGTTTACAAACGTACAATTTCATATTCACATGACACCCAGACCTGAAACAATAATCTGTGGATCACTCAAAGAGTTCCGTGCGGGAATTGAAACTGCAACACGTGTCACGGCAGTCCCCACGCCAACTATGCAGTTAACTAACAGTGTGCAATCTTTCATATACCTCAACGGTATAGGAAATGACTTCTTCGAGTCTAACTTTATAATTCTTATATTTTTTCGTTTCGTAGTTTTCCACAGTCTGCTGAAAGCCCATGCGGTAGAAGCGCGCTCCGTGGTCCGTCAGGCGCTGGAGATCCTGACTCCTGCCATGCCGCAACGCATGGAAGACGGTAACACGATGCTCACTCACTGGACCAAGAAAATTATCGTCGAAGATGGACATTCCGTGCAACAACTGTTCCATATTCTGCAGCTTGTTGTTAGACATTATAAGGTACGTGTACTTTAGTGTATGTTTGGTAGATGTGTCAATATAACAGCCTATTAGAGTTTTTCTATACATATCGTCGGGGATAGTGCATCCGCAACGCGAATCTACCATAGGTAAAGGCCTATATCCGCATTTGATCTCATTTTACAGGGGTAGATTTAAACTCTTTAATATCGTTACTTTAAGGGCAAATAGCCTCATTTTTACATAGATGTCTAGTATAAAAATATGTTTTCTTTGCACTTTTTCCATAGAGTCACGCGTCAGGCGCTGGAGATCCTGACTCCTGCCATGCCGCAACGCATGGAAGACGGTAACACGATGCTCACGTCACTGGACTAAGAAAATTATCGTCGAAGATGGACATTCCGTGCAATATTGTATACATTTGTCAGATACTTAATATTTATTTGTTGTATTAGCCATTGATTAAAGAATCTGTAACAAACATGATGTGTTTTAATTGCCGGAGAGGTAAACGGGATTTTCACTATCCCCTGTTGTGTTATGAGTCTAATGTAATAGGTACTAGGGAGTGATAGGCATCTTAGATCAATATTTTTTTTATTTAGGAAAAATCGTCTCAAACGTGATTGAGAAAGAATCAATGATAAATAATGGAGTTTTCTATAAACAACCTTTATTTCGAGTAGTAGGAGCATCATACCAAGAGCTTCTGTGTCTAATGAAGTTAAATATCTAATATTTCAACTTTAATTAATTACCATAAAAGCTCTATAGTAATAAATACCTTTGATTCCAGGTGTACTTCCCAGTCCGTCACGCACTAGTGGGTCACATGGTGGCTGCGATGCAGCGGCTCGGGTTCTCTGCCACGGCCTCGCTGGAACACCGCCGTCTCGCTGTGGACCTCGCTGAGGTCGCGCTCAAGTGGGAACTGCAGAGGATACGAGACCACTCGCAGGATGATAACGTGGTAAGCAGCGGCTCATGTTTTTTAAAAGAGTAATGATGGAGATTCTTGGTCGTTCTTTAGGTGAAACTTTATTTTGAAATTTAGTCGTTTAAAATTACCAGTGTGGAGATTGATAGAAATAAACGCTTTGACTTTGTGCAGTTGTTTGAAACTGAATCTATGGAAGACAGACATTGACTGACTGGAGCGTTTCAACCACAAAATTGGAATGTACTTACTTAAAAACTCGACTATTAAAACTTAGAATTGGAACTTAAAACGGGATTAACATGTTTTTAAATTTTTATGAGCTTCCGATATTTCGGCACTGTTGCAAGCGCCATGATCACAAATAAACTTTGTTCCAGTCCCATGTAACATCGCAAACCTATGAACATAAAATGTAAAAAATACCAATTTCTTCAATCAAACCACTCTTTTCTCAGGTGGCAACATCACCAAGCGGAGCTATGAAGCGCATATCATCAGACGAGAACAGCTCGGACTCCCGCAAGGCCCTGAACACGGGCTGGGCCAGTCCACAGGCCAGCGCCGCGCGGATGGAGCCCGACGCGGCCAAGCCACTCGACAGGCAACACGTCGATGTCGTTGTCAATCTACTGCTGAGGCTGGCTTGTCAAGTAAATATTTATATTGACTTTTATTGCTATGTGAATATGGTTCATATTTCCAGTTTTAAGCTTTGTAATTATTACCTATTTAGAAGAGGATGTCTACTGTATCTGGAAGGTTTAGATAGACGTAAATTTTTTTTTACTATTATGCTTAATTTCTACAAGTATCATTCACACCTTGATAGTGAATCTACGATTGAGCTCTATTGGAATGTACTTTTATTTCAGAAAAATCAAACTTTTGAAAATATAATCACTAAATCTCATTGTTAATAAATAACAATGAGATTTAGTGATGATTAATGAACTTACAGCTTGATATTTAGGAGGTCATTGTAATGCAAGTATTGTTTAGTGTGTAGTAATAATTATCACAGAATGTGTCCCCACATGTGCAGGTGAACGAGGGCTCGGTGGCGGGGGGCGGCGCGGCGGGCGCGTCCCCGGGCGAGCAACTGTCGCGGCGCTGCGTCATACTGCTCAAGTCCGCGCTCAAACCAGACGTCTGGCCTCATCTCTGCGAGCCTAAACTGGCGTGGTTGGATAAAGTAAGGATACATTGTTAAATATTAACTACGTAATTTTTTTTTGGTTTCTTTGTATCTTCCAAATTACAACTGATTATGATATCTCTTGGAAAGAAAATACATATAACCATTACGAAAATTTAACTTTACTCATTTTCTTATATTTTGCAGTAGTTAATATCATTTTCCTATCCAAATTATACTAACCAATCACATAATTTCTCTATACAAATTTTCCTAATATTAATTTTGTTACAGGTATTTTCAACCGTAGACGCAAATGCTGGTGGATGCGCAAACGCATGTACGGCGTTAGAACTGTTAGTATTCTTATTGGGAGTATTGCGGCGGGAACAGATATTGGTGGCATTGAAGCCGCTACAGCGCGGTCTAGGGGCGTGTGTCACGTCCAACAACCCTAAGATAGTGCGACTCACACACAATCTACTCGCCAAGCTGACTGCTATATTCCCTACTGAACCTACGGGCGCTGCGCAGGCGTCGAAGGTAAGAATTTTCAACCTTTATTACAGAAACTTTTATAATACTTTTCTCTCGAATTCGAGTATGCCATCGATTTGCGACCAGTCACCAGAATATTGATAACAGTATCCTCTGAATTTTCGGTGTACTTCAATATCCAAGCTTCTAACTGGCATTATTCCCTAGCAGAGAGATGAGAATACCCTTTTGAAGATTAGGTCTTTTTATAACGATGTAAACGTATTCCAGTTCCAAGGTATCAAGAAGGTATTTTAGAATGGTTAAACCATTCAGCAATGAACACAATCTATATTATTTAATTTCCTGTTTTAGTACGAAGAACTAGAAGCGCTATACGCGTGTGTGAGCAAGTACGCGTTCGAGGGTCTGGCGACGTACGAGAAGTCAGCGAGCGGGCAGTCGTCGGGCGGCGCGGGCGGCGCGGGCGGTAGCGGCGCGGGCGGCGCGGGCGGGCTGCTGGGCCCGCTGATGATGCTGAAGGCGTGCTGCGCGTCCAGCCCGGCCTACGTGGACCGCCTGCTGCAGCCGCTCATGCGCGTGCTGCAGCGCATGGCCAGGGACCACGTCGCGCCCAACCCCGACCACGCCTTGGCTGATTTACTCGTAAGTACACTGTTTATTCTTGTATTGCTAATGAAACCTTTTTTACTTACTTTTTTGCCTATCATGATCTCTTAAATAGATGATTATTAATTCCGTTTTTACGTCCAGTGATTTCTGCTGTACGCTATCTAACAGTCACTAAATAAAGTAGTAAGGAGGAGTATTCACCTACTGGGAAAAATGTTGTATATGTTTTGTAAGTAATAATGTGATCAACTTTTTTTGCAGATCTTAGCATTAGATTTACTAAAAGCTCGGGTATCTGTGATGCCTGTGGATACAAGAAAAACATTCATCGGCACAATTTTAGTTGGACTTATCGAGAAAACTACAGATGCTAAGGTAATAAAATAAAACTTTAAAATAGCTATATGACCTTTATAGGCACTAAACTATCTATAGTTAAAAATAGTTTTTGAAATTAATGTGACCTTTATTTTTATTAGTTAAGATTTTTTTATTAGTTAATATATTTATTATATTCGTATCAAATCAAACCATACACTTTTAACAGGTGATGAAAGCCATAATCCGCATGGTAGAAGAGTGGGTGAAGTGGCGAGGTCCGATGACCAGCGCGGCCAGTGCCTCCGCCCCGGCGGGGGCTGCGCCCTCGCTGCGAGAGAAGTCGATCCTGTTGGTCAAGCTCATGCAGTATGTCGAGAAACGGTTCCCTGACGATCTGGAGCTCAATGCCCTGTTCTTGGAGCTCATTAATTATGTCTACAGGTATGTTATTAATTTAGTTACTTTAAGACGTATGCGTGCGTGCGTGCGTGTGTGCGTGCGTTTGTGTGCGTGTGTGCGTGCATGCTTGCGTGTGTGTAAGTAAAAAATGCATATCTTTATATATATAATTCTTCTGTACGTGTGTATGTCACTGAACTTCTCTTAAACGACTCGACCGATTTTGATGAATTTTTTTGTGTGTGTTCAAGGGGATCTGAGAATGGTTTAGATTCACAATTTTGTCCGCTAGACAATGTTTTATTGATTAATTTTTAATTTATTAGCAGTTGTTGATTTTGGAATGTTTTACAATGGATCCGACTGACGGCGCTACCATCGCAGTGTCAAATATTAATGACGTTAGATATTGTCATAACATTTGAATAATAGGTAATTTTATCAAAATGGTCCAGAATGTTTTAGCTTATTAAAAAAAGTTTAAAATTTTCAAATTAAAGACGTGTAGACAGGACAACGTCTGTCGGGTCCGCTAGTTTAATATAAGTGTGTTTAATATGTGTTTAAGTAATGTAATGTATGGAGTTAGAATTACACAACACTAGGTACTCATCCCTCCCTTTTTCTTCCTCCCACCAGAGATGATCATCTGAAAATGACGGAGCTATCAATGAAGCTGGAGCCAGCGTTCCTGGCGGGTCTCAGGTGCCCACAGCCCAGTATCCGCTCTAAATTCTTCGAGGTGTACGACCAGAGCGTGCGCCGGCGCATCTTCGACCGGCTCCTGTACATCATCTGCTCACAGAACTGGGAACATATTGGACAACACTTCTGGATCAAACAGTGTCTCGAGTTGTTGCTGGTTACTTGTGTGCCAAGTGAGTTTATATTCTGTTCTAGTAATGATAAGATCTAAATTCATAAAATGACTTGGTTTCGATTGTGTCACGGGTCCATCTACCATACGGTGCAACTATTTTGGATATGGTGTACATACTATGTCCTATAAATTGATGACAAGTAGTCAGTTAATAGTTCACGATACAGCAATACAATGATTTACCAAATATACAAGTAAACTTTGCCTTTCTTTTCTAGGCACACAAATCCGTCTATCCAACCCAAAATATCTGCTGCCAAGCATTTCTTCAGTGATAAACTCGGCTGACAGTGAAGAGAGGAAATCCTTCGTAATCTTCAGCACTGTGAAGGAGGAATCCTCGGACGGATTCAGTGACTCACTCGAGGCTGATAAAGAAGATGTACTGGATATGGACCTCGATTCCAGTTCAAACCAGAAGGAGGATTGTACTAAGAGTGTTACTAATAGGTGAGTGGAAAAAATATGTGTTATACTTATTCCGTTGGCTTAGCGACCTAAAGAGGATCTTGGTCTCTGATACGAGAAGTCTCTATTTTTCACGGTTCCCTTAGGGCTACTCCGGTTTTCGAATGCGAAGTTTCGTTTAATCTTCGGTCGTAGGTTTTATTGATTTACTAATGAAATTACTTATAATAACGATTTATTTTTAATTTCAAATCAAAACCTATTTATTTATCTTCATTTCATTCGTTCATTTTTTTCACAATGGTTCGCAATAAATAAAATTGTAGCACGAAATTTGTGAAGTTTCGGACGAAACTTCGGTTTTCCTTGAATTAGAGTAGACCTCCTGGTTTTTTCTTGCAAATTAACAGCTCGAAGTCGAATCATTTCCAGCAGTAATGATGATGATTTTCCTTTCCTCAGACTGCGCACCCTGAACCAGATAGTGAGCAAGCAGTCGGAGTTCCTGGAGCTGGCGCGGCGCGTGCGCACGGAGCAGCTCGTGGTGGCGGCCGCGCAGCTCTGCCACATGGACGACACTCTCGCGCACCACACATGGCTCACTCTCTTCCCCCGGCTCTGGACCACGCTCGACGAGAGGCAGCTGGGGGTAAGCTATACTGCTATTCATCTCATTTTACAATATTTATTGCGCTTCGTCAGCATTTTTGTCGGTTGAAGCTGACAGTGCCGGCGTTAGGGAAAGGCGATGGGGCGATGGCCCAGGGCGACAAATACTGGGGGACGCAAAAAAAAATTATAAACTACTACTAACACTTGATATTGCTTCCCTCAAGTGGGCGCCACAATATTTTCGCTCGGGATGTCAGTGGCCCTTACGCCGGCACTGGAGGCTGATTTACAAAGAGTCAGGGTCAGAGTAAATAGGTGCTTTCTAAGTCTGTGTGCTCCATCTTCGCTTCGCCGTCCTGGCAATAAGTGGGTTGGTAGCCAAACACAGACTTATCACCATCAGTAACTTTGTATATAGTCAGTAACTTAGAAAATTCCCACACGAATATTTTTGGTAAGCGCTGACTTGTATCTTTTCAGAGTCTGTTACTGACCCCGTGTAAATTGTAGATCTGCCTTTAGTTATTACTATATATTTACACAAATAAATAGACAAGTTAACTCAATATACTCCTTATTTTCAGACGGTAATCAACGAAATAGTTCCGTTCATAATATCTGGAGTGCACGTGGTACAACGCGACCAGCCACTGAGCGCGCTCAACACGTTCATTGAAGCGCTCGCGCGGTGCAACCCGCCCGTCAGTATTAAACCGTAAGTATCATAATATATCGTTTCTCGAGCTGGACAAACTTTGTGCTTTACTGTTAATTACAATACAACATCCCATAGAAGTCTACTAATGGACTTGAGCCTTCTATATATGTATACTAGCTTTCCGCCCGCGGCTTCGCCCACGTGTAATTCGGTTATATATAGCGTTTTTTAATGATCTCGACAGGGCTTTTTCTTCCACAGTTCTGAAAGTTGTCATACAAAGTCTTTTTTTAAGGATGGGAAATCATCAAATGACCTCTCCCGCTCTGGGTGGAACGGAAGGGAGTGTCAGACTCTTACTGACTAAAAACCACCCCGTTCCTTCTCCTGCTTTTCGACCCGAAGCCCCGGTATCTCGTTAGAACTTTCCCGCAGCCCCAGCTCAGTTTATCCCGCTTCCCCCCCTTGGGGGTTGACATTTCAAAAATCCCTTCTTAGTGCTCACTTATGTTACTAAAGGAACCTCTGTTCAAAATCTCAGACTCCTATACCGAGCGGTTTCGGCTGTGCGTTAATAAATCAGTCACCCAATCGCACCCCCTAAATCACGATTGGACATATTTACTTGCCTATGTACGTGTTCATGCCAAGTTTCAAGTTTATAAACCCAAGGAATAAGATTTTTCATAGAAACGTTTTTACCCCTTTTCCCCCCTTGGGGGTTGAATTTCCAAAAATCCTTTCTTAGTGCTCCCCTACATATCCCAAGGAACCTACATTCCAAATTTCAGCTGTCTATGACCAGTAGTTTCGACTGTGCGTTGTCTGTCAGTCAGTCAGTCAGTCAGTCAGTCACTCAGTAACGGAAGAGTTTTATATATATAGATATGTAAAAGGATTTGCTTAGCAAGTGAGTTGCAGATTACAGTTTAAAAGCCTGGTTTATCTGAAAGTCCGGATGCTAAAACGTGTAGTTTCTTAGTTCTGTGGGCCTAGAACGAGTTTGTAGTACAGTAGAAGCTCCTTATTCGCGTTTCCTTCATTCGCGTTTTCACTATTCGCGGATTGAAAAATTGCGACCCAATTCCCATATTCGCGGTCTAAGATTTCTTTATTCGCGGATCGAATCGAAATATCGGTGCGCAACCTAAAAAAATACATTCGCTATCCTTTGTCAACGCGTCAGTAGAAGGATTAAAAAATAAAATAGACCTTATTACAACTACGTCTAGATTGTGACTTCTGCCTAAACCTAGTGTGACCTAAACCCTGTACGATCAGAAAGTTCAATTAAACATTTTTTTCATACAAATTACCATTCCATATTCACGGTTTCTGTATTCGCGGCATATTTACAGAACGCATACCCCGCGAATAAAGAGCTTCTTCTGTACGTTAAATGAGATCGAAACTAGAGTGCGTTGTTGCGAGGCCGGCGCGAATAAATCTCGACTAACGTTAAAAAAACTCGTACTAAACGAGACCGCATTCGGCGCTATAATTGGTGGGTTCATTTGCGCTGGCAAATCAGAGCGCCGAACGCGCTCTCGTTTCGTTTTCATTTAACGTAAAGCAAACTCGTACTAAGGCTACTGACTGCTACAACGAATTTATACCATGTTTTTCTTTCAGGCCTATGATGAAATACTTGGGTAAAACGCACAACCTGTGGCATCGAATGACGCTGAACCTAGAACAGATGGCAATAGACCAGGCCAGTGGTAGGACGCAGAGGGAGGCGTTAGACATATACGATTACGATGTTGAAACTACTACGCCTACTGTAAGTATTGCCATTTATTCTTACAAAATTGTATACAAGTGTAGATTTATTACAGTACTTTCTGTTTACTCAAAAGTTCTTAAACTATTTTCTATAACCCTTTACTGAGTATCAGATATTTCTAGTGTCCCTTAAATATTATTATTTTATTTTTTCTAGTGTTCAAATCAAGGTTTATGTGCTAATATTATTATAGTTGCATTTTGCCTTAAAAACACTCAATTAGAACTCAATATCGCCTATGTCATAACCATTACTGAATGTGACGTTGAAGATATGCTACTCCTTTGGACAATAAAATGCGTGTTTTAAAGTTATTATGCTTTGTAAACTTTAATATTATAATTTTCCATTGAGCAGGAGGTGCTAGACTCGTTAAGCGATATGTTCGAGCTGCTCCAAGAAGAGGACATGTGGTCGGGACTGTGGCAGAAGCATGCGAAATACAGGGAGACTAACGTCGCTATCGCTTATGAACAACAAGGCTTCTTCGAACAGGCACAAGTATGTATTCGATAGTTATAGACATTGGTGATTTAAAGTCATTATTTCTCTGTAATCTTAATTGTTTACAAGGGCACCCAAGTCCGTGGAGAGCAAACTATTTTAATATAAAAAAGTCACTATTTTCTGATCTATTAGTTACACACAAGTGCAACAGATTTTTTATTTGATACATTTTAAAATAATAGCATGAACACCATTTATGTCTGCGTATACTGAATTTAATTTCAAACACGATCAATAAAAATAATAACACCAATAGCGCGTTTTTCATGTCAAAATAAACGTTTAGAACTTATATAAGTGTCTATTTGCTAGCATTAATGAGAACTTAGGTACTTTACTCAACAATATTATTTTGTCCAGGCTGCATACGACGTCGCTATGGCGAAACTAAAGCAAGAATACACGGCTAATCCTTCATCGTACAATATGCACAAGGAGTGCACACTTTGGACCCAACATTGGCTCAAATGCGCCAAAGAACTGAACCAGTGGGATTCTCTTCTGGAACTTGGCCTTACTAGGAGTGGGAGGGATCCGTTCCTGATTCTAGAGAGTTCCTGGAGGAACCCCAACTGGACTACGATGAAGGAAGCTTTAGCTGAAGTTGAATACAACTGTCCGAAGGAATTAGGTATGTGATTTTTTTTCTGGGTAAATATTATTGTATTGTATCTCACTTAAAACATGTTAAATTAATTGAGACAGATTATATGTTGTCCAGAATTCAATTTAAATAACATTATTTGCGTAAATTGTTACCTACGCTCCACTAGTTTTGAGCCACATTGAAGCTGTAATCATTTGGTATAGTGACGTATTTTGTTGCGTCCATACTTTATGATTATGAACTCTAATGTAGCTCGAAACTAGTCGGACACTTTCGTATAGTTTACGAGAGTAAATCGTAATCCAATTTAGCAAGTGGTTTTAATTATATGCACTTGGTATATACAAAAATGATGATCGTTGGAATTGAGTGTCTTTATAATTGCAGTGGTTTGTTATTTAGTGTATAAGTAGTAACACATGTATATTGCAGCGTGGCTGGTGAACCTGTACCGCGGCTACCTGTGCATCTGCGCGGGCGGCGAGGCGGGGCTGGCGGGCGTGGAGCGCCACGCGGAGGCCGCGGCCGCCATGGCGCTGCGCGAGTGGCGCCGTCTGCCGCGCCTCGTCTCGCACGCGCATCTACCGCTACTGCGGGCCGCGCAGCAGCTCATGGAGCTCTCCGAGGCCGCGCAGATACACACCGTCAGTCTCTTTCATATCTTCACTCACTAACATTTACTCAATACATATCTACAAACATTCATTTTATTGTAAACTCTAGTCCTTAGGCTCACATTTCACTATCAGCACTAAACTTTCTTCGCTAACTAAACTTCGCTAAAATCCATGCACTGATTTAGGCGTTCAACAACTAACAGCTAAACTTAGCTAGGATTAATTAATTAAAAGCACTCTATAC
The DNA here is from genome assembly GCF_023101765.2 of Spodoptera frugiperda. Classification (NCBI taxonomy): domain Eukaryota; kingdom Metazoa; phylum Arthropoda; class Insecta; order Lepidoptera; family Noctuidae; genus Spodoptera; species Spodoptera frugiperda. The sequence continues at coordinate 4,754,610 of NC_064212.1, forward strand.
TAGAATACTTCACAATATAATTATTATTAATATTTTAACACAAATTATAAATATATTGCATGCATTTACGTTTTTATTAGAACCGACTTTAGTTACGATTTTTAGATAACGCTTTCTTTTTCATAATTTTATTAAAGTAACTTATACATTAGAGACGTCAGAAATGCGACATTTTCATATTATATCATGTACGTGGCCTTTAAAAAGGCCATTTATATAAAATTTTGCAACGACGCGACGTTTCACATGCGTGTCTATCGCTGTTACACGCTGCCAAGCAGCATTTGGAATCGAACGAGCCTTCACAGTTGCAAGCCGTGAGTACAACCTGTGAACACAATGCGTATTGTAACAGTCTAGCATGTTGTGTTGGTGTTATAGATTCAAAAGGAAACATTTCTGACGTTGTCCTTATTTGTGCTGTGTATTTTTGGGACTGTGATAGCCCTGTTTAGGGTGTAATTGGATTTTAAGGGCAGTTCGCGTCTGACGGAAAGTCTGGCGTATCATCGATGTATGCTCGATGTCCTAACCGTTAGATCGTTTTCGAGAGGGAAATTATCAAATGATTCTTCCTGTCCTCAGTGAGACAAGCAGTGTCTGACACGTACTTATTGTAAACTACTTCAACGGTGTCATAGGTTTGGTTTGAAAGGTATTTTATTTATCTGTTTTCACGGTACGCTACTGATGATACGCAACGCACTTTCCGTCAGATGTGAATCTACCCTAAGCGTGTCTTTAATGATGAGTACGGTGAATGTATGTTTGTACGCGGCAGGGTTTGCTGCACAGTCGTCCGACGTCGCTGCACGACATGAAGGCCATCGTGAAGACGTGGCGCAACCGCCTGCCCGTGGTGGCGGACCCGCTGTCCCACTGGGGCGCCATCTTCACGTGGCGCCAGCACCACTACCAGTTCATCGCGTCGCACTACGACTCGCAGACCGAGCACGGCTCCAACCACAGCATGCTGGGCGTGCACGCCAGCGCACAGGTACCTACCGTACTCGCCCGCCCGCGAACTTACATTGCTGAACTGTCTCCGGCCCCCGACATGTCCTCCTTACTAACCTCGCGAGCCTCGAGCCGCCCTCCTTCCGTACGCTAATAACAACATACTGCGATCACCAGTCCTTCACCCGACGCCGGTGATTATGGCAATCCTTTTCTCACCACCATGTCCGGGTCCCACCGGAGATCCACGTTCAGCAATGCACGTTTACGGGCTTACGATGACCATCACGAACTGTATTGCTACAAACAATTGTTGAGGAACATTGCCGTAATCACCATGCTTGGTAGAAGATTTGGTAAATGGAGTATGGTGTTGTTTGTACACAGGTCTCTGCCACAATCCAAAGTTCTGACGTAAGTAAATACCCCTTCGTAAGTTTTTTTGGCCGCACTTGATCGTACCCGCCGGCGCGCTAGGCGCCGCGTCCGTGCGATCACGTGCGGCTCCCCTCATCTACTCCTATATCCGCCATAGTGATGAGGTAGCCTTTATGTATCTCAGTAGAGCACTGTAGACATTTTATTCTAACACCAACTTCTGTGCTTTGAAAGAAAATGCATTACCATTAGTTGTTCTTTTTCAGGCTATAATTCACTTCGCAAAAATTGCAAGGAAGCACAACTTGTCAGGCGTGTGCCTAGACTCGTTACACCGAATATACACAATACCTAGTGTTCCGATCGTGGACTGCTTCCAAAAGATAAGGCAGCAAGTCAAGTGTCATATCCAGATGTCCTGGACTGAAGGGAAGGAAGAGTTACAGGATGGCATAGATATGATAGAATCGACGAATTTCAAGTATTTCACGAAGGAGATGACGGCCGAGTTTTATGCGTTCAAGGGCTTGTTGTTAGCGCAGCTCGGTAGATCTGAGGACGCGAACAAAGCCTTCGCGGCGGCCGTCCAGCTACACGATACGCTTGTGAAGGCTTGGGCCCTATGGGGAGACTATTTAGAGCAGATCTTCATAAGGGACCCGAGACAGATACAAGTGGGAGTGTCCGCCATGACTTGCTTCTTGCACGCGTGCCGTCACCAGAACGAATCCAAGTCAAGGAAATACTGTGCCAAGGTAAAGCAAACTAATATACAAAGTTACGATATAAAGTTAACTAGAGCTTGTAAACAATTTGTTGATTTTATTCCGCCTACATATTTATACTCCTTGCTTCCCTAATAAAAAACCACATATTAGAAAAACAGATTTACAGTGTGTTCCAAAAATTCCAGGTTCTTTGGATGCTAAGTTTCGACGACGAGAAGAACAGTCTAGCCGAAGCTCTAGACAAGTACTCAGTGGGGGTACCACCGGTCCAGTGGTTACCATGGATACCACAACTACTCTCCTGCCTCGTTCAGTACGATGGTACTGTTATACTCAATCTTCTGAGCCATGTAAGTATTTCTCTAACGTAGCAAATTTTTATTCATTTCACAATTTGCAGCAGTTTATTTATTTATTAATAAGTGTCTCCAACATAAATACAGCAATAAATTGCACAATGAAAATTACAGTTACATAAAAACTACCTTAGGCTTATCTTTATTTACAATTAAGTTTAGTGATGAATACCTGATAAATAGTCTTATTTTGTTTCAAAATAAGAATTTCATAGATTCATTTAACCCTTTGGTATCACAGTCTCATAATATAATTTATCCTACCTCTCAGGTCGGTCGTTTGTACCCGCAAGCGGTTTACTTCCCAATCCGCACGTTGTACTTGACTCTGAAGATTGAACAACGCGAACGACACAAGACAGCGGAGAACATCGCCGCGGCACACTTACCACACCAACCCACTACCTCTGCAGTAAGTATAGTATACGTATTGAATAAGGTTTTAATGTCAATATGTTTTTCAAGACTTAAATTCGAAGTATCACTCGTTTTAATCAATGTAACTACGATTGAGAGACATCGCCAGTTATTTTATGAGTCCCATGTCTCATATTGAGACGAGGCTAATGCCGTGCAGGAAGTTTTTTTAAGTCTCTTTTCCACCAAGAAATCAGAGATGGTAAAACTCAATAGTTTGCCTGAATCTTCCACTTTACACGAAACTTTTATGCAATTGCACTTGCATCTCAACGAGACAACATACCTAAGTCAAAGTCAAAGACAAAATTATTTATTTCAAATAGACCGAGAAGGCACTTTTGAACGTCTAAGCAAATATTACAATATAAAAAAAAAATGTCTGTCTGTCGGTCAGTCCTCTAGTGAAGCTATTTGCTGCCTAGTTGTTGAAAATGAATCTCATAACAATTAGGGAAAGAAGTAAGACCAACCAAGTTGGGTTTTGTACCCATAATTTGGTTGCAAGGACATACAAACACGTTGCAGAATAAAAGTGTAAGTGCATGTGCTGCATGCAAGCAAAGTAGACCGTTCTAGCCTTAGCGACTCGTGTATATAAGAGTCATATTGCCTTGCTTATTGTAGTTATTAATAGGCTTAGGATATGTGTAGCAAAAGCTTCAATGCCTATTTTAATCTACAGTTGTTTTAATGTTGTGTTTAGGTTATCACACAAAGCATTTATTTGTCCGTCAGCTAGATGATGAAAAAATTAAAGACACGTATTTTTTTCTGAATCAAAAGTGGAATTAAAGTTTAAGTCTTTGATTGCCAATAGAAAACTGTTGAAGGCAAATCCTCCGCTAACGTCGGTCACCGGTGACCACCTTCACCTTCAATGTGTTAAGTATGAAGGTTTTTTACTTATAGACAAAAAATACGTGTCAATTATTTTTAGTTAATCTAGCAGGCGGGCATTAAGGGCGTTATTCCTCATCTTTCGTATGCTACTAGGCTGGCAGTAAGGCGAGTGAGAGTGCATCGTCATCGAGCAGTGGCTCCACGGCGGAGGCCGGCCCCATCAAGGCCACTCTACCCATGTGGCGCTGCTCGAAGATCATGCAGATGCAACGGGAGATACATCCCACAGTACTGTCCTCTTTAGAGGGCATCGTCGATCAGGTTCGTTACTTAAATATGTACTTTATAAATGATGTTTTGTTATTCCAGTTTTTGTTTGTAGTAAAGGACTTTTTAGTTGATACCTATGTTAAATTCATTGTCTGAAATGTAGTAAATTTTATTTGGCATTTTTGTTTTCTTTGATTTTCTCAAATGTAATGAATAAACTCAATAAAATAATTGAATTACTGACACGTATTCGCCTCTAAAATTATAAACATCATCCCAGATGGTATGGTTCCGCGAGAATTGGTACGAGGAGGTACTACGGCAGCTGCGCGCGGGGCTGGCCAAGTGCCACGTGGTGGCCTTCCACCACCGCGCCGCCGTGGCCGACGCCACCGTCACGCCCCACACACTCAACTTCATCAAGAAAGTCGTCTCCACCTTCGGCATCGGCATTGGTATAAGTAAGTACAGCCCCACCCACGATCTGATAGGCGTTTTACTTTTTTTTGTTTGTACTCTACCTTCGGTCTATGGTACAAACCTACGTCACGGATTAGGTACACCGTTGACACTTAAAGTTTCTGATTCTTACATCCAATTGGTCATAAAGTATTCGCTATCAAGATGGTGTATTGACAAAAGTGATGCAAATGTAAATTCTGTAAAGTTGAAACCTTTTTAAAAACAGTATCTCAATAAAAGATCCCTCAAACACATGGGACCACATTAGCATTCTTCATCAGTTATAATTCACTCATGAAACACAATAACATACAATTTATTTCAGAGATATAGTAACATACCGCACAGTATGTATTGCTGTGCGATTGTAACTTGACATGACATACAGGTAACAAAACTAGTATTTGTTGACGTTCACAAGTAGTCTAGCACTAACCTCATTTTATTTTGAGTTTGTTCGGAATATATAACTGATGTCGTGCCCCCAGCGAGCGTCACTTTATACAGATACTCCATTTTGTATGTCTACAGAAAGTATTTCTACAAGTTCTGTAAGTGCTGCATTCTCTTCAGCTGCATCAGAGAGCCTCGCCCGCCGCGCGCAGGCCACCGTGCAAGACCCAGTCTTCCAGAAGATGAAAACACAGTTCACCGCAGACTTCGACTTTTCGCAGCCTAACGCTATGAAATTACAAAACCTTATTCAAAAACTGAGGAAATGGGTCAAGATACTCGAGGCTAAAACTAAGGTTCTGCCCAAGTAAGTAGTTCAGTCAGGCATTGCGCCCTCTCCGTTAAGGTAAATACAAAGGAGATTTATATTACGGTTGTGCCGTCCATCATAACTAGACGTTAGCCTCACTGTCATCCACAGTCTAACATAATACATAATTATCGTAACACAACGGTTGTGGCTTAACGCTTACTCACTTCAGACGCTTTCGGGTTCATATTAACAAACTAGGCACCCATCCATCACTAACAGAGTCGCGAACTACAATTACTTTACAGTATCTCATTATTCTTTTCTTTCTACTTTTGCAGATCATTCCTCATCGAAGAGAAATGTAGGTTCTTGTCCAACTTCAGTTTGAAGACTGCGGAAGTGGAGTTACCCGGGGAGTTCTTGCTCCCCAAACACACGCATTATCACGTACGAATCGCACGGTTTATGCCACGCGTGGAGATTGTGCAGAAGCACAATACTTCGGCTCGTAGACTGTACATTCGTGGACATAATGGCAAGATATACCCGTACCTAGTTGTCAACGACTCGGGGCTGGGTGATGCGAGGAGGGAAGAAAGAGTTCTACAACTACTAAGAATGTTGAACCATTATTTAGGAAAACAAAAGGAGACGTCGAGGAGATTTTTACATTTCACTGTACCAAGAGTCGTTTCGGTATCGCCACAAATGCGTCTCGTGGAAGATAATCCCAGTTCGATATCGCTATTGGACATTTACCGTACTGAGTGTGCGAACAGGTATGTTATCAACGTGAGGTTCAAAGCTTCTTACAAATTCATTAGATCAAAATACTAATGTGTTTTCGTTGTAGGGGTGTGGAATACGATGCTCCTGTCGCGCGATACTATGAGCGACTCGCAGCAGTACAAGCCCGAGGTTCACAAGCGTCGCACCAAGTCCTACGAGACATTCTCCGCGAAGTAAGTTTTGAAATACCTTGTAATAAGTTCTGCTATTTTAATTTGGAAACCAAGATAGGCCGATGTCAGGGCGTGGTGGTGTTAAAAGCCTAAAAGGTCAAATCTGAATAGTGCAATTATAAAATTAGCAACTTTATTGCTTAGAAGGGGTTAAAACATGGCTGCGCATAATGTCTTAATTAACTGATTAGACATGGCGCACCTGCGCTCGATTAATAATTATTATAATAATCAATTTGTAATGTATAGGTGCAAGCCACGATGGTGCCCAAGGGTATGTTGAGAGAGTGGGCTGCGGCGACATTCTCGGCGCCGACGGACTACTGGACATTCAGGAAGATGCTGACGCTGCAGCTGTCGCTGGCGAGCTTCGCGGAGTACGTGCTGCACCTCACCAGGCTGAACCCTGACATGATGTATGTGCATCAGGACTCGGGGCTCCTCAACGTCTCCTACTACAAGTTCGACGTAGACGACATCACAGGTATGCCACGTTTTCATTTGGAATTTTTATATTTTTGTTGTTTAATAAACTTTTAGTTGAGTTTCAGTTGTGAATGCCTCTGGGTAAGAGCTTCCATTCTATAATATTTCTTATTCTCTAGTTCCCTTATTTTAGTCGGCTTCTGTTTCTCTGAATGAGTGTCTCATATTTCTCGTCCATCTACAGGTGAATTGGATTGCAACCGCCCGGTTCCTTTCCGACTGACACCGAACATCTCCGAGCTGCTGACATCTATAGGTATCACGGGGCCACTCACGGCCTCCGCTATCGCAGTCGCTAGGTGTCTTGTCACACCTAATTTCAAGGTAAAATTACGAACCAACTATCAAATATCACAAAGTAGCACCACTGTTTCTAACAAGCAATTTATTCCAGATCCAGTCAATTCTACGCACAATACTCCGGGATGAAATGATCACCGGCTGCAGAAAGCGCTTAGAAGATAAGTCAGGGCTGCCAACACCTGGTACTACAACAGAGAACAAGTTAATGGAGATGGACGAAGAAACAGTAATTAACATGGTCAACAAAGCCGTCACCGTGATCATGAACCGACTGAACTCCATGGCCAGTTTCGACGGGCCTGACAGCAAGGTGGCCACCTTAGTGACGGCGGCAAACAGCCACGACAACCTGTGTCGCATGGACCCCGCTTGGCACCCCTGGCTATAGACTGCTCAATAATAATCATATAATAATATATGTCGTTATTTTAAGTTAGATTCTTGTCATGTCTTGATAAACGTGGTGAGTTCTTTAAATACAAGATTTTTTATGTAGATATTTGTAAGTTCAGTACTAAAGTTGATAATAAAGTACAGAGGAATTTAAATCATTCTAAACCCACAGCTAATATAATTATATATAGCACTATTACATTGAGTCATTGAAAATGTATTACTTTTTGTGGGCATATGATTGAAGCTGCTATATTATTTGTTAATTTCTTTTAAGTTTAGTCTTAAACATCTTCGTGGAAGATTAATTATGTAATTTTTTGTATAAGTTATCCTGTTTACAGGATGTCTCTCTCACTAGTTTACGTTGTATTCTACGTAGCGCTCAGTAGAAACAGTAATGTTTGTCTTACTGATAAGCTCTACTGACTTATACGTATGTGTTCATTCGCAATTATTTGTGTTACATCCGCATCCGTTAAACAACTGCGATTACTTACAATCATGAGTCGTACACACCTTTGCGAGTGAAATAATAATAAAAAAATAGGCATAAGTAACATTTTGTTGATATAAACATAAGTCGTACGTTCTGTGATCTCTAAACACGAGAAGTATTAAAAATGAACGAGAATTGAATGGTTGTTTTATTTTCGCGAGCTTGACCATAAACCTGTTTGATGAGTGTGACATAGATGAACGTAGCTCGTGATTGCATGTGCATGAGTGACAGGTAAGTACCTGGATGGGTGAAAGTACCGGGACGGCATCAAGTGCGCTTGTAGCGTCGAGCGACTAATAACCGTGGCTGTACGAGTGCGCCGCGCCACCACAATCTCACTCGATCGCTAGAGATAGTAAAACTGATTTCATCACGCTAACAATGGGAAAGAAAGTGCAGTAATTGTAGGATAGATCAGGAACTGTTTACATAGTTATCCGCTGTGCGAATGTCTGTCGTAACTATTGTTATTCAAATATTGTATTGCCTTCTCAGGTCGATTGATCGTCTTGCTATAACATCATTTTTATATTTTAGATGTAGATGTAGATTGACCTATTAGTTAATGGTAATAATGGAACCAAAAAAAATAGAACATTAGTTTTGGTGATAAACTTAAATCCAACAATAAAATGATGTTATCTATTCGCACATTTGCAAGTATTTCGTAAAGCATATGGCGGTGGTATTTACCTCCCATTACGTTTACAGCTGATGGTTGTTTGTGTCAAACTCCTCACAATGAGGGTATAAAGTATAATATTTATTGGCTATCTGTTTAGTTTGTTATTGTTTTATGTAGCTACTAGTGAGTGGCAGCCCTCTAGTTGTTGCTCAATTACCTCAATAATTATAATAAAAAAAGAAGAAAATGGTTATTTCGGATGAGGGTAGTTGAATATAAAAATATCAAGATAGGAAATGAAGGCTTAGAATTCCTGATTCTGTGTTTATTATACCTAGGCAGGGCTAGGGCCTAATGTATCCATGTTTTTCCGATATTGAAACAAGTGGGTGGCACAAGATGTATCGCCGAGCAGACATGTCAGAGATGAGGTCGCCGGGTGTCTCGGCGTCGTGGTGGTTGCTAAGGCCGCGGCGGGCGGCGGGCGCCGGGCGGCCACGTCGCTGGCCGGCGCGCGCCGCTCGCTCCTCGCTCCTCGCGCCGCGCCTCCCGCCGCCGCGAGCTCCGTCAGTCCGCCGAGCGGCGTTGCGTTATGCGCTGGTGTATTTCATGTTCCCGAGCCCGAACGGCGAGTGTCCGACCTCTGTAACCGACCGTTTATGACATTCGACAACCCCGCCCTGTGCATTTTTCCGAGTTGCATTTCGATCAGTGCGAAGAGTACGTCGGCTGCGAGCGATCCGTGCCGGTGTCGGCGGCTCCTCCCGCGTTTATTTATGTTGTCGTTTTGGTGTGGTGAATATTTGTGTTGTACGGACGATAACCGTATTATCTGTGCGATCGAGTCGAGTGGATATTTTTAACGATCGACGGTTTTTCGCGAAGGTGAGTGAAATTTCCGATTCTGCGAATATTGTTCAATTGACGGGACGTTTGTTTGATTCGCCGCTACGTGGCGATCGTCTCGTCGATATGCTCCGGAACATCAGGGATTGTATACAGTGTACCTATCTTGTGATGTAGCACAAAAATAGTCGCTTCTTTATATAAGCCACGTCAAGATCTGCATGATTATTCTAACGATACTTCTCCTCGTCATATATAAAACCTGTTGTCTCTACGTATAAAATTGTACATGAAGATGTCAGGCCTAGCAGCACGATAACATGTCTACGTGATTCAGTCTATACTATAATATATCGATGTGATTTTTTCGAGGATTAGATGCGTATTAGATTCTTATTAGAGTCGGTCCTATCCCACTACACCATATGGTAGACGGAAGCGAGTGGGTAAGAAATGATGGAGGTGAGAGGCGCGGGGCGGTGCGCGGCCGGTCGGGCGACCGCATTCCATATGGAATGCCGGATTATACGCAATGTCAGTGTGACTCGAAGCTTGCTGCCTCCATTGCACTGACCATTGCATATTTGCAACTATGTCTGCTAACTCAACTTCTGCGTTTTATAGATGAAATTACGCTTGGACGACGCTATAAATTGCGTCGCTGATTGACATTACGGCGCAAGTCTCTTTATGCCCACACGTAAATATGTTTAACCAGCTCCGTTTATTGTACGAAGAAATACGAGCGTGTGTGTTTCAAACGAGATGACACCTATTGCGTGTTATGAAAACGTTTTCTTAGATGTAGACTAGGTACCTATGTTCCATATGTCCATTTCTACCCATACTCTATCAATCTATAGCCCCCCAAATGGTTGACAAATCGACTCTTATTGAATGTCATGTCTATCTTCATACAATTGTTTCTGTTATTCCAAACTAAATATACTGCTATAATAATTATACAGACAATGACCGGACTTGCGATGTTTTAGTTGTTTATAATAATCATTGATAGATGTACAATAAATTATGTTCACTAATCTCCATTTTAATTTACCTCACGAACAATCTTTAAAAAATATAAATCAACATTCTTATCCACACTTTTTGTTATCACAAAACAAATGCATAGTTTTTCCCCGATACAAAGTCGTTTGGGTTGCCAATTAAATGCAATATGCAATGGCAATTTTTTAGATTTGATTTTAGTTTATGGCAGTAATCAATAATTTGTTACGATATGAGTAAAATAGGCAGGAATGATGATAATAGTTGAAATATAGTTTGTTATTCATGTATGAACTATGGGCCAACGTATTACCAATTGATAAGCGAAGTCCCACAGCGTTTGGCAATAGGCCCTGCTTTGGCCCGCCAGCAAGGGGCCCTGTAAACCCTTGATAAATTATTATCTCAGTGACATTACTCGTGATCTCACATAATGAGTATAATGAGTTCGATAGTGCGTGCTATATTTCGAAACACGTCCGTCGTCGCTTCCGCTGTGTGACCCACAATTTACAACAAACTTTTTAGGTGTATGTACCTATCTAAGTAGCTAGTCTATAAAGCAAAGCGTGAAGTAATGTATCCTGGTAGACGTGCTGTAACAGATTTGTGGAATTCCCATCTGGTTGGGAAATTATACATTGTATATCTTACCTTTTGGAATGAGTCATTAATCATTCGTACTTTGTAGTGGATACGAGTAACTATCATGCACAGGAATGCAGCTTTGCAAAATTCAGGGCCTTATATTTAAAATGTTGTAGTAGACTTTTTGTTGTTAATTAAAATTAGTAACTAATCATATCGATACTATTCCCAAACTCTTTTAGTCGATTATAGTGTTGTATCTAACTAGTAAATCACAGTAAAATCAGAACGTTTCATCCAGTGGTCCATTATCATTATCCTCTCAACATAGGTACCTAAGCCACCAAATTCATTATCGTGTACGCGTAGTGGTGTCCGGTTGTTGGGTCAAATTCACACAATCATGGCGACCTTTAATCTTGTTTCAGATAGCTAAAACACGTTCCTTTGTGTCAATTCTCAGAATTGGTATCATGTAGTATTGTTTACATACAGCAAAGATACTTACTTGACCTTTTTTATTGGTAAATACCTATTGCCGAAACTTGAAAGCTAATCAACGTTAGTACTGATAGTGGGTAAAGAAACAATCTCTACTTCCAAGTATTTCATACATACGAGTGTGACGTCGCGTTTTTAACCTTTTCAAATCGATTTACAAACTAGCATGGAGTCTAGGTACCACGCGGGTCCTTGACATTATGTAGACAACTTTTAATTTTCTGATTCAAAATGTCACTAGAGTTGCTCGTCCAGAACACTATATTTGGGCCGATAGTTGCGTCGCTTCAGTTGCAGTCTTGTGTTTATTATCTTTATGTTGTACTTGTGTTGTCGTTAATTTTACGATTCTCCAGTTTTCATTAGAAGTTTAGTGTCTGTTAATTCGTGTTCTACATACATTACATTGTTGTGGGTAGTAAGGTTTGCCTCTTAGGATTAAAGAGATTACGGACTATGTAAATTAATATTTTTTTAAAGTATCATTACTTGCTCCTTATTACCTCGGCTATCTGCCAATAAAAGTCCCGTCAATATCGGACAAGCCATTTTTTATAACACTCAGACAAAAATTGTAAATATGTTGTTTTGGTGTAGGTATCGTGGCAATAAACATGTGCATGTAGTAAAAAGCGGTTATTTCAATATTACAAACAGACACTCCAATTTTGTTTATTAGTCTAGATGTATGTCAATAAGGAAATAAAATTAATTATCTAGTGAATATGGTCTTAATTGAGATTTTATCTCAATAGATTGAATTTTCCTACTTTCCATTGATATTTTGTTAAGCAAATAGCTGTCACAGATACGGTTTCCTAACTCCATTATATAATAACTAGACTGAGAAGTTAATCAACCCGGTTATGACAATGAGCATACTGCACCGAGATTAGATACATAATTTATTCTAATAGATAACGCGAGTATGCGATCGTTACAAAATATCTCGTTATCAGAACACAGGCTGCGTTTAAGCGGGTTTTATCATTGTAGGTTTTAATATGGAATAAGGAAGTAGGAATTACATTAGAAATACGCTTAATTTGGTCATCTGGGACAACCATGTTGTAATAGAACAGATTGTATTATCAACATAGGTTTATCTTTGCGAATGTCTATTGTCAGACGAAACTATGATCTTATTTTATTCATTAGAGAAACGGGGACCATCGTCTGGTATTTTCAAAAAGTATTATAATACTTGAATAGACTATACTACTAGTAGACGCTTTTCGATTTACCGGACAACACTATTAGCCGCAATAAACACTCATACTAAATTGAATTACTTTCAATTACCAGTAAATCGGTTAGGATGTCATCTTGCGATGCGAGATGCAGTCTTTCCTGTTGTAACAAATAGCCTTGAGGCTTGATTTAAGTAGTTTTGATTTTAAAAGTACCCAAGTTTTAACTGTGCAACTTTCATAATGCATTTCATCAACGCCACTGCTAATAGCGCTGCGCTGAATTTTGTAAGGTGAATGAAGATATGATCGTCAGTGTTAGTGATGAAATCTTGAAGAGATATAATCGCATTCCGCGGCTAGCCTCCCCTCTCTGCGGCGCAGTCGCGGTGTTGCATACCGACCGACGTCGCCGCACTCTTATGTGGGTTGCCTTGCACTTTACCGCCGGAGCTGTTGTGCATCATCTACTTTTAGTGCTTTCGCAAGTTGCTACTAGTTTTACATATTCAGTTGCCATTTAGTTGCTAACAACATTACAGACCTGCAACTGTCAATGATATTGACAATTTGTCATAGGTAACACTACTACGAGATGCTGTAATGAATTTCGAATGTCGCATTATTATGACACTGATGACAAGATCTGAGGAGTGGCGGGCCTTGCTAGATGATGTATAGGTAGAGGATAGCGGGTAACGGTTCTGTCATGTTTGCAGAGGCACGGGTGTGGGCCCGTGTGTGCGTCCGCGCGCCGCTCACTCAGTCACACAGGCGCAAAGCGCTCACGGCGTAGCGCGGCCGTTGAACCGAATACTCGAGGAATTTCTCCAACGCCGCAGTCGCTTTGCTTTGCAGAAGAAGAAAATTATCGCAGGTGGTAGCTTGTGCGACTACAAATGATGACATCACAATGTTTATCCCCGTCATGGATTAGACTCGTTGTATACGAGGTTCATGTTATTTTATTGAACGATTCGTTCCACTTCTGTTTCATAGGAATTGAATGGGAACCTTATTGTGTTCGACAAAGGTCTAAAATCAGTTTCCTTGTGCTAGGATAGTAATGCGTATTACTGTCGGTGTCTCGTATTGAAGTAGTGGAGGCGCTTCAAAGGTTAACGTCGGTAGGTTCATAGTTCTCTATGATTTGGAGTGACGCAGCTGTACCACTTATTATTACAGTCACAATTTAGGTGTTGGTAAGTACCAATTTGTCGTAGACACGTGTGCGGCTGATCTCGCAATAGCCGGCATACCGGGCCAGGGCGCGGTCTGCCAATGGGCTCTCGAAACGCGAATAAATTTTGTGTGACACATATATTTTGTTACAGTTTGCGCTACAAAACTTCTTGATGAACGACCGCCATATTTTGAATATCGACAAATTAGTTTCCTTTGTAGGTAATTTAGTTATTTTTATTAGTAAAGCAGCGTGAGGACAAGAAACAGATGCGACAATGGAGCAGCAATTAGTCAGGCGATTGTATTCACTGAGATTGCGTCTGGTTGTCTGAAACACGTTTGTTTTGTTTTAATTATTCAAACATTGTACAATTTGAAAATCGCTTGTTTTGTAAGGAATGTCGCATTTTCTCTTTTGTCATTTAAAAATGGAATTATTCATTAGATACAAGGAAACTTGACTTCATACTTATATTTTAGCGTTAGTGGATGATTGAATCCTGGTGACATTTCGGACAAAAGTTATGAGGACAATGTTCAACATTCCCAAATATGTCCAGAATAAATACATCCTGCACTGACCTTAAGTTCAATTCTGTCAAACAAGAAATCGTCTCTTGAAGCTCAAAATACCAACAGAAAAATATATATTTATAATAACTATCGTGAGATATACTAAATTAACAAAAAAACACGGTTTACTCACGTATATTAATGGAGAAAAGCTCTACTAGTTTCGAGTCACAGACTCTTCATCATGAGCAGCGTGCGCAGACGCGGCGACGTCGCCAGTTCGCAAGCTTTTCTCCATTAATGTTTGTGAGTAAACCGTGATTTTTAGTTAGCTCAATAAATAAATCTGAGTCAAGAGTATGAATCTAACATTACATAAACGAAAAACGATTTATTTTTTACGTAAGCGACTGGTAAATATGTACAGACACGCAGGATTGGTTTATTGAATAGACAAATCACACTGTTTTCCTTATGTGGTTAACAAATTTCTTAAAATTAATTCTGACGTTTCCTAGTACACTGCGGCTTAAAATAAAAATAAAACTTAGGTTTCGAATAAAGGTTATTTTTGTAGGTTGCTTGTTTTTAATTAACTGACTTCGTTTAGTTTTTATTTTTATTTAGTAAGCATTTTTATTGTAGACAATTAACATTTAAATTAATTTAAGTTTTTTAATGTTCCTTGTAACATGTACCTAAGTAGGTATTCAACTCAACTTTACAACTTTTATTCCCCGTAGGACCACCTAAGGAATCCCACGAACTGACCAACCGTGACCTATGTTAGTTCAGTCCGATTTCATATTAGGTGAAAAAACCCCGACTCAAATATTGAACTGGTAACTAGTCACATTTTTGTACAACAACCTTTGGTCCACAATAAAGAATATTTGATTTGATTTGAATTGATTTGACATTTGAAACCACTCAGCTGAGCACTTGACCATAGAAGGGTCTTACTCTTGAACAACACCTTTTACTAATTATAAATTAATCAATCAGATTTTTTCCCATACGTGGACAAAAACTCTTTCTCAACCAAAAAATCTGATAGGGGAGAATGGGGAAAAGAAGACATATTATGTCGACCTCAAGTACTTTGGATGTGAACAAGAAGACTAAATTACACCAGGTGATGTGGTTAACTTTGTTTAACTATCACTATGTCAAAAGGGACAAGAAGAAACATGTGTGTATTGAGCCCTTAAAAATTTGTAATGTTAAAGGTTTTCGAAGGCTGAGAGTACAACTGCCAAGCAAAACGCCTTGCAGCTCTGTATACGATTCTCAGAAATCAGAATAATAGTCACTTATCACTTATTTTATTTTTCTTATTTCTATTATAGACTGTCAGATCCCCTCTTCGCCATTCTTTTTTGCTAAGTATCCTATACTGGAGGATGTGTCTACTTCACTCAATTGATCCTCTTCAACTCTAGGGCTCTTCCATTTCATATTTCCTATTTTTTCTCGAGAAAAGAAATGTACAAATATGATTTGTTTATTTGAACTTGTTGTTACATTATCATACTTTTTAACCGACTTCCCATAAAGAAGGAGGTTCTCAATTCGTCCGGTATGATTTTTTTCGTCGAGGTTTATGGACCGATTTGCTTCTTTCTTTTTTTGTTCGACGTGAATTGGCTATAATTTGATCCCATCAAAATTTGTTTCAGATTAGTTCAGTAGTTTTTATTTATTAGCATTATTACTTGAACGATGTCATTTTCACGATAAATCGTAGATTTTTTAATTTGACTGAAAGTGAAAGTAACGTCACTACTCGTTCTAGGCTCTTAGCATTATGTGCTAAATCAGTCATTTACCTCAATTAACTCGAGTTATGCTTTAATGATAAACAGCTGATAACAGTTATAAATGTTATAATATTATGCTTAGAATTAGATAACGTTTGTATAACTTTGATAATTTAGCCTCTAAAACACAATAAATTAGGTTCATTTTCCATCTTCACCTTAAACAGGGGCGTGCTACAATGAAATTTAAGCCTTTTTTATAGCCACTCACATTTCAATTTCAAAGAAACATTTGAAAGTTGACTTCGTATCGTAAATAATCACATGATTATGTACGATTTTCCAATCGCAAGAAACTTTCGCTGCTCAAACCGCCGCTATCCATGTGAGATCTTTGCTGGTTGTAACTTGTAACTTGTAGGTAGCAATAGCAAATGTTTAGTAGTGATACAAATGCTAATACACGCCGGCTAAATAACACGGTTCAACTGGCTCCAACTAAACCATTACATAACACTGTTAGATAACGCTATTTGCTTTTATCATACCGAATTTTTAATTGCCATTTGAGATTCTCGTACTTTTACATGAATGCTTCGTCGGTAAATTACTAATAAAAGATTACGTCACCCAGCCTTCACTTTAGTTTCGAAACTATGCATGAGTTGCACGTTGCACAAACATCCGGCTCAAAACTCCAAATGGCCGGCTTAGATGACAATCGATATTTTCAATAGGTCAGCTAGAAAATCGATAAATAATGTAGTTTACACGTGTAACAGGTAACACTCCTTGTTAAATTATACGCGTATTGAAAATAGAAATAATACTTACCTATGGAGAAATATGGCTTAGGTCTTAGGTGCTCGACGTAACTGTGAGCGCACCGAGCGCAGATTTGGCAACACGCGTGGATAGTTTACACGAAACCTATGAAATTGTTTGATTGTTGTTTAGCACGAATTGTTTACTTGGCTCTGCACGAATTGTTTAACTTTATGATAAAAATAATAATCGTGTGAGGCGGAATGTGGATTGGCATGCAAGTACAGAATTAAAGACAAGTAGCAGAGCAATCATACAAGGCTGTATGGCTAAAAATAATGCAAAATCTTGGGTAAAATAAAACCCTTAGTTGGCAGCCGGTTGATGGTGGCGGGCTGGCGGGCGAGTGAACGCGGCGACCTTGGGCCCGTGCCGGCCCGCGGACGTTCGTTGAACGCGCCGCGTCCCGCGCACCACCGCGCGCCCCGCCCCTCGCTGCCACCACAACTCGTTTGCGACAACATTATTCGAAAATATTCAAAAATATCAAATAAAAAACTGACCGTCTTCTAATAGCTCCGTGCTCCTAGTGTCCCTACCTACCCTAGAACCTCTCAAAGTTAAAACGCAGAACCAATCCCCTCAATGTCATCGATCTCTATCTCGATTAACATTGTCTAGTTCGCAAGAGTTCACTAATCTCTTTATCACACGAGTGCGTATCTACGGCGTATTATCGCTGTATTTATTTATCTTGTTCCACAATCTACTATAAACATTACAGATGGTTTCTCAGTCACGAGATATCTGTTACGTTACGTTATGCTGACAAAGTGTAACGTGTAACTTACTATAAAGCCCGCAATAACCATCCAAAACAAAAGCGTTTCCACGTTTGGCTCAGTAACACGCATGCGAACATAATAGACTATAAAAATATACCCAAAACAGTGCGTGACGTAGTATTTTGCTGCATTATTTTCGCAATAGTGAGTGCGTGAGGCCCGGCTGGGCGCGATGCTGGCACCGCGAACATTGACCGCGCATGTACCGTCAGCACAACTATCACTGCGAGCGAAATTAAAATAATTCCTTTTATGCACTTAGCATAATATAATTATCGATTTTATATGCCTATAAATGATCGTACATTTGACAAATTGATTACTTTCATTGCAACATTAATGGCTCGTTAATGTTTATGAATGAGCGTCTGACTTAATTTTAAATGAGCTTTCCGATTAACACTTCAACTGACAAGTGTTTGTTTGGGTTCTGTCATAAAGTTAATGAAACATCTATACTATGTCCTTGTATTACATTTACTTGCTGAATAACGAAAGTGATAAACTGATATTTCTGTCCTTGTCTGGCCAGAAGGGCGGAAGCGAGAAAAATAACACTTTAATTGAATGAATCACTGGAGTTTCTGGTAAAATGGGACTTGACAGAGCTAAAACCATGAAATCATGAGTCCATTCAGTAGAAAGTTTGAATGTAGTAGATTGGAAAAATAAACAAATGCTAATGTAAAAGTTAGTTTTAGTAATCCGAAACAAGTTGGGATAAATCCAGGTGAACAATAACAATAACATAACAGCTCACCAAAGTAAACAAAACGATAGTTTAAAATAGAATTCCTAAAATCGTTGTAAACTCTCGAAATCTAGGTTGTAGTCATACACTAAGTAATAAACTTAAGGATGGTGTACCTATTGCAAAAGATTGTAATAATCAACTCAAACAATGTGCTTTTAAAGTTTAAATTCCATAGTTTCTGTAAGATTTAATGGACAAAGAATCAAGAGATTCAAGTAGGCGTTTTAAAATTCTGTGCATACGAGGATATAAATTTAATGCAACATCTTCGCAAACTTATATGACGACTTCATCTAGGATTTATCGTCATCAACATAATCTTGAGTCTTCCTTTAAACAGAAATGTTAAGCGCATTCGTGCATACAAACAGGATGTGGAAGGATTTTCCTCGTGCGCGCGCAGAAGCGGCACGTAGACACGATAACATATTGAGCTATACAAAACCAGTTTGTCATGGTCTCGCATCGTATGATCTTTCCGCACATTCGACGGTCAGTTTATACTGGTTATTGTAGCTTGATGTGAAGTACAGAGGTACGCGTCAGACGGGTTCTTGCACGTTATTACTGCAAAATTACTTACCCGTCGATTGTAAATGATACGTCGAGGAATTCGTCTTGCCCTTGAATCTTCAAATTAATTTGTTTTCTATAAAGTTTCCAAGAGTTCAGTTGGGTTTTCGAATTCAATTAACTGTTTATAAAATTACTTGTTATGGCTTTACAATCTGACGAGAATGATTGGCAAATTAAAGTGTAGGTAGCAGATATTTAAAATAATGTCCAATTGCTTGTTGATTAGGCTTCTTTAGTATAAGAATTAAAGTAAATGACTAAATAAACAACTGTTGCTTTCATGCTGCATCACTTGATCAACAATATGATCAATACTTATTATTTTTATTTTGTTCATTTTCAGCAAAAAAAAAACAAAATTATGACGTGTCATGAAGATAATTGTTTTGCTAACCGTACGTTTTTATTTTACAAATCAAAAGTATTTCAATTACTTTATTTTATTGCTACTGGCAGTTTGTTTGTTATATTTATTATCGATTTTTATGGATGACCCACACACCTGTAGCTTATACTTGTTTTTGCATAAAAATGTCTGAATGGGCGATTATTTAGACTTCGACAGCTGATGACGTTGGGCCCCATACCGGTACAATACTACGTTTTATTAATTTAATACCAGAAGTATTAGAAGGCTAAATTAAATCATCTGGATTTCCTACAACAACAGTTTTTTTACTTTCAACTTAAGATATTTTGATGTTTTCCTTATACGTAGAACAAAAAAAAACGTTATCCGTTACTATAAATAGAAGGGTAATAACCGTGTTCAGCCTACAAGTTACAACGTAGCTTATTTACTTATTATGTATTATGATAACACGATGGGCTGACTAGATCAAGGAATCGTCTACCACCAGGATTCACCAACCACACACCACACGTTCATGATGCGATGGACAAAAACCGATGGAGGCAAATAATTCACTCAAAATGCATATCCAATGAAAACCACGATTCTTAGTCATAAGGGGCCGACTACAGAGACTACAGAGAGAGATGTATAATGAAAAGTGAAATTAATGAAAATACAGTTTCGTATAAATCAGTGTTATGTCGTTTTCGTGTTTGAGAGTCAATTGATGATGATAATTCACGTTTTAACGTCAGACCAGCGACAGCGCAGATGTAAGCGATGCGATCTCCCGGCGTCATGAGCCGTATCAGTCACATGAGCACTTTCCCCGCGTGCACCGCATGAAAGCCACTCAGCACGTTTTGTTATTAAGGCAATTATCTAAAACGCCATCGAATCCTGTTCACACAGGCACTCTGATTGTCATTATTGTGATGGTTCTAAAGGGCGCTAACAGTTCCCAACACAAATATGAGTAGAACCACTGTGCAGCAACGCACATTTTTAGCACATTTTACAAAATTTTGAGCTATTTTTAAAATGGTTAACAAAATTTTGAGCAATTTTTAAAACTATCTAGGCAGGTATGTCTTATGTATATTTCCCCAATAAATCAATAAATGTAATTTCAATCTGTGAACATCATGTTGTTATGATGTATCATGCAATAATGCTACATTTACGTTATCAATGTGTTATTGAAAGTTACCGTGTATGAAAGTACCTGAAATCTTCTATGTCATCGACGGCAGCGTGACCAGGATTTGAACTAATACCAAAAGCCAAATGTAATGTAGGTAGGTACTAAAGGCATAGGTTGTATGTTTTTATCATTGGATATTAATTTAAATTTCCGCGTGTGTCTGATTTATGACACCATTATAAAAAAGCTAAGATGCAGGTTAAACTACGATTATTTATTTTTTATTTCTAAAATTCTTAATCAAATCTTCTATCATATACCTAACTATAGATATAACTCCATCGTTTCTTTTTCTCAAAATCACTTGATTAATTATGTCTGAAATATGAATAATTAGAACAACTTTTACACATATAATAAAAACAAGATTTATGAAGTGAAAGTTAGTGATAAAGTTTCAGTCGAATTGCAGATAAATTAGAATGCTGTTTAATTAAACGATTTAAAACTACTACTAACTATTTCGTAATAGGTAAACCACATAAAAAGTTACATTTGCCGAATGTAACTATTTACTACATTGAAAAGGTCAGACAAACTTGTATGTATGATACCAGTGTTTGTTCAATGGTCTCGTCCCCTGAAAACAAATTCGCAAGAAGCAATATTGAGACGGTGCATTTTCTAACGATTGTCGAAAAGACGACAATCGCCAGGAATTCAGTAGCCGTTATCTGTTATCACAGACCTACATTGAATCCACTTTCTTTATCAAAGTAAACAATCAGCTATTTTTAAACGGTTGGCCGAAAGCCAACCCGCGTACTTTCTATATTACCTATCTCTACTCCAAAAATAATTTATTTTTCAAGTGTCTAGTTGCCAGGTCAAAATAAAAATTGATAGCCAATCAGAAACTTGGTAACTTGATAGAATTACGTATCTACTAGTCCAGTCGCTATGATTGAATAGTCTGATTTTGAAAACAGGATTTTTTTTCAAGTAACATTAATCATATCTTATGTTTCTGACATGCAGCTAAAGAAAAAACGTTACCGATAGCAAAATACTTAATTAAAAACCGCTGCGAGTTATGAAACAGTGATTTTTCAATAGAAAGTTCTGGTTTAATCGTAGTATGATTAACAAGAGATGTAACAAGTGGTGCATCGGGGATGCGACGGGGGCAGGGGGTTGCGATCGATAGGGGCTCGTGGGCGTCGGGGGCGCTCGGCGGGGCGCCTCCCACGTCAGCTGGAGCCCGGCCAGCCTGCCTCCAGACCTGACGTAAATAGCATCGATAGGCAGCAGTGTTTACGTCGGAACACGTTTTTGATAAAATTAACGTTATTACAATAATAAAACGTTTGGATTTAAAATAACAACGCTGAATCATAGGTAAGACTTCTTGATTGTTCAGTTTTCAGCAAATATATTCAATGTTTTAGTGTTTCGTTTGGCGTTTATGATTATTATTTAATTTGTTTTACTGTTTTATTTATGTTAATGCTTAAGTTTTAGTATGTACTTGGGTAGATAATAAAATAATATTACCTATATGATGTATGCAATATTATTTCATAGTTATGCCTGAAATGCATGTAATGTTTAAATGTCCTAATTCCAAGACATGATCCGATGTGATGTCTTGATGACCGATCGATGTTTAGCTAAGATTTCGTAGTAAAATCTGGTGTAGTGACAGGCCAGGTGATTAATAATCTTGTAAACATTATATTTTAATTAATGTTCCGTTGTGTGAATGTTCTATTTCTACACAAATGATATCAAAGCAGACGGTTCTCACATAAATTCACTAATTATTCCACGTGTAGATATTTACAAAATCGCAATGGCGTTCCTACATACTCGTACAACACGCAGGCGTGAGAAATTGTTTTGTATTTTCGTACCTAGATAACATTATATCAACTAATTATTCTAATAAATTATATTTCTACATACATAATTAGAAAAACATTGTAAATTATAATAAAATAAAATTTAACCAGAAAAAAAATTATGCAAAATGTTTTTTTTTTTTCAGTGTGGTAACATAAAACATTTTCTGTCATTATTTACGCCGGCTCCACACGTTGGCCCCAATATTGGCCCCAACGCTATTCATCCAACGTGTGGATCTAGAAAATGGCATTGGTCCCAACGTTAGGGCGAGCGTTGGTAGTTGGCCGGCTCGTGTCGGTTTCATCAAAGGAATCTGCGCCAACGCTCGCGATCTGTCCACACGTTGGCGCTTTGCTCAGTTCTGTTACAACACGCAGCGAGTGCATACGTCGAGCGAGAATGGCTTTCTCATCCACAAAATCGTCACCGGCTTGGACATCATCATCAGCCTATAGCAGTCCACTGCTGGACATAGGCCTCCCCAATTGTTCGCCACTTTGCTCTATCACTAGCGACTCGCATCCAGCTCCTGCCAGCCATCCTGCGCAGATCGTCACTCCACCTCGCCTGGGGGCGTCCTACACTACGTTTACCGAGACGCGGTCTCCACTCCAGGACTCGCTTACCCCAACGGTTGTCGGTCCTGCGGCTAATATGGCCGGCCCACTGCCACTTCAGCTTGCTGATCCGGTGGGCTATGTCGATCACCTTGGTTCTCTGCCGAATCACTTCGTTTCGAATGCGATTTCGGAGAGAGACACCGAGCATAGCCCTTTCCATAGCCCGCTGAGCGACTTTGAGTTTGTGGACCAGTCTAGCCGTAAGTGTCCACGTTTCGGCACCGTATGTCATTACGGGTAGGACGCACTGGTTAAAGACTTTCGTCTTTAGGCACTGTGGGATTGACGATGAGAAGACTCGACGGAGTTTTCCGAAAGCTGCCCAACCCAACTGAATTCTCCTATTCACCTCATCCTCAAAGTTGTTTCTACCTAACTGCAACGTTTGCCCGAGGTAGACATATTTCTGAACAACTTCGAGGACGGCTCCGTGGATCGCAATCGGTTCCGGTAGAACATGTTCATTGAACATGACCTTGGTTTTGTCCAAGTTCATCCGTAGGCCGATGCGTGCAGAGGAGTCAGCCAGGTCGTTCAGCATCCCTTGTAGGTCCTGCAGCGTTTCTGCCATTATGACGATATCATCTGCGAATCGCAAGTGAGAGATGTGTTCGCCATTGATATTGATGCCACGTCCTTTCCAGTGCAGCGTCTTGAACATATCCTCCATTGCATTAGTGAACAGTTTCGGGGATATGACGTCCCCTTGTCTCACTCCTCGATGCAATGGTATGAGACGTGTTTGCTGATTCTGTACTTGGACGGACATAGTGGCGGCTTCGTAAAGACATCTCATCACTTGGATGCCAATCAACCTGGCATCGCTGCAAGGACTCCAGGACAGACCAGATTTCTATCGAGTCAAAGGCCTTCTCATAGTCCACAAATGCTAGGCACAGGGGCTGATTATACTCTTCGGTTTTCTGTATAATCTGCCGCACTGTGTGGATGTGGTCTATGGTGCCGTATCCGCTCCGAAATCCAGCCTGTTCGGGTGGTTGGAATTCGTCGAGTCTTCGCGCAAGACGGTTCGTGATCACTCTTGAGAACAGCTTATAGACGTGGCTTAGAAGCGAAATGGGTCGATAGTTCTTCAGAAGGCTTTTGTCCCCTTTCTTGAAGAACAAGACGACCACACTTCTGCTCCACGCCTCTGGAGTTCTCCTTCAAATAGGACAGCGTTAAAAAGCTTTTGGAGCTCCCTCAGTACGGGTTTGCCTCCAGCCTTTAGCAACTCTGTGGTAACGCCGTCCTCTCCAGGGGCTTTTCCATTTTTAAGCTGCCCAAGAGCAATCTCGACTTCGCCAATGCTGACTTCTGGCAGGTCTTCAGTGAAATGGCGCGTTAATGTAGCTCTAGAGTCCTCATTTGGCTTGGACATAACAAATATAAATGTGCACTCATCATTACTATAAACGCGCTCAGAGCAGTTTCGATTTCTGTATCGGACATCTTCACATTGGCGTTGACGGGATAGAACTAGTTTATTAGCCAACGTGTGTACGCCTCACCGAGTTTGCAGTCCAACGTTGGTACGAGCGTTGGGACCAACATGTGGAGCCGGCCTTAGGAGGGAAAGTGTATTGTGTCTTATTAATCTGTATTTTCTATTCATACGTAGGAATGACGTAATAGTTGAGTGAGTAATGCTCGAGATTTGTGCCCCTGACGTAATTTATACAGAACATAGTCTGTGGCCGTCTGATAGCCATTCTCTGAATTATTGTTATGCCAACACTGATTAAGAGGGACGACTGTCGTGAATTGAACTTTACTGCTTTTTATTAACATTTTTACTACACCACGTATACAATCAACATAATATTATTGTAGGGTTTGTTTTCCAAACTAGCCAGAGGGCGCTTTTAACATTCCTGGATCATGATGCCGAGTTTTCTTTGATATTTTCTACTACATAAATTGTGTAGTTACTTCTATTATCTATTAACAAACAAACTATGTATTGTGAATTGACATTATGAGTCCTTACGCTCCACTAGGCACTATTTCTTAATTTGAAACTTGTCTCGTCTTGGCAGGGCACTCCCGTGCCCCCAAATGTTTTCAATAAAAGGTACTTAATATAAACAAATATAAAAACCTTATATAAGAAACTACCTGATTCTTATTTATTGTGCATACAGTTAAAGGAAATCGAGAAAAACAAATACAAGTAGTTACCTGAATGAATGAAAAATAAATATTTCCATTTACCTTCGCCTTAGAGCTTCTGATTAGTTATTACTTTATTTTTTAAGGGGCGAAAATCATCCAATGACTTCTCTCGAGGCGAGAGGGAGTGTCAGACTCTTACTGACTAAAAACCACCCCGTTCCTACTGCTTTTCGAGCCGGAGCCCCGGTAAACCCGCTAGGTAGTCCGCAGCTTTGGAAATAGTTAGTACCTAGGTCCCATGGTGTTGATGTGATGTTCAAGACCTAACAATCAATATTTCTAGGTCAACTCTACAATGACTAAACCATGTAATCAGAACCACCCAATGAAAGGTTAATAATGTATTTACGATAACCTTGTAATTACATTGTTATTTCTTTGAAGCAAGGAACATGTTGTTTGTTGAAATTGTTATTTTATAATAGTCCGTCCGCTATTCTTATCTCTTGAAGAGCATTCTCGGAAACCGTATCTCCTGCACTCGAAAACAATTTAAAATTTCGTGCCAAGTGATGCTGTGGCTTTTCCAGACTTTTTCATTGTTTACGATCTGTTTTATCGTTTAAACAAAAGTAAATTATGTTCATTCGCTTCAATTGTTTATTTATCACTCTCTGTAGTGTTTATTTACTCTTTGTACGTATTTCATAAAGGCAATTGTAGCTCGTAATACACGTTTAAGGTAAAAATGAATGGGTAAATTAATGATTCAGTCAATGGGTTATACATTATTTATGTTTGTGACATCTGTTGTAATAAATATAAATTGTTTAATTAATCATCAATTAATTGAATAACTTTTAATACTAAATATGAGTAATTTGTTTAAATAAAATATGGTAGTTATTTAAGCTACTTAACCATGAAAAATATGGTTTTAAATTCATTCATTATTTTGTCTTCACAAAAAGTTGTTTGTGCAGTTTGATATCTATATTTCTTTAATTTCATTGTTTATGTTGAATTTGACTTGATATCTATAATATTTAATTATGTAGGTACACTGAAGTACTTCCTACTAATCCTAATAAATAAGAGAAGTCATTTTGACCCGGGATGCACTGTGTGTCACTGTCAAACATGGCGGCTTGTCAATTTTAATGACAGATGATTCATGTATTGTTTTTAACTTTTGCAGGTACGTACAAAGGACGAGATGGGCGGGTATTGGGAGCTATAACGTATATGCTAACGTAAGTAGGTACCTACAATTGAAATGTCTCTCGGTGTTTAAAAAAAACTTCTCATTGTTACGCGCGGGCGCATCATGCACCGCTCATGTTTTCCTGTGTCGCTCACAATGCTACAAACAACTATCGGACATTACTTCTATATGTGAGCCGATACAATCAACATTGCGTGCTTATCGAGCTCTCTACATTACAAATTACACACGTTCGCAATTATACTCGAAACCCGCGTCTGATTGATATCTCTCATTGTGTCTAAGCTTATACTGTAATCACCAGGATCTTTAATAACAACCTGCCTTCAAAACAAACTGAAC
The DNA here is from genome assembly GCF_023101765.2 of Spodoptera frugiperda. Taxonomy (NCBI): domain Eukaryota; kingdom Metazoa; phylum Arthropoda; class Insecta; order Lepidoptera; family Noctuidae; genus Spodoptera; species Spodoptera frugiperda. The sequence goes on from NC_064212.1 coordinate 4,781,238, forward strand.
AACGACACGAACATAACATGCGAAAATATAACTGTGCTCTTTTTTGGAGGAAATCTGTCCTTTTCGCTTTATGTTTAGAGTCCATATTTGATTCTCTATGTCCAGTGTTCGTATTTGCGTCCTATAACGTAATACTCACACATATATCGTAAGTGACCCGGTTGTGGCCACTTTAAGAATTTTGTCGACTTTGAGGCTTTCTTAACTTATAGTTTTTGTTATCACGAACATATTTCTTGTAAAAAGTAATTTAACATGTATTAACCTTGCCTAAGAAAACCCCTTTTTTAAAGAACGTCCAATATAAAAAAAACTGTATAAGAAAGAAAAAAAAAGGGAGTTTGTGCCATTTTTGGCCAGATTCGTGCCATTTGTGGCCACGGTCGTGTGCCAGTTCTGGCCATCAAAAAATACAATAAAAGTAATCAAAATTTATTAATTAAATTGGACATTTTACAAACAATGGTTTTTATTTAGTTTGGAAAATATGAAATATTATTACTTCACTTGAATTTAATTTACAAATAAAGAGATCAACATTTATATGACGTTGGTAAAGGCTGCAAAGTAAACTGACCTCCCCTTTGTGTGAAGGCAATTTATTGCATCTCTGAAAATGAAAAATATGTATTTGTTGATATGTAAAGCCAAGGAAAAAAAGCCACGATAAAATAAAGGGGAAGAAGTCGGGTGTCTGTGTACATTAGTTTTGGCCAGCCATGTGGCCAAAGATGGAGAAATTCATAATTTTGTCTCCATTAGTGGCCACCTTCTAATAACCGCACTTCAGAAACATATGGCGACAAAATAACTTTAGTTTCACTTAGACAATATATTCATCATGTAGTATTAACATAAACATCCAAACAATAAGCAAATATTTAAAAAATAAAAACCAAATCCTCACCCGCTCGCCTTAGCCTTTTTGTTAAGATCTTAACAATTTCACCCTCAACTAAAAAGAATGACTTGTTGCATCGAAGTGAAGTTTGACACATCAAAGCTGCCAACGGTATCAGTGTCTCCAATATTCAATATATTAAATACTGTACATCACAGAGTAATTTATTTGTCCATGCCTTAGTTATAAATATTTGAAGGTCCAAATGGCCACAACCGGGTCGGTGGCCACAACCGGGTCACTTGCCCTACAAACACAATATCAGTGTTATTCTACGAATGCGGAGGGCAGACAAAACATTCATTTTTCTCCCTACACCTAATCAGTTGGGTCTTGGTCCAATGTAACTAAAACCTATCGTAGAAAGGTATTATGTTACACAGTAAACTCATCTAGGCTTTGCAAATCTTTCTAATGAAAATACAAATATAATACGAACTGCTGTATTTGCGAGTTTGCTTTACGTTGAACGTAAACAAAACGAAAGTGCGTTCGGCGCTCTGATTGGCCAGTGCGAAAGAACCAACCAATCAGAGCGCCGAACGCGTTCTTGTTTCGGTTTCGTTCAACGTAAAGCTAACTCGTACTAAGGGTACTGTATCGCATTGACTACAGCACTATCGCGGACCATTTAGCAAAGACATGTTTGTGTAACAGTAGGTTCTATTATCATATTTTATCATAATTATTTATATCTAGTGCATTTAACTATTTGTGATGCGTAGTTCTAGTTACGACATATGTACGCCACGTGGCAATGGACACAGTAATTAATTCATTAATTAAAGAAAAATGTTATAAATGCCATATTAAGTATAATATACACGTCTACATTATCTCTGGACTGGATTAGAATTTACATGTTACATAGAATGTTACAATAAGAACAAAATATGCACTTGCTGTTACTTATACATATGTAGTTACCGACGTCAAATAAAACAAAGTGGGAGCACGGCAGAGGCAACAAGTCGGCTAAGTCGAAACGCCAAGTCAAAAGATTCTCAATAAAAAAAAGTTAATTTGTATCCCATTCAGTACTCAATGTTTATTTTAAAACACCAATTTGCTTATGTTACTTGACACAAAAATAACACATGACCACATAAAATAATAAACTTTGACATTTTACAAAAAAAAAGTATTGAATTTGTCTAGTTGGCTTCTCTATTGCGTATTGCGTAACAAATGATTTCGAATGCGTGCATACGATGTGTCATGTGTGTCATCTAAATAAACTAAGTTCAACCACCGAAAGTAGAAGTCCGTTGTGTTCCCAATTATGTTATCTCGTGTGCCGACGATAGACAGATGGATCTCTGTTAATTGAAAACTTCAGGCGTTAAGATTTAATTAGATTTCGAGCTTTAACTTCTTCTGATGCGCTGCTATCCCCTTAATATGTTATTTTAAGAACATTAATAACCTTTGAGGGATGTTTTATGTTATAGTTACTCGTTATTATAGATGTTTTTCCTATTGGACAAATAAGTTCATAGGACTCCCTTATTTTACTGCGACCAAGATGGCAAAACCGGGTGCTTTTTTTATAGTTGTTACTCGTGTTTGCCTACGGTTTATGGTGCATTTTATTAACGTTTTAATACGTTAAAAGTTTCATATTAACAACAGACATTAAATCTGAAATGAATCCCACAGGACCTCGGGATAATTCACTTACCATTATGCATAAAGTATTTAAATGAGAGTTTGATGAGTCCGCGACTTGTTGTCGGCTGTCGGCGCCAGACTTCATTGTAACTTTTATTAACCTTGTTCGGTGAGTGAACGAACGATCATTTATTAGTATCCATCCAGTGATTGTTAGCAGTTGCCAGCCCACATGATTATTAACAAGTCATGCCTTCTGGCTCGTTCACTGTGAAATTATCACGACCGGCGACTGCACTCGAAAGGTATTACCAAATTAGCACGTCTATAACGGTACCTGTAATGAATGGTACCCAGACAAACTAAATCTGTCTGCAGACAATTATGTAAGAGCAAAATGATTGCGATGGCAGCAGTGCTAGGATTTAGTGTGACTGTCATAACACGAGCTGCCGCTGATGAGCGTAACAGCTGAGCGTCAGCTGGCGGAGCGGCCTCGCTCTCGCAACGCTTAACTAAATATCGCCCTGTTGGCTGAGTTCATCGCCTAAACTATCCACGTTACGTAGCTACGTACGCATATTATAGACTAGGCTATTGAAGCTCCCGGCCACGGGCTGCCGAGCGCCGAGCAGACGTGCGTCCACGACAATTGAGGGGCCGCGCCGATTGGAGATCGGTTCTGGAACGTATGAGGCGCACAATCTAATGAAATTCTACGGACGTTCCATCTCAATAAGTGCTTGTTGCAATCACGAGTGCTCATTTAAAGTTTTCTTTAACATTTGTAATGCATAATGACAATATCTTTTTACATAGATGTGTCCATTTATTAAATCGACAGAATCTGGCCGTAAATTATAATTAAGATGTTTTCGTTTAAAGTATTATTTAGCCGGAAGGCGTGTCTTGCGTATGTAACTATTCATTGTATGACTAACGTTTGTGTTAGGCTGCCGGTCCGTAACGTCGGTAACTATGTATTCACCCGACTGAGATGGAAGTATGCTAAAAGTGAGTAATTAAAAGGTTGACAGCGAAGGCCGCCAGTTCCGCGTGATGTCGTAACGCTGGGCTTGCGTCGCGCACTGCGCCGGCAGCGCGGCCGCAGCGCAGGCCGCTCACCTCGCCGTCTGCGGGTCACGGCGTACCTTCGATTCCTTTCTAAAGTGCTTTCTATATCTTACACACTTGCAACGCTTCCAGGCTTCGTCTTACCTTCACGCTTTCCGCCAGTCTCATCTTTCTATTGAGCTTATCGGATTGCAATGCGAAATTGTCTGTTTAGGAGTATGTCGTATTGCATGCGGATGCAGTCCCTCTCTCTGGTCGCCGGCGGCGTCGTACCGCGGTCCAGTTATCTAGCGTAGTGTGTGTGCTGCGCATGCATTCTACATCAGCATTCCAATAGCTGCGCGTCATCCTCGATTGTGCTCCGATGCGTTAGGTATTTAGGATTCGAGCTGACTACACCGACTCCCTTTGTTCTGATGCAGTTTTGTAACACACCGAAACCGTAATAGTGACTCTAGCTTGCATTGCATTTTGCAAGATGATAAATAGCTCGAACGAAAGAATACCTATCATTATTAAAACGAAATCGAAAGTGTACGATGTTGCACAATTCTATTGTCCTCACCTCGGTGGAGTGTTATCATGTAATTCATTCGCAGTTCTCAACTCCCGTCAGAGGGGCACTTTAATTAAAGTCTATGGCGATATAAATCCTATGGCACGTCGTCGGCAGTTAGAAAGTGCGCGTGATGTAACAATGCAACGCTCCCCGAGTCTCAGCCTCGGAACGTGAACGTGATCGATCTCTTCATTCTACCACTAGTTGCGTTGCAAGATGGCTTATTTACCTATCTGTATTGTGTCCCTCCGAGTTTGAACTGGATGTTTCTCATAACATTTGTCATGGTTATAAACTTGAGCCATCTCTTCAACCGACGTTGAATAGCTGTGCATTTCGCCATATCCATAAATTGTAATAAGTACAAACGTGATGGTCCCAACACTGGTTAAATTGGTTCAATTTATAGCGAAGCGAAGGGCGTATAGATAGAACGAGGAGTGTTGTTTCGACCCACTGATCCGCATGATGCTTCGAGACTTCCGGGGTCATGGTGTAACAAAAGTCGCGCGACAGGTGACACACACGCGACTAACGCCGCATACGTACACTCACTAACCAAACACTGTTATGCTAATTACCTCTCTCGCCCCATTAATTCAATGCAGTGCAAACATAATTGATGACCAGTAATTAGTGACGACTGCTTATGATTACTAAACAAACTCTAGATCTATATTCGAAGCGTATATTTGGGTAGATAAACAAAAACAATGTAATCAATTAACACTGGCATTATTTGAGGAAATAGTGAAGAAAAACACAAATAAGTTTTCACATGGTATAAAATAATAGAAAATCGATAGAAAAGAGTTTGCCAAGTTGACAATTTTGGAAACTACGCACTACAACTACGACACGTACATTAGGTAAGCTAAACGAACGCGATAATGGTACCTGCATGCGAAATCGTTTATTCCGATGAGAGATAAGTGGTACTAGCCAAACATGGCTATTTTACAAGGCACTTACGCAATTTTTACGTCACTCTTAACACTTTTACGTCATGACTTTTCATGGTGGGTGGAGTAATTACGCGCTTAGTTAGGTGAACCAATGACGTTTATTGAAACAGGAACATGGCCGGTTGCAATTTTGTATGCTCTGTGACGGCAATATTATCAACTTGGCAATTTTTTTTGAAGTTTTTCAAAGTCATTTTTTGAAAGTAGAAAAATGTTAAGATTTTTTCTAGATACATCCATGTATGTACTTGTGGAAAAATGGAAAAAACTAAATTATATATATAAACGATAAGCACCTGCCTTATAGTAAATCTTTTAATCTGGTAAAATACCAATCGGTTCAATTAATCAAATATATCTTCATAATCTAGATATATGCCGTTTATGACATAAGTTTTATTTTGAAATCACGTAATCAGGATTAATGAAATACCTTGATAAACGCAGATAAAGAAATTAATTCTTATTTACAAATAAGTTTGTCCTTTAACATATGACATACCAACATTCATCGGTAAAAGGGATTCCCCATATTTTTGTTTAAAAAATGTTGCCTTACTCTATTTTCTCCTGTGTCGTGGGTACGTGTTTACAAATATACAATTTCACATACACATGTCCCCTAGGTCCGAAACAACAATTTGTGGATTACACAAAGAGTTGCTCCGTGCGGCAAACTATGCAGCATATAAATTACAAATAGGAAAACAGTAAAAAAGGTTCAATATTGAAACGCGACTTTATAAAATTTTGTTGGCAAAACCAGTCAGTTAAAAAAATGTTTGAATGATTGAAGTTTTAATTAGCAGACAAATATTTACTGTTAATTTGGTCAGCAAAAAAAAGAAAAAATAATGCCGACAGATTGTTCTGCAATTAACATTATTGTGCTAATTTAATTGGAAGGATTTAGGTAACAAACCTAAAGCTCGTAAGTCTGGGAGTACGGAAGTGACCGCCAAGTTGAGACAAGCGGTTATCTTTTTTCGGAATTGAAAATATTATTAGACTAAATATGTTATCACAGCGTACACACATCTTAGCGTATACACAGTAGTATAGAAATAAACAAAAATCTTAATAAAATATATCATAAGTACTCCAATATGGAGTACCAGACTAGACTAGTAAGACTGATCTACACATATATTTTTCTTTGTACAACGCTCGCATTTGCGTATGCATATTTAGAACTCAGTTATGAGAACTATCATGCCGTAATTAGCATTATTTAACATCTTAGTTTCGTTTGCGAACAAGCTTTAATAGTGATAATTGGTCACCCATCCACCTGATATCTTCAAAGAGCCATCAGACCACCACAGATGGGGCCCAGTTACGCTGACGCCTAATCTAGAGCTGCGGCCTACCTAGCTGGTTTACCGGGGCTCCGGCTCGAAAAGCAGGAGTAGGAACGGGGTGTTTGTAGTCAGTAAGAGTATGACAGTCCCTCCCGCCTCGTTTAAGGCGAGAGAAGTCATTGGATGATATTTTTAAAGGGACCCTTAAAAAATCCACCTGATATCTGAATAAGAGATTATAGATTACACCTGTACCACTAACATCCGTTGGTTTCAGACCACTTCATTAACTATGTGTTATCTTAACAAACAAACAAGATTACAAAGCCCTCCTGATGCAAGTCATCCGTTAAAACTATTTGTAATATCAATAAAAGTAAATGAACATATTAGCTTTTATTGATTTTTTATGTAAATAACACATTTAGCAATATGCGAGTTTATCGCGGGCAGATAATAATTTCGCAATAGGCTTGCTATGGGCCCACGCTTGCTATACATGATTGCGGAAAATATAATCACCGGCTTATTTACTGTAACCTAAGTTTCTACCAAAGTTGTTTTACTAATAAACGCGCTTTTTTTACTATTAAATGAAGTTCTATTATAATTTTTGTGAGACATAGTTACTAAATTACACACGACGCGGCGATTGTCGTGGAATGCTGCTCATGAATATGAGCCTCTAGCATGGCTTGAAACTACTCGACTTCCTCGTCTAACAGTTACGTGTGTAAGCCAATAACATAATAATTAAAAAATGAAGTCATAAAAAAACTCAATACATCACAAAATACGCAATAGTGTTTAATTAATCGAGAGTTGAATGATTTTCGAACATACATATGTATTATATCTAATTTAAGGTCGTTTTACGATTAAACGCTTTGAATTGCTTTATTAGTAGCACAGAATAGAACTGTTGTCAGTATAGCAATTCTCTTGTCGCAGCTTCGACCTCAATTCCAGGTCTTAAAGCATTCATGCAGACCATTTGTCAGTCTGTCTGTCTGTACGCTAACGCTAAAAGTTCATTAGTTTTTGCCCGATTTAAACACAAACTTTCACATTCGCTCCTTATAGAAGTAGATCAATAAGAGTCAGATCGTTTTATACATATGGAAAATATCATTTCGTAACGACATGGTAGACTAAAAAGCTTTTAAATAGTCTCATCGATAAGGCATTGTTGAATGCAGTAGAACAATGAGGGAAATTCACACATTATGTCAAGTTGTGGTGCGGTCTCGCAAGATGCCCGTGGCTAACAACGTTCGTGTTAAATATAATAACACTTGGTTACACAACCTGAACCCTTGCTATTTCACATACGCACACGACCAGAACATTACCACTCATACTGGTTTATAAAAAAACCGAGTGCCATTTGAAAAGGCCTCAGTAAATAGTTCTTGTAATGATATCTTCGTATACCTTTGTCAAATTGTTATCACATGTTCATCATACGTGTATGGCGAGGCCCTTGCAGTCTTTAAATTTTTGTAACCATTTAAAAGTCATTAGAATTTCTGGATGATATAACTATACCCAATCAAAATTCACGCACCTATGTCGCTCATTAAATGCAAATACTTTTCTATCATCATAGATTCATTGAATCACCACTAACTGATGTGATAAATTTCACTGAACCACGTACAAAATGACAATTTAAATGATATAACACTCTCTGGAACGAATAAACCAAAACAAACTCAGCCAAAATTGTCCCGGCAGACTATTGAATGTAAATAAGGACCTAATGATTGGCTAAATACTTCCTGCTTCACTAACTACATAGTACGAACGGTAGTACGTTTTCGGACGACGTTATAATTAATTGTCATTATAAAATTCTAAATCAAACTGGGAACATACTTGTGCGATCCGACCGACACTGGTTTATTGACATTCAGTCCGGCTACCCCAACCACACACTCAAATGAATCTTAATACTCTTTAATCGCATAGAATACAAGTCTATCTTTTGTATCAGGCTTCTTGATCGTTAACTTCACAATGACTAACAATAATAATTGTGCCAAAATTTACATCCGTAGCAGCATGTTCAAAGTCAACGGAAATCTTTTGAAATACCGAGAAAAGAAACAATGCGTGCGCGATTGTGTCTCGGGCGGCTGTTGGGGCTCTCGCTGGTGACATCATGTTCTTTGACCGGATGAATAAAACAGAAGGCGACTTGGATATCTAACTATGTGTGAAATTTAAATCAGCTTTGGCTACACGGCCTCAGCGACATGGGCCCGGCATGCATTAGCCACGACTCCACTAGCAATCGCATCTTCTAACTCTTGTTGCCGAGAGTTTTATCATCACGTATTGTAGTACACAAACGGTCGTAAAAGTTTCCGCAAGTTGACGTTAGTAATAAAGTTAAAATGCGCGAAACATTCAATTACTGCTTGTTTTTAATTTGCTAATAACAAGGGCTATGGGAATTCCGAGCTCAGCTTTCTGGCTCACGTGTGCCCGCAGGAGTACAATAGTTGGCTTGTCGAAGGTCATTGCCGCCGGGGCGTGCTCCAAGTGCGGGCCCGACCCTCCCGTGTGTGTGTCGTAATTACACCTCCTGATTACTACACCACCGGCCACTGGATAACAAGTCCGTGCGTGGCGATTCTAAGTGGAGCAGCCGGCGCACGCATTTTATTCACGAAGATAAACCATCAAAGCTTGTTTTTTCTCAAATTACGCCGTATACTCACCTATATGAGAAACGTAACGAATTGTTGTGCACGAAAGCAATTATTCTGGTGGGGACAGTGCGTTGGTTTAATTATGCTGGCGCATTACCAGTGGTGAGTTAAGTCGGCGCCGGCGCAGCGGGCGGGTGGGGGGCGCACCGTGTAATCCGCGACTGCTTTCGCGTGGGAGCTGCACCTGCCCTCGTCTCTATTTAGACGACGTACCTACAATTACGATAAATTAACATGCTTATGCGTTTTTGCTTATTGCGCATTCTCAGCACTATCACAGCTCACAGCGCGGCTGCCGCTCATTGTGAGAGGTGTAAAAGGTTTCATTGGCACGTCATAACGTGTAGAGGAGGCTGATTTGTTATCTCGGGTAGCTAGTGCTGGTAATAACACTAACAACGGAACGAATGATATTGATACACGAGGGAGTGAAATAGGTTGAATGCACGTCGACCGCACTTTATCTATGCGGTGCGGCTTCACTCCGAGAGTAACCGCAGCGCGTGCGTCGGCTTAGAGCTTTTACACACCGCGCACCGCCCGGAAATAGAACCAAATTAAACTATAATCGAGTGCCACCGTACGGTAGGGTGTCAGCCCATAAAATAAGGGACTGACATCACTACACAATTCCAGCATTATCATCTCCAATGAAGTTAACTAGAGAATAGAAAATCTGTTCAAAATCAATCAATTTGCAAGTTACTTCAAATAACTAAAAAAAAATCAGTTAAGTATTTGAAGTAATTTACGACGAACGTAGAAGGCATGGCCTAATAAAAGAATCTTCTTTGTCAGAGGTCAGGGAAATAAAATCTCAGATATCTATAGCAGTAATTATATTTAAAAAAACCCATTTTAGGCTGCAGTTAGATATGTCTTATAAATTTCGTTATCAATTAAAAAAAAGTGATTTTTTAAACATGGCAGTCGTGAGGTTATGGGTTATCAGGACATGCTAAGGTTACTGATATCAAATCAGTCGAGATATTCATTCATCCTTGTAGTACCTATTAAAACTTTTTAATAAACTGTCTATTTGATGATTTACTTATTTGGAACATTTTGGACTTTTTTTATATTTCATGGGTCGATGTCTCGATATCTCACCAGAGCACGTATGTCTATAAGCAACCTATTCACTCGGAATTTGAAGATACCCAGGTTATACCAATAGACAGTTAGACTTTTATCAATAGACAGTTTTCTGATTCTGACACACGATTTCACATCCGACTGGCTCAAGGATGCACTTTTAGTGTTAGTAATCTTATGCAATTGGCTAGACAGTTGTCAAACATTTGTGTAGCGTTGAAGTGACATTTCTATCTTGCCCTTTACATAATCCAGCCTCGGTCACTTGATAGCATCAAAAGTTTTCGCAACTATAGTTATTTATCACACTTTTAATGGAGTAACCATCGTGTTCCGCTACCTACGCACGGGTCGATGCCAACCATGAGCAATCAATGGTGGCTTCTCCTGCATGCTATTAATAATTCCTCGTGAAACAGTCTGCCGTCTCCATTCACGTCGCTTGCGTGAATGGGCTCCATTAAGGGCTGCTAAGCTAATTGACCGGCACCGCCACAATGAGGACACGCGACCTACGTACACGTACATACGTTGGAACCACAGATTGTTACCGTGGAAAACGTCATTTGTTACCAGCATACGTTGCGATTTGATTGCGTCAACGCTACGTGTACATAAATTGGCTTAAACCGCAAATGGTAAAAGATATGTTGCGGAATTTTCCCTTTGATTGCGTTACTAATTGCAATGATTGACATTTGATCTATCTGAGATCATGTCCTGTGCGGAATTACAGTTTTATTCATATCAAAATTAAGGTCTGTCTGTCTGTGATTTTAATGCCCGTTTTTTTTACATTACCTGTTTAAAAAACATACATAAAAATTACATTATCCGCATAGAAGGCCGGATTCGAAAACGAGATTTTAGTTAGTTAAATTATTTCGCACAAAAACGTTTTTTATTATGGAACAACACATCCAACAAGTGGAACGTGTGAACTATATTCAAACTAAATGTTCCAGGAACATGTTTAACAATTCAGATAAAGCATCGCCGCAGCTTTAGTAAATAGATCGAATTAGTATTTATTTATTCGCGCAGTCGATACACACGGCAGCACATATTTTATTGTGGCTAACATTATCTAGGATTCACAATCATCAAGGAACTTGGCTAAAATTGATTTGTAACTTCTCTCCCAAGCACCTCTATATGGAATGGTTGATTGAACGCTGAGCGTTACCCGCATCCAGCGGATTCTAGCCCGAATAACACTTAATTGAATAATATTATTTCCGCCGTACATGGTGACATTGTTCACTAAAAACTCAAACTCAAATCAATTTGAGGATGTAATGTTATCATTGATTTCGTAGCAATTTAAAAAGTTACCATGATTAGAAGCAAATTCATGAAAGACATCTATTAGAAACAATCTCCCGACAACACAATGTACTGTGCCCATTACTTCCCTGCAAACATGTTGAGCAGAAAATCGAGCCTTTGCAATACTCGGGATGGATTTCACAAAGGACAGGCTCTGTATGATCCACGGTGTATTTTTGTCGAGTAACAATACGAGGTGGGTTGGATCGACAGGGGGATGAGTGGGTGTCGCTATCTGGCGACGGAAAAGGCGCCGTATCCTGAAGAAGATAAGCGTCAGCCTCATCTGCCACTGCCGGCCACCGCGGCCGCTAAATGAACCATGCTTTGTTCTATAAAAATTGCGTAGATATGTTCCAATTGATGGTTTACTTTTTAATGATGAGATTGATTAGGCCTGTTGTTATTGTGGTGCTTTTAATTTTGGTAGAAAAATCAAGATAGAATTGTCTTAGATGAGTTTAGATTTTGGATAGATACGTAATTATTATTATAGGGATAAGACTGGTCATGGAAATGATTTTTAATTTCTAATTCTTTGCCCAAAAATCTAGCAAACAGATCCCACAAAGCCAAAAACACTAATCTGCTTTATCCATCATAGAATGTACAGATAAGTTAGTTTCCCGTCCGCTAGTGGACAAATTCCGCGAAATCTCTCATTTGTTTTTGATTCAATTTATCTTGCACATGTTACCAAAGCATTGGCCAGCACTGACAGTTTATCCGGAGCTAGTAGGTACCTACAGGATATACAAAACGCGATAAATGACGTGTCCAAATTCAGCGTCGAAAATCAATTTGGAAATCCAAAACAAATTCAATTGTGTTTTGTGAATGGCCAAAACTGAATGGTTATTGAATGGGGCCTCCGATAGTTGGTTGTAAATTTTTCCTCATGATATGGATTCGTTCACTAATCGCTTCCACTACGTGGCGCGCATTATCTCTGTTTTGTACTGAATAATATAAACATTATGGACCAATGATTCGTGTTTCCATGCCGATTGAGATTAAAAATGTCGGTGTATCCGGTGATAATCGTTTCAAGAAAATACAGTATCATTAGTATGAGTTTGCTTTACGTTTAACGAAATCGAAACGAGAGCGCGTTCGTCGCTCTGATTGGCCGGCTCGAATGTACTAACCAATCACAGCGCCGAACGTTCTAAGCCCTCTGGTTATATATCGAGATCAAATAAAGTAATTATTGAGCTGATACAGCGGAATATTTTCAAATGCAAATGTAGGTAAGTTTTATTGTTCTTCCAATGTTCTAGAAAATTGAAATCAATGGATATTATACCACAATGGCATGTGAAAATAGCATATAATCGTACACCTAATCGATTTTATTATGATACTGTAATGCTCGTATTTGTATAAATAAGTAGGTAAAGGGGGTAACGTCTATGGGATAGTTAGGTACTTCTGCATTCACATGTATCTTTATTGATTTTAATATAAAAATAAGTCGGGTTTTCCTTCCTGACGCTATAACTCCAGAACGCACGAACCGATTTCCATGGTTTTGCATTCGTTGGAAAGGTCTCGGGCTCCGTGAGGTTTATAGCTAAGAAAATTCAAATAATTCAAAAGTCCAAATTCTGCCACAAGTCATTATTGTACGCGGACGAAGTCGCGGGTAACTGCTAGTTGATTTTAAAAGCCTTATCCTTCGCTCCATCAGGCACATATTCAAACAAAATAGCATCTACTACCGACTGATATTTCGTACACGTTTGTATGGCCATCGTCCGAATCATCATCATCATCCCATGACGTCGTCCACTGTCCTGACGCCCGTCTACTGCTGGACATAGGCCTCTTCTTGTGCGAATATGTATTTCAAAAGTCTGAAAATTCAAGTAAAGCTCGTAGAATGTTATTGTTTACGCTTAGTTATGCTTTAAACTGAATGCGCATTATACCATACAATGATTGAGCCTTTCCCAAAATTTTATAATGATGATGAGAATGTAAAATAACTCGAAAATGACAGCCAAACAATGCCTAACATACTGTGATTACATCAACCAGACGGTTTCCATTTTTCAATCCTGCAAAATGCACGTCAACCCACCTCAAAACTGTCAAAATTTCATTTTAAATTTCAACTTTATTACAAAAGGGGAAGGTTGGAAATTAAATGAACAAAGGCAGGGTAGCTTGATTTGCTGCTGTCTGGACAAGGAAAACAATAAGTTAATCAAATCTGATATATTTTTTTGTCTGAACGGCAATGATTGGGCAGCTAATTCTATTGTGTTCTGATTTAGCCATTTTTGTGCCAAGCTTGTTATTTTTTGCGGAATAGAAATCGGATTTCAAAATGCATTACTAATCTTCATCCTTTTGGGTTTTTTGGAAATCTGTTAATTTAAGTCTTACCAAACATTACATTTTGCGTATTGTGTAATAGGTACTAATCTTATATATTCATTAAAGGTTCTTAATGTCACATCGCTACCTAACAGGAAAAAATACAAACATTTATTTCACATTACCAATTTTCAGAAAATGTACAGGATAAGAATAAATAATTCAACAGTTTTCCTAATTTATTACATTTCCTTTAAATTCGACGTTAGTCAGAAACTGTGCCAGTACCTACTTGTAATATCACTTTTTTGATAACTGTAGCAATTTTTGCAAATTATAAATCACAATCACAATATCCAAGCAAGTGGAATCGCGGGCAAGAGCTAGCAATATATAAAACTAGGTACGTACAATGCTAATGACATTTTTTCACATTGGCTCGTATGTGATTGCGTGTGCGCATACCATACTGCACATTGTAAATAATGTATGCGGCATAGTTCGTGCTCCATTTACGTTATCACGGCGGTAAATTAAAATTATGCTTGTTATTTACGACATGTGTGAGATTGCCAATAGATAGTTGAATGGTGCACGCGTTTGTCCATTTGACTATTAAGTCATTCATTACTTATCATTTTAATTCATGACCCTTCTCCAGCCATTCTCGTGCTCTAATACATTCATGTTATTATCTTCCTTACCCCCAATTAAACCTTTGATTATATCAACTCTATTGTGAAATGGTTCCAACAACTGATAAAGATTATTTGTCTCATATTCTCCGCACGCATCCATGTCGTAATAAATGATTACATAGTGTTTACAAAATGGCGATATGGTTATCCCACGGCGGCAATATGTGTCATCGTTTCAATCATTATAAATGTGGAATGATTCTGTGCAAACGACCGTTACTCGTATTCACATGTATAATGTAGTTTGTGCGTCTGTATGAGCACACAATGTTAGTGTGAACAGCATTTGCTTGATTGTTATTCAGTTCAGCTGCCGAGCGAGACATGATGCCGGGCGACGCTACTCGCGACGATCGAATCGTGGCTTCTAGTGCACGAATGATTCGGAGGTCGATGTACGACCCCTCCCCACCAGCCGATAGTCAAGCTTTGCCCATATCTAGTGGCTAAAATTAAATTATTATGATGACTTTATCATCCCGCCACAGATTACACACAATACTTAACCCAAAATGTTCTCTTAAAGCGGCTCAGATTATTGATTTTCATTCGACATTCGCACTGATTTAATTTTCTGATATGAAACTGAATCATATAAGAATTTTAATAAAATTGAATCAAAACGGTTGTTACTTACTTTCACGTTTTGAGACACGTGATCGACGTATTTTCCAGTGAGGCAGTTTACGTTTTCACTAAATAAATGTGTGTTTTTTCCAAAGAGTACGACTATCGAATATCGACACCCACTGTTATGCATGCGCCGACTCTCGCTCTATTGATTTTGTTAGAAATCGAGCTGCAAATTGTTCATTCATTGCTATGCACTTCAAACAATTTTATCATTGCTATTATTAGCAGGATCTCAACAGTTTACAGTGTAACGTATCAGAATCACACAATAGTAGACTAAATACAAATGAATGATATTATAGTAGTAATTATTTCATTCATAACTTTAATCGCTTTGCTATTGCTGTCAAGAATATGTCGATTTGTTTACCCACTTCGATGATAATTACACAGATTAGGAATGGAGTACGGCACCGAAATAACTTTATGCCACAGCTGTAGTAAGACTATTAAACTACTTGAAAATTGCGCGAAGTTGTTGACATTTGGCATTTTACTATGGGAATTAACATCTTGTCGCATTGTGTGGCGATGTAAAGGCCGTCTGTGTTCTCCGTCTGTGAAAATTAAGAATGGTATGTTTAGCTTTACCGTTCGAATGTGGTTTTACCAGTTACGTCAGTATCTTAACCCCAATGTGACATAACTATCAAACAATTATCAGTTTATTCATATCTCGTGTAGTAACAAATACAGGACGTAACGTTTTTGGATATTTGTGAACTCTAACCTTTGCTGTGATTAGAGTATTAAACTTACATTTTTTCCTCCTTCAAATTTATTATTTCGAAATATCACTTTGTTTAAAGATGTTGAACACGAACTTGTGAACCCGAAAATTAAAAACAAAAAACTTTTTAAATAGATTGCAAAATGGCGGTCTTGTTTTAGAAACTCTTTTGCAAAAAACTGCTTTGTTGCCATGTGAGATAATCTGTTCGACTTTAGAACGTGCATTCAAATTTAGGAATGGCGGCAAGCTAAAAGCTTTGGATGTAAAACAAAAGGAGTCGTCAGCGTCAGTTTGTCACCAGAGGCCCTGGGCCTTCTAAATGACAGGCTTATGACTCACCAACAGGTCTACCTTCCTTGTTAGGCTCTAAAGCTACTTTCTGTACGTACGTCATTATGTCCATTTTGTTGTGCAAATTTAAATATTCACAGAATTCGTAGAAATACGCGTGTCTACGCGGCCCTGTTGCTAACTAACTGTCAGGATACGCCGGTTTTTAATGATCTCCGTTTTATATAAACCCAATACCTACTCTTTAGTCAGTTTCTAAAATAAAAAGACATATAATTTCAAAATCATTACTTATAAGGTTCTTATTATAAGGTTCAATGGTAACTTAAGTTCATAAAACAACAGTAAACTTGTTTTGTTCGCTACCATGCTTATTTTTGATGACAGTGTCTGTTGAGTAACACAAACGAGTTTAGTTTTAATATTTGTTCCTGAAAATTTAACTAGGTGTCATGATTGTTTTTGGTTGTCATTGTAACTGTGTCATTCTTGCTATATATATCTTTATTATAATAAAACGTTCTTTTTAGATATTAATACTGTTGTTTATTAAGAAATACTCCGTAATCTAACAGGTTATGGGCCCAGGAGGTTCTGTAATTGATATCTAAAAGAAAATAGCAAAGAAAAAGTTACAATCGTATTTTGAGAAATAATCTCAAAATGGAGTCCACGCGATCTATGAACATGGATAAATTTGACGGAAATAACTTCAGACAATGGAAGTTTCAGATAAAATGTGCCTTGAAAGCAAAAGGGATAGATATTTCAGTGCCCAAACCGTCTGAAAATAGTGTTGAATGGACAAAGAACGATGGCATGGCGATGTTCATCATTACATCTTCGATGGAACTCAAGCAAATCACTCTAGTGGAAAATTGTGAAACAGCTCAGGAAATTATGACGAAACTAGAATCTATATATGAACAAAAGAGTGAGTTATGTAAAATGATAATCCATGAAAAATTTTATCAGTACAAAATGTCACCGACTGACAGCGTAGCTCAACATATTTCGAAAGTGGAATCGTTAGCCAAGCAGTTGAAAGAAAGTGGTGAAAATGTCAGTGAAATGGCTGTGATTACAAAAATACTTGGAACACTGCCACAAAAGTACAGATCACTTCGTCAAGCATGGATGTCATTGGATCCAAAACAACAAACTCTTATCAATCTCACTGCACGATTGTTAGATGAAGAAGCTAGTTTGCAATGTGAAGAAGAGCAAGAAACTGCTCTCCTCGTGGCCAACAAAAGTTGGAAGAAGAGCTCTAAACAAAGTGAGCCAAATAAAAATGCTTGTAGTTCGAATCAGAATAATAACACTAAACATAGGTTTGAATGTTACAATTGTGGAAAACGAGGACATTTTTCTCGAGAATGTCGTTATCCAAAGAAATCCAAGAACAGAAAACCTCAACAAGAAGGTGCAAATATGTTAGCGTTCAATGTAGAAGAAAGTTTACATGAAGCTGAACAGAATGTTTGGATTTTAGATAGTGGTGCCTCCGCACATATGACCTACAGAAAGGAGTTCTTTGCAGAACTATTTGAATGCAATCAGAAATCATTGACATTAGGAAACAAGCAATCAGTGGAAGTAGCTGGTATAGGCAAGGTATTAATAAAGAGATATGTCAATGGACAGTGGGAGACTAGTGAACTACATGATGTATTGTATGTTCCGAATTTGCGACGAAATCTATTCTCTGAGGGTGTGATTATGCGAAAATCTTACACCATTGTTAAGAAAGACTCCAATGCATTCATTTACAAAGATAATAAGTTAGTATTGTATGCAACAATGACTGAAAATAATCTATATGAATTGAAAATAAAAGCTGTAATCTCAGATACATGTAACTTGGTACAAAATGATAAAAGTAACATGAAAATTTGGCACGAAAGATTGGGACATATTAACATACAAAATATCAGGAATATGAGTGCTGAAAATACAGTAGAAGGCTTGAATTTTGACAACAATGATAAAGCTGATTTTGTCTGTGAAGCATGTGCCTATGGAAAGCAGAGCAGATTTAGATTTCACAAATCTGTAAGAGGAGAACTACAGCCAGGCGACCTTATATATAGTGATGTCTGTGGTCCAATGAGTCATACATCTGTTCAAGGTGCAAGATACTTTGTATTGTTCAAGGATGCTGCAACAAGCTTCAGGCATGTATATTTTATAAAGCATAAAAGTGATGTAATTGATATATTCAAGAAATATAATGCTATTATCAAAAATAAATACATGCATAGTATCAAAATATTGCATACTGATAACGGAAGAGAGTATGTAAATAAATCCTTCAAAGAGTATCTTAGCAAAGAAGGTATAGTTCATGAGTGTACTGCACCTTATACACCTGAACAAAATGGGCGTGCTGAAAGAGAGAACCGTACCATTGTAGAGAGTGCACGTTCCATGTTGTATGCAAGAGATGTGTTACTGGAATTATGGGCAGAAGCTGTGAATTGTGCAGTTTATTTATTAAACAGAACTTCTTCCAGCCAGACTCCAAAGAAAACACCATATGAACTATGGAATGGCATCAAACCTGATGTAGGCCATGTGAAGGTATTTGGAAGCATTGGTTATGTCCATATTCCTGATCAACTAAGAACAAAACTTGATAAGAAGAGTGAGAAAATGATACTAGTTGGGTATGATAACAACAATTATAGAATGTTCAATCCAGAAACCAAGAAGATTAAAATATCTAGAAATGTTATTTTTGAAGAACATAATGTTCCAGAGAGAAGGAAAAATATTACGCAAATATATATTGATGATGAAGAGAAGACATTAGAACAAGAAAATCAAATGCAAGAAAACAATCTAGAGAATACTCATTTAGAAATATCATCATCAGAGAATGACAATAGCATGTTGAGTTGTAGTAGTAGTAGTGACCCTACATATAAACCGTCTCAAGAATTAGATGATGATTTAATTTCAAGGAATATAAATTTGAGACCTAGAATTAATAGAAGATTTGAAGCAAATCTTGTTGAACTGTCACTGCCTCAGACATACGCTGAAGCAATGAAGAGTCCACAAAGAAATGACTGGTTGAAAGCTATTGATGAAGAACTGCTTGCGCATGAAGAAAATAATACTTGGACTCCAGTCGAGAGGTCTGGTCAACATACACTTACTACTAAGTGGGTTTTTGCAATTAAAAAGGAGAAAATGATCAGGTAAGACGATTCAAAGCTCGTTTATGCGCACGAGGTTTTAATCAAGTTAAAGGTATAGATTATCAAGAAATATTCTCTCCAACAACGAGATACGATTCTATAAGAATTGTTCTTTCTATTGCAGCTAAATATAAATTAGAAATTGAACAATTTGATGTAAAAACTGCTTTTTTGAATGGGTACTTGGATGAGGATATTTTTATAGAAGTACCAGAAGGAATTACATTTAAAAATGATTGTATTTTAAAACTTAATAAATCATTGTATGGTCTGAAACAGGCATCGCGTTGTTGGAATAGAAGATTCACAGAATTTTTGGTTAAGTATGGTTTTGTGCAATCTCAGGCTGACTGTTGTGTTTATGTTGGTATTTTCAATGGGGTAAAAGTAATTCTAATAATTTATGTTGATGATGTACTTTTAGTTTCTTCTAGTTCCTCAATGATTAAAATAATTATGAAAGATTTGAAACAAGAATTTAAAATAAGGGAACTAAAATTGAAATATTTTGTGGGAATGGAAATAGAGAGAGTAAATAATAGTATCTATATTTGTCAAAGGGATTACATAGAACAAATAATAGAGAAGTTTTGTATGAGTAATTCAAATCCTGTCAATACCCCGGCAGATGTAAATGTTGTTATTTCAAAGAAAGTTGATGAAGATATTGTTAATTTTCCATACAGGGAAGCTATAGGCTCCTTATTGTTTTTAAGTTCTGTTTCAAGGCCTGACATTTCTTTTGCTGTAAATGTTTTGAGCAGATATGTAAACAATCCAAGTCAGCAACATGTAAATGCACTTAAACGTATTATTAGATACCTAATAAATACTAAGGACTTATGTATAACTTATGGAGGAAGTAGTGATCTTACTGGCTATTCAGATTCAGATTTTGCAGGCGATATTGATACGCGTAAGTCTACTACGGGTTACATTTTCATTTTGAATGGGGGACCAATAACGTGGTGTAGCCAGAAACAAAAGACTACTGCTCTCTCCACGACAGAAGCAGAATTTGTAGCTGCATGTGAGGCTGCAAAGGAGATATTGTGGTTAAAACAATTATTGTTGGATTTAGGTGAAAATATTATATCTGTGCCATTGTATGTTGATAACCAGAGTGCGATCAAGCTGATCAATAATCCTGTTTATCACAAGAAAACTAAACACATAGATATAAAGTTTAATTTTATAAGAGAAAAGGTTGAGGTTGGTGTAATTAAGATAAATTATATTCCTAGTAATAGTCAATTGGCTGACATATTGACTAAAGCATTACCAACTCAATCTTTTACCTATTTAAGAGATCAGATTTTGTTTTCTTTTCCCACTGTTTGATATGTGAGTTTCAGTGGGAGATTTATTTTTTATTGTAGTTAAATTTTAGGGGGAGTGTTGAGTAACACAAATGAGTTTAGTTTTAATATTTGTTCCTGAAAATTTAACTAGGTGTCATGATTGTTTTTGGTTGTCATTGTAACTGTGTCATTCTTGCTATATATATCTTTATTATAATAAAACGTTCTTTTTAGATATTAATACTGTTGTTTATTAAGAAATACTCCGTAATCTAACAGTGTCTACTGGTAAGTAGTACTAGGTGCTATATCTCATAAAATTTCCAAAAACTAGACCTACAAGTTGCTACTTTAGGAGTCTAGACACCTACTTAACAGGATATTACTCAAAATTATAATATTCGATTCACATTTCATTATGGATATGGTTTTTCAAAATGGAAGCGGTGTCCTGAAATGGTCGATCATAAATTAAAACCTGTCGTTGACCATACTCCTTGCATTCAATATTCATTTACATATTAACTTAAAATACAGGATCTATGAATGTTCAATAATATTTTTAACTGAGGTTTTTTAATTGTTTTTCCTGTTTCGGTTACTTTGTAGCAATAGTATTGTAACTGTAGATCTAGATAAAGGGTAAAACGGTAAACCGAATGTCTTTGCCCACAGTAAAGTTTTAATTGTAAATATGTTCTCTCTCATTTTAAAGCAAAGAAATAACGAATGCGGACTGATAGCTAAACAATGTAGTCAAGAACTGTAGCTAGAATATTTTCTACGTTGTCAGGCGTGGCGTGGTTATTTACTATACATATACATACAATAAGACCAGGCGTCGCCTACTATTGGCCTCGATCCAGGAATAGGTCCATCCACAGTTCAAGTGTACTCCATTTCCGATGAATAGTTTTACGCCCGCCCGTTAGTCGGCACTATTTTGTAATGCAGTTGTACGATAGTGTCTATATTTAAGTTAATTTTGAACTGCACCAAACCTAGTCCGCTATTGATTTTGTCTCGGAGTACAGTTCTCAATGTTATGTAACAAGTTCTATTACTCGTACTAGTGCCGGTTATTTACTAAAGTTGGTTCAATAATATCAGAAATTGCTGAAAGTAGCGTGGCAGTTCGTCGTTCGATATTTCTTAGAAATATACAATTTCTATTGGAATTGTATAAATAAAGTTCTCTTTGCCACAAATAGTGCTTTAGTTTCTTTCAATAATTCCCTCGTTTCGACTTATTACTTATGAAGCATAGCAACCTACCTCCAGTTTACTTTGAGGACGAGGCTTGACATTTAAATGTCTTCAAACTTTTAAGCTTGACTTATATTTCGAAGACGTCGTTTTCAGAAACGTTCTGTGTAATTTATTTTGACAAGCATTTGCATATAGATTAGTGAAATATTCCCCTAGATCGTAGTGTAGGTGTCGGTGGTAATAAGGTTTAATTTTTCATAAAAACATTGTTGAGTTTGGGCGGGGAGTGCGTCATTGCGTGGGCGCCGCCGCCTGCCGGGCGTAGGGCGGGCGCCGGTCGCCACAGCCTCCATAATCCATACCCCTTTTTTGTTCCTCTTTGTTCAGCTTCAAACACCACAAGTCGTTACACCTACATATTAAAAGGTAATAAGTAATAGTGCCACAGATGGCTGTAGGCTCAGAAAAAGTGAAATATTTCGAGACATATTTGTCTAATGATCTTAAAAGCTTAGTCATACATAAGTGGTCAATCTGCCCACCGCCAGGCATTTTATATTGATGACTAACGTTTAAATAATTATGATAATGTATCGTAACTACAAATACAGAGGGTACCTAATGCCTTGTTTACGTCGCTGAGGGAATAATCCGTATCAAAGTGGGCGTATAATGCAGATTACTGAATAAATAAACAGTATTGATTTATTTTGTTAAATGAACGTCATAATTATCGTGGTTAATAATTGGTATCTTTATGATCCGGTCACGCTCGGTTGGTTTGTTTTGCTAAAACATTTTACAAAAAATCTCTTTGCAATAGCAACAGGTAAACGTGTAGTTATTTTATTGAAGTACATTATAATACATGTAGTCGCCGGCACGCTGGCACGGGTACCGATTATAGTCTGTGTTTTGTATAGAAAGTTGTTATTGTTTCCATGTTGACGTGTAGATAATACTTCTAAAAGCTTTATGGGCCGGCTAGACCGTGCGTGGGAGGTGACGCGTAGGCACTCAGTTGTGCGAAAAATTACCCATACGGTAAGGTAACCAACCTTTTTGTTCCGAGTATAATACGCCTCCGAACCGGCGCTAAGTGACAACTGACAAGTAATATCAACATTGCTGTCTATAAAAGTATTGCGAATGAAAAATGTATTGTAACAATGTTATGATCATATGATCGGTTCGTCGAAACACTTTGCAGCGTTGATAAACGAAGATGTCGAGAATTAATAGCGGGTAGCGGTTACTTTGTCAACGTAAGACTTATGATTTATTATATTGTTTGTTCTGCATAAATGATTTAAACAAGTGCTGAGAAAGAATACCTGTTGATTGGATAGTTAGGACAAGCTGGGCGACTTGGAAGCAAGCTAGTGATGCTGGCTGGGTCATGATACCACCAATGTTGTGCGCTCAAGACTCAGCCCGCTACGTTGCGTGTAAACAGGATTTTGTTGAGTCTGTATACTTATACAAGTGTGTCGTTAATAATCGCATCTCCTCATACATTGTGTACAGACCGCGGCTAGCGTGCGGGTGTACCAATCATAACAGGCAGTTCTCGCTACCGGCCTCACTCCACTCCACATTTGCTATGTAAATTAATTCTCGGAACGTCTCTGCCGTTCGCAGTTCGAGACGCACTCGATTCTTCCTTTTGCAATCCTCGATATTTGGGAATCCCGACTGGGAATGTTTAACGGTCGCTGCAACCTTCGTTCATGTGTTTGTTAGTTAACTAATGACTTCGAAGTTAAACTTGGCGTTTGAGATTAGGTATCAACTAAACTAATGGATAAGATTTTTCGCGACCAACACAAAGACACAACCTGTGTGGTGTTGTGACTGTGACAAATATACAACTGTTTGCAAGACAAAGAACGTGGATATGTCACAGTCAGTCGTACACTGACCTAGGCGTAGTACCTACTGCCTAATAGTCAATACGTGCCAACACCAAGTAAGATCTCTACCTCTACGTGCCCCATGCATAACGGCACACTATGCTTAACAATTCACTATCCACTTGTCTCAGGTTTATTGATCTTTACGAATAGACTAAGCAAAAGTTTCTCCTCTAAATTCGGTGTGAAATAAATTAATTAACACAACTATTGTCAGTCTACCAATGCAATTTGACACAAAATGAACACAATTCCTTTGTGAGTCAGACGTGCGAATTGCACATACATTGAATATCAATAAGTTTACAGTAGTTCCGTTTTACCAATACGGGCGACGCTCGAATATTTTTAGAGCTAATATTGTACCGACGTATTGTGTTTAGTCAAACCTGATTAAATGTAGACAAGCCTTAATTTTATGTTAGACTAACACCTCGGGTAATGAATATTGAAGATGTAAAACTATACGATACAGTCATTCGATGACTGTGAAATCCGTAACAAAGCAATTAATCAGGAAAACCACAAATAATAAGTTACTAAACACAGTTGCCACCGCAAGATAGGCCAGTACGGAGATAAATCATGGTCCATGTTCACGTACTGGCATGTTAAGAGGAAAATCTGATAGCAACTTGTTGTTTCTTTGGCGGAGCTGGTTTTTATCGTAAATTATAATTGTTGTCGGATCGATAGACGACGTGAGTGCACGTGCGTCAGCGGCGAGATTACGCTTCGTTTCAATTACCCACACACCGATACGAAAATCATAAAAATGTATTCGCAAAATTGGCTCTGTACTAACGTGAAATCGATGGAACCTGACGTCGGAAATGCTGACTATTGACGGCAGAGACCGACATACATATTATATCAGCTTTCTAAGCTTGACTCATTGATTTGTTATTGTTAGACATCATTAACATACGCCCAGCAGTGGCGCTATAAATAGGAGCTAAGCAACAACTAAGACGTAATTATAGCAAGTTATGACGTGGCATAATAAGCGAGGGCTGAGGGCATCGAGCGTATGGTCGGCCGTGACCCTGGCGGGCACCTCCACGGAGGCAAGCGGCTCATCTGTAGGCACGACCCTATTTACATAACAACGCACGTAGGATCCGGCGTTAATAGCGAACGCCACGCCAGCGCCACGCCATCACCTCCCTGCATTTATTCAATTGAACAAGATCGAGAGCAATAGATGAACGACTTGAGAATTCAGGGGGACGGGAAATTGTCTGCTGCGACGTTGTATTTGTTTACGAGTTACTCGCTGGCCGTCTGAGGCGGAATCTACTGGCCACGAGTGCTTTATCACGTTGCTGGTCTCGACACTATGACGCAACTAGGTCTATACTAGTTAGAATATTTTCGTGAAATATCTTCAAAAGTCCCGCAGGTATCTATTTTCGAAGTTTAAGGTGTATTTTTATGATACGAGCTAGTTTATGAGTCAGTTGTTTAGCTAGCCGCATGCGCAGCTGGGATCGCGAGGAAGTGTGCTTCTCACAACACTAGCTAAGCTATAGTACTAATATTCATATGTGCAAGGCTCAAGGTTGGCTGCGTCAGCCAGCTGTACTATTCGGCTGCGAATTATAATCATATCGAATTAGTTAAGAATGCATGTGTGGTTCGGTCGCGGTACGAGTCAAGGCTGTCTCGATAACGCAAACGATCAATTAACGGCTATGCTTCCTGCCATATTGGTTTAATAAAATATTTGAATGTTCGTGGTCTGGCTGAACGGGTGAATGAGAGGTGAATAATATAATGGAATTTTAAACATTTAAAGCGAAGTTGGTGGCTGAATAGAAATACCTTATTATGAGTCCTTGAATGGCTTTAAAGAGAAATATAGAAGGTGAATGATTGCGGAAGGTGTGTGAAGGGAATAATTATGTGTCAATTGATGATTGAATGGCTGGGAACGTGTAGTAGTAGCCTCGGATTATCTATGGAGTCTAAAAAAGCGGTATGACGTTGTTATGGTCATAAAGTTCCGATGTTGTTACACTACTATCTATTGAATAATTAGGGCAGCAAGCATCGTACCGTGAACTGTACGCTTAGTACGAGTTTGCTTTACGTTGAACGAAAACAAAACGACAACGCGTTCGGCGCTCTGATTGGTTGATTCTCTCACACTGGCCAATCAGCGCGCCGTACGCGCTCTCGTTTGATGTAAAGGAAATTCGTACTAAGGGTACTGAACAGTATTTCATCATAGCGTTGTTATCGCCGTATCATATTGCTAGGGGATTTACCTGTACATAAATATGTTCTATACGTAGCAAAATACTATAAGGTAACCATTATACCTATTGGTATCGGCTTTTTGCTTACGACAAAAAATTTGAGAACTTAACGTCTGAGAATAACAAGCAATAATTATGATGAAATTGTCACTATGGAGCAGTGTGGTCCATATCGCTAGATGTCATCAAAAATCAGATCATCTTAAATTATTTTTGCTTTGGTATTTTGAAGAACGAAAGTGTCAATAGGGCTTATGTATCCTCAGCTACGGACTACCCTAGAGTTGCGGATAAGCTAGTGGGTTTTTGGTGCTCCAACTCGAACAGCAGAAGTAGGAACGGGGTGGTTTTTAGTCAGTAAGATTTTAACACTCCCTCTCGTCTTACCCAAGGCGGGAGAACTTATTACCCCCTTAAAAAGGGCATATTTATGACATAAATGGATAAACAAACATGTTGTACAGTTCCCTGTATACATAGAATATTGTTTGGGTATTTATCGTAAAACATAGGTATCATAAAACGTTTTTTTTTCCTATAAATGCATAAGTAGGTAACCAAAGTAATAATTAGTGCGGGATTCCGTTCCCGCATTAATATCCTCATTGAAATAATATCAACCACGTAAACTGCGATAATGAGCATTTAGTTCAGTATCAATTAAAGTGCCTTTTGTATGTCAATGTTTCTTGGAAATTTTAATCGATTTCGGTTCAAAAATAATGAGGAAAATATTACTGTTCCTATTGAAAATAAATACTTAGGTATCTAAGTACAAAAAGTCAGTGCCCACACTTTGTGAACTTATTGTTCTAAATATAACCCGCGTCCATTGTCATCGAAGATATATCTGATCCGACATAAATCCTGCCGTCCCTTACCAAAGATATAATACGTGTCTTATCATCCTAATCAGTTCACCTTTACAAACACAAAACCACACTTTCGGCATTGGAAAACAAATAACAAAATGTTGAACTTGATCTGACATTTCCTGTTAGGGCCGAACACCCCAGTAAAATATCGCTTGCAATAAAATACATTTAACGATGAGCCATACATCAGATTCAATGTCTCAGGTACTAGGCGCGCATAAATACCAAGTAGTAGTTTACTCCAGTAGGTACATTGTAGAGCTATGTAGCGTGTAATTGTCCAACGGAAATGCAAAGGTTTCTATTACACAGTTATCAAACGCACACAGATAACTATTGAGTTGCATGTCGTGTCGTGCCGGGTGATAAGAAATAAAATGTTTGTTATCATTTAATCATCTATGTCCGTTATAGCCACGGGGAAGGTTTAATCTTTCCTCCGGCTCAGTCGTGAATAAATAATAGAGGAAAACGGCATATTTCAATTCCACCTAAAAAGTTCCATGGTGCCAAAGACTTTACTTTCCTTTTAAAAGATAAATTAATTGGTTCTTATTGAATGTTTAAGAGGATTAAAACTGAAATGAAGTTATCATTTCTCTTTTAATTTTCTACTTTGTGAAGATTGGCTGCGTCTGCTTTCAGTACTTTCAGGCTATAAGAGGGCAAACGGATGAAACTTTCTTTTCGAAATTAAAAATTGATTTAGTTTAGACTACTTTTACTTATAAAAGGTGCGATATTAAATAGGATACGTAATTTTTTTGATAGGAAATTAAAATTTTTGATTATTTCAATCAATCATTATGCTGATATGCAATGCATCAAAATGTTTATTTATCTAAGGTAGTGACAGATAAATGGAGGTAATTTGGAACTCAATTACCAAGTCGTGTACTTATACTTAGGTCCGTACCTAACTACCTATTAATAATTAACGTGCGGCATGTACGTTCAGTAATGTACAACTACACATACATACGAAGGCATCTAAGTAATTTTCCACTTAAAATTAAATTCGACTTTATGTTGCTGTGCGAATTACGGCAGTTCGTTGAAAAATCTGGTTGATCTCTTGACGTCATACAAAAACAGTGTAGTGTACAGTTGTACTATATGTATTTGGAGGAAAATCGGTGACTTTGGAACCGTCATACGTAATTTTCAACCTATTTCGTTTTCCTGTCCGTGAGTGATGTGCCTGTTTATGAATGACCATGATGGGGCCAGGGACTAAAACCTAATACCTATTTACCTATAGCGAGCAACAAATTGGATACCTAGTTCTTTCGTACCGTGATCGTTAATGCCAGGATAAAGTTTGCATGAAAGGAAAAACATGGGGAAAATCGGGAAAGTATATTCGTATGAAGCACCCGCTCGCCTTGTGTAAGATCTTAAGACTTGTTGCATCGAAGTGAAGTTTGACCCATCAAAGTGTACGCTAGCACTTAATATTTAAATTAAATGAGGGTATCAAACCGTCGCGTGACGTTTGAACACAAAGTTATTAATATAATTGATAATTAATTTATTTATAGGCGTGATTGCAATGACACATAGTTAAACAATAAATAACGTTTGCCTAATGACATATTGTAACAGTTTACAACAGTGCAACTGGGCGACCACAATGTGCCCTGCCACGCACATGAATGACTCCACATTTTGTTGATTTGGTGACTCAACTGTGCACGCCACGCAGCTACAGTCGACTCATTCATACGTTCACACAAAACCTTAACAATTAGTCAAACAAATATTAAAAGGATCAAGTTACTTATGTATGTATGTGTGGGAAATACACGTTACCGTGAAGTGAATATTTGCGCGCGATTGTCACGGAATTAGCGCTAATTATTCTAGTGACGTAAATAAATATAGCTACGCTAAGTTTATATTTAGATTGTTTAAATTACTCAGTATAAAAAAAACAAAGTTGTATCACACAGGTGTGCTCCCAGTACATTACTAGTCGAAAGCTATTTTTTCCACTTTGATCGTGCTGTTCAATAATCCTTCAGTTGATAGCTACGAGGAAAAATGTTTCTTTGAAATCCGATACGTAAATGGAAATACACAAACAAAAATGTACCTATATCGTAATTTATGTAAAATGAGCATCAATTTACTTACGTTCATTCGACGAAGCAGAAGGCGTATAAGAAATCGACTTTTTGCTGCGATTACCTAATTTCAGGGTTCTGTCAGCACGACGCCGCGTTGTTTTGTTAGAAAACACCGAATAATTTGCGTAAGCAATTGCTCTTTAGTTAGTGAAGTATAAATATAAATTAGTGAAAATGTGCTAATTAAAAAAAATACAGAAATGCTGCAATATTTGAGGCGCGGAGATTAAACAACTTTTTTATAACGGCTAGGCTATGAGCGTTGGTTTCAAGGAGCTCGGCTCATGCCACAATCACTGACACAGATTGCGGGCTCATCCACGCAGAACTCGTGAGGTTCCATGACAGCACCCCATTTAAAAGGCAAATACGGTCACGACGTGCTCACACGGATGTATCGATATCGTTACGTTACGATGTGCCTTGTGCAACTCGCAACACTAATGCATCTGCTAGACGCTAGACAAAATCAACTTTAAAACATGTGATGCAATACTTTTTGCAACTTTTTGGTTGTGGTCGAAAAGTCTTTGTACTGAATAAAGCGGTTTTTTGGCAATGTTGGGTTAGTAAATATTATTATTCCAGTCATGAATGTAGTTTATGTAGTGTGGTATATCGTTTTGGTAAAAAAATAATGCGTAGGTAACTGCGTCATAGGGTTTTCCTAAACGTAAAGCCTAAATGCAATGACTTAATAATATCCTGTTTTGTTATTCATATTTAGATCCGACTCATTCGAACAAATCTCGAATTATCTGCCCACAATTTTTTGGTTTGGTAAATGTCTATCTATTGAAGGGGGTCGAAGTAATATGGAAGCGTCATGTTTGAATACCACTTATAGTGCTGCTCACCCATTAAGGTAAAAAAGCGTGACGACGATGACATCGGGATCGGGTGAACGGACAAATTGTAACGGTCCGGTCGACTACGGAACTTTAATAACACCATGAAGTTCAGATACTTTGATAACCATCGTAATTTAATTAGAGCTGGTACTTAATGCACCACGATTCAGCCTACCACGATGTGAAGATGAGAAATGCCTCTCATGTTTACGTTTGGTTCCTGTTCCTTCTTCAGCACCTGATGATATTCACGTTTGGTTCCTGTTCCTTCTTGAGCACCAGATAGAACTGTATCAAATTCTTCCGAAAATGTTTTTACCCGTTGAAAAAGGAGTCTTACTCAAATCACGTGCCTTTCATATCAGCCATAATTTTTACGATGCACAACTGTTCTAAGCTAAGCACACAATAGTCTTCCTACAAAAATGTTAATGGCTTAATGTTTTGTCCACAGATCGTTGTCGTTTGAGTCAGATGCGGCGTGGACGGCAGCGTGCCATGCAGTGCTAGTGCCCACCATGGTCGGCGTGGGGGTCGCAGAGGGAGGCGGGGGCGGGGGCGGCCCTGGCGACGGCTACTACGGAGAGTACTACCCTCCCGAACAATACTACGTCCCGCAGGAGATGTGTCCTCACCCCTCGCAACATCCTCAGCATGCGCACATGTGTACCGTCCTCCCTGAATACGGTAAGTTGTTGTTAAGCCTCTAAATTTTTTTTTTTTTTTATATTAAATGGGCCGACGTTTGGCCGCTATCTCGCCTGATGGTAAGTGATGATGCGGCCTACGATGGAGCACGTCTGTCCACAAGCAACCTATTCACTCGGGCTTTGAAGACACCCAGGTTATACCCATCAGGAAACACAATGCTGACAAAAACCTGTTGAAGCCTGATCCTGAGCTAGCGTTGATCATCATTGTTTTATAAGGGGTCTAAAGTGTTAGGTGGTCTTATAGCAAGTGCAAGGTGCTCACTTAAATGATTATAAAACACATGGAACGCCGTGGTGGTCACCGGTGACCGACGTTAGCGGAGGATTTGCCTTCAACAGTTTTCTATTGGCAGTCAAAGACTTAAGTAAACACCTCTGAAACTATGAAGTTTATTAGATTTAGAAAGAAAACCTTAAAATAAAGGGCAATACAATCGTTAAAAGATCCATGGTAATTAATGCTCATATCTTCTCCATCTGAGAAGAGGTCTTTGCTCAGCAGTGGACACTTATAGGCTGTTGATGTGTGATGATGATGATTCTGACTTGGTCATTGGCATTGTGACTTGTAAATTAACTTCCATAATTGGCGTTTTTACTGTTGAGTCAAGCCCAAGTTTTTACAATTACTCTTTAGGTCCTGGTTTATCCAAGATTTGACATAAATTTAAAGTTTCACAAATAGTGTACTCTTTTTCCTCCTACGTTATCTTTTATGTTCTAAATTGATTTTTATTATTTATCTTTTCAAGAACTGCGTTTAATGATGACTTTGTTCACCCTCCTCTTATCAATACTCCTTGCATTAAATTCAATTTAGAGAGGTCACTAACCCTAGTTAGAGGCGTTTAATTAATGTTAATTCAGTTTAGGTGCTTAACATGCTCGTTAACAAAATATTTGTGAAGAAATGCAAAGTTTTCAAATAGTCTTTAGTTAACTAATTTGTTTTATTACAGCCAGTAATGTTTTATGATGTTAAGTGAATATTTTCACTCATGGAATGCGAAATTTATTATGTGTAGTGTTTTATCATGTACATAAATGTCTGTTTTGTAATTTACTTATTATTTATTTGCTCGTAACACTAAGTACGGCAGCTATCTAATAGTTAGTGCTGTGGTAACATTCTTTTACTATCGTTACGTGATTATAAGTTAGTGCCCATACTTTGTAGTCATATAATCCATCCATTTGACTTGACATAAGTACCACATAGTAACCTGTAGTTAGCTATAAAAGATCTTTGATCTAGAATGTAATACCATAACATTATAAATCCTTTGTACAGTAGATTAAACTTTACAGGTAGCCAAGTCAATAAATAATTTGCATAAGCTAATTACCTTTCTAAATATAGACACAATGGGCCGTGTTTAGAATTTGTTTACTGCCATTATTTTGTTTTCCAAAACAGTAATTAGGGTTGGCTAAAAATAGAATCTCGGCAAACCACATTCAATTAGTGGTTGTGTCAGAAAGTTAAGTAACCGTAACGAATTAAAACTGGGAAAAAACCCTTCTACCGTGAGTCGAAACAAAGAGCTTCAAGGCTCTCGTGGGATACCTAGTGCACGGCATTGCTCAAGACTGCGGTCGTGTTGCATCGCGAGTTCGCGAGCCGGCCTTAGCTATGCGGCACGTTTCCGCCGCGGGCGCTTCGTACCGAGCCGGATGATCACACAAAGAACGCTTTCTACGAACACCCGAAACACGTTCATTCATAACCACAAAGTTACGGGGCGGAACGGCGCGTCGGCGTCGTCGATGTCAAAATAAAGCGGAATTAAGCCACCCGTGACGTGGCACTCCGCCCGAGCACGCAACCTGCCGCACATCACTACATGCAAACATTATTTATTATCAGCCATGTTTATACTGAATACATAAATAAATTATACCTAGCCATTAACTTTTTGATGATTTTATTTATCTTATCAGTGTAAAATGTAAACATTAAACAACAATACGTGTACGCTTGCAATAAGGTGAAGCAATTTTTTTGGCGGTTAAGTAATATGGATCGCAAATAACTTGGTTATGTTATCTCGAAAGCTATTTATAATGTTTAATTTATTTTATCAAACTGAACCACTTATTTCTTTTAATTTCTAATTAATTAAAACGTTACTTAAAGTAAGAAGTTTATATAGGTTTTTTTTACCTAGCAACATTATATTATCGTCGTTTGACGTTAATCCGATCATGATTGGAAATTACGTTATTAATGGCCGTTGATAATTGTATTAATTAACTTCAATTATAATAATTTAAATCCGGTCGAAGGAAAAACATTCCTTATATGGACCACGACTATATTTTTTAATCTTTATTTCATAGTGTGACATCATCAGTTGTTGTTTATTAATTAGCTGTCTTAGTAGGTGGGCAATACTAGCAAAACTTAAATACTAAGCAGAAACCAAGGGGCACTAGTTAGTAGGTACCTAAAACCTTTTTAGTATGGCTAATTAAAAGGAGATAGATGGAACAAAATTGCTAGTATGGATTGTGAGCCTTCTTCTTTCAACATAGGAGTGGCTATTCAATGAAAAAGTTAGTTAGTTAGTACATACCTTAAATCTTCTACTTATTTTATTTATTAAACTCATATTGTATGTTTTCAGGCGGTATGCCAGTAGTGCCGTCAGGCACGATGATGCCCCCAATGATGCCGCCGGTGTTAGATGAGAATATGCGGCACTACCTGGTGCATGCGCAGGCGCATCCGCACCACGCAGCGCATCACCAGCCGCCGCACCACCAGCCACAACACCACCAACCACCGCCCCACCACCAGCCACCACATCATTATGTAAGTTTATAACAATATTCGTATCTTTTTGTTTAAAACCACCTTTTCGTTCTTAAGCAAATATCTTCCACTTTGCCAGTTTGTCTAGGAACAAGGTAATAACTACTTAGGTAGGAACTCTACTACGGTAACAAGGTATCTATTCGGTCGCAAAATAGATATAGAAATCAGTCCATCTATTCTAGAACTGTCATGGGCAGTATAAAAACACACAGCAGTAGATCTTTTTTAACGCAGTTATTAACCAATTACTCTTCCTGCTTTGGGCGAGGCGAGAGGGAGTGTCAGACTCTTACTGACTAAAAACCACCTCGTTCCTACTCCTGCTGCTACTTTTCGAGCCGAAGCCCCGGTAACCCACTAGGCAGTATGCAAAGAAGTAGATATTAGGGTCAAACTTATTGTAGGTTTCATTGTTTTTTACCCTTCTTTTTGCGTTAGGCGTCCATGTTCATAAAAAGGTTTTTCTCCGGAATGTGTGAATAGCTCAGAAGTTGGAACCGATCACTTTAATCAATTGCATACTCCATCGGCTGTAACAATGGTCATTGATGCAATATGATCACGTGGTACGTGTGACATGCGTGTCTTGACCAGGATAGCCATGTCATGCCGTGTTATGCAAGTAAAACTAATTAGCCTTATCCCGGATAGAGCTAATCAGATCCTTGTTTTGTTAGAGCTACTTAAGTAGCTTCTTTCTATGAATTTCTGACTCATATACCATATGCGCAACACGGATCTAAGAGGGTTCTTTTTTATTACAAAAACGAAGGATCTTGTCTTACCTACCTAGCAATCCTAGAAAGAATGAACCATATAGGTACAATGACTATAAAATGATTCCGATTCCACAACAGGATAATCAAAGGAATCCCATTTACTGCGCAGTAGGACTTTCGACCTTGCGATCCTAAGAATAGGGGACAATACGTAGTGCACCCGCAATCTAGTAATTCTATCATGCACTTGCAGGTTCTTGTTATCTAATAAACTTCTTGTTATCCGTTTGATAGTTTCACCTCCAACAGCCAATCGCTAACAAATTGCAGCCACCTCGTTATATAACTTTACTCGTGTACATCATGTATACTGCATACTTCTATGTACCTAGGTAGTAGATGTATTCGCAAAAGATGAGCATATTAATCGATTCTGGGCTTTAAAAAATAATATCTTCTCAATCAGATAATGAGGTTCAGTACCCATATTATGCCAATATCAATTCGGTATTCGCAACATCTTAGTAGGTATAGTATGTGTACAACCGTATTTTTCGCTCACAGCATACCTTCGCGGTTCAATGGCC
This sequence comes from Spodoptera frugiperda, assembly GCF_023101765.2. NCBI lineage: Eukaryota > Metazoa > Arthropoda > Insecta > Lepidoptera > Noctuidae > Spodoptera > Spodoptera frugiperda. The sequence continues at coordinate 4,816,049 of NC_064212.1, forward strand.
CATCAAGGCCAATATATGCTATTAACATTTTAAAGTTGTTGACAATCAACTACTAACATGATCCGATGTATATTATCCAACGCCCATAAACCTAGTGTAGTTTGACTGCTTTTAATTTTACTTAAATTAATGTATAAAGACTTGGTAATGCTTTTTAGTGGTGGATGAACCAAATGAAAAGAATACCTTAAAATCTGTTAGTCTCTAGTTCGGCTTATATTTTTTTAAGCTTAACAGCAAAATTACAAAGAAAGAGTTTATAAATTGATTAATGAACTGTACTCTTTGATAAATTATGGACGCCAGTTGAGTAAAGAAAAATATAAGATCCTGTTTTGTTTCTAAACGCAATGGCACAATGCAAGTGCAATGCAACTGTCAGTGTCAAATCAAAGTTTGACGTTTAATTAATGTCATCAGTTCGTTGCCTTTTGTTTGTACCGGCGAAACGGTAGCAAAAGCGATTTATTTACCAACAAATAACAAATAATAATCTAAAGCGTGTTTTCTAGATGATTCACAATTTGGCTAACTATTAACTGTGTATCATGTTGTAGTTAAATAAAAATGTACAATGTAAACTGAGTACAAGTTCACAACTGACAAAATCACTTCGATAGCTTGAACCTTCTGTGTAAACATTTCTGTCGTTACATCGATTGTTTCGCTTGTAATTTCAACAGTGTACCTAGGTACATGGACATTTCGCTTTAAAATTTGTGTACAGGCGTTGTTATCCGACAATATTCAGTAGGTAGGTGATTAAATAAAGTCGCGCTTTATGCGAGGCTAATCTAATCGTGGCGAAGTTATACGTTCGCGTATGATTGTGTAGCGCAGTGTTATCACGAAAAACAGTTGGCTGTTGCTAGTACGTGGCAGTGACGTTTACTAAAAACTATTGAAATTGTTATTTAAATGCTGTTAAAGTCTTAAAAATGGGTGATCCTGAGCAAAATAAGGCGAATGCCTCTCAACAAGCAGGACATAATCGGGTCTGTTCAAATAAACTTGTTTATTTCATTTTATTACACAGGTTTTAATACAATATGCTTATGTATGTGGAGTTCTCAATGTTTGTGCCTTATGTTTAATGAAAATTAAATAAATTTGTTTCTCTGTTTTACCTAAATAGGTTCACATCAAGATATAATCTAAGATAATTCTAAAAATAAATACATGCTAACTATCCATACATACATAAGGCAATAATATATCAATGTGTTTGAAGTAATAAAAATACTCACTTGACATTGCTGTAAAATGAAATGGTTTAGATTCTTTCGTTACCTACTAATATTATTATTAATTTTAATCTACCCACTATTCGTAATTACACAAAATAGTTCATTGTAGGTATATGAACAAATCATTGGCAATCATTTTATAAGAATCAATGTAGGTACTTGACAAGTGACACTTGTTCTTCCAGCCTCCTACAAATGGTACGGGGGGACCGCAACACTACTACAGTACGGGCTACCCACCGCACTTCCACCACGTTCCACACCACATGCAGCATTCCCCACCTCCAGTGTACCAGAAAGACGAGAGGACCCAGAGGCAGTACTCTAAACTAAAACAAAAACTAGAAAGGAAACAAACTAATAGGAACAACGGAATTGGTGAGTTTTTTTTTGTTTCCAAATATTTATTGATATTGCTGCTTATAAAGTTGTGTGTGTGTGTTTTTTAATCATTGTTTAGATGTATTCCTGTCTTTTTGTTTAGCTTATTGATTGATAACCTGCATTGCTTCATTGCATCAATTTAACAATATGTGTGTAGTTGCCAATGTGCATCATGACTTCTTATCCTTTTAGACATATTGTCTCCATGTTGTAACTACTATAATTTACTGAAAATTTTAAAACTCATGCTGTGATTTGGTTCTGTTTAGGAAAAAATATATTTAAGTTTAATCATTTGAAATACTTTGTAATAAATAATACTTGATATAGCAGGTAGTTGGAAATTATGTATGCTAGGTAAAAATAAGTTTACATCCTTTTATTTGGAATTTAATAGTTAAAAGTGAAAAGTTGAAGTATGTTTTTGGGGAATGAATGGAAAAAATATGTGGTTTCAAGTATACTTGTAGTAAATTTGCAAGCAGGAGTGGCAAGAAGAGTAAATCTGCTATAACAATAAATAGCAATTTTATTGGTTAATTGTATTTCATCAATCATTAAACAGTTATCAATATTGTGAATGCAGATGCGAATTCGGGTGCTAGTACGCCGTCGTTGTCTCCGCGGAAGGAATTGAACGGGCGCGCGGGCAGTAGTGGCGGTGGCAGCTTAGCCAACAGCATGCCCAGCAGTGGACCCAGCAGCGGCGCCAGCACCGCCGGCGTCGGCAGCGGCACGACCACCTCCTCCGGAGCCTGGTCCGAGGAAGGAGAAGCTTCCTCAGCCGAAACTTCAGTACAAGGCGATGGCTCATCTGCCGCAGCCTCTGTCCAAGGCGACGGAGAGGGTGAAGATGAAACGTCGGCCCAGGCCATACTCGACATGTTTGCTGCTAGACGCACACCTCAGGTTTGTAGTTAAACATGAATGTATGTGTGATACGTCTAATTATTTTACTTTATAGAATATAGAATTAAGAGGTGAATTGAAAATTTTCAGATCACTGATGTATCGTCGACCAGCGCTCTAGTGATTTGGAATATACCAGTGCCAGAAGACGTCATAGTACCAAGTGGCGAGTTAACTTACGATTTGCTCCTGGCTGATCGTAAGGCTGGTGGCCGCTACAAGGCTATCTATAGTGGACAAAGTCTTACATGCCGGTGAGTGAGACTATATATTCCTACAAATTGAAGTTCCATGATTTGATTTCCATAATAACTCGTTCTTTTTTTGTAACAGGGTGAGAGATCTGAAACCGGGTTATGAATATTCGGTATGCCTCCAAATCCGCGCCGGCAAGTTAGATGCGACGAGTGCGTCGGCCACATTCCGCGCCCCCGCCGCGCGCCCCGACCAGATGCCGGCGCCGCGCGTGGCGCAGCGGGCGCGCACCTCGCTGCCGCTCCGCTGGAACGCCGCCACCGACAACGGCGCGCGCATCCTCTACTACGTGCTGGAGATGGACGACGGCGAGGGCTTCGTAGAGATCAGCCGGCCCCGTACTCGGCAGCACACGGTCAACAACCTCCGGCCGCAGACTCGCTACCGGTTCCGTATCGCCGCAGTCAACGAGTGCGGGCGCGGCGAGTGGAGCGAGGAGGCAGTCGCCTGGACCACGGGCTCGCCCCCGCCGGCCCCCGCTCCCCCCGCGCTGACTTCTGCCAGCAACGAGTCCTTGGTTCTCGGGTGGGAGCGTCGCTCCGACGAAGAATTTACCTTACAAATGGACGACGCAGCTCGCGGCCACGGATTTTTACCAGTGTATTCGGGTCCAGACCGATCTTACGTCTGCAGTGGACTCCATCGTGCTACCGATTACCGTTTTCGTCTTCGAAGTGAGACCGTCGACGGTCAAGGTCCCTGGTCTGTAGAAGTGACGTACCGAACGCTACCTGAACGCCCCGGGCCACCTGGAAGACCGACTGCACGTGGACGTATTCATTCACGTGCTTTCCGCCTACGCTGGGAACCACCTGTCGATGACGGTGGCGCAGCCATCGATTCCTATACCCTCGAGCTCGACGCTGGCGATGGATACCGACCGGCTTACCGTGGACCCGAGCGTGAAGCACATTGCGATCGACTACTGCCCGGTACACCTTACCGAGCGCGCGTGCGTTGTAACAACGAGGCCGGCGCCAGCGACTGGTCTGCCACCGAGACTGTGACCACGGAGTGCGCGGTGCCTGGCGCCCCGCCGGCGCCGGCGCCCGCCGCCGAGCCGCGCAGCACGCTGCTGGCGCTGCGCTGGCGGGCGCCCGACTGTACCGGCGGCGCGCCCATCACCGAGTATCGGGTGGAAATCGTTCCCTCGGCCGATACTGACGGAGCTGCTCGCGTCGCCTATCAAGGAGTTGACTGCGAATGTATAGTTCGTGAACTGATGCCCGGTCGTGAGTATCGTACGTGGGTCACGGCGCACAACAGGGTGGGCGCGAGCCCACCGTCTCAAGCTCTCACGTTCTCGACGGCACCGGCGCCACCTGAGGCACCCGAAACCCCCACTGCACAACTGGAGGGCGCTCGCGCTGCTCGCCTGGAATGGACCGCACCACGCGACAATGGAGCACCCATCCTCGACTATCGCCTCGAAATGAGCGCAACGAACGTCGACGACGCCTTCTCAGAAGTGTACAGGGGTGCGGAGACGAGCTGCCTGGTGGGACGTTTGGTCCCGTTCTCCCCCTACTTCTTCCGAGTGTGCGCCACTAACTCTGCGGGGCGCGGCGCGTGGTCCGGCGTGCGCGACGTGCTGACGCCGCGCGCCCCGCCCGGCGCCCCCGCCGGCCTGCGCCACGAGGCCACGGCCGACAGCCTGCGCCTGCACTGGCGCCCCCCGCCGGCGCACGGCGCCATCGTGCTGCGCTACCGCGTGGAGGTGGGCGACGCCGCCTTCGACACGGACGGGCCGGCGCCCGAGCGGCTCGTGCAGGGGCTGGAGCCCGACACCGTGTACCGCGTGCGGGTGGCCGCGCTCAACGAGCTGGGGCTGGGCGAGTGGTCCGAGGAGGCGCGCGCCGCAACCCGGCCGCGGCCGCCCGCGCCGCCCGCACTACGCTGTGTACAGGCGCAGCACAACTACCTGCGGCTGGACTGGCCCGCCGCGGCCGGGGACGGCGCCCAGTACTGCGTGGAGATGCGCTCGCTGGACGCCCGCGACTTCCGCCCCGTGTACCGCGGCTCCGCGCGCTCCTGCAAGGTCAAGAAGCTGCGCGAGGCGACTACTTACGCATTCCGGATACGTGCCAGCGACGAGCGCGGCGGCCGCGGCGTCTGGTCGGAGCCGCTGGAGGCCAGCACCATCAGCGCGCCCCCGCCCGCGCCCCGCGCCCCCACGGTGCAGCAGTGCGCCCCCCGCGCCGCGCTGGTGTCGTGGGATGCGCTGGAAGACTCCGAGTACGTGCTGCAGTGCGCGCGCGCCAAGGACGCCGTTTACAAGCAGGTCAGTTCTCGATTAATCCAATTCCCAATTGTTCGACGTTATCGAATTCGTGTCGGTATAATGTTGGTATAACCGTGCGTGTGTTGTGCAGGTGTACTCTGGCAGCGAGACGCAGTTCCAGCTGGAGGAGCTGGAGCTGGGCGCGGAGTACCTGGTGCGGCTGTGCTGCGTGCGCGCCGGGCTGGCGGGCGCGTGGGGCCCGGCGGCGCGCCTGGCGGTGGCGGGCGCGGCGCCGGCGCCCGCGTGCGGCGACCGCGCACGACGCGCGCGCTGCAGCCGGGGCACGTGGCGCTGCTGATGGCGGCGGCGTTCCTGGCGCTGGCCGTGTGCGTGGCCGTGCTGCTGCAGCGCCTGGTGGAGGCGCGGCCGTGACGCGAGCTGGCCGCGGCCCGGCCGCGCGCGCTGGCCCGCCTGTAGCCGGCCGACTATGGCTGAGTGCGGCCGGCTGCGGCCGACGGTGGCCGAGTGCGGCCGACGTGGCCGACTGTGGCCGACTGTGGCCGAGTGACTCGAGTTCTCGTGTTTTGTACGGCCGAGTCCGGGCGGCGGACGGGCGCCAGCTCGCGATGGCCGCGCCTCTCGTCGCGTCCGTCGATGGATATCGATGTTTTAATTTAGATTACAAAAATATTACCGGCTTTGCATTTTTTGCATCGATGTGAGGTTGCCATTCAGAGTGTATATTTTTTACAGTCGAGCGAGAGAGCCTCTCGTTCTATCGTGTCTCCTATGTGTTGTATCTAAACTTTCACAAATTTTCATAAATCTAGTCTATGCTTGTAACTTATTATTTTATTTACTGTATTAGCGAAATGCCGTTGTGCTTGTTATACTATATTTGAATATCGAATCGTAATATTTGTTTAGATGGTGATACGACACGTACTTCCGATATTTACTATTTTATCCTCTTTGTATTTTTCCATACATTTGATATTTTTATAAAATTGAATTATCGAACGATCTGTTGCATAACTTTATCAGATTTAATTATAAGAAGATAGCAAACGAGGTGCTCTATATTATTATTAAAGTTTTGTTAAGAGGGACGTGGCCCCTCGCTCTGCAACGAGTTTCCAGTGTGTGTGCTGTGATCACTTCCTTATGCGAATGAGACTGATTTTACAAGTAAATGCTTTGTTTATAGAATGAATCAATGCTTATCCTTGACGAGTCCTGTGTCGCCAGTCCCCGGCTGGCCACGGCCGCCCGTGTCCACTCGGCACGCGCGCGACACAGAACAATCCGATTTTATATGCTCCGAGTGCTTATTTGATAGTATCGATGTACCTAATTATATTGTATTATCGATAACTTCATAATATTGTTGTTTTTAATTCTCAGAACATGACCTTTTATTGATGACATTATATAATATAGATTAATTAATTTGTTTATAAATTTAGAGATTACGAATTATTGAGATTGTTACCACCCGGTATAAAAGTAAGAACAGGAATTCAATTTTAGAAAATTATGTTTGAAATATGATATTTTAAATTAGATTCCCATACTGGTGTCTGTTACTTTAATAACATTATTAGAAAATTGTTAACTGATGTTCATATACCTATAAATATAATTTTAATAAACGAATTTCTTGTAGATAAGAAAAAGTGAATTTAAGTATCATTTATATTCAGAACTAGAGTAAATAAAGCATTGTACGGGGATGAACTTTGATGTTTCTTAGTATCATTATTCAGATTAATGTCGTTTCGTGAAGGTAATGTCGTACATAATAAATAACATTGAATATTGTCATTGTTACGTAGGCTTCGTATTGTATTCGACCGTACGTACGTACCGGGCCGCCGCCTCGTACCGCGCGGCGCCCTGTACGTCGCTGTATTTATTTATTATTGTTTATGGTTGGGATACAATTACGCACCAATAGGCATTAATATATCGTAAATATGTAATATTTACTTCTACTGTGATTAGCATATTCTATTCTTTCTATTGTATCTTTATTATTATTATTGTCTGAAACATTCCTAGAGTACGTGTTACTTTTTGGATTTGAAATGTCTTCTGTTTTTATTAAATTTGTTAATATTTCTGTAGTTGAGAAATTCACTTCGTGCCTATTTCCGTACGGCATAATTTAAAACGTAAGCGCAGCTTACACTGTTATAAATTTATTATTTAATTTTCGAAAAATTTATCATAATGACGATGTGCAATTAACAATTATTTATTCTTTATCGCTTAATATAAATATTTATTTTTTAGAAATTATTATCAGAATAGTATCGTGTATCAAGTGAAGGAATCGATGTTCCTAGTGAGTTTTACACTCTTGTACAATACACCGATTGCAAGCTAAATTGTGTACTATGGTCAAGCATTCCAACTTTATTCCACTTGTAAATAGGCCTAATGAATTCTATGACTTTTATAAATGTACATGCTTTAATAATGAAATGTAAATAAATCTGATATTCATGAGCTTCGTGTAAGGAGCATGTTTAGATGCTGAACATGTATGCCAATTGAAATTACTGCATTGTGTTGAGAACTAAACGTTTTTAAATTAATGAGAATAACGGGGATAACATCTCATATTGTATTTGTGTTTGAGTATGTAACGTATAACGAAAAATGTATATGTTTTAATATAATATTTGATGATGTTATGTATACAATTTATTAAACATGAATATATCAATAAAACTATATTTTGTGTACATTGAATGTTTAATTTGTTTTTCTACAATACAAAACATACCACCAAACTTAATTAAGATCTGCTCAAATGCCATAATACTAAGTTATAAGTAATACTAAGAACAACCTTACATATAATTGCACCCATAAGTTATAAATACTTAATTACGTGTCCTATGTTAACATTGTGTTTATAAGACATTGGTCCTATAAGAAGACTAGAGTTTTGTACTATGAGTATTTTCACAATTACCTAGTTCTTATTTTAACTTAGTCTGATTAAGTTGGGGGGTACAGTTGGCACGACTTCACGTTTTCGCTATACACTTCTGTGTAATTCGTTATAAATGATTTCTCCCTTGTAGATATTTGGTCGATGCAGCCTTTGAAATTATTTGGGAATAGTTTTTTCGCTTTTTCGTAGTCATTGTCTGATATGCCACCTGTAAAATAAATAACTCGATTAGTCTTACAAGTAATTTCCACAGCTTAGGTTATACATAAATATGTGGGAAACTTGAAAATTGATTAACGTTACATAAAATACGCTCGAATATGAAGTGTAGGAAGACAAGTTTTAGCTCTGCCCATGGCATTTTTTTTTTTTTGAGGGGGAACATCATCCAATGATTTCTCCTGCCTTAGGTGAGGCGAGGGGAGTGTCAGACTCTTACTGACTAAAAACCACCCCGTTCCTACTCCTGCTTTTCGAACCGGAGCTCCGGTAAACCCGCTAGGTAGTCCGCAACTCCGGACTGCCCATGGCCTGCGATCATTACAGGAATTTTAATATAGACCTTGCCTTTGTTACCCAGATAAATAGGTAGCCCATGTCTTTTTTTTAAGATTTTATCTGTTTTGGGCCTCATCTAAGCCCGTTCAGTAATTTTTGGGTTAAAGAGTGACACAGATACATCCTTTTACATTTAGTAAGAATATACAATGTGATAGGGGTGAGACTTCTAACCTGTTAAGGCTGAGTACTATATCTAATTTTATCGACAAAAATAATAATACGGGGAGTTGAACCCCTAATTGAAAATATTGAAAAATAGTGATTTTTTCGGTAAAAATAATTCACAAATGATTTTTTTTCTCACCAAAACATTATCAAACATATGAAAAAAGTAATGAATTAGTTAGCCAAGGTTATTAGCTACCGTTTGTCGTTTTTTTTTGTTTCTACGACGCATACAACCTTTGTTATCAAAAAAAGTAAAAAAAATATTAAAATAGCCATAATTTTTAGGGGAGGATTCGACCCTTCGACCCCCGACTTTTGTCGATAAAATTAGATGTAGAACTCAGCCTTAACGGGTTAGAAGTCTCGCCCCTATCACATTGTAGATATAAACTAACACTTACCAATAAACATATCAATATCATCATATTCAGCTTCAATATTAAGTCCAGGTTCTTCAGTATACACTAGTGTATTGTCAGCAGTCAAGGTAATATTAGTCTTGTTAATCTGTAGAACTAAAATATGCCATTCAGCATCACTGAGGTAGCCAGCATGAGGCATCAGTCTGGATAAAGTCCTTGGAGATAACACATCTCCATAGTTGGATTTAGCTGTTTTGACACTATTGTGATTGAAAGACCAGACCAGTTTTGCATATCCGTTCTCAAGGCCTAATCCAATGTAATCGTTGCCCTGTTGAAAACAATATGTTATGTAAGTCACATTTATTTACTTTAGTAAAATGTAAAAAGAATCGGTGCCAGGATAAGCCCCTGAGGCACTCCCTATTCTTGATTATGTGTCATAAAACAACTGAAATGCGTCAATTAGCCTACATCAGTTTGGTACATTCTTAGAAAACATTTTAGAGATGGGTTTGGATGAATTTTAGTAAAATATTTGGTGTCGAGCCGTGTTGAATGCTTCTAAGGAATCCAAGATGAATTTAAGACAAAAATATTAATACTTACCATTTCAATCCAAAGCAAAAGACCATTTGGTTCAGCAGTTGTAAAGTTGAGTGCGACGTAACTCGGCCTGGATAGTGTAGGAGCGATTCGTTGTTGATTCGTATGGACCATTGCAGACTGCCGTCCTAGTGATACCAGTGAAGAGCCATCAAACTGCGGGATTTTGATCTCGATCTCTGGGAAATAGAAGAAGGAAATTAAAGAACATGATGATTGAGGGTTGATTTAGCTTTGTTGTAAAATGGACCATTCATCAAACCATATTCAGAATGGTAAGATTTTTAAATAGCTGATAAGTATTTTTCTGACAAATTAGGAGTTACAGCGTTACATGAAAGGGGGTTAAAGGCGCAAAATTGTTCAAAATAGGAAAGGAGTCTAAAATATTATTCATAATTAAACAGATCTAGTAAAATAACTACTATACTAACTTTGATCACAAAAAGTCCCAGCGTATCCTGCAGAGCAGATACACCGGTCAGCTCTGCAGCGTCCTCTAGGCGGGGCACATGTAGATGGTTGGCAGGAGACATGGCGACGGCAACGGCCAGTGCCAATGTAGTTGGTGGAAGCCCCACATGAACACCGAGCCCTGCCCTGTTCTAGTATACAGACGCCACCACCGCACGTTTCATCTCCACACGCTGTGCCGTCACAGTCTGCCAAGTTGCGGCCCTCTGATGAAAAAGGAGTTCAGGATCATTTAGTAGTTTTTGTACGTGGCTCTTTCTCTATCATCAGTAGCTTTTTTGGTTAAATGAGTGTTACTTGCTCACCATTGGAGGTACTAGTGTAGTGTGAGATCTGTTTCGTGTTTATCTAAAGTTAATTCCTTATTTATCAATAGGATATCATACTATGTTTGTTGTAGTCCTATTACCAGAATGGTCGATGACTGAGCAGTGCAAGAGGGACGGAGCTATGTAGGTTGTATAACTCCATCCCTCTTGCACTGCTCAGTGATCGGTGACACAATAAAATTGTAATAGCAGACTTTGGCAACACGGTTGCTTTCGTTGGGTTCGGACTTCAGATGGATTAGGCGGAAAATATCAAAATCATGCATGGATCTATTTTTTTTAATGAAATAGTGGTCTCGTTTGGACCAGTCACCTTATTTGCCGGGTCACCTGATGGTAAGCGAGATTATGATTTAAATCTGAGATGTCTCAGTAAGTGTTACCTTGTATATTCTGCTGTTCCAAAGGCAGCAGAATATTGTTGACGTGGAAGTTTTTGATGCAGCCCGTGTATGGAGCTGGTGCACCGGACATCGCGTCGAAAGGCAAGGTAGACAGGTCTTTTGCACCACCTAAAAGAAGATAGGAGGCAAATAAATTTTAAAACAATTTTTTAGGAAAGGCACCCGAAGATATTAAAATTCTGGCTTTCCTTATTTTTATTGATGGTTATTCAATGAATCTAAACAGTGAACTTTAATATCTGCCTTTATAAACAGAGTTGCAAGGTTTTTGGAGCTTATTTACTGGTTGGGCATTACAATGGCCAAATTATACACTTACCAAGCAATATAGAAGCGTTGCCATTGGTATGAGGATATGCGTGTGCCAACATGGCCTCCGTACTGAGCGACCCATCGACCCACACATACAGTCTACTGCCATACCGACCAGCTTTGACGCTGTGCCACTGGGACATTGACACTACCACTCCACTGCGCACCAGGGACGTCACTCCGGATAGACGATCTGAAAAAATATGCGCTTTTTGTTTGAAGAGAAATGCGTGATTGGCTAAATAGGTTCCCGTGGTCATGTAATCGAATTGGAAGCAGTTACAGATATTTATGATTAAAATGATAGATAGGTAGATGATATGTAAAATTTCATAAAAAGTAATTCAGCAATGGGTGGTGGATCTTCAATTGAATATTGCCTAAATATGATAGTATGCAAGTCAAAATAAAGACTATTTCAGCACACATACAGAAGGTAACCATTAGCTGGTTACTTAGTCGTTGGCAGTGATCTAATGACATGGAACCTATCAAACAAATACAAGTCCATACCAGTCCACCGATACTCCAGTAAGCCCCCTTGAAGAGACAGGGCAGTATAGAAATGTGGGGTCTTGACAAACATCACCAGACCACGCTCCTTCGCCGGTTTGATCTCAGACTCCAAAGACAGACTGACGCTAGATATAGACGTGGGGTGCAGCTGCAAGTATGATCTCGTTCCGGTGAACAGGACATCCGTGGGGATTAGGTCTGGAATCAGAGATTAGATTAGTAGATAGAGAAAATCGAAAATCTCGAGTTGAATCTTTAGAAAACCATATTCAAATTTTGTTGTATCAGTAGAAAAGCTCAATACATTAATAAGATACATAATATTTCTGAAGTGTTTCGTAGAAGAGTGGATAGCAAAATACGTGCGCTGCGCGCGAGACTTCAATCCGCATAGTCGATTATAATATTACTGGGATGTTCAACTATGCCTCAATATTTAACCTTGAAGAACTGCTCTTTGATTGGGAATCTAGGACATAGAACAACGCAATAAAAAGTTGATACTCCTATAGCAACTTCCTTACTGCTTTGCTTATTCTAATAGGGAGTAACAAAGGACTAATGATACTACACTCCATAAAGTCCATAATAAAAACAACACAACCCACCTTGATCACAATACACCCCAGTCTTGCCATAAGGACAGTCGCACTGCGTGTTCCCTTCAGTGGTGATGACGCACTGTCCTTGACATTTGGAGTGCGCGCGGTCGCAAGGGTTGCGGGTGCTAGAGCACGTTGCCCCGAACCAACCCTCGTTGCAGATACATCTAGTTGTTTAGAATTGTTATTAAATTGGTTTACAGAGAATAATGTAATCTTTTGAGGTAGATTAATTGGTTTCTTTGGGAGTTACAAACAGAAGGCAGATTTTATTGGTCATTTATTTTGAGGATGTGATTTTTCATTGGGATCTGATTGTTTAAGTTGGATATATTGTGTAGGTTTACTAAGTCAGATGTTGAATCCTATTTGAGATACAGGAGCTTTAGGATTTTTGGTACTATTTAAGAAGATGTCTTTTATAGATTTCTAGTTTTTACACAATCAACGACTTAATAAAATAACTAAACACACATTTGGCAGCAAAATCCTTACCCATAAGTAGCAGGAGAGTGTATGCAGACGCCTCGTGGTGCGTTACAGGACTTAGCAGTGCACTGTGCGACCCCACACTGTCCCACTCCTCGGCCCCCAGCGGCCCTCGCTCCAGCCCCCACAGCCTGCCCACCAACTTCCCAAATACAACCCCGCCATCCACTATGCAGGGGCAAATCGTGGGGTAGATCTATGAAGTCTGGTGATGGATGTCCACCTGACAAAAACAGATAGACACCTTGGTAAGAAACAAAGCAACGTGATGTTTTATTCTCTTTCTTCTTCTCTGCTTGCTCCTATCCCAAGTTACTTTCGGTCGGTCAGCGCTACAATACACGCAACATGGTTTCCTTTAAGCATTCTTCTCTATCAGTAACCCTTAGTACAAGTTTGCTTTACGTTCAAAGTAATCGAAACGAGTGCCCCTTCGGTACTCTGATTGGCCGGTTCGAATAAACCAACCAATCAGAGAGCCGAACGCGCCCTCGTTTCGTTTTCGTCTAACGTAAAGCAAACTTGTACTAAGGGTATAGGCTTCATCACACCATCAGCATATCCATAGGAGCCATAATTATTTTTCAAAGTATTCAGTATCTTATCAGACTTACCAATAAATATATACGGTAGTAAAGTCATCTTAGTGCTATGAGCAGGGGCATTGCCGGAGATATTGTGGCGTCCGTCCACACTGAGACCGGCTGAGCGGCCGCGTCTCCACACGCGCACTGCATGGCCACCACGTCGGGGGCTTAACGCACGGGATGTGAAGACACGGCGAGGACCTTGAAGATGGTAGAAGTACAATCATATCTTGAAAGTTTGTAGTCATGTTGTTCTTAGAAACTAGACAATACCTATATAGACAAGGTGTTTGTTTGAATTCGACATTGTAGGTATCAAAAATATTCCGAATACTTGCAACGCTTATTGTGTGTTGATTCAGATGTTCTTTGACACTGAAACGCTATGTTTTTCCTATAATAGGTACTATATTAATTGGGAAATTCATTAGGTAATTTAGTCTATTATTCGAGTCGGAGAGCTAACGATTTTGTATTATAATTTTATTGTAACTTTGGTGAGACATACTAAATTAATTATTATGTTATCGGCTTACTCATTACTAGCATGGCTTGAAACTAGTCGAGTTCCTCGTCAAAACGTTACGTGAGTAAGCCGATAACATAATAATTGATTTTGTATTAATTAAAAATTAAAGAAAATCGATATATTTCGTTCTTGTAGACAAAGCAATAAGGCGTATTCCGGGAAACTATAATAACAACAACGTTTTTTACTTTCAAACTATTAATTTAGAGATAATTTTCAGTTTACGCGAGGTAGCATTTACATTGAACGGACTCAAAGTTACTACCTAATTGGAAAGTTCAGGGTTAGTTTCAATGATATCTCTAATTACCCTTTCACCGAAGTTGGTGCGCTGATATCATAGTACAAAAATATCTTAAACAAATTACTGTTTGCTTGTACCGAATCTCTAAATTGTTTGAGTGCAATAACAGCTAGTTGAAACGACACACAATACATAGTTTGCTATGTCCAAATATTGACTCTATCCTTAACATCATCTAAATGGTGACTTCAGAGATATGTATAGACTAGAATAGATATTCCTCTATTCATAACGTACATCAGTAGGCACGGGCGATATGCAATGTTAAGATTGATATGAGTTTGCTTTACGTTTAAAGTAATCGAAACGCATTGAGCAAGCATGGTGATTAATGCTTAATAGACCTCCTTCGTATGAGAAGCGACACTTATGGTCAGCAGTGGCCACTAAAAGGCTGATAATGTAAGAAAAAAGACCTCAAAAACGACACAGACTAGAAAATACAATGGAATCTCGTCGTCTTAATTTTTAAACATTACAATGTTGACACATTTATTTAAATACGGTGCTCTAAGGCTCTCACACTCCCATGAATCCCACGATAGGGCTCTAAAAGACTCTCAAGAGAGCATTGAATTAGAACATAGACATAATAACTGTGATTCAAATAGTTTGATCCTCGCAAAACATAGAATGAGTCATTTATCCGCCGGCATTGGTTGGTTGGCTGTGAATGCAACGTCAATAAAAACATGCATTCTTGAGGTATCGCATTCACTTGATTGCTTCGGTGGCGTGTTGCCAACGCTATCGTATGAGGAGTGATTCACAAATTCTGGTAGAAAGGTTTATAATATTTAGGTAAGACTTGTGCTTAGATCTGGCATAAGAGAACATGTCACATTACATAAAATATGGGGAGACTTTCTCTACTTCACTACATAGTATAAGACAAAGTCGCTTTCTCTGTCCCTATGTCCCTTTGCTTGCTTAAATCTTTACAATTCCGCAACGGATTTTGATGATAGAGTGATTCAAGAGGTAGGTTTATATGTATAAAACTTGTGTAATATATCGGCATTACACCCATGCGAAGCTGGGGCGGGTGGCTAGTTTCCAATAATTATTAAACTAGCAACGAGACGCGATGTAAGTAGATTCATTCAAGTCTTTTATCAAGGCTAAAGTTAAGGTTAGCCAGCCTTCAGAGATCGATGTCTCAGTCACATTCAAACAATTAAACAGAAACAAACAAACAAGCAAGACAATAAACAAAAGACACATCACATCACACATCACCAGCCTATAAGTGACCACTGCTGACCAAAGGCCTCTTCTCGCACAAAGGTTTGAGCATTAATCAACACGCTTGCTGGCTGGTGGTGATTTCATACTAAACAGAAGACTTACCGCTACCCATATTCCAAGTCAGCATAATATATCCCTTGACAAAAGTCAATGCGAGATGTTGACTCCGTGAGTCATGTCTTCCACTCTGGCCGATGAAAGCCAGCAGAGCTATTTGATCCATGTCTGAAGTCTGGAAGCGAAGGCGCAGGTCGAAGCGATCGGAGTTCATTGCAGCCGGGGATAATGCGTACATGATGTAGGAAGATATGCCAGTACTGATCGGAGCTAATGCTGGACGCGTTATTTCTACATCTGTGAATGAAATTTGAAAGGTTTTAGTTAGGAGCAGTCACTAGTGGGCTTTTACAAAAAGGAGGGTGTGTTTTTTGTTTTGTAAAGCACGGTGATCTCCTGCAAAATTAAGGATAGGTACCTAATGAAACTGATTTCTTTCCTAATTTTTGGGACTTGTCGTACTCCATTCAGGCTTTCGATGGGATTTTTGAAAGGTCTCTACTGTGCTTATAGATATTGAATTCATGTGTGACAGTCACAGGTGACAGTGGTTGCAAATATGGGTTAACAGACAAGTTTTATAATGAAAACTGAAAATATCGTTTTGATGAAAATAGGTACTTCAATTTAATTGATTTTTTAAAGTAGCATTGAAGAAAGCGAATCAAGTGATTGTTTGGTGATTGTCTATCTAGACAATCACCTTTTTTATGATTAATCTGATTAGACAATCACTCCGTTTTTAAACAACTGAGCTGCATTTCGATATTTCGAAACTCTTTCGTTGGTTATCCGACATAGAAAAATAACAAAGCAATTATATTTATTTTTAAATTGTTATTAATATGTCATTCATTCCCCAACGAAGTGAATGTAAGTTACGGCGCCATTACTATGATAAGTTAAACTATAATTTAGTTGAGTGCTGTTACAAAACACACCAATCGATCTAACCTCTGACATTTTCTAACCTTTAACGACTGCCATATTGATATTTAGCAATCTAGCTATGTTATTATGTTGGTAAACAGTCATATGTATAAATGTTTTTCCCTGAGGGCATGGGTAGTGAACCTAACGAGTTTTATACGACATGTCTCACTGGTAATAATAATCTATTTGTTTCTTTAAATTAATCTGTCTATCTTGTTTCGAGTAAGTAGTCAACTCGGACCACATGCCTACGGCCCATTTGGGACGAGTTGGGGAAATTAAAAATAAATTAAGTTTTTAGTGGTCAACTCGTCCCACCTTTTTTTGTATGGATTTTTAAACTTTGTCAATGCTTGGTACAGTTAGCAACACAAGATTAAAAATGTTTTTAAATCGTTTTTTTCTATACTTTCGTTTTGTTCATAGATTATTTCATATTAAAAAATCCTGACGAAGTAAGAACATCTTTTTTTAGTGTCGGTTAAATAATTTATTACCTAATTTTTTTTTAGTTAACCAAAATTATTAAGAATAGTAAACATGTGTGACTTAAACAATGGTCATGGCGGTCACTTATGAAGTAAATGATAACATAGATAGAATGAAGTTCCTAGAAAATCTTTGGTTTTCAACAAAGTGAATACTGACTGACTTTTAGTGACGTGGGACGAGTTGACCACTAAAATTATTATTTTATTTTAGTGAAATGGGCCGTAGGTATGTGGTCCGAGTTGACTACTTACTCCTTGTTTCATTAGAGGTGAGACGTATTACTCAAAATGACGTAGTTGGTCACGCAACTGCAAGCACGACTGCCGAATCAGGAATCTCGGGTTCAATTCCCGAGACCGGTGAATGGGACTTTTAACAAAACGAGTAAAAAGTGGGTGTAATCATAAGTTTAACTTGTAAGTTTGTGAAATGAAATGAACAATGTGTTACTTACTGTATTCACACAAGATGCCATGCTTCCCGTAGGGGCACAGGCAAAGGAACCCACTGCCTGGATGGCGGACGCAGCTTCCACCCGACTGACAGGGGTTGTTCTCGCACACAGATTCGTTGCAATGCTCTCCGAGCCAACTGCAAAATATAATGAAATACTTGCTCTTAAAACGTATTTAAATACTAAGATTTTAGTTAAATATATAGTCTATAATTTTACATTCTTGTTATAACGATCAGTGTCCGACTCCCAATGGAGACTAGTATTAATCAACAAATACATTATTGCAGAGTTAAAACTTTTCAATAATAAATAATGTATCTAGTAACCTGTATGTCGATGAAATCTGGCTTGTCGAACAAACCCATTATCGCTAATATTTATAATAGTGTAGATAATAATCTGCTATACTTTGACAATCAGCTACATTGTTGGAATAAAGGTAAACGAGCAGACGGATCACCAGATGCTGATGATTCTATTAAAGACTCTCAAGATAGCATTGCTATCAGCGCTGTCCATGGATAAATGGTACTCAACTACTACTACTACATTGAAATTCTGTCTGTGTCATTGTCTCACTTTACTTCCTTACCCATTAGCACAGGAGCAGGTATACCCTCCATCGTGGTGGTCACTGCAGGTGCCTCCATTGAGGCAAGGGCCGGAGAGACATGAGAGGGACAGGCACTCTGTTACTTCTCCAGCGTCCAGAGCATCACCGAATACATCGCGTTTCTCACCGTTTACCTGAAGTTAAGCAATGTATTCTATAGATGAAGATATAATATTTTTAAATTTAATGCATAATTTATTAATGGTGTCAAATATAGATTTGGCTATCAGACATCAAATTTTATGATGACTGATATTTATGAACTTACAATCAGATCCCGAATGCATCCAATAAAAGGTTTGCTCTCGCTATCCTTGACGTCTCTAGAGTTGCCAAGGTACAATGTAGAGTTATGATCGAGAGTGGTGATATTGGCCACCTGACCACCACTCATAGCCACTGTGTCATTGAGACGTAGGGTCGCGTTGCAGTGCTGATCTTCTGGGTATAAATCTAGCCTGGAAAAGATTGTAAAATAAAATTTACTAATAAAAAAATATAAATGAAGAAAAAAGACAGAAGTAATTACAAAATTGAGAGGTTAAACTGTTTTAAGACCAGATTGGAAGTGATACCGATCACCCTACTCCAAAAGGCTAGAAGGGCATGACTTGACAATCCATAACGACTCTAATAATTATGTCCAATACAAAATATAAGAAGAACAAGCCATTTAAAAGGTACCTTGTTTCAATCTTCATCGGATATCCCTTATTGACAAAAGTCTTCAACTCGCTCAAAAGCATCGTTTGGTAACCGCACGAAAATTTGAATTTCAATAATCCAGAATTCATGTACAGTTGCATGTAAACTCCTTTCGCGATATCCGCATGCAATATTTGTCCGTCCGTAATGAGAGTTTTCGCGTTGAATTCTATGTTGATAGAAGTTGCATTTGCTAGTTTATGTGCTATAAACGAATTGCCTCCGAATGCTGCAGATGTTATTGCTATTGGTTCGTCACAAAATCTTCCTCCATAGTTGAAATTGCAATGACACTGTAAAAAAGATTTTAAAGTAACAGAGAGAGTCGCAATGTATCAATAATCTAATCAATTATTATCTATCGATCTTAATTCATAGCAAACTTTATATTCATAACTTTATGTTACGTTTTTGGCCTTGTACAGAAAATCATGGTATCTTTACACAATCAACTATTAAATCTTGTATTAATCAGTAAAATAAATGATCTTCAATTATTTCTTACCCGTATCCCATGAGGCGTATTGATACAACTTCCATGACCATTACAAATCGAATCAGTGCACTCAGACTGCGCTGTAGTAACAATCTCAGTGCTACCACTACTGACACTACCGCTACTAACTTCCACAGCTTCAGTAGTAAACGAAGATCCAGTAGATAAATCAGTTCCTGGTCGGTCAGTGGGAATGTCTGTGAACATTTGATCTGTACTGACATCGACTTTAGGTGTAGTTGTTATTTCTCCAGGAACTGTTACTTCTTCCGTAGTACTAGGAGTAGTACCAGAAGATGTAGAAGTACCTTCTTCTGTAGTTTCTTTAGTTGTTGCTATTGGTATATCAACTTTAGTACTATCCGTCGAACTGGAAGTGAAATCCGTAGAAGTAGGTGACTGTGAAGTACTAGCTGTGTCATCAGTTGTTGTAGCATCTGTTTTTGCATTATCTGACTCTATAGTTGGTCTTGTCTCTTCATGGTCTGGTAGCTCTGAAATTCCTGCTTTCGTTGTCGTAGATTCACTAGTTCCTGTAGTTTCTTCAGATGTACTACTGATTCCATCTTCTTTAGTTGTTATTTCGGTTACAACGGTTGTAGCAGTGGAAACTAGTTCCTTTTCAGTACTGGTATCTGTCACTGTAGTAGGCATAGCTTCACTATCAGTAGTTAAAAGCGTTGTGTCATTAGTTGGGCCATATGTGGAAGACATTTCAGTGGAAACCCTTGGTGTTGTAGTTTCTTCTATCAATGTTGTTAGAACTGATTGTGTGGAACTAGTAAGAGGTGTTGGGCTAACATATTCACAGTCGTAGCTTTCATCGTCCAGTATGAGACATTCGCATAATGGACCGGTCAGTCTTGGAGGGCATGAGCATGTGAAATTATCCACACCGTCTATACATGTCCCGCCGTTCATACACCTGTAAACAAGATATCAGTAGCCAATAATATTTTTGTCATAATTGTGTAGTTTTAGGTAGAGTAACAATTTACCTGGGTCCCAATAAACATTCGTCGTATTGTAATTCGCATCTTTCTCCATGATAGTCAGGAACGCAATAACAGACTCTCGCGCCATCTTCTACAACGCACAACGCATTGTTACTGCAAGAGTTTTCATCGCAAAATTCTATTTGAACTTCGCAACTCTTTCCTGTGAAACCTGAAATACGCCAAACAGCAATAAATAAAATTCTACCTAGTTGTCTAAATAATTAGGTCTTAAATAATTTGTTTTTACCAAAAGCACAAGCACACATATAATCTGCGTGCACATCGATGCAAACACCTCCATTCTGACAAGGATTTGATTCGCATTCATCAATTTGGTCTTCACATTTTGGACCCGCCCAACCTTTGAAAGAAGGAACATAATTAAAATCCGAGGGTTCCTTACCCTTAAAATAAACAAAGGAAATACTAACTCAAACTTTGAAAGTCCTGGAGATGTAATTGAAAATGAAATGTCGTTCGTTGAAAGAGCATCTTTATTCCACAATCGCGTGACTGACACTATAAGGCAAGACGATAATGCCATCGACGTTGTATTCAAAACATTACTTACCCGGCAAGCATTTGCAATAAAATTTAAAGCCAGGCCCCTCAATACATTGACCCCCGTTGTAGCAACGAACTTCTTCCGTAGAGTTGCATACAGCTACGTCTAACTCACAATGGTCTCCAGAAAACCCTGGTACGCAGGAGCAGAGGTATCCATTGTTCATGTCTATGCATGTGCCGTTGTTGAGGCAAGGGTTGGACTCGCATTCATTGTAGTTTGTCTCGCAGTTGTCACCTAAAATTTTTAATCAACCTATACATATATGTGATATATAGAGGGTAGAAATTATATGGTATAACCATACCAAGAACGACTTGGGATTATAGGCTGCGATTTCGACTATATGGCAATGGAGATCTTTATGGAGACAAATTGCGGCTCTAAGAGATATTAATGATTACTTAAACTATTACTTATAGTAACGATTGCTATGGAATAAGAATAAGTAGGTTTAGCATTACAAACATGAGGGTCACTGGTGTCCGACGTTAGTGGAGGATCAAAGACTTAAAACTCCTTATTTGTGATTTAACTAATCGGTATGGAATCCTCGTAGTCCTCACAAAGTAGGCATGATGTACCTATTAATGTAATTGCTTTCATAAATTCCGTGTGACCCTAATTCGGGGGTGTACCGATAGACGCTTTCACGTTAGGTAAACAATAAACATATTTAGAATATTGTGTTGTGTCCTACATTTATTTAGGCAGCTAGCCACCCACTGTAGGTTCAATCAATACTTTTACGTCAATTCAGATTGTTATCTTAACACACAGGCAAGTAGATTACGGTTAAAATATTCCTTCCTCCAATTTCCATAGCCAGGTATTTCCAATATAAAAATTCAATTTTAAAAGAATCTGAGATATTAGTTTAACATCGTCATCTCATTAGTTTTGAATCAAAGTAAATTATAGTATTCTTTCACGAACATCTGCTTTGCAGACTATTGAGATTTTTATTTATTTTCTAGTCTAATTTCGTATATTTCATTGCCGATTCAGTTTAGATCTGCTTTCTTGTCTGGATTATTATTTTTCAGATATTTATTCAAGTTTCGAATTTATTGACTGACAAACCATTATTTTGAATAATATAGCTACTGGATTAGATAGTAGTGGTATACGTAACGCAATTATTTTTTTCCGTATTGTCAAGAAGACTTTTACATTTCTACTTTGAGTTCCAACGCTTTCTACTGCTTTAATGCTACCCTCTTAATCATCATTAGTGCCACCTGGAGATCGCCAATTTTGACAAACCTGTAATTTTCAACGTACCTATGAATCCGTCAGGGCAGGAGCAGTTGTAGGAAGCAATACCATCGATGCAGGTGCCTCCATTTTGGCACGGATTGGACCAGCATTCATCCCAGTTTGTTTGACACTGAACTCCAGTGTAGCCGTCGACACAGTAACATGAGTATGTCCTGTAAATATTTTAAGAAGGTACATAATTAAATTTTTGAGTAGGTAAGTATATGTATATTTCGATAATGAAGATAGACAAATGGCCTTAGCAACAGGCCCTATTGACTATAAAGTTGTGGAGGCCATCAGGGCCTGCTAATGATATTAAAATGATTTTTATGGTAAACCAGTGCCTCTATAGGCGTTAGCTATTGTAACTAGATCATAGCTGTTAACTTTTTTAATGGATCAGCCTATAACATTAACGTATCAGCTGTTATACGAATAAATTGGTTTAATTGAATTTTCTACTATAATGTATTGCCGCAGTAACTACGTACAAAATGCAACCATTTCCCGGAAATGTTAGCGAGGTCAGGCGCAATTATTTATTTACGAAAAGAACTGTAAATATTGGCACGTGTCGTGTATAACTAGGGTTTAATACATTTATGAGGTAGAATACATTTATTTTATAATTTCTCATTAGGAGCAGGGAGTCTAGAACGGTGCCCAGTTTTCGGTAATAGGCTCACCTCCATTACATGGCACTTATAAGTCAAATGATGAAAATTGTGCCCATTGTACGGTGGCATTACGTACCGTAGTGCTTTATGATACTTTTTTTAATAAATATCTATATTTACCCTTACCGCCGCATTCAGAGGCATTTAATTAATGTCTAATTACTTAAACTATTCCTTAGTAACAATTTTGTATCGAAAATAATTGCTAGGGACTGGGTTAAGTACCTAATCATTAATTATTAATCTTCTAGCGGTGTTGTAAGAAAAAAATCGACTAAGGAACTGCTCATTGAATAGAGACTCAGCAGTAGCATTCTCTGTTAACTCTGTTAAACCTGAAGTTTTTGAACTGCAATCTCCAAACCAAGCATGATTAATATGGCAAACCCTGGCAAGGCTTATATGTAGAGGAGGCTCATAGTCCAGTAGTGGACGGTCACGGACTGTTTATGTGTATAATTTGAATTAAGTGAAGCTACTTACGTGTTTACGTCATCTATGCAAATACCATGGAGGCAGGGACTACTGAGGCAGGATATGCCCGCGGCAACCACCTTCGCTGCTGCTAGCAACCACCAAACTGTTTGCAATAAACCTTTCACCTTCCCCAAAAACATCGTGATCAAGAAACTACGCGATCTCTATACATTCATGTCAATTTTTATGCCTATGCCGCGGTCAAGCTCAACCGATTAAAAAAAATACAAAGTTCAATGACATTGTAATAAGTTGGTCATAAATATTTCAATTGAACACAGTTTTTTTTTAAGTAATTACGTCCTAAAATTACTTTAATCACATGAATTTTCTAATCACACACGCATTTGTTAAACAGTGTATTGAAATGTACCTAATGGTACATGTTAGGCTGTATCCTAACAAAGGATCGCACGCTTTACAGCGCACACTGTCGAAAGAACTGGGTCTCGTGGACGAGGTGTGGTTTACCGCCAGCGTTAGTTACCATGGTAACTGGTAAACACACAATACAACGCTCCATGATGAACGATTATTGACAAAATTTCGACACCATGATCGTAACACGTATTGGTAACAAATAGGGCATACAATATTATGAAACATCCTTTTGTACTTAGTAACAAATGGATTACGTATTTATAATTAGGACTTATTTTATTTGAGGATAAGATTATTCGCGTCTTAAAAGCAGAATAATAAAGATTAATTATTTACCTAAAATTTGTTTCAGTAATAAATAAAATAAAAATTAATTAATACTTTATAATGTTCACTGCCATTTGCTTTTAATTTTAAGCCTATTTTGAAATAATTTTAGCATACAAAACCTAGTCATTGGCCAATGGCACCAATGCGTGCCATTGCCAATGCCAAAGTTTTTTTTTTCATTAAATTTTAAACTAAAGTTTACAACTTATCAAAATTTAAATTTTAGCGCCAATAGTTAAACATTGTATAGCCAATCTTAAAACACAAAGATTAAAGTTTTAACCAATGGAAATGCGTACAATTATCATCTGTTCACAGCTGTTTAGCTACCCAATCACCGCTCAAGGCGTCTACGTGCGTTCGAAACACAGTGCTTAAAACAAAACTAATGGTAGAGATTTAAAGATTTCGATTGAACTAAATACCAATTTCATACTAATAACTTCATGAGAAAGTAATAATATTATAATATCAAGCAAGCATGATTTACTTTTTCTAAATAACAAGACTATTCAGTGTCAAATTTTCATAATTCGGTATTTTCGTATTTTTTGCGAGTTACATTTTCGAACGTAACTTTAGCTTGCTTTGTAGAAAGGTTTGAAGCGAGAGTCGAGTTGTGAAAGGTAGACAATGGCAAAGTTCTTATGAGGTTCTCATTAGTCTTTGCTTGGTCATTACGTTATTCTGCTAGTATTCACAGTTTTATTTTGCTCAAAGCAAATTCATTAATCAACGATTGTGGTGATACTATTGTAAGCGACTGTTTCATTGAAAATTCGGCTTAATTCATTGTGCAAAAATGGATCCGGGTATTCTTTGTTTCCACCATTGTGATCACAAAGTATTTTGCACTATAATACCTGAAAAATGCCCTGTTTGTGATCAAAAATTGGATAGATATGATTACAATCTACTGCCCTTCAGGTAACAATATGTTTATGTAACGGCTTTTCGCGTAGCAAGAGTGATGAAGGTTGTTGCTAAGTGCCCCAAATTTTGTTTTAGGGTTCCTTATCCGTTCGTTAAAGCATCCCAGCATCCTCGCGCCATCGTCATGAAGCCAACTCACGGCGATTTTCTCAAGTAAGTTACAGTTGTTGCTACGTGCCAAAGTATGGCTCATTTCCGTTGAAAAGTTAATAGCTCGTAAAGTGAATCACAGCCTTATCAAATCGTTTATACTTACATGATTTTTTCATTCTTTACAGTGACTATTACAATTCCAAAGATTTGCACATAGGAGTGACTAACTCTCAAGGTTGTGTGGTGGAGTTTAGTGAGGAGGGGATCCGTGGTGTGGACCCCATGACTAAGAAGTGGAGTAGCTGCGACTCCAGCTCAGATTGGGACCAGTGTCTGCTGTTAGAGCAGTTTGATGAGTTGTGGAATGAGATTTGGGATAGTGTTCTTCTCAAGGTATGTAAACATTATGTTTATGAACCTAAAATAATCTTGTTTACATTCCACAAATTGCTTATTTATCATTGTTGGTTGTTCCAGGTAAGCCAGAGTCCACTGTGGGAGGCTGAAAGGTATAATGAAGAAAGGCACAACTGCTTCACATTTGTACTTGCATTCCTGCGAGCCCTGGACTGTGGTGAGCTCTCTGAGAAGGCTAGAGACCCCAAACTTTTCTGTAAGCAATATGTTGTTCCAAGAACCTCTGCTGCAGGGAAGTACATCTCCTTGTATAGACAGCTGAAAAGGCAAAACTATTTCATACAGAACCAATGATAGCCTATATAAAATAACAACTTAATTCTATGTATTTATTTACTACTTATTCAGTATTAACTGTGATGTTTTATATTTAGGTATAAGACTTTTAAATTGAAGTGCATTTATTTTAGACCAATGACAATTTAATTTCTGATTACATTTTTAATATGTTATCTATGATGTAGGGGTATTTATTTATTTCGTAAGTATTTATTGTTTCAAGGTGTAATGAGATGGTAAAATTTCTTTCTTTTAAAATGCATCTGTACAAATAAAAAGGCTGTCTAAATGTATTATGCGAACAGGTATTCTGCTGATAATAAATACACAAGTGACTTAATCTGATAATATGTACATCATGACAGAAATTGAGATTGTGGTAATGATTAGTCTGTATTGGGTATGTCTGTATGCGTGTATATGACGGTAACACTCACCAATATTGCCTTTTACACAAACACATTTTTATACGACCTTATCTTGCCAGTTTATAGTTATATTGTAACGTTTGTATCACAACAGGATATACAACACACATTTTATATAATAAACAGTGGCATTATCTATCTATAGAGTAATGAGATGTCACATATCCATTTAAATTAAACACATGAATTGTCTGCAATTTAAATCTTCCAGCATGGTAGTTAACTTTAATAAAAACTCTTTCTATAATAACTTATTTGAATAATGGAATTACATGTTTAGTGTCGTAGTCAATTACTGTTTTCTATACATTTACATAACACTCATATATTATATTCATAGGTACTGCAGATATCATCTTCCATAGTTGCTAGAATAGATACCAATGTAGTTGTATGTACTTGCAAGTCTCGGTTCCACACCATGTTCTGTGTTTCATGTATTTTTCGCGGCTAGGGGACGTCCATTAACCATTTGAGGCTCGGTTAAGGGGGAGGTTTGATAAAAAATCTCGATGGGGTACAGGGGTTTTAATAACATATCACATGTATTTAATTTTTCATTAAACTCAGGATTTTTTTAATCTTTCGAACGGGGTGTACTTTGTATTTATTGCACTTCCTAACTTCATAAAAGATTATATGTATGTAATTCTCAACCTTAACTAAATTAGATAATATTTTGTATTTTTTGTGAAAAATAATACATGTGATGTTTTGTGGGGGATTAATCTAATGGAATGGACGGCCCCATATTTGGTTTATGTTACTTAACTACTTATTTGCAGTTTGATCTCATTTCATTCTACTGCAAAGATTGTTTAATTATAACCTTTTTTTGTGAACTACCAAGGCTCATTGATGAATTTATTTGAAAGGCTTCTAGTACTTTGTTATGATTTAGTTTTCTTCTTAAAAAGTTGTTGTTTAAATTCTAGATGTGTTATGAGATATTCCTTTGAATTGTAATTTCAAAGAATTGTGTCAATGTTACTGTGACTTCATATGTTGTGAGAGTGTATGAACAATAGTTGTTTATCAAAACTGTGTAGCGGTTTGTATCGGAATTGCTTCAATGTGAATAGAATTCGAGCTTTATTCCTAAACCAAGCTTGGTCGAAGACTTAAAATTGTAATATCTGGAAATGAGTGTATGTTACGAGAAGTGTAAGGGGAATGAGGGATCTGTACTCTGATTCATTCTATTTAAAGTCACTTGCAATGAGATTCGTTGATCTAATTACTGAATTTAATCAATGAATTGAGGATATCAAGCTTCTAAACTTGTCTATAATCGATTTCAAATTAAAGGCACTAAAATAAAATTAAAATAGAACTGTGATATCTCATTATATTCCAAAAAAATCCGTCCCCTTCCACTCTTACGCCGATCAATAAAACCTACTCGAATATCTATGCATATCTTGTAAGACCACTATCTGTAGCAACACAAAATAAAAAAAAAATGTAAGTCTTTGAAAGCTTTCATGCCTGTATCTACAGTATGAGCATAATAGATAAAATATTTATTTAAAAAAAGCTGTTAGAGCTAATTATTTAGGTAATGTGTTATAATTTATTTAGTGTTTTTATTTAATTTAATTTTTAAATCATACTATGTATGTTTTCGGCCTAAGGCAGCTAAGATTTATAATGAGCTATTTATATTATTTTTTTCTTAAAATTGTAAACAAAAAATTAAGATAAGTTTGATTGTAAATATGATAGGAAAGCCTAATTATTAATATTGAAAATGAAATTTTCGTTTAGTATTGCCAGTGATTATAAGAGAGTATTGTAATTAAAAATTTGATGTGCTCTACTGTAGATACAAGCTATTAGTTCCTATCCTACTCTACTCGTATTTATTGAGACTTGAATTTTGTAAACGGATCTCGAAGACAAAAATTCTAGGTGCTATGTTTGAAATAAAGTATTTGTTAAAATTAATTTGCGTTTTGTTTCACACCCAAAAAAAAAAAAAACAGCAACCTGTATGTATAATTAATTATTTTATTTTGTTATGAAATGTCTACTGTCGAAATAGAAGACAAACAAATACACAAGAAATGTGAGAAAGGTATAAATTACAAAATAATAATACTCTTGGGGCTTAATTAAATAAATTAGCTGGATACTTTGATGGGGGCTGATTCGACGCCCACCCAGAATACGGCTCCGTTCAGGGCGATGGTTGCTCTGTGAAAAAAAGAAAAATAAACATTAATAACAAAAGTACTGGCTATTTTGTGCACATCACAGTTTTTTTGAGGTGGGAAAATCATCCTATGGCTTCTCCCGCCTTGGGTGAGACGAGAGGGAGAATTCAAGTATTTATTGCACCCATAATGTACATAGGTGTTAGAAAATACAGTATTTAGTCACAATTATGGACCCTGTCGGGCACAGCAAAATATAAAATTCGTAGGAGAGTGTTAGATTTACTGACTAAAAACCACCCCATGAAGGAACGGGGCCACGGTAACCTTTTACGTTGTCCGCAACTCCGGACAGTTATAAGTATAACACACAGCTTTCAATCCATAATGCGTCTCAGTTGCCAATATACCTAATTGAACCTAATTTACCCAAGGCAACTTAATTGAATCGATCGCATTCACGAACAAAGGACTTGTAACACGTTTGATTCATTTCAAACACCCACACACCATTTTCGAATTAATTCTGTTAATTCATATCGCATCGTGCTCATGCATTATAAAGTTACCAAAGTCTGGAATGACTTTCACGGGTTATGAACCCGTGTCCTTTTTAACCCTTCGACGTCCCTTGTGTCCGTGGTATATAATATTATCTAATAATATGTATTCTATTGTCTAGTGTTTACTTATTGTACGAAGGTAGGTAGTTGATATGTAGTTTGGTGTCGGTCTACAGGCCTTTGTTTTTGAGGTAAATTTAGATCAGACAAAAGCTTTGCTTATTTATAGCTCAGCCGTCCTTTCTTTGTGTATAATCCTGGAGCCGTTTATAAAAATAGATCCATTAGCAAATTAAATCCTTTTCTCGAGTCTTTGAGGCGAATAAAACAAAGTCCGGTAGTGAAATTTTAATTATAATAATAACAGTGGCACCGTTTTTTTTCTTATCTTCAACGGGTTGGCCGAAATGGCGTAGCTTATTGGCGTATTATTTTTACCAGGTTTATGAGGCCTTCTTGTGGCTGATTTAGATCAGACCCAATAAGAGTTAAATGTTGAAAAATAGTAATAAAAAAATCCTTGTTCGAGATAGCTATATAGCTAACTAAAGTAGGCACATGCCTACCTCACCTATACGTATTATTTTTTCTCAATAGTTTTTTTTTTAATTTTAAATGGGCCGACATAAGGCCGCTATCTCGCCTGATGGTAAGTGATGATGCGGCCTTTTTATTTATTTATTTTATTTATTATCATAAGGCACGTCAACAGAATAAACACCAACATTAAAGAAAGACAAGATGAAGACACAAGATCATGTGCTTATGCCAATTATAGACATGCACGACATTTACATTATTAACACAGTTAGATGACATAAATATTAATATAAAATTAAATACAATGCAATTAACAGTATTTTGTACTTAAGTCTAATAGGAACTATAAAATTAAAAAAATACTTAAAATAACACAAAAACAGAACAGGAAAATTGAAATAAATATAACATTATAAAATTAAAGACAAGTAACATAACATAATTAATAAATTAATAGTTAAATTGGAACATTATTCATATTCATATTCTTTTTAATTATTTTGGATCGGAAAAGAGCGGGTCGGTCGTGATAAATGTCCAGATCGTATAATCGCCAAAACTGGTTGTATGTGGATGTTAATCTAACCACGGGGGCACGCGATCCCAAGTTTGTTCTAGATCTGGGGACACTAAAGAAGGACTGAGATATTCTCCTGGCATTCGGTCTTGGAACAGATATCCCTATGCGATCCAAGAAACCATAACATAGAGCAGAGTTCTTAACGACTTTTTGAAGAAAAACCAAATCCAACATTTGTCGCCTCCGCTGGAGGGTTTTCATCCTGAAGTGTGATAATCTATCATTGTAGGGGCATCTGGCACTGATTCCAGGACTAATGTACGCTAGATGTCGGGTGAAAGACCGTTGGATTGACTCAATCCGTTGCGTGTGTACAGCATACTGAGGATTCCAAATAACGCTACCAAATTCAAGTATGCTACGAACCAATGAATTATACAGTAATATTTTTGATGAAATACTTTTAAAATCCCTAGTATTCCGCAAAATGAAGCCCAACATTTTAGCAGATCTTTTGACTGTGCTATCGTAATGTGGTATAAAACTAAGTTCAGAGTCCAAGATTACCCCCAAATCCCGTACTACTCGCGTGACATCTATCACATCATTATTAATATGGAATTGAGTTGGTGTGATTTTTTAACCTACCTAGTTCCTTTAAATTGCAAAACGACTCAGTGATCAACTGGGCGGCAATAAACTGGGCCACGTGGACCAGTTGTACAAAATTAATTATGCCTACTATTTTTGTGGCCAACTGGGCCGAACGCACTTTGGTCTCGTGGACAAGATTTTATTATTTAATTTGCTGTGGTTAAGTGGGCCGAAAGTATCCAATACAGGCAGATACAGAGTGTTTCAGTAATTTCAAATACATCAACCTACAGAGTTTCAACTATGTAGGCCCAACAGTTTTGAAAATAAATGGCTGTGACATACGGACGGACGGACGGACGGACGAACAGACAGACATGACGAATCTATAAGGGTTCCGTTTTTTGCCATTTGGCTACGGAACCCTAATAACGACAACAAAATATAAAGAAACGCACAAGACAGAGGAAGAAAGCGCACTTTACTTTCGTAACGGCTGTAGATACTGTATACATATACATAAGTAAAACAAAATGGTACCCACTAGGTAAATATTTATTATATTTGAAATTACTGAAACACTCTGTATCTGCCTGTATTGGATACTTTCGGCCCACTTAACCACAGCAAATTAAATAATAAAATCTTGTCCACGAGACCAAAGTGCGTTCGGCCCAGTTGGCCACAAAAATAGTAGGCATAATTAATTTTGTACAACTGGTCCACGTGGCCCAGTTTATTGCCGCCCAGTTGATCACTGAGTCTGCAAAACAATGCACATTAGGCATGTATAGGCACCTCGAAGACTGTTTTTTTGCTAATAATATTTAAAAATGAAGTATTGTAGTTACCTGATCTTGACTTCTCCGTTGAATCCAGCAGGGGGAGTCCATGTGAAGGCGACAGTCTGCTTGTCGAACTTCTCATCGTGCTTCTTGTGGGTCACAGCGTTCTGGAAGTAACATGATCATTATAAATTAATGTTTTGATGTTATTAGGTCCTGCGCTACATATGTGATTTGATTTGTTTATTCAACTTAAGGCACTATATTATTAAATGTGATTTCTTAATTGGAGAAGAACAACCCTATTTGACTGTGTTTATGTTTTTATATGCTGTGGTATACTGTGTGGCTAGATAACTTTTTATGTTTTGTCAACCCAATTACATTACAGACACGTTGCGGGTCGGTTGTCTAGCTTTGCAGTCTTATAGTTCTTAATTACAATTTATGTCAGTTTTGGTAGCTATGTTATTCTAAGTACATTAAACTGGGTGTGCAATAGTACCATGTCTGCATCTGATTAAACTGGCACCTGGCATATAACATGGTTTTTGTAACTGAAAAAGGTAACATTTTTTACTGGAGTAGTTATGTGACCTCTATGTCTAGCCTATTGAAGTTTAGAATCCCTAAAGAATTCAGAAATTCAGTCACGTTCGACCCGACTGCGGCTAGTCCCGCCAAATTGAAAAAAGTTTACACATTCCACTAACTTTTTTAATCAACCCACAATGCATAGATGATGAATACTAAATTTCTTAATTAATACATCTTGTCTATAATATAAATATGACACAAATAAAGCTGTTATAGCATCGCAACTAGTACGTGAATACAACCATGCTACGTTGCGCGGTAATCCGTGACAAAGCTACTTAACTAACCCCGTTCCTACTCCTGCTTTTCGAGCTGGAGCCTCGGTAAACCCGCTAGGTTGTCCGCAGCTCCGGAATAACAGTAGGTAGTCTTACTGTAGTATCTATGCGATATGTATGTACCTAATAGGTAGGTGTTAAATTGACGCCTTGTTAGTAAAAGATTTACGCATGTTGTGACACTGTAATTTGATCAAACAATTATATGTATAAACTACCATACATGTGTTATACAGCAATGGCGACAATAATTGGATCGACTAGACAGACTCAACAATTTAGGTACAAAAGTGCATACATGTTCACCTTCATTGTTCAGTTCCTAGATTGAGTGAGATAATATTAATTTTTACTTCCTTCCTATTTAAATATTACCTATACCTATAGATATCTACTGACCTAAGTCACACAGGCATTATAATACCAAGTCGTAGTTAAGTTTGAAGGAATAACGATAGGTTAGTTAGAAATTACTTGTTTCCAGTCTATACTTATAAAGACTAAGCAGTCTAGGCACCCTACAGGCTACTTGGTCAAGGTCTAAATCGAATAGTAATAGTTCTGAACGTACAGACAACGGTTTACTATAGAGAGGCCGACTTAGATGGTATAATGACGGTGTTGTGTGTATATGTTGACTACCTGACACAATCTACACGCAATTATCGTGGTATAAGCCTCGCCATTGATTACACCTACCTAGGTACACATCAAAACATACCCTGCCTCTTTTTCTCTATAGTTATAGCTAACAAAGAAATATGGCTGCAACTGTTGCCCGCACGCCGGTTTGGCAATGACGTTAATTGTATTTAAACCTGAGTGAAGGGTTCCTATGTCCTCGGATGTGAACAATTTGTAAGATTTGACAATATAATCACCAAAAAATTGAATCGTTACAATGGCTAATAAGCCTTGCATATAATATTATGATATTGATACACTACCTTGTTTAGTTTTGTATAAATTAAAACGTTTCACGTGTATAAGATTATGCGTTATTTATTTAGGTATTTATGTAGATTATTTCATTATTATGGATGTGTCTTTTCGGCATTTTTTATTTTAAATTTTACCTCCAACTCTTCTACCTGCCGAAACTAAGCGACCTTTTAGAATGAACTTACAGCCTTGAGTGATGCAACACAACTTTGAGTATTTTAACATCTGTCTGTTTATGTTAAACATGGAAACTCGAACCTATTGAGTATTGACCAACCGAATGAGTGTTTTAACAAGAAAAGGCCTTCTACTAACTTAAATGTTAAGGAAGATTGGTTATTTATTATGCTTAATTATTTATTTATTCAAAATCAAATATGATAATCATAAACAAGTCACTAAAACAACGTCAAGTTTAGTAGGTAAAAGTAGTTTATCTTACAATCGATCTCCAAAAAAACAAAAACTGAATTAATATTATTATTATTTACATTAAGGATTTCATAATGCATGGTAACACATTAAAAAAAAGAATAAACCACAAAACTAGAGGTCATTAAATACGTCAACGGCTACCTTCCTTAATTCAAATTTAAATCAAGTCTTTTTTAATGATGATGCTCCGACTTGATTACATTTGCAGAGCGAGGTTGTAAAACTAAATACCTAATTCCTAATCTAGGTATTTAGCATTAGGTAGCTAATTTATTAATGTCTGTCTGATCCACTCATTGACATTTTAGTGACATGGGAAAGTCTAGAGTCAGACTGGATCATAAAACTTGGTTTTTTATTTTCGTATTTTCGAGTATTTAGGCCACCAAATTAGGCGATTGATTCTGTTGGTAGAATTGTTCTGGTCTGTTGGTAATGACTACCTATAGAGTCATTAGTTTGAAAATATTGCAAAGTTTTTTATTAAGGGGGAGAATCATCCATAGATTTTTGCCGAGGGTGAGGCTAGAGGGAGTGTCATACTCTTACTGTCTAAAAACTACCCCGTTCCTACTCCTGCTTTTCGAGCTGGAGCCCTGTTAACCCGCTAGGCAGTCCGCAGCTCTGGATTCCAGGTTCAGATTTAATCATAAAACTTGGTTTTTATTTTCGTAATTTCCAGTATCTAGGCCACCAAATTAGGTCTTTTGAGGGTTCTGTTTATGGCTACGTTGGCATCAATCATCAAATAGCTTAAGGTGAATGAAGGATTGCAGGATAATTTATTACGAAAGTAGTAATCAAATCTACTACCAAACTAAATATGAGTACCTAAGTTAAGTGTTCGTAAAAATCAATGATGAAATCTGTTGGTTGTCCATGCCCTTTGAAGAAAGGCTATAGTTGTGTATACCTACCTCTAATAAGGTCAATACTCCGATTTAATAAAATGTCGTTGTACTAACTAGGTAGGAAAACCTCTACCGTAACGTAGCATCGTGATTGGCTGTTATTCGGCGCTTTAATTTTCAAAGCACATCCACACAGTACATAGTTTCGAATAAATACATGAGCAAGTAATCTAATCACTTAATTTAATAGATCTTTTGTTACAGAACAACGGAATCATTGTGATACAACTGAAGGTCTAATTTAGAATGACAAACAGGTCTGTAAGGGTCTACGTCATAAGTACGGAAATGTAGACATTTTTTTTTTCAGGTATAATAAACATTTGTCTCCAAACTCGCGTGTCACGTTTTCAACGAAATACAACGGCTACATGATAATTGGTTCTGCTCTAAAAAAATACGAGCGATTTTTTGCGCTCGATCGCCTGATAGATTTTTTGCGGCAACACTGGTAAAGAAAGCTTTTAATCGATATTATTGAATTGTAAACATGTTTCTTTTTGTGTAACATTCTTTTAAACATAACAAGCTTATTTTTGAAAGGCTGGGCAGACTGAGTCTTACTGCCGTACTCAGAGTCATTTAATGACCCAGTCCTTTATTTTCTATTTATTAATTTTTAGTACCTAATTTAGTCAGTTCTTAGCGATTATTTAGGGAAAAATCATCATATTAAGGAATAGTTAAACTAACCATTAAATGTCTCTGAGTATGGCAGTTACCGAGTCCATTCATGTTAATAAGAATTATTTTCTTCATACATACATTATTATAATAATGTCTTAGCTTAGCCTTAGTATCTAAGTTACGCAGCAAGAAAATTAATATGAAACTGTTATTCAAATATAAATATGTTCACCGAACCGTAATATGGCTTCAAAGTTTGTGAAGGACGCGTGTTTCATGGAAATAAGCGAGTAACATTGAATTTACGACGCATTCAAACGGTGTTTTATTCAAATAACCGCAGGATTTTGTTCACAAAAACTTACTTAAAACAAGGATGTGTGTGTATGAATGTGTAAATAAAAAACGATTCGGTAAAAATAATGAGACGTCAGAATATCATCGCAAGGTCTATTGATTTTGACGTTTTGTACAAATACGATCAGATACTATGCATGTGTGTGAATGTTTTAATTCTTGATTTAAAATACCTATTTTATAAGCATTATTTTTTAAAAATATTAGCGTATTGCACTCATCCTACACATTAGTGCTAAATGACCTTTATGTCCGTTTTCACCAGCCTCTTCTAAACTTAGACTAAGTTAGGCACACATAAGCTAAGTTAGGTGACATTTTTGGTATAACCGACACCTACGAATACCAGTCAGCCAGTGTAAAGGCTTATTTTAGGTGCTACGTCACGCCAAGTTACTTCTTGTAAAGTGACAGTTTGTCGGTTGTCGGTCGACAATAGGCTAGTTTCCTACTAGTTAAATTCAATACTTTTTTCGAAACGTTAAAACCTAAGTATATGTATATTTTCTATGATATTTGTATGAAATACTGCGTTATGATGTCATCAGAAATTTTACTTTACTAGCTTTTATATGTAGTTATGTGTGTGAAGTGGAATTTTGCACCTGATTTTCAACACTTTACATACATGTTTAGTTTACAAGACTATGACTATGCTAAACTGCATAAAATATTGTTTTTTAAATAGATTTCCTAGTAAGAGTGAGTATATCTACTTACACCAGGTTCGCCGCAGTCGAGCAGCTGTGCGAAGGGGTCGTTGGGCTTCAGGGTGAACTTGCCGATGGGCTTGTCTCCGGCGCGGGCCTGCGCGAGGAGTCCACGGATGGTGTTGGCGGGGCCGTTGCCGCTGATCGTGATCTCCACTGGAGTACCGGCTTTCACTGCCTGTTGATAATAAAATGTTGTTAGTTCCTTTAAATTGAGTCGAAAGAAAAGGTTCAGTTTCAGCAGTTTCAGGAGCAAGATGTATATAACTGCCGCAATGTGCACCTCTGCCTACCCCTTTGGGGATAAAAGGCGTGACGATGCACATACGAGTATATAGCTCTAGAAAGTCTTATTTAGGACTAGCTGCTTCCGCGTGGTTTCACCCGCTCTTTTGATCGTAGCGTGATGTTTCTTAGCCTACCTATAACCTTCCTCGATAAATGGACTATCCAATACAAAAACAATTATTCAAATCGGACCAGTAGTTTCGGAGATTAGCGCGTTCAAAAAACTCTTTAGCTAAAATTTAGTATATACTAGATTCGAACTTAGAAATATTATAAAGATTTGAACTAATAGTTTTTATTTTCACTAGGTATATAATGTATGTACGTACGTTATATGAGGTAGTCAAAGTACATATAAACATTTGTTAACTAATGATTTCTAAAGATAGATAAGAGCTCTTAGTTTTTTGTACTTGCTATCTAAGTAGTAAAAAATAGCAAAGTAAACGAGCTTTTTTGCCAATTGATCGGTTGTCTAAGCGAATTGGATCAAAATTCTAAGTAGGTAACCTTGTAGGTAGTTGTACCCTGCTTATATCTTATTTGGTTTTAATTGTATGTGACCACGTGTTCCCTACGTGCTAACTAATGGTACATCTGCAATATGGTAAGATACTTTCCTGCTTACTAATGGTAAGATACATCTACAATATGACAGAAAATCCTTAATTTTGATCCGGTTTTTTCCTTCATTCCTCCTACACGCGGATAGGAAATAAATAACCAAGGAAAAAAAGTATTTTTCTATTTATAGTTGTAGATTTACCTATTTTCTTCTTTTTCTAATTTCGTTTTTCTCCGTGGACAATTAATAATAGCTTTGTTATCACAGGAGCATCAATTACAAAACCAATTTTAAGTTGTATCTACTGAAAAATTCGGTAGCTTTTACTTCAGCAAAGCTACGAAAGCGCGCTACGTAAGGTAGGTACGTATATTCAGGAGTGTAAATCAATAAGTTCACATTTTCAGCAAGGGCAGTCGGGACGTCCCTCGCGTTTCGATTCAGGGACAAATGTACCTAGTTCTATACATATAGGTACACAGTAATATGCACTTTAGAGTTGTATTAAGAAATACATATTGATTTAAGCAAAGTAAATAAGTTTTGGAGTGTGTCAAAAGATTTGAATACGATAAAAACTAACACATGTAAACGGGGAATTACATTAGGCCTGTACCATTAGTACGAGTTTGATGAAACGAAACGAGAGCGCGTTCGGCGCTCTGATTGGTTAGTTTATTCGCGCTGGCCAATCAGAACGCCGAACGCGCTGTCGTTTCGTTTTCGTTCAACGTAAAGTAAACTCGTACTAAGGGTACTGTTATTGAAATTTCTGTAGGTACTACTACATAGGTAAAGGATGATATATTTATTATACTTAGCCCAAGATCGATGCGAAATGTTTATAAACAAACCATAACGTTACGTGAGATATTATCTCATCAATTTCTCAAGCGGTCACATCTTCCGCGCCATTTCTTACACATTTTCTATGTTTCTTTATTATTGTAGTCTTACCTTTATGATTTGTTTTCAAATAATTCGCTTCAATCTTGGCCTAAGTACCAATAGTTGTGTAATTTTCATTGGACGTTAAGAGCGAGCTTAAACCCCAAACTAATCCTAAATTGTCACTATAATCTGCTGCAATCTATGGCAGAAGCTTTGCTTGGGATCTGACATCTAATCCGTAATACTGTAATCTCATACTGTAACTTGGACCATCGAAATACAGTTTTTATTGTATGCGTTCTATACGTATAATATTTAACCGTTATTACATTCTAGCCAAAAGCACTTCTTTTAGACCTGTTCACATTAATTTTACTAATTAATTTCAGTTTCAGTAAAATAAAAAGTTCCTTCTCAATCAAGTATATTACTAAGTATTTAGTAACTCTCTCTCACTTCGATTTTGGTATAAAAGCGAGAGAGAGCTTCTATGTACTTTGTTAAAGGACTTAATTACTAGTGTTCGCAAACAAGGCAAATCTATACTAATATATAAAAGTAAAGATTTTGTATTGTTTGGGGTAATCTCCGAGAACTACTGATCCGATTTGAATAATTCTTTTTGAGTTGTAGCGCTATCGAGGCAGGTTATAGGCATAAAACATCACACTACGATCAATAGGAACCGAGCGGAGCGGGTGAAACCGCGCGGAAGTAGCTAGTTACTTATAAATTCTTATTTCTTCTTGTTACAAATTCTTACGCACCTGTGAGCTAGTCGTGATTTTGTATGGTGGTGGGGTGGACTGGCGTGGCACGGGGTGTTTGGGCACCATGTCCCCGCAGACGCTGTCAGGGGCTCCGGTGGAGTAGGCATTGGCGGCGGCCACCAAGGCTACGGCGAGGACTGCGTACGATGCCAACATTTTGACTGTTTCTGGAAAAAAAGGAGTATTGTTATACCATGTACTATGGCATCTCCATGTATATTCATGTATATTTGTATCTACTGTAGATCCTGGCTTACAGGAGTTGCAGCGTCAAAATGGGAGGTTGTGGCGATATTTGTCCCAAAAAATACCATGTAATATCCACTTTTCATCCCCCATTTGTGTTGTAAGTCGCGTGCAAAAGTGGGTGAGCCTATAGCTATGTACGATTTACGTGTAATAATGTGCACGTCTGCCTACCCTATCAGGGGTAAAAAAGGCGAGGTGTTGGCCAGTTGTTATACCATGTCATCGATAGAAATCTTAGGATTATAAACAGTCGGGTCTACAGGAAAATTAACAAAGTTTTAAGTTTAATTTAATTAATGTAACAGCAACCAACGGCAAACTTAGCGCGGGCTTGTTAAGCTCCAGTCATCGTAAATCATAATGGATTATAAAGCTTTAAAGGTATCTTTTCAATTAATTTAAATGGTGTAAAGTCCCTAGATGCATTTTTAAAATTTTACTAGCTTGTGAGTAGAAAATACGAATGTTTGTGAGTTTATGTGTATGTTTTTTACTCAATCACGTCAAAACGGCTGAAGCGATCGGGATGATATTTGGAACAAGGCTAGATTATGATCTGTAATAACACATAGGCTATTTTTCATCCCACAGGAACACGAGTGCAGCCGCTGGCAAAAGTTAGTATTCTTTAATACATATACGTTATTGAAATTAATTAAAATGCATCTCCATCAAAATATTAAATAATATTAATTTTATGCATTCATCCAATCAAAATAATCCTTGATCGATGCATGTTAACAAAAAACGCGAGCCATTTGAAAGGTCTCAATCAAGAGTTCAAGTTAATCGATCCAAGTAAGGACGATGCCTTGCTTACATTAAGTTTTTCATTGAAAAAGTATAATTTTGAATAGATGCATAAATCATTAAGCTCTATGATTGATGTGCGGAGATAATTTTAGACATAGAACGTCGTAGAATCCGATGCTAAGTCGAAATAAATGCAAAGCAAACGAAAGCGGGTCATGGTCCTTTCGGTTCTTCAGAACTCAAGCTCTTGCAAAGATACGACTCTCGAGGACAGGTTCTCAACAAATATGGTGACGTAACCTGACGATCGACAAACTTTGCCGGCGAACGTTTGACTACATTTACTTCAATGTGACCAAAAATAACAGGTTCGGTTCACGCTTTGTTATTGTGTTTAGTGCTTAACCATTGTAAAGTTAATAGTCTTACAACCTAAATATAATATGGGAAGTCAGTGACAAAACTGTTGCATATATTATATTATGTCTTGAAAGTATTGCTTCAATCGAGTTTTCATAATAGTGTGGTACCGGTCCAACCCGGTTTTTGATTTTGAGTCGTTACGACATTTTTGAAATGTAAACATTACATAAAAATATTTCATTGTGTGTCTTTGTCTTTAATAAATGATTCCAACTGCTACACTCAGAGGCATTTAATTATGACCAAAACTATTCCTTAGTAACGATTTTGTATCGAAAACAATTGCTAAGGACTGGGTTAAGTAACCATTAATTAAATGACTCTGAATGCGGTATTAAGTTCCATTTAAAACTAGAATTAGCAATTTTAAGTTTAGACTTTATTAGACGACAGACTTGAGAGAGAAGTTGATCCAGTAACTAATATTGGGGCTAATCTTTAGATTATTCAAACAATGACAATATTCTTAAACAATGACAATATCTACAAATTACTATGACAATAACATAAACTAGAGCATAATCATAAAATATTTATTACATGTATAAGTGAAATAAACAATATTTCCTAATAATTACACTTTTAATTCAACAAAACCCAATAAATTAAAAACGACGATAAAAAAAATCAACCGCAGATGGACATCAAACCTGATTGCTTAGCAACACAGATTAAAAAAAAAGGCCAGGTCAGCCAATAGCAATGAGTATAGACAAAGGTAATGCAACTTCATCCAATTAGAGCTTACTGGTAACCTATTACTGCTTATGTTAGAAGGCCTAGGTTAAATACTGACAGTAAACGCATAGATCGGGAATTTGCATATTGTGAATGGGTCTTACCAATAGAACTTTAAAACAATGCTAATTTATAAATACTTGTTGCTCAGTTTACATAACTTATATTGAAAATGCGAAAGTAATTTTGTTTGTTTGTTACTTTTCTATGATTTATTTACTCAATCAATTGTCTTAATTGATATCAGAGATGTTAGTTTTAAATGCTATTAATGAATCTACAATTTAAACAATGATCTTAAATTCTTAAAATCTTAAAATGAATGTTAACCTAATAAAATTGTAGCAAGGAAAATTGATGTTTCATGCACAATTTTATTTTATAATTTGTGCTTTAGAAACGTAATAAAAATAATTAAATATAATTTTGTAATTAGTGTTTAGCACATAATGTGGGTCATAATATAAGCTTGTTAGATTTTAATGAATAAAATGTTTTTCTTTAATTAGTTAAAGGTTGTTCCGTATTTTGACTTAAGACAGAATATAATAATTGGATTATACAATTTACATTGTTTACTTCATTGCCGATTGAAACTAATGATCAAAATAATGAAATATATGACGGTCATTAATTCTGTATTTATAATTCGAGCCCAGATTCCGAAACACTATTTCAACACCGACACGAATTCATAAATAAAATTAAAACTATTAAAAAATTACATCAATTATTTATTAATTTTTATTGCAAGTACACTTTGTTGACATAGACAATGACATTAAGTTAACTTTTTAACGGAAATATAATTAGTTAGAAACAATAAACACTAGTTATGATTGTTATGTAGGGATATGTAAAGTAAATATTATTTGATTACCTTTTGATTTGTTTGAAATCGCGCGCCGCGTGCTTCGGTTAGTGTGTGAACGGTTACAAACAGCAAACTTGGTAACTTGCAAGTTATATAGGTATCGCAACCACTGTCCGTATGGAAGGGCGGAAGGCCAAAGAATAAACGACAGATGGTGACTCTGTCTCTAGCATTACTTGCGTTTTTTTATAAAATCATCACTGACTTGCACGATTAAACTTCACAATAGTTTTCTGGGTTTGCGTTCGAATTAAGACTTGTTAGTCTGCCCGTCTAAGGTAGTTGTGAATTACTTTTTTTAATTTACCCACTTGTTTTGTTTTGGTTTTTCTAAACTTTTGACCTGATTTAAATAAAATTGTACCTAATTTTGTAAGGTTCGAAAATGTTATAAAATTGAAACATGGATGTAATTCACGATGTCCTTTGGATTCAATGAAACACAATTAAAACCTTCTTTCAAGAAGTTATTGTACTTAAAGCTTAAAATTGGGAGCTATTGTTTTAATCTTCTGCTTATATCCTGTCTATAGGTACTTAGATAAAAAATAGCGAGGATTTATGAAATTAGTATTTTTGTTAGTCATTTTATTAAGTAAGGACATCTTAAACCAACCCATTCGCTTTTACTTATAATGGAACAAAACCACATCTGTCTGTATATTCTTTGACAGGTTTATCTAGAACTATGAAGACAAACCCTGGCGTGTGCGTGCGTCTTACTAAATTATATTAAATTAATAAAATTACAATTTTAACGTTAAAATTAATATTCTTTGGTGTGCCATTGCCACGTTTGGATGAAATTAATTTATTAGACTTATGTATGTCTCTCTTTCGTAAATAAATCGCTGTACAAGTTTCCTTGATATTTTCCTCAAAATCAGAATGGATAATAAATTACTTATGAAGATAAAACCCGCATCAAAGGATTCCTGTTTTCCTACATAACATAAGTAGGTACATGTAATATTATGTCGTTGTTTAGAAAAAATATAACATTTCATAATCTATTATATAAAAATAAGTCGGGTTTTCCTTCCTGACGCTATAACTCCAGAACACACGAACCGATTTCCACAGTTTTGCATTCGTTGGAAAGGTCTCGGGCTCCGTGAGGTTTATAGCAAAGAAAATTCAAGAGAAAAGCAGGTAAACGGAAAATCATTGGTGGTGAAACGGAGTTCGCCGGTTTTGCTAGTGTTCTATATAATAAGGTTAAGTACTTAAGTTGATATTATCTTTATTAAGTGATTCAACAAAGGCATTTGTTTTATTAAGCAGTAATGTTACGACAAACATTCCCCTGCCGTTGTATCTCACGGTCCTGCCACGAAGCAAGAGGTGGAGTGGGGTGATTTTTGTTAGTATAAGTCTGACACTCCCTCTCGCTTCAACGAGAGGAGTTTCTATTATGGCACTGCAAAAAAATCTTATTGCCAATTAGGACATTTTGCCCGACCCGGCAATCGAACCCGAGACTTCTTGCACGGAAGTCGTACTTGCGACCTATCGACAAACGAGGCAGTCTAAAAGTTTAACTATCATCATCATATCACTATCAGCCACAAGAAGTCCATATGCCTCCCCCAAGGACAGTTTAACTATGGAAGTAAAATAATGTTGTTGAGATGTTTAAAGTTTTATTACAGAGCATAATTGAGTCTATTCTCTAATGTGATAGCCAAATATCAGAAGTCTATAAACGGTATTGATGGTTTACCTGATTTGGTGCTCAGTAAACTTGTGACGAAAATAACATGACAATCTTTATTTTAAAGTTAACTCATTCATAACATGTTCAGAATGACTATCAATTTTCGTCTATGTTACCTATGAGTAATACTGTTTATAGTATTGATTTATGTATCTGTGGAGAATATGAAAAACGGCTTGACTATGTAACTTTAAGCTGTGTAGAGTGAAGGATTAATTTGCAGATGATTTGTTTATAGCGAAAAGTTTTACCTATAAACTAAATATTGCTATAAAACTTCCCGGAGCTGCGGATTGCCCAGCGGTTTACCGGGCTCCGGCCCGAAAAGCAGGAGTAAGAACGCGGTGGTTTTTAGTTAATAAGTGT
This sequence comes from Spodoptera frugiperda, assembly GCF_023101765.2. Lineage (NCBI taxonomy): Eukaryota > Metazoa > Arthropoda > Insecta > Lepidoptera > Noctuidae > Spodoptera > Spodoptera frugiperda. Next base: position 4,859,764 of record NC_064212.1, read on the forward strand.
CTCACACTCCCTTTCGCTATGCCCAAGGCGGGAGAAGTTACTGTATGATTTTCCTTGCTCAAAAAAGGTATAAAACTTGAAAATTACTCATTACTTAAAACAGTTAAAACATCAGGTAAATACGGAGTACGTAAGTGGAGAGAGAGGGAGAGATATGTATTGTTATCCCTTTCTAAATTTCTATCCTTAATCCCTGTTGGCAAGAAGGAGACTATTCCCGTTCTAGAATTGATTGAAAGCAATAATAAAGTATACATAGCAAAATCCACATTGCAAGCTTAGTATACAAAAAATTACATCAAAAAGTATTATTTACACAATCACGTGTGACATGACTGTATGAACTATCTTACTCACCGTAGTTTATTTATTTATTGAAGATATTACAACGCGTCTCTCAAGTCATTGTGAATTTATGATGACACTTTACACGTAATATATAGCTATTTAAGGTATTTTTTATAAAAATCATAGAATATAAGTGTATAAGCAAACATGGTACTTTGCGTGGTAGTTGTGGCAGTTTTATGGGTAGGTTTATGGGGGATATAAACATATTTAAAACAGAGACCAAGGCAAGGAGGTCTGTGATAAATCTAATCCTTTTAAACTGCGATCTCCAACCCACTTGCCAAGCATTTAAATTATGGCAAACCCCTATTTAACCGACTAAAAAAGGGGATTTTTTAGTTTGACCTGCATGTTTAATATCTTGTTCTAGCTGGCGGAAAATAAGTTGGAATCACGTAACAAAGTTATTCGGATATAATCTAGTTACTTTATTTATTATATTTTTTTTTGTTGTTTACCTTATTGTGGAAATTAGGTATATAGTATCTACCTAAGACGCGACATCATATAGGTACATCTATGATATGGCCATGAACGAAAAATTGGATAGAATAAATTATAATGAATGTTTTTTTAATATTATATTACTATTACTTATTACATTTTATTAGGTAGGTACCTACATATTAATTGTTGTCATAATCATTCATAATTGTATTATGAATAAGTGAATATTCTCCTAGAATTCTGATTTACGTTTTTCCCTAAGACTAAAAGTGAATGAGTAAGTTATAAACTACCTATTCTTTTCATCATAGTTTAATTGTAACACAAATGCAATTTCCTGTACCTACTGCAATCTAAAGTGTTCAGGAAAATGGTGTAAAAAACAAAGACTTTTGTACTTGGGACAAATGCAGGATTGTAAACAAAGAGATGATGTGTCAGGGGCATAATAGGTTAATTCCCTTGCATCATCATACGGGTATATAAGATCTTACAATGATGAGTACTTGGTTAGTCTACTGTGCGCTTTGTTAACGATAACATGATAGGTTCATTACGAAATGCTCGAGGTCCCAGCTCGAAGTTCTTATTAAATATGTAATAGGTAGGTTCTATTAGTGTATTACATATCTGTATGTTCTTAATAAATATTTTTTTAATAAAGAAAATCCCACAAAAGCATCATGTAAATTGTTGCTACCATAATTATAGTACTGGTCAAAAAGTAACCAGACCTCATAAAGAGAAAAAATTGTAATCTTAATGTCCAATCTTAAAAACCCTAATTTTACACTTAATTTGTGGTACAATAGTTGTTGCATACGCGCAGTTGGTTTTATGTAGCGCGTAGCACCTGCGTAGCGCGTAGAGCGTAGCGCGTAGTACCGTACGTAGCTCATAGACAGAAGCGCGTAGTACAGAGCACGTAGATTGTAGCGCATAGTTCGTAGTGTGTATTACATATTGCGTAGGTTATTATACGTAGCACGCAGATCCTAGTGCATAGTACATAGCAAGGCTCGGATACCGGTTAAATTTCCAAACCGTTATTATGTACTTGTACGCAAAACCTTTACATTGGGTTTCGTTCGCGAAACCGGTTTTTTTAAACCGGTATTTGGAACAGTATTTTCATAAAGGTTTTTTCGGATTAAACGGTTTAGAGCAATAAAAACCGGTTAATACGACGCACATCAAAGAAACGCCGCGCGCTGGTCAGTTTATATTCAATATACAGAGAAAAGTAACGAAAGGTATGTGTATTTTTTGTTATATATTGTATATTTACTAATATTTCAACGCGTGTACCGACATGCCCCTCGTCGAATAAACCGGTTAATTTGGGTTAAAATAAAGTTCTTTAATGTTCACGTTTTTAAGAAAAGTTCGGAGAAAAACCGATATAAACCGGTATTAACCGATATTTTTTAAACCGGTTCCGAGCCTTGGTACATAGAGCCTAAAATAGATCGTATTCTTAGCTTGTAGCGCGTTATCCGTAGCGCGGAGTTCGTAGGACGTAACAGCGTAATCGTGATATTAATCTCGCAGGCGTAACGAGCGAGTCGACCGCGAGAAAAGAGTCTATAAATGCCTTAATTAAAATGTGTGGCCTGCCCATTTCCTTACTACAAACATGTGCATTATGCGCGACTGTGCCTAGCAAACGCGCCCTTGTGTTTGTTTTGGCTCGTCTTGGTGAGACAAGGGTACTACTACCATCTACCCTCAGATAAAATATCATAAAAATCTTGTAAAAAAGATTATGATTCTAGCTTCATACACTATTAAGTATAAATTTCGGTTACAGCGCCATCTTACTGAACTTTCTGAAATTAATTTCATGACTGGGGACAGATTTCGCTGTTTGTATACGTAGGCGTAGGTTCACTTTTCAGCTACCGGCTACGAGACGTACATTTACTTTCAATTTGAGTATGCTGAAAACCCACACGGTAGCCTAAAATTTAGAGATCCACTACTTAAATGTATAACACTACAGCATCAGTACCTATTACAATTTTTACGAAAAAAAATCAGTTTTCTTCGAGTATATCCTCATGTTTCAACTGGAAATGTAATAATTAAATTATTATAACAGTGTTCTAAACCAAATAAATTTGTGCCAGTAGCTCCACTCATGTCATCGGAATAAAAAATAGCCTATGTTATATTCGGTATTTAGAATAGTACGTATTAATTTTTGTTGCTCTCTGATTACTTAAATAGATTTCAAACTTATGTATAAAAAGATTAATCATTGTGGTTAAAGAAGATACCTACCAATTGCTATTTTTTATACTTGGTAAAACTTAATTTGTAACAAATAACACAGAATATACCTGATTATTATATACCGTAAGTGTAGATGTAAAATTATTGAATACTACCTATATTTCATTTAAATATTCCCGCTAAAGAATAGCGTCTCGAAAAAGCTTAAATTGTCTATGATAATCTATAATATTGGTTAGTTTCCTATTGGATAATTTATTTATTTGATTTGATTGTTTTTATACTTTATTGCAGCCAATATTTACGTTATACTTTTTATCGTTGTTTTTAATTTTAGAAATGTTTGTATTACATACAAAAAATACAATAATAATGTTTATAACCAAATCTAACCTATAAAGCGGTTTTGACACGGCGGGAAAAATATTGTCCGTATTTATAATTATGATGGCCGATCTAAAGCAATTAAATTTGGCAAATAGTGCAATTAGTTTATTCAATATTTTATTCTGGATGGAAACGGAATTATCTGGTACTTGTAGTTTCTAGTAAAATTTAAAAAGTAAAATAATTAATTCTTTATTTTAAACATAGAAGTTGCCATAAATAATATATCAGTGTCCCAAATAAAGAATCTAACAACAATATTGAGCATTGGTAGATCTGAATACTCACGGTAATCATCTGATTTACCATAAAAATAAACAACCGATTACTGGAAATATAATGAAAACTTGCTAGTTTTATACACACGGCTATGTTTATCTTGTGCTCCGTATTTAATTTGTTTTTCCACATGTTTTTAAAAACCAATATGTTTAAAATGTTATCATACAGAACTGGAACGTGGTGGTTTTCTGTAAAATTTAATTATTGCAACACTGCGTCAGACTTCAATCGAACTGTCTCAAATTGTCTATGGTTTAGTTACATTTTCCGTGTGGTGGTCGATTTATCAATATTTTTCCTATATTTTGTTTTCGGAATATAGGCGGGAACCTGTTGTCTTCAATAAAACTCACTAACAATGAGTGTCGAAGAGGATATTATGAAAATACAAAAGAAATTGACAAAAATGATTTCAGCGGATGGCACGGTAGGTCTATTATTATAGGAATGAAATTATCGGAACTAAATGCATTTTCAGCCTGGAATTACCTAGAAATAACTGCCACAAATGTGGTAAAACATTTCTGATAAACTAAATGTGTGTTATCTTAACGTTTTGTAATAGATTTTCGAAGGTAATTGTTTTATTTACAGCAGTAGATACGGTATGCATGCTCGTCGCTCTAATGGAACCATAGCCAGACTAAACTAAAACCTCTGTCGTTTGTTTTAGGGCCAGGAAGAAGCATTGGATCTGCTGAAATCTTTACAGACCATGGCTATAAATCTGGATGTGTTGACTAAAACCAGAATAGGTATGACAGTCAATAATCTTCGAAAATCCAGCAAGGATGAAGAAGTGATATCTTTATGTAAAACTTTGATTAAAAACTGGAAGAAGTTTTTGTCAACACCAGGCACACCGGGCAAAGATAATGGCAACTCCTCAAAATCTAAAAAAGAAGGCAAAGATAAAGATAAAAAAGATGATAAGGAAAAAGACAAGAAGTTGCCGGCTTCATTCCCACCACCAAACAATACAACCGATGCTGTAAGGCTGAAGTGTAGGGAACTTCTCACGCAAGCTCTAAAAGTTGATGGTGAATCCTCAAATGCATGTGGCAGCCCTGAGGAACTTGCTGAGGAATTAGAGGAATGCATTTACGCTGAGTTCAAAAATACTGACATGAGATATAAGAACAGGGTACGGTCAAGAGTAGCCAATCTGAAAGATCCAAAGAATCCAACATTGCGTACAAACTTCCTTAATGGTGTGATCTCTGCATCCCGCCTTGCTAAGATGACCCCTGAAGAAATGGCCAGTGATGAGATGAAGAAGCTGCGGGAGAAGTTCATTAAGGAGGCTATTGACGATGCTCAGTTGGCCACAGTACAGGGTACAAAAACTGAGATGCTTAAGTGTGGCAAGTGCAAAAAGAAGAACTGCACATACAACCAGCTGCAGACAAGAAGTTCTGATGAACCTATGACTACATTTGTACTTTGTAATGAATGCGGCAATCGCTGGAAATTCTGTTAAGACTGCTTTTAACCATCCTAAGGTGACTAGTGTACCCTACTTTATGAGATACTGTGTTGTATCAAGTATAATATTACATTTACTATGAATTATGGTTTCTGTTTTTGCTATTTTAACACCACCTTACTACTGTCATTGAGTTTTAAATCATGTTTAGTAGATAAGGTGACCTTAGTTTAAAACTTAATTAAATAAAAGAATCTGCTTTAAGTGAACTTAGCATTTAATTTCACCATGATCTCCATTTCTATGAGTGGATAAGGAATATTCTATTTAAACTACTTTTCTTATTGAATAATCATATATTTATAAAACATTTTGCACAACAGGAATGTGTCCTTTAGGACATACCTAAAGTATATAAAACTGGCACTAATATAAACTATGATTACACATCATAATTATAGTATAAATTACTATTCAGTATTTCTAATTAGCTTTCTATTGATGCATAGAAATGTTGGATTTTTACAATCGGTTATAATATAGTATTTCAGAATCACATATTGGGTACAAAGTTATCAAAACAAAATATCGTAATTGACCTGAAATCGCAATTTTGATAACGAATTTCTTTCATAAATAAAAACATTACTTTTAAGCTACCAAACAGTTTTCTAGGCCCAATTTCTTCAACACTAGATAATTTTATCAGTATTTTCGTCAGGTTTCATACTATGAATCAATCTGTTGATTGTAAAACAACTCACAATCTTTTTGTTGGTAACAACAATAAATTCTAAAATCATGTTATGTATAATACAATTCAAAGCATTAATAAAAGTTTGATTTACATACTATTAATTTAAGCATTTTGTAGTAATTCAGATTTAAAAGCAATTTCAATTTTTAATTTTTTTTATTAATCCAATGAATAACCAAAATGGCCAGAATCGTTACATTCTAATATGGCAAGCTATGCTTTGGTGAACATCAACATTTTTCATTTGGCTTAGGCTAAAACTATACATTGTTGTAAACAATTTCTAATCTATGTAGTTTAAAGTATAATTTAATCACTTATCAGACCTAATGATAAAACTTATTCCACTAGTAACTCTCCAGTTTTAATTTTTACAAATATCTTTTCTTCATTACCTACAAAACATTTGTTTTGTATGTCTATTTTGAGATCAACTGGTTTACTATCATCATCCAACTTGGTGATAGTAAAGGACACATCTTCATTAGCCACGAAACATTCGGGAATCAGAGTTTTATGGTAATTGAAGTGTGTCTTCAGATGTTCACGAAGGAAATGTGACTGCACCACCGCTAGATCGCAATGAGGACATTTATGGCCTCCCGCATTTAAAACATCAGAGTCGTCATGTCGTCTGTAATGATTGTTTAGAGAATCTTGACGCTGATTAGCGTATGGACATAATATACACATGTGCATTTTGCGTTCTTTGGTCGGCGATGCGTCCGATGCATTAAAATCTTTTCCAAAATTATGCATAGACCGTCTTCGTTGCAGCAATCGTAACGTTTGCTGGTCACTGATTGAGAATTGTTGGAAGTCACTCTTCGGTGCGCCCTTCGGCATAGTTTTTATAGCAAGTTTAATGTTATCACTGCTATCTTCTTGCTTGACATCTTCTTGGTTTTCAGATTCCATAAACGTGTCGCTGCCTTTCTTTCTCTCAGCTTGCGCTTCATCGTTCATTTGATGTTTTCGCATATGTTGCACATAATTAGCATAGTATTTAACAGAATAATCACATAACTCACATTTGTACCTTTGTTTGGAGCCGTGCAATGATAAATGGATCTTGTATTGCTCTCTTTTTTCAAAGGCGGATGGGCATTTGTGGCATTTGTATCGTTTTTCTTTTTGTCGTCCATTCTTAAGGTACGTTGGATAGATGAATTCAGGATTACCATGCATTAAGTAACCGAATTGGGGATCAGCCTGCAGAACAGGTGGGAAATGATCATTAGGCTTTACTAATTTATCTTTATCTGTTAAAACTCTCTTCTGTGCCTCAGTCTTTCTCTGGAACAAATCAGTGCCAGACAAGGGAATGTTTTTATAATCCATGTCTTCACCAGATTCATAATCACAACTTGTCTTATTTTCGTTTTCGTGAAGTAATTCATGTTTGGCTAAATTACCAATGTTCTTTACGGCATAGTTACATTTTTTACATTTGTATTCTCCCTCTCCTCCGTGTAGCCCCATGTGATATGTGAGTGCGGAGTTTTTGAAGAATTTCGCGGGACATTGGTTACAGCTGTATTGTCTTGGCGTACTTTTTGTCTCACTATGTTTTTTCGTATGAATTTCGCCAGTTTCAAGTTTGCTGGGACCAGTGGCAATCCATGTTATTGCTGACGTTTTGGGGCAGTGAACGAGTTCTAATATGGGTTGTCGGTGTGAAGGATGAGTGTTGTGAATGAACTTAAGCATCTTTGTTTTCGTGTGGTATTCATCCGTGTGAACGATAGTATGCACTGTCAAGTCGTCCTCTTCTGTAAGTGAGAAATCGCAACTTTTACATTTGTATGTGTGTGATTCATCATGACCCTTTCTATGATCTTCTATTTCTCCTTCTTCAAAGAACCTTGCTGGGCATTTTTGACAAAAGTATAAGAACTTGACTTCTCTGTTTTCAGTTGGAGTTTCGTCTCTAGAACATGATTCTGGGTTTGTTATTTTTTCAAGTTCTATAACTTTCCTTAGTTTTAAGATCTGTTCTTCATCTGGTACGTCGTCCTCAACAGGGCAATAGATACGACCATATATTTCTCCATGGGACTTGGAATGTTCTGACAGCCTGACGGCGTTATCACAGGTATATTTGCACTCCAAGCACTTGTAAATAGTTGTATCATTTTCGAATACGATGCAGTGAATTTTTTCATGATTAGGTATTTTGCATTTGATAGCATTTACATAGGAACAGTAACGGCACTTGTACATTTTATGGAACTCGTTCTTCGCTGAAACCCAAACGTAGGGTATTTCTTCTAAAGTATTGTGGTAGTCAGCTTTTGAGTCTGATTTATTTTGCGATGACGTTGAAGCTTCTAATTCGGCTTCAGATTCCATTCTTTTCGTTGCAATACCGTGAACTCGTAGGTGCTGATGCAGAAGGTGTCTCTTGGATACACTGTAGTTGCATTCTGGGCATTTATAAGGTGTATCGGCTGGCAGTCGATGGAACTGTTCATGATACATGAATTGTGACTTGCTGTTGGTTTCGTACGGGCACTCGATGCATTTGTGTCGTTTGGTGTGGTTCATTGATGGAGTTGCAGCTGCTTGCGGTTCTGGTGCAGGGGATTTAGTCCCCATGGCTTTTGCAATATAATCTTCTGGGTCAGTTATGCCGTGAAGAAGTAAATGTTGTATCAATTCAGGTTCATCCTTTACGAAGAATGGGCAGAAGTAACACTTGAAGATAGAGCTGGCCGAGGGTTGGTGTTGTTGCAAATGTGCGATGAGGAGCTTTTTGTCACTCGTCCTGTATGGACACTTGTTGCAGGTGTCAATGTTGATCTCGTTGATGTTCATCGGTGGATCAGGTTTAGGTTTGACTGTTGTTATAACCTTTATCACTCCATCATGCTTTAATCGGCAGTGACGCTGAAAACAGAAAATAGAAATTATTACAATGAAGCATATTAGTACAAATATCTTATACTTGGAGAAAGGAAAATGATTTGAAATACCTACATATGTTAGGTATAGAGACGTACCTGTATAACATGTTTCCAGTTAGATAACTGATTACAATGGCCACAGCGATACGCCAGGTCAGCCGGGTCAGGAGTATTGTTCTCGAGTTTCTTAGGCATTGGTTTCGGTTCCTCATCAGATCTGGAGTGCTGTCGAACATGCTCCAAGAGAGCTTCTTTTGAGGGATCCCTGAAAACAAGACGAAAACATTTCGTAAATACACATATCAAAGGCAATAATTTTAATAACATATAGATAATCGTGTTTTTTCACACACAACTTACTTGTAGTTGCACTTTTTGCATTTCCATAATGTTTTTTTAGGTTTCTTGATATCGTCCAGAGCTCTATTTTCTAAAAAGTCGTATTTGTCTTCAGTATGCTGAGTCTGCAAGTTTAGTGGCTGCATTTCAAATTGTACGTTCATTGCGTCCGATATATCATTAAATGGTTCGTCTATTTCCATTGAGCTGTCCACTGCAGTATTAGGATCCAAGTAATGAAACTCATTTTCTCCATTTTCATTCATAATTGGCATCGCTAAGAATTTATTATATTTGCTGTAGTTACGACGTCCTGTTTCATCGGTCATGAGTACCTTAGCTTCGTTATGTTCAGGATCCCGGGCTGACTTCAATTTGATGTGCTTGGTTATATCCCATCTCCAATTTGACTTGTATTTGCAGAGGGAACACTCGAATGGCTTCTTGTTCAAATGCCCCACGATATGAACGTGGAATCTCGACGCTGTGGTGGAGAAAAATGGACAATGTGGACATTTAAACACTTTCCGTCCAATAGCTTGACTCGGTGATAGATTCATGCTCTCATTGTCATCCACAATTTCGGCGTCGTAATTTCTTTGTAACTCCGCCGGTAAGGTACTATCATCGTTGATACTTATATCTAGAGGCATTTCAAACTTGTTAGGGTTGTTTTGATTGAAAGTGTTCCAAACAAAAACGATATTTTCCATTGGATGTGGTTCACTTTCCTTCTCATGTATCGGAATGATTCCATCATTGCTATCCTGATTCTTTAGTGCGTTTTCATCATCAATTTTTGCACTATTTCCGCAAGTTTGCATGTGAATGTATAAATCTGCACTCGACTTACATCTGTGTCTGCAATTCTGGCAGCGAGTTGAACTTAAACTTTTGTGGGGTGCGTTCGCATTGATCCGGTTAGCGTGTGGCGCACAATTCTTCTCGTGAACAGAGTGTTCTGACAAGCACTTGCTTTCGAAACCACAGTTCTTGCATATTAGAGATCCTTCTTCCCCAGTTTCTGTTAACAGTCGTTCCTTCAATTTGTCGAAAAACGATTCATTTTTCTTGCGTCCTGTGGTTTCTTTGGTCGGTAGGTTTCCTGTTAAAAGTGAATTTTCACTTGAGACGTCATCGATGTCGTTGTGCGGAGATTCTTTAAACTTCTTGTTTGGTGGCTCGCCAGAACATTGTTTTTGATTGGGCGTTGAAGAATTCAGCGGTATGAGTTGTGGTATTGGTCTAGGGACCTTTCTGCTCTGTTTTTTCTCATCAGAACTGTGTGTGGGTGACAGCTGGCTGTAGCCATCATTTGAATTCTCCTTTTTCGCGATTCCATCATGCGACGCTGTGGCATCGTTTGAATCACTTTTACAACTGACTAGTTCTCTTTCTGCGTATTGAAGCCCCATATCCTGAAATTAAAGATAAAGTAATACATTAATCACTGTTGTATACGTATTTATTTTATTAATAATGTTTTTCCCCGAAGACTTATCATGCAAGTGTTTCCAAATAATACCTATCACATGCATAAGGGATCAGGGTGATACCGACAACATTGAATATATAAATTAGGTGTGAATTGGAACCTCAGACTCAAATGATTAGACCACTAATTTTATCACTTGAAATAACAATTATTTATTTAATAGTTGATATCAATTACTATGCACCAGTATTTAGAACCCTGTGTAACCCATGGTGATAATAATTATGGCACATTTTGTAGTCAGATATTAGGATTTGTGAAACATATAAGGGTTTGGGTCAAGGTTTCATAAAATAGATGAAATTATCCTGAAATTAACGGTAAGAAAGGTACTTCTAGTAACGTCACACATAGAAAAACACGTATCTACGAGTGCACAAACATACAAATAACAATTAAGAGAAAAGTACGGAGTAATACAATTTTCGGAACAAACACTTAAAGTCATCTACGTACTCACTTGAGAAAATACATATCTACTTACTGAGAAACTTGAAAATACGTTTAGTAAAAAAGTATTCGTGAAGAAAAATACAGATTGAATTATTTAAGAATAATAATAATAACTAACTACGTAGACCATGCTCAAATGTTTTAATTTACTCACAAAGATTCCGTTTGTTACGCTTTCATACTAAATTCGATTTTGTAAAATTTTTGTACTGTCTACACAGAGACGATTATGACATATTATTATAAATTACATTTAATGTATACTAATAAGAAAATTAAGAGAAAATTGTGAATAAAAAAACGAGGCTTAATCACTAACAGACCCTGTCAAATAACAATTGTGCTAACCACATCTAGAAAAATGCATATTGCATTTATGCATTGTTGATATTGATATGTGAAATGTTATGAAATATTCATGATAAGACAATTTTCATATAGAAAAATATGAAATTAATTAAATGTCCAAGATGACTCGTTAATACGTTATTAGTTCAACAACTTTCGTAGTCTATGTAGTCAAGCTCCTACTAAATTACGTACAAATGAAAAAAGCACTAACACCAAAACGGTGGACTGTGAAACAGAATTCGTTATTTCATTTCCCGTAAAAGGAAGACTCAGTAATAGCGTCATAGGATTAACTCTTACACGAAAAAGTGCTTAATCTAGGAACTAACTGAATCTAGTCTGGATACTAAAAGAAAAAGTGTGACCTAACACTGTTTTCATGATAACAATAAAAAATATACCTTAGGCCCCTTTATGCCAACCACCCTTAAACATCTCTTAACTAAAAACGACGTAACACCTAAACTAACCCCCTGTGTTGTTATGTTTCACTTAGTAATTGGTAGTTGAAAATGACGCTAAAAGTCACCTATCGCAGCTTCGTGGTTCATTAAAATTCAGTAGTTTTGTGAATACAGGCATGTTGGTATGCGGCTATCTCTAAGAAATGTAATTGTTACTAACTGTTCCCTAGTAACGATTTTGTTCTGAAAACAATTGTTAAGGACTGGTTTAAGTAACCATTAAATGACTAAGTACGGCTGTAAGTTTTATAACGGTAAATTAGGACTATTTTAGTTACCATAGGCATATTATAGTTAAATAGGCAGAGTCGTAACTCGGTCTAGTCTAGATATTTGAGTCGGGCACAAGTCAAGCGTTATTCAGTCTACATAGTTTAGATTCGGGAGCTGGAGAGTTTTAATGTAAACATATCTAGGCAGTATAGATTTGAAAGTGATTTAACATCAAGTCTGTAGACTGTAGTATGATACTGTGAAGCATTGAACTTAAATCCCTATGTACTTAAAGGGCACTTACTTTGTGTGTTATTTGTTTCAGGTACCCTAATACAGAAAATCGCGAAACTTTCACATGTTATTCGTTTTACAAAGTCGAAAAAATCGTAATCCGCATTTTCTACTGTTTTATAAATATGTATTAACAAATGACTAATATTTTATCTAACTTGCGAGGACTGCGATTTTATATTTGGGAAAAGAACTTGCAGTTACTCAAATAGCACAATCGAATTCAGAATACCTTTCGATCCAATAACATTTAATGATTACTTAGACTATTTCTTAGACGATGGTGTATCGAATACAATTGTTAAGCCACGGGTTAAGTAACCTAAATCATTATTATGTACTAAGTACCGTAAGAACAGTTATGTACATACATTTATGTAAAGTAAGTACATAGATTGAAAGCATCATTGACCACCCTCTATACTCTAGCTAGTAAATCTCTATAAACCTATATACACGTTCTATGTATTATTATCAGTGGAGATCTAGCTAATTGATATTAGGTCCGCAACAAAGATTGACCCACCGAAATCGACTTGGCCATTAGTAATTTACGTTTTATTAATATCTTAGGATTAGTTATACCGTATAGGGAAACCTCTTATGACTTAATAAACCACATATCTGTTATCATCTTGGCTGACGATATACGAAAAATGAGCGAAGTAGGCCCAGTAGGTAAGCCAAAAAGTGCATTATTCTGTTTGATCTAATTTGAACACTCTTTGCAAATACGGCACTATAACAGTCGCGCCGCATATTCGTAACATTCCTAGGCAACTTATAACATCATAGCTCTTCTGTGGTGAAGGTAAATGGAGCTGTTCACACAGAATTTAATTATTATTTATTTTGTATGAAAATTTCAAATTATTAATTTTCGGTTTTCGTTGAAATATTTAGTTGTAATATGCTTCTGTGGACGAGTACTACTTGTAGTTTCATTTAAGTCATATGAGTGATCACCATACTGTATAATTCGTGTTAAGTTTACATTTTAATTGTTCATAAGGGATCTAAGTGTCATTTGGGTAAAATACGGTGTTAATCCCGGGAAAAACGTTTGTCCTCTTTCGAGACGAGGAAGGAAGAATGGACTGCCGCATTTTTTACAGAGAAACGGTTTTATAGACTGAAGACTAATGTTAGATTGTTTTTTCTTCAAGTGACCGGTTTTTTTAATGATAGGGACTAAGGCTGTAAGGCTTTAATGATGGATGTCAAACTACAGACAAAAATTCGTGACATCTTACTTAAAAGAATAGAAGTAACAAATATTTAATTATTATTTTGTCCTATAGAGTCGGAAAAGTTTACCAAATTTCCTTATGTTTTTATTATCCTACGCGACCATAAATCGATTGAAACACGAAAGAAATGCATTCATTTTACATTCAATTTCCTGATTGAAACACTGACAGTTTAATTTTTATTTGTATTCACTTTGATAAAGAGTGTTTTAATAGATTCCTAAACAACATCGGTATGCAGAAGCGACACACTTTAGTTGAAAATATTTACACACTTTGTGTATTACGGGATCGCGAAATGGCTTTAAAAACATCTTGTATCTCTTATAATTTAGATTCAGGACGTTGAATTATTTTTATCTAATCGTCACCGACAGATCTGCGATATTTATAATGACAAGGTATTCAGCCGACGAAGGGTGCAGTGGATTGAACGCGCGGCCTACATACGGTGTCTGGGTTCGATGTTCGGGTCGATCGTACCGAACAGTTAGGAAGCAGCGCTGTGGTAAGCAGAAGTGCGGTTATTGACGCTTCCTTATTAGTTGTCGAAATGATAGTGTTGTTTTAAAGCTTTATAGAAACGAGTCGCTCCTAGGACCTAATTATATAATACTTATGCATTTCCTACGTAAGTCTGATATCTGAATGTTTACAGTTTTGAGTGATTATTTTGTAAACAAGTTATCTTTATCTTAATCTTTATGTTATGAACGTCGACTTTTGCTTAAAGTTACTATTGCAATTACTATTAGTTAAGAGACAGAGGTGCTGTGGTTGTGGGAACGACTAGATATAACATTGGCAAGCGTGGAAAACAAATGCAAGCGTGAACGAGACATGCACGAATGTAAACATGATGCAAAAGGTTGCGAGAAGCGATATAATGTCGAGTGCAATCCATGTGCGGTGGCGCTCATGATAAGAGTGACAACGGTGTGACGTCACCGGTGGTACCGGCGAGGCGGCGGCGGCGGCAGCGGCCGGGCGCGGCCCCTCGCCACGCACACAACACACATACACGACGGCGACTCACCGAGACCGAGTGTGAGGACCGTGAGTCGCCGCTCCCTTCTTCCTCCTTGGGGAGCAACGCGCTCGCTGCGTCGAGCTCCGCGGTAACCGTGTCGCTGGCGCCCACCCGGTTGCGGCGGCGGCTGAACAGCGATTGGCCCGCTGCCGGTGTGTGATGATTCATTTCGTGCACCGTCAGACTCTGCTTGATGTCCGCTGTGAAGTTGCACATCGAACAATGGAAACTCCCAGTACCACCGTGGTTCTTCATATGACGATCCAAATTCCACTTGTATGGTGTTCGAAAATCACACATTGTACACTTTATCATAGGCATCGAATGGTACTTGACGTGCTTTGTGAATCTAGCTCTTATGTGGGTGACATAGTTACACTTATTGCATGAGAAAAATTTGTTTTTCGATTTTAACCCGTCAGAGGGCGCTGATTGATCAACACTTCTGTTGCCGTCGACGTCGTTATCATCCATGGAGTCTTCATCGACTTCCATCATCATATCCTCGCAGTCCTCGACTTCTTCGAGTAAGTCTTCAATGCGTTCTGTTGGCTCCATGTTTTCATATGAGGGTGGTGATAACGCAGCCACAGCTTTGGTAGTAGTTGAGGAAGTCGTCGGCTTTGATACTCCATGTATCATTTTGACGTGCCTTACAAGCTTCTGATGATGTCTCGAGGCGTAAATACAGTACGGACAATCGTAAATTTTCAGTCTGACGAAGTGTGCGTCTCGCGTGTGCACGAGATAAGCGCGCGGGTTCTGCGTAAAGAACGTGCACTTAGTGCAGTTATAGTTCCGCCTTATCTTGCACTGTGGTAACTCAAATTCATCCGCAGCGTCTGAGGCCTCCTCCGAAGACACGTCGCCACAGACGCGGCCTTCAAGGTGGCGCACGACAGTCGCGACCTCGCCGGCTTGTGCGCTCGGCGGCGAGGACATCTGCTGTAGCATACTCCGCTGCAACAGAACAATGTTCGTTGTCGGTTAAACGTTCCGGGAGGGCGCGCGGGCGCGGCGTGGGGCGGCGAGGGGTGTCGGGTGTCGCGCGGCGCGCTGCAGCGGACACGTGTGCGGTGCGCGAGAGCGTCGCCGGCTGAATGAGGCGCCGCGGCCGCCGCGGCCGGCTCTCAGGCAAGCAGCCGACAAGCGCGGCGTGGCGGCTGGCGGCCGGGCCGGAGGGCGCGTGGGCGCGGGCCGGGGCGCCGGGCGGAGGGTCGCCCGATGTCGTGTTCCTATGTTTTTCATCCTCGGCGATGGCAAGGGGAGCCGCCGGCCGGACGACCTCCACTCGGCAGCGGTCTAATGAGAGCTTGTGCTCGGGATGTTGTCGACAACATTTTTGTATTAGGTTGCGGTGTGTGCGACATCATCATTATACGGAGCGCGGCCGCGGCCGGTGCGAACTTTGTAATCACGTAATAAGGGCAACGTTTCAAAAGGGAAGACTAATGATGAAGCACAGGTAAGCAGATTTACAAACGCCAACAGAGGTGGGTACTTGAGTGCGGGGTGAATAAGAAGTACCTGCCTGCTACGAATGTTAGTAAAGGCCTCTACGAATCTAATACCTTTAGTGAGTAAGTGAGCAGAAATTGTAAACAACTTGTTGTTGTCAAAACCAATTAAGTACAATAGAAGTGATTTAAACAAATCATAAGCGTTGATGTCTTTTATAAAGATACGAAACTTTTTATTGTTTAAAGTTTAAGTTAATCGTTCGACACTTACTTTACGTACATTAAACGCACATTAGATAAATGTTATGGTAGTAAACATAATTGATGATAGTATCGTGGTGTGTTTAATGAAAAAATGCTTTAAGTAGTAGATAATTGAGTTCATTAAAACATAACTGAAAAAAATGTGTAGACGTGTGAAAATTGCGTAGCTGTTTAAGTACAAGTGTTTATTAATAATCGCTATTGACTATTTGTAATGTTAACTTTTTTTCTTTATACAAAAGAAGGTATGAATAAAGTAAAGTGTAAGCGCTTAAATAGTAATTTGCTTGATATCAAATGTTACCAAAACCTGCTTCGGCTGCATATCAGGGATGAAAGTAAGGGACAGCTTTTATCAGGCGCGACAAACACCATACAAACAGACCATAACCCTTCCTTTTGACTTACCGTGGTCTGCTGAGGACGGATAAAAATGCGACACATCCCCGAAACACAATTATAAACCTTATCTCCTAAGCATACAGTCAAAACTACATTGTACTGATCTTTATACATGTATCTACATTGCTGTACGTACAGGAGAATACCAACAGCTGTAGCGTCTGATTCGAGATGCTTTGTTGTAATTTTGATCTTAGTTGCAGGTGGTTAAGGTTGAGATTTGAGGAGATGGAGGTATTGTCAAAATTTGTAACAAGGTATCGTGCCTATGAGTCTCATTTCAATGATGTATTTATAATATAGCGTATTTGTATGAGAAATGAGTCGTGATCGCGAGTTGATTTATTGTCTATGGTTAGGGTTCCTTGCGGAAGAGCCCATTGACAAACTATTCTTAAAAACATAATATTTAAAATAGTTCTGAATTTAAATTGAAAATGTTTACAGAAATGAAGTGTTAATAGTGCTACTGTTTTCAACTAATGGGGTCGTTAAATAATGCGTTTCAATTTCAATAGATAATTGCAATTAGGGGTTTTGTTTAAAAAGTAATGTACTTATTTGTGTATTAAACATAAATGGTTTTATCGAATTAGTGTAAATAATTTAGGCATTTTGTATATAATTTTATGCATATGCATATTTTATTGATATTATAATGTTTCCAATGAATACAATAATTAAATTAATGAAATATTCTCATAATTTTTGTTACCTAATCAAATAATTTCCCAAAGTTATCAAATATTGTGCGGCTAGTTCGATGATTTGACATAATTGTGCGGTTCATTTGTCAATAATTATGTGTGTGTGGTGGATGACTTGCACTACTACATTATCTAATTAAATCGTTATTACAGCTATTTAACAGATTATCAGATATTTCACTGTAAAAGTGAAAAGAAAAATAACACCAACAAGTATAGTAATAAAGTAAGTTATTGTGTTGAAGTTTCCTTAAATGTCCACTCGTGATATGTTATATCATAGCTAAGAGTGATCATCATATCAAAAACTCTAAGAAGTGTTAAACTGTCTTCATAACAATTAAAAATAAATATTTGTACGGAACCCCGACGGTCAAAAGAAGAAATGCCACGCCGCCGCTATGATCGTTCAAAATAATAAATTACCCGGGAGACAAAAAACGATGCTAATTGCCGACTGCTTTAACCGAAGCTATTAATGAAATTAACTTAATACTTCGCTTCTATTAGCTCGACACGGATACAAGTAGAACTCATCGCGTTCAGCTAGTGGTATAGCAACAATGGTATGTTGTATACTTCGTGCTGCGTTCAATACGGATGGACAACTATGTACCTATATTATTTATCTACGGATGTTCTCTTCGACTAAGTACCTACTGGGTATGTAACCAACACAAGCAAAGGTAACGATTACATTGTATTGTAGTTTATTTATAACTAATAAACAGGCTAGCGTGGCCGATGACTAACTTGCGCAGTGAAAATGTGGCCGATACCATTGAACTTTACGGTAATGAACGCTATCCTGTTGGCTATACATGCAAGGCCGGGCTCGGCGTGGCGGCGGGAGCCTCGAGCAGGCCTCGTGTGTCACAGGCAGTGCTGGTCGACAGGAAGCGCGGGGGGCGCGGGGCAGGCCCGTCGCAGACAAGTGACAGGGCCGAGGCAGGAAACGGCCGGAGAAGGCATCCCAGGCCGAGCACAATGGAGGCGGCGCGCCGCAGGGGGAGCCCTCGCAATCGATATGCCGTCGCTAAGGTCCGATGGCCGCTGCGAGCGGTTTGGAGCGCTGCAGAGGCGGATGCCCCCGGCCCGCGCGCCGCACGCCCCGCGCTCACCACACCTGCTGTGTATTTATAGAGCGGCACAGCCGGCGCAGGGATGCAGGGATGTCGACTTTACCACGGCCGTCGACGTCTACCTACCTATGCGATGTAGGCACGCACGCAACGATCGCACGCACGCCGCGCCCGCTGCCGATGCCGCCCGGGTGACGCCCGACTGTTTATTATTTGTCACAATGAACATAAAAATAGCACCGTCCGTTAAGTACCATGCTGAATACACTGCAGCCAACGGTTCATACGAACACTCATTCACTGATTAACACTGCTTCGACGCAAACTAGGTGGGCGAAGTACCTAATTACCTTTCAACACGAATGTTGGGTGTCGGAGATAGTGGTTGGAGCGAACAGATTGGATGAAACTTGTAATTATTCATTACATAGCTGGTAAACATTGTTATCGAATCAAACTCATATCATTCAAAACACACTTGTTGCCAGCGAACCAAAAAAGAAGATCGACATGGAGATAAAGCGAATGAATATTAAAGCACGTGAATATGGGCCAGTTCCCTATAAACGTGTAATATAATAAACGTTATGTTAATACCACCTCGTTCCTTTCACTCTCGTTTGAGTTCGATTCCCGAGACAAGTCATTTAATGTTATCGAGGACGCTTTTCCTTTCGTTGATAGTTCACGAACGGTATTTTTTATCTCGCACCTTCCAATTATATCGATTGAGTCATTGGGATCGCGTGCCGTAACTCATACTCATTCAATATTAGGTATATCGGTTACTCCCGAATTCTGAAACTACATTAAACTTGGTGCCGCGGTCAGTCGTCTTGAAAGTTTCTTTCAAGGTCAGCGGGAGTTGGTAATTGACTGACGTTTGAGGATCGGGCCGTACCTGTGCGAATGTACGATTTGAAGTATGCAGTAACAAAGATGGATTGTAAAAGACTTTTGTCGGATTTCACGTTTAACACACGTCACACTTACTGCTAACAATTTGCCGGCGTTAAGTCGCTTTATCACAACAAGACGAGAGTGGTGTGACGCCGTATCAGTGTTTCTTTCGATATGGTATTGTTGGATTTGTTGCCAAAGATAGTGTTCACACATTGTAGTTCTTAAGGTAGCAACATAAACTGTATTCCCTTATTAACTAAAGTTACTACCACGTACTTAACATCATCAACAACAAAAAAAAAACCACCAAAGAGTTTGTTTGAAGCAATTATTTACCATGATCCATGACGCTTAATTACTATATTGGCTTACGTAATCAGCTAAATAAGTGCATCAATATTGTTATGTTTGGATTTGTTTTTAATCTCTGATACTTGTTTAGGAAAAATAAAGAATAAAACTAAAACTGATCAGTTTAATTAATTGTCCCTACAAGGATGTTGAATTTTAAGACGCAAAAAATAACATGAGTTATAAAGAAACTCTTCATTTATAAAAACAGTGTGAACATTTTTGAGAATCCGAATTTTGGATACCAGAAAACAAAGAAAAATAAACCCAAACACGTAATATACAAAGTTCAAATTGTAAACATTACCTGTCATTGACAGATAAATCAATGTAATAAACAACAAATACAGCACAAATTGCTGGAAAAGAAATTCTTTCTATGCATAAAATATTGTTTGCAAAATACATGATGACTCAAGGTAACTTGAGCTTTATAACCGTGGCGTTATTAAGGTTATTATCCTAACAAAGCAATTGATGTAAGTCATTGGCTTCGTCGCCTAGTGCGCATTCAATGTGCAATAGAAGATTTTATTCTCTAACTTGTGATACATAGTACTGTCTTGGTGTTATTTTTTTTTTGTATAAAATAACCACGCCTCTTTTGTCTATCAGGTTAAACAGTACCGTAGTCTCTATTGTTAATAAGAGCGATATTATTCTGTCAATTTATTGTAGGTCGAAAATTATTTCTTGATTGCTTTGTTTGCAAATCAATAGTGACTCGTAAGCGTTTATGGTTGTTTACCAATAACTGGTGTTAATTGCTTCTTTCACATACAGAAGTAGCCTAGTAACGCCACCAAATCGTATGAAAATGAGTGTAGCCGTTTAGATGTTAAGTAGTAATAAACAAACTCGGAAACCTTCTCGTTCATTCTGTAGGCATCTACACTGTAGAATGGAGTAGGTACAAGGACTGATCGACAGACAGACATTTTGTTTTTTATATTGTAATATTTGCTTGAAGTTCAAGAGTGCCTTCCTGATCTTTTGAAATAAATATTTTTGACTTTGACTTTGAAACATTTGTAGCATCATGTAGAATGGATTAGGTACAAAAGATCGCCAAACTGTTGGGAGAATTCAAAGGGAAAATAGAAGAAATAAATGAAGAACAGATGTTCAGATGTTTCAATGAAAGATGGCTTCAGTAGTACTGTAAATACTACAACAGATATGGTGCTAACCAACAGGAATGTTGTATAAGTCATGTATAAAGTTGTATATATATGTATAGAGGTCGTAAATAGGTATTGAACAGTAAGCGTTGTTTTTGTTGTAAAAGGAAGTGATTGTCGAAACTTTACAACATTGTGTTTAAGTATATAAAGTACTAGTATTTAATGCTACCTGTATATATAAGTATTGTTTACGCTATAAAAACTTTTCCAGTTGTGTGTGTACCATTCAGATTGGGGCTCAGTAGGACTGATGCCGACCCGGAACTGCGGACTGCCTAGCGGAAAAGCAGGAGTAGGAACGGGGTGGTTTTTAGTCAGTAAGAGTTTGATACTCCCTCTCGCCTCGCCCAAGGCGGGAGAGGGAGAAGTCATTGCATGATTATCCTCCCTCAAAAGGAAAAAAAGTTTGTTTCCTCGCTTGCAATTACGCTTGAAATGACATATACGGTATGTCGCGTGGTAATTGAAGATCGCAATCTATGTAGATGACAAATTTCATCTAAATCCGTTCAGTGATTTCTGTATAATTAAGTAACGAACATAAACTTTTTTGCGCAGTGGGGACATTGAAGTTGTTTTCCAAATCTCTTCTACACATTCCTGGTATCAACAAACAACTTCATCTAATAATTTTATTTGATGATAAATAGAATTTCAAACACTAAGAAGTATTTCAATCTTCCTTTGATCGATATAATGTAAAGACTACGTCTGCCAAAAAACAAAGAGACCGGCAGAGTCGATGGCATTCTACTACTATGTACTTGAGCTACATAATCCTCACAAAATGACAGGCGAAATGAAAGACCGCCTAAATTACCATCAGCTGCCTACCCCGCCCCGCGATGTAAGCGTGACGTATCATGATTTACACGAAACCATTTTTTCACCGAACGTCGGGTTTTCAGCCGTAGCGACGTAGCGCATAGCTACGAATAGAGGTAAAAGTTTGTCTAATGTTGCCGTTTGTTAGCCAATGATGTGTAAACTACTGAACAGTGTTAATGAAATATTGTTTTATAGATAAATGAAATACTATCATTGAGTATGATTGATTGGTATATCAGTAATTAGGTATTAGTTTTTAATTACGAGGAAAAAGTACCGTGTAGCTGTTCCAGTATGCATCCGATAAATGATAGCAGCGAGTTGTTTTCAGCGGCGTCTGTGCTCTGAATTAGTTCGCTTAGCCACAAGTATATGACCGATACGACATATGTATGTACGTCTGTAGGTATGTTCCGCGTGCATGTGTTGGTGCGTCGCTATAACTGTGTGGTGTCTGTCGTCATTTGTTTGCAACGTCTTGTAGGAGGCGAAGTGAGCAGTTGTAAGCATTCCAAGCGTGACTAACCCGAAGTGCCTTCATGTTGAAGCGCTCACCTCGAAGCGGCCTCAGACTGACCACTTCTTGAATTCAAACCCGTTTTTGTCCTTATAGACACATTGTCAATGTCCCCAACCCTTAGAAGACACTTGATACCTGTTTTCGGGTATTCTATTGCCGTAATTCTATAGGGCGTGGATCCGAATGTTGGAGTAATGTTTTCGTAACAAGTTAAACATACAATATACTGTACTTAATGAAGTGACAATGTTGTCATGTTGTTGTTTACTCTGTTAGTATGTCGTTATTACGTTTTCCCGTTAACTTAATTTGACCCTACACATAGCTGCCGCTGATCGACATTGCTTGTAAAAGAGCACTTTATCGTATAATCCTACCCCGCCTACCATCAACAACGCTATAATTACGAAGTTAAATCTGTAATTCTGTTGAGGACGCCGCCGTCGACAGCTAGCAATCAATCGGCACGTGTATGTACCGACACACCGACACTATAGGCTAGTACTTGCAGTACCTATGTACGTACGTACCTACTTAACTACCTCGGCATACAATACCTATTATGAGGTCCGATAAGAATGCGTGCCGCGTGCTTGCCTTAAAGAGTACGCGATGTTAGGCCAATGTTGAATCAGTGATCAGCCATCCATTATTAAACCGAGGCGAGACACAATACGTGCAGCGCAGCAGGAGATGGACTTAAATTATGCGAGTTTATAGCTTCGGGATGGTGCAGCGACGCTGCGGATTTTGCGACGCAAATAATTTGCGCGCCAATTGACCTTTCGTCGGACGTCGTCGACAGAGCAGCGCGGTGGCGGCGGCGGCGGGCGCTTCGGCCCAACACGAGCTATATATAGTTGCGCGACAACACGCCACGCCGAGCGAACACCCGCCAGGGGCCGGCTACGTAGGCAGTTTTCCTTTATCACCCGCCCGACAGCCTCAGCCTGGATTTTACCGAGGCTTTGCCAGCGCCGCCTCTACAGACACAGTCGACGGGATGTCGACCCACACCACCCTCCCGAGATCAATACAGATGGTCGCCGCAAGAACACCCTAGTGTGGAAACGTACAACCGTAGACTCGGGCCTAAATAGGGTGAGCTTTATAGGGTGCGACAGTGTAGGTGCCGCGGAGCGACTGTTACAGCGCCGCCGGTGTTAATTATAGCGACGTGCAATCTCAGGGACCCTATAGGTACACAGTACAGAGAGGTCTGTCTGTGGTGCTCTAAAAGAAGTCCATTGCAGACAACAGATCATTGGAAACTATAAATGTCTTGTTTATGCGAAGATAGATATTAATGCGATGAGTCTCGCTAACGAGTATGACTGTCACCGGTCCGACTGGTAATTAACACGACCTTGAAGCAGGCTGCTAAACGATGCACGGCGCTCGCGTCGCATGTAATGAAAGGATCGCTGCGGTCGGTTGTCGACGGCCATCGGCTTCGTAGCAACAGTGTTCTCGACTGGATGGAATTCGTACCGAGTGGCGGGTGGCGTGCACTGTGCTCGTTTAGAGATGGCTGCGATAAGGCGCAGTGACGCTCCTCGGGCGCGGGCGTCGTGTCGGCAGCGCGGCTGTGTGCGTGCGGCGTGCCGGTGTGCCGACGCCGTCCCTGGAGTCCCGCCCCCCCGCGCCCGCGCCCGCCCCGCTCCCGCGCCCGCTGCACGTTCCGCAACATGTGCGGCTGCCCTGCCTGCCTCCGTCCACACGCCACCCAACAGTCGCAGCCGCTCTCATGTCGCTCCTCCGCTCCTCCCGCGCCGAGGCCCGCTGATAAATGCGCCTTATCAAGCCACCAGATAGCAGAGGTGCTGCTCGCTCGTTTAGGTGTCACGGACGACGCGCACAGATCGACGGCGGCCGACTCGTGCATGAACACAGTCACGGCGACTTGTTTGTGTTACTTGGCGATTTACTCATTATGAGTCAATAGGCACTGTTTTCAACAGCGCACTCGATATACAAGTATTTCGCACATCGCAGCGCTTACCACTAATGTGCATATTAAGCGCAGCTGCTAACTCCCGACATCAGCCAGTCACACGCTGGCTTCGTGCATTGCAAGCTGAAGCGCATATTACGCATCTCGTAGTCAGTAGTTAGCCGACATTCTCGCGGTCTCCAGGCCACGTGTTGCACAAGACACCTGGTGTCGCAAACTAGAACTGCTATAACACCGAACTATTGCTCCGCACGTACCTCCATGGGTTTCAATATATCTACATTCCTTAACACCGAATGACTAAAAGAAAAGAAAAATATCCCGAACATCCGATAACTCACTCTATGTAACTAGCTCTATGAACTACTCTACTGTACACAATATCATACAAACTATGTTTAACATGATATAACATCAGCACAGTGTAAACAATCGACATGATTTGCATCGTTTTTTGGGATATGATGATTGTCCATTCGAATTACTCCATAAAGGATGACTTCAATGTCACGAGTGTTGTCCAATGACAGACGACATAGTCATGTACATCTCTGTAGAGGCTGAACTTTTGTCTACGACGTGCATACAGTGACGCTATCTGCATAATTATTGAATAACAATAAGGTGTTGAACCGCAATTTGCACCGTTTGTATATGCGTGCCTAATATAAATTGAAAATGCGATACCAGCAGTTTGCAGCGAAGACAGTACGGTGCGATCACATACTTCACCTACATATCGAGTGCATGGTGTAGGGAGTAGAAACCTAGGAAAGCGGCCGCAACGTGTCGCAAGAAGCCGTTGAAGTAACATAAGCGCAGCAAATTATCAGGGTCGAGCGACGACGCCGCCGCGGGCCGCACGACCGCCTGCCTACGCGCCTACCTAGCTAGATGTACCGCCTATATACTCGTATATACTTGCTGCTCGTGTAAACAGCCACGCCGCACGCTGTCTGCGCACAAGACGGAAAAATACGATCACGGACATGGCGTAAGGACAGCCGCACAGCCGGCCGACAATACACCGCGACAACAAAGCCATCCAACAAAGTCGCGCGCCCACTTCTCAGAAACGCTCGGCCGTAGCACTGAAGAATATCTACATACCTATAATATTGTTTTGCGTTCGCCTGCAACGTCTGCGTAAATGTAGAACATTCCATTTACGAAACACATGAAGTGGCTGACGCTGAATTGTGGATGACGCTTAGGTTAGAATTAAAATCTGTTGGTAATCATAATACGAGACGGGGGCCGTCGCTGGTCGCCATATTGAGGCGTCTGCTTCGAAACGAGTTTTGTTGTGTGCAAGCGCAGGCAGCCGGCTGCCAGCTGCTCTCGTGTCAGGTGGTGCGTGGCCTCGCACCGACCGCCGCCGACCGCCGACCGCCGACATAACAACTAGCTAGTTAGGTATCTACCGCCACTTCGTATTTGAGATGCAATAACGACGCGATCACAGCCGAGTACTAATTAAGGTATAGAGCGGAGTCAATTAGGAGACGGCACGATTGTTAACGATGGCGACAGCCGTTGCCCACTACCGAGTCACGAACTACTGCTACTACTAGATATCAATTTGCGCTGCTCATATATTTTCAGAAAGTATAGTCGTGTACAATGTAGCTTAAATGAAGATGAATTCTTCAGTGCTACGACCACACAACAGATAAAGAGGTTACGACAGTAACTTTATGTATGTACATATTTGTTAGATATGTATAGTTGTTTGTATATGTACAAGTTGTGTACCAACATACAAAATTTTTGTCATATTAAAAGACAAATAAGAGTACTTACTTACTGAACTGAAAACATATAACAAAACTGTTTCAGTAGTAACTACGACTCCACGACTACAGTTTCTGAAACAGTGATTCAACTGTAATAGTTGATTAGTGCGCTCAACAGAAACAATAGTTTGCGCTTAGGTGATATTTAGGTGGTGAAGTCGCCTGCGCAGTGAGGTCAGTGGCGAGTGCGACGCCCGTGGAGCGGCGCGGCGGCGCGGCGGCGCCGACAACAAGCGCAGCAGCGAGCACGCATACATTACGTGCCGCCTACATCCAACACGCGCCTGCCTATCTGCGGTTATTACGTATGTAGTGTTCGATATAGCGCTGGCACGGCCGCGACCGCTCGCCGCTCCTCATTGTTGGCTGGATGCGAGCGAATGAACGACCTCTTTTCGTTTCAGTGACATCGCGGATGCAACGCTCCAGAGGGGAGCGCACCGCAAATGAAAGCATCCTGCCAAAACCTGCTTTATGACGTTTGCAGCAACAACGATTTCAGCTCGATCAACCTTCGTTAAAGTTGGCTTCGTCACCGAAATTAGTCAAGCACTTTTTTCTTCTTGTAACTCTTGCAGAATACGTAATTTGTGTACATGGCTGCTGGCAGTTATAATGAACCAATTCATCGTAACTTTGTTCGCTTAATACATCGAAGTAGGTAAACAGGTAGTTTGATGGTATCGACAGCTCCCGAGGCGCCCTGACGAGTTAGGTACCTTGTAAATCAGGACTGACAGCCTGCGGTACAGCACTTGAACATAATCGGTCGTTACAGTGGACTTTTAAGGAGATTGCAAATAAAATGAGAGTAGCTTGTGATAAAAACGGACTAATTCAATAGGAATTGTGTGCGGTGTTTTGAGACTCGTTCCCTATTACCGCAGGCTACAATATGCGTGGTAATAATACCTACAGCCAGTACCTACACCCACCAAGCATTACCACCTACACGTTACTGAAGAACAACAAGCTCGAAGCTGTATCATGACAATCACACAAACACGACCATTATGACGTAAAAATACGTAGTCTTAGTTATCGCCTACTAGCCAAAGAAATATCTCTCAATAATACATAACATTACATAACACAGCCACATCTACACATATACAGTCCCGTTCGCCTAGCATATATGTGCGTAGGTAGCTATGTATATGTTAGGCTATGTGGCTTCATAGAATCCTCTGCAAGGCTATCGCTGATAACGTTATCTCGGCTAAGTGCCGGCGACTGGATACTGCAGACCACAGTTTTAGGTCCAATAGTCGCGAAACTGCACCAATTTTAGTATACATTCAATGTTTTAAGCTTCGAAAATTCTTATTACAGTCAGAATTTTTTAAGAGCTCCGTATATAAACACGAAAATATTTAGGTAAGTACTATCTATAGTTGGTGTAATGTAAGTTAAAGATTCAATTTCATCAAAGTGCCTGGTTATGCCTCTGCAGGGTCACTTTTACCTCCTGTGGTGATGACAGAATTATGTCTGCCTTCTCCTTTGAGGAAATAGCCGCAATGTTATTGCTCGCACACATAGAAACGTTCATTAGAGGATAACACAGCTAATTACAATGTTTACCTCATTATTATAAAGAACAAATAAATAAGCAGTACCTATGAAACATCTTTATGTAATTCTCGACCTTTCTTGAAAAAAATATTCTATGATTCTGCCTAAACTAGGCTCTGAAAAACCGTAAACAAAAAGATATCTGAAATTCATGACTAACGGATATGCAAAGAGATTGACGGAAATCAAATTTTGATTTAGGAACGTAAATTGAATACCGTTACATTGTCAATGGAAAACAGTTCGATTGTGTGACTGTATTATAAGTCTATACTATGGTCTATCTATGGTGATGTGACAAGGACGACAGCTTGTCAAACTATACGAAATTGTCAAAATAGTTTAATACATTTTCTACTGTATTCCTTATTAGAATAAAGTCGAAGATCTATTGCCGAATTTCATTTTAGGATATCTTCTAGTGCTGTATCAACGTATTTCGAAGGAAAATCTGTCGAGAGACCCCTGCCGCGCCCCAAGCCTGCGGGGAACGGCGACGGGAGGTCGCTCGACCTCTGCTCCTTAGCTATCTAAAACTAGACGTATATACGAACCCCACACAAGTACATAGCCATCGTTAGTCACAGCTTACTGAGCCAGCGTCGAACAGCCGACGCGTGGTGAGAACAAAGTAATCATAATTTATGCTGATGCTGTATAAGTAAATCAATGTTTGGCAGCTCGAACTAGGACCCTCGATTTATTGGGGAAACGATAAGAAACGGGGAAAAAGAGAATCGTACTCATAACTCATCATATCTCAGAAAATTGACCATGAATTTTAGCCAAGTTGATTATTTGTTAAAGTCAAAATCAAAGGCAAGGCATTTATTTCAATTAATCCTAAATTAGGCACTTTTGAAACGTTAAATTGAATTGTTCGTCTGTCTGTCAGTGAAGCTAGGTGTTCGTTCCAAAGTGTAATTTCGAATGGAGAAGAACGAGCAAGAAACTCCATCGTTATCATTAACACGTCTCTTTTTTTGTAGCTAGATCGATGGTCGCCAAAACTGCTGATGGCATCGCTGTTCATTGATATACTCTAGAGGTATAGTCGATTAAAGCTAGCCCACGTGCCCACGTTGTCGATTTAACGCCCATCGCTCCATTAAAACACCAGAGTACTGCACAACTGCGTTATAAATCACCAACGGATGTTGAAATGTGGACAACATCTGTTCTCAAAGTCCAACGTATTGTTCAGTAATAAAAAGTACTTAACTAACATAAGATCATGGTTTTAATTCACTGAAGAGATAGACAGAGGCACGCATATTAACTACTAGTTTCATCTGTCATTGGATTTGGTAAATTGAGTTAGAATTTTGATCCATTTTGTGTGGAGCTTGTAACATAAAATTCTGAATCTTCCGCAGTGAAATACAGACATATATATGAAGGTTTCTATTGAGACTAGTTGTCTATGTAACACCCACTTAACACCAGTTATGTTAAAAGTTCCTTCTTGTAACAAGGAACGACCCGTTTTTTTATTGAGGGGTGAAAATCATCCAATGACTTCTACCGCCTTGGGTGAGGCGGGAGGGAGTGTCAGACTCTTACTGCCTAAAAACCACCCCGTTCCTTCTCCTGCTTTGTCTGCAGCTCCGGGTAAGGAGTGACCCTAATGCTATGAACTGATGACAATACCAGACTGCGTGCTATTACAATACTTAAGTAATATCAGATAAACATCATTATACTGACCTATTGCTATTACGTAGCGTAATGATAATCATATAACAATTACCTTATCTCTGAAGTCGTAACCGATAGGGCTTACTGTCATTCATTGTTAAGGTTGCCAGAAATTGTCTAAATTACTACTGTGGGAAGAGAAGCTAACTTGAATTGTATTTTGGTTAAAATTATGTCTTGAAAACTTATTTTTGTAGTGACTGCGTAATTGAAAATTGTTTTTATTGTCATCTACAATAGTAATTACATCATTATTTCAATTTGGTACAAATGCCATAACATGAAATATTAACTAATAACAATTTAAGGTAAATGTGAAATGCCAAAAAGCCTCTATACACATATGAATTGATATGTATTGAAACTTTTAAGTAAACTTAGTCAAAGCCAAGGTAAATTATGGTAACTGAGAATTGTACAAGTTGAACTATTCACAGATGGCAAATAAAAGCATATCTTTCCGCAATCTCAAATCCTTTTAAACTGCTATCACCAACCCGATTGCCAAGCGTGAAGATAATCGCCAATCCCTCTTCTCTAGAGGAACTCCTCACGGGCCGTCGATGATGAAATAGCATACCAATAGTAATTTTCACGCCCAAACAATCCTAATATGGTGTCTATATGAGTGACATTGTCAAAAGCCCCTATAAGCCGGCAGAAGGCGACGCCCCAATCCCGGCAGAGCGACCCAAATTCCTATTACGTAATAAGTATGCAACACCGACCATTAGACACAGACAGCTACATGGCATGGACAGTTTGCCAATACTATTTACACGTAAAATCTTTTTAGTTAATTAGTTTAATAAGGCACAATTACATAACAATAATATTTTAGCGTCGACGATAAACCTGAACTCTTTAAAGTACGATCTCCAATGTCTACCGAGCTTAGTTATTATATTAGTCAAATAGAGGTTCGTAGTCCAGTAGTGGAGTGCTACGAGCTGACGATGATGTTCTTGTAAGCCACGTATACCGATCATAATTTGACATTAAAAAAAGACTCTTACTGCCACACTCAGAGTCATTTAATAGTTACTTAAACTATTCCTTAGTAACGCTTTTGTACAGAAAACGTTTGCTAAGTATTGAATTAAGTAACGAATAAATGTGTCTGAGTACGGCAGTTAGACATACTGGCACAGTTGCTACGAAATCGACTGCTTTGCTACGAATCGCGGGTTCGTTTGCCTGTAACATTTCTATGAATTATTATGTCGTGTTCTTTCACTCACTTAACTATCCTTGTCAGATTAAATTAAGAGCGGAAACATAATTATAATCTAAACCATATAGCACCATAAATCATTGCAGAGATTGTAGAATTAATTTCATAATGTTACTGCAAAAAATATGAGCTGAAAGTGGTTTTATCTTCAAAGTAGACGGTAAAATTGTAATTTTAACGTGAAGACCCGTGCCCGCAGGTAACTCCTATGTACTTACTCATGTACATATGTATAATCCTACCAATATAAGTGCGAGTGAGAATAGGTGCTATGTAGGTTTGTTACTCTTTCACGAAAAAATTACTAGACGAATTTGATACAAACATAGTTTTTTTTTTATAAAATGTTGCCCCACTTTAGGATTTTCTCCTGTGTCGTGGGAGCGTTTACAAACATACAAGTTAACATACACTTCACTGGATCCGGAAAAACTATTTGTGGGTCACATAACGAGTTGCTCCGTGCGGGAATCGAACACACGACACGTTGCGCGGCAGACAGTTGCCCAGCCACCGCACCAACCGTGAGTCGATCGATC
The DNA here is from genome assembly GCF_023101765.2 of Spodoptera frugiperda. Classification (NCBI taxonomy): domain Eukaryota; kingdom Metazoa; phylum Arthropoda; class Insecta; order Lepidoptera; family Noctuidae; genus Spodoptera; species Spodoptera frugiperda. The sequence goes on from NC_064212.1 coordinate 4,890,941, forward strand.
GAGTCGATTTTTTAATCACAGTTCTCTGTGTAGCAGCGTCATTCACTTCATTATTGAGCGACATGTAATGAGCCATTATCACATACTGCATGACTGAAATAATCACAGTTTCCCAAAATACAAGCTTATAGCTTAGTTTGGAAAGCTGTATCAGTACCATTCGTTATTCACACGCGTCCATGTAATTACCGCATTTCTGTGAATGTACTATTGTGAAATGGGACAATTTTTTTTTTGTATTCATAACACAAAAAAGCTTTAAAAAATAAATAAAAGCAAAAGGCTTTAAATAGAGAGGAGTGCAAGAAGGGTGGGGAGGCTTATGCCCAGCAATGGGACGATCATGGCTGAAATCTAAATCTAATGGGTAACCCATGGGGGTAATTTATCGAACATTATCAGGTACGGTCTCCTGAACACACAAGTGACGTAAAAGAAAATCTATTCTACATATATCTTTGTATATATAAAAAAACTCACAATGTTTTGGTACGTTATCATAAACAAATTTCAGTTTTTCCTGATAGCTAAATTACGCAGCTGGTCTGGAGTGCATTTGAAAGAAAGAAAACAATATGACCAATGGAACACCTCTGGCATCCACTTCTAGGACTAAAAGGCGTCGGATTTACCAGGGCTCTGGCACGAAAAGCAGGAGTAGGAACGGGGTGGTTTTTAGTCAGTAAGAGTCCGATACTCCCTCTCGTCTACACAAGGCGGGAGAAGTCATTGGATGATTTTCACCCCTAAAAAAAAAAAAGCGTGATGTTATTTCTAATAGTCCTATTAGTGTATTATTTTTGTTTGTGTTTAATGATCGTTCTTTAAAAACTTTGATAGGAAAGTGTGCCACACTAATTACGTTTGGATTAAAAGTTTCGGAAGCTTTACGGCTTCGATAATATTTTCTCAGCTAACAAATTGATTGGAAAATTTAAAATTGTGTCTTGGATATCGCCATCATGCTTGTTATCTTCAGGGTCTGCAACTACAAGGGTAGGTGACTATTTTTTATGTATAATGTCCGTTTTGTAGATTGTGTATTTTAATTTAAAATATTAGACACGTATTTTTTTATTTTACGGAAACAAATACTTTCGAAGATACCTATATCGATTTGAAATATCGTGTGACGTCACTTCAAGGTACACTTTATATGTAGAAATGACGTATTTGCACCCATTCCTAAACTTTGTTTCGTTTTAACTAAATATTGTTATTTCATATGAGAAAATAAAAAAATACGTGATTAATATTTTTCATTACCTAACTAACGGACTAAATAGATTATTGATTTTTATACCATATCATCATCCCTATTATACTAGTACCTATATAGACTTATCTATCATTCAAACCGCAACCACGCTGTTACTGCAGAAATAGAAACGGTGACATAACTTCACAGGTCTCAGAATAAACTGACGATATTAATACACTATCAATAATCATTAAAACATATTCCCTATGTAATCAGCCAGTTTTCAGTCCCCAGATGCATATCAACAGCAATAACTACTATTTCACGTACATGATCTTAAGCGGCGAGGTACTAAATTTCAACTCTGCTCAACATCAGAGATCAAAAGCTTCATGTGCCGAGGCTACATAGGTATGTAGTACGAGTATGTAGCTCGCACCGGCCGCATGTACTTATGTGTAGATACTGAGCGAGCAGGATTCTGTACGGTGCAGTAAAACGACCAAAAGCAGACGTCAGCTGCAATGCAGCTGCCGGCATGCCGACGCCCGCCTGCCGCAGCCGAGCTGGGCACTGTGAGCACCACACCATTACAGCTTAGCGAATTATTCAACCGTCTAATGCAGGTGCGAAACCTGCAGATTTCTGCTCGACATGCATTACTCCAACTTTTTTATTTATTATCTGTGGAAATGTTGACGTAGCGCTAGTGTGCTCAGCAGTGCGTCTATGGTGCGTGTTTATGGCGGCTATCGATTTTTAGCTCATTTTTAACGTTAAAGATATATGACTGCGGTGGTGTATTTAAGGCTTTAAGCTTTATAAAGATTAATTGATAATTATGAAGCCTTTTGTGAATTAACAACAACTTAACAACGTTTTATTTATGTTGACATAGTTAAATTAAAGTATGAGTTTCGTAAAACAAACTAAAATATATGGTTATGCCTACTTCTCTACTGTGTTACTGTTTAGGCAGCCCAAGAATTATTGAAACAGCTAAGAAATAAACGTTTCGAAGAAATGTACGCCGGCGACACGATATTTCTGCTAACGTTGTTTTTTTTAGTTCGGACTCATTAGTAATGCTTTTGTAATACTTGTCTAGTTGTTTTAATAGTATTTACTAGGAAAAATTAACGCTGAGATGTGTTGCAATATTTCGAAAATTAATAGGTCTTGGCCACGTGAAAATAGGTTTTAGGAGTAAGAGGAGAGCGAGAAAGAGAGAGAGTGTGTGTGAGAGAGAGAGAGTTTCATCGTGATTTTGTTGTTGTTAACTATTTTTATGATATTGAAATATAACATCTATATCAAGGACATTAAAGTTCAATTTTTAGAACCATCTTCGTACCAAAGTAACATAAATTTGTAATATCGATGGGACATCGGTATTTCATGGTATTTGTCCAAATCGATCGATGTCTGTAACATTACCCTAAGGGTTGGGTCTTAGAAGAACCTCCGTCAATTTTTCTCATTCCCTTAGAACATGTAAACAAAAGCGACCTCTTTCGGAGTTCGTTGAAAGCATTCCTTTTATAATTTACTAACTTTTTTCCCATATATTATGTCCATGGTACTATGGACTTGGCTTGGCAGATTAAGCGCCTGTTTCACCACCTTCATATAAGTACCCGATAAACTTATGTGACAGATAGTTCATACAAATTACGTACCGTACTTAATTCAAATTTATCTGGGGCATAGAGGCTATCCCAGACATTGTGAAACTTTTTTAAGTGGGCAAATTCATCAATTACTTCTTTCTCTCGCCAGGGCGAAGCGAGAGGGAATGTCACTCTTACTGACTAAAAACCACCCCGTTCCTACTCCTGCTTTTCGAGCCGGAGCCCCGGTAAACCCGCTAGGTAGTAAGCTCCATTATTTAAACGTCAGACACTTGTTTTGACGTATCTAGTGTTGTGACATTAAAAAAAGTTAGTTGTTAATCGATTAATTACTGTTGATTAGGGATTGAAAAGCTAGTAAACTACTGTTTTTTCTGTAATTTTGTTGACATCGAGTTGTTTAATGCTATTATATATATATATATATATATATATATATATATATATATTTAATACATATTTAATACTAAGACGATTTCGTAAAAATACTTCAATTGGTAAATCTCATCCTAACCGGAGCTGCGGACTACCTAGCCAGTTTCGAAAAGCAGTAGTAGAAACGGGGGGTGTTTAGTCAGTAAGAGTCTAACACTTCCTCTCGCCTCGCCTAAGACGAGAGAAGTCATTGGACGATTTTCCCATCTAAAAAAAACTGCTCATTTGTTTTTGCGTCATTCACTTCTCAAAATTTATTATAAAGGTCCGAAAAGGACTGCAAAAAAGAAACTAAAATTGTCAGAACTCATAAAAAACAGTGACGAACACCAAGTCCGGTGAGTTCAGATCCACGGTACGGAAACCGTGGACAATTTGAGGCAGTCCTTTTCCCTATCCCCATACATATACCCATAACACAATATTCTTTGCCGCAAACGCAATCTCAGAGGCCTCTGACACAGCAAAACATGAGAAAAAACCAACGAAGTTAGGTTAAAAATTAGGTCACCCCCTAACACCGGTCCACTACTTGCTTAATAGCATTAGGTACTGAGCTTGGGTGACGCAAAATACAATATTTTCCCCAGCGTCCACGGCACATCATATCCTTGTTCCATGTCACTCTTATTCCCAAGTATTAAGAGTGGTTTTTGAAGTGCACGCAGCTTTATTGACATGCATGCCACTTTTTATCTTTTTAAAGGTTTTTTAACAAGTACATTGCGCGCCCTTTGAGTGTCAAACTCGCTACCGTTGTTGACAGGCTAATCTCTATAAAGGTATGAGGTTCGCTTTCCAAGTGAGGAACTTCAAAAGTATCTATAGCAGATGCGAAATACTTTTGGAAATATATCGTATTAAATTTGTTTAAGGGTGACTTTGAAAGTCATGAAATGGAAAGATGGAAAGCTTCATATTTGCATAGAAATGATTTAACAAAAAAATCTTATGGTAACATTTTTATCTGCAAATATGACCCTTAGTAACACAACAATAAGAACGATTCTAATTCACAGACACGTGTTACTTCAAACTTGATTATACCTCTATTTAGTTCATACAGTTGGCGTACAGTACAAATCAAAATAACAGCACTCAGTAATCAGCCTTATTCAGAACGCAACAAAGTGCAAATTAGAGGACCCGAGGATCGCATTCAACATGCTACAGTGCTTATGTTTGTGAATTTGTGTCCAAAAGTTCGACACGTGTCGCAGTTTGACATTGAACTAGAGAAACAGACCTTTGTTAAACATTTTGAAAAAAAAGGTAGATTTTTAACCGACTTCAAAAAAAGGAGGTTCTCAGTTTGACTTGTATGTTTGTTTGCGCAATAATCTCACGTTTAGTTAGCCAATTTGGATGCGGTTTTTAGTATAGTACCTATATTTTAAACTTAGGAGAAGGTTTTAGGGGTGTTATTATTTGCATACTATTTGTAGACTACTTTTCGGTTCTGAAAAAATAAAGATTGGCACTTTTTATTAAGTTACAAGTACTCTTGTGTTTAGTAGGAGTTAAGCAGAGAATAAAGTAGAAGAACTACAAATAGAAGGAGTAGAATAAAAAGTAGAAGATCAAACTTTTAATATTTGGATTTAATGAAACTTTGACGTTTGCTTTCAATAAGAAAGACAATGCTTAATTATGCAGATATGAATGATAATCTCAAGGGCAATGTCAATGGCTGCCTATGAAAGGATGCAAATTAAAAAGCTGGTCTTTTAAATTTGTTGTAAGGTTTGTTTGGTTTATAGCTTTATCATGAAAATGCTTAATGCGTTTGAAAGGGAGTTTTAGGTGTGTATTATACACTTGATAGTCATGATTTAAACTGTTATCTAGCAGATGCCACTATGGATAAGAGTAGGTGTTTCGTTATTTTCAGAACTCGCGAAGATTTTATAAAAAAAAATCAATTAAGTATTGTGATGCAAACTTAGTTTTGTTCGTACCCCGGTAGCTGCAGACTACCTAGTACCGGGGCTCCGGCTCGAAAAGCAGGAGTAGGAATGGGGTGGTTTTTAGTCAGTAAGAGTTTGGCACTTCCTCTCGCCTCACCCAAGGCAGGATAGGTCATTGGGTGATTGTAAAAGAAGTCTTGTTCGCTTGTTGTCTTGAACACGTTTTATAATGAAACGTTGCAATTGAGTAATAAATAGTAATAATGCAATGTGTCAAACATTGTGTAAGTAATAAAATTGTAGCATTTTCAAATATAACAGGGTTTATCAACGGTGTTGAGACTTCGCAGGAATTGAGGAAAATGTTCTATTTATACGTACTTTAAGTAATGACATTCCCTGGTCCTTATAAGGAACGGAGTAATGATAACAGAGGTGCTGTTGACGTGCACTTTGAAGCATTTAACCTACATCATCATCATAATGAGACGGATGATCTAAGAGGAATATGATGCGTACCCCTTAAAGGGGAGTAAGGGGACGACAGATAGACGAGAGACCGACGAATGTATATGTATATAGGTAACTGTTATCCCTCTAAAAAAAATCTTTTTATCATTCTAACTAAGATCTGATTCATAAAAAAGCTTATTAACACATTGAACGCCGTGGTGGTCACTGGTGACCTATATTAGCGGAGGATTTGCCTTCAACAGTTTCCTATTGGCAGTCAAAGACTTAAGAGGACGCAATGCTTATGCTCTTATTATTCATTTGCAATAGGTACAACCTGCTAAAATTTATCAAGAGACTGACGCTGAAGACAAAAAGGTATTGGTGAGTTTTGACAGCATTAATTAAGTAAGAGAGAAGATAATTTGAGTAGTAAATGAATCGTAGTGTACTAGAATACAAATTTGTATGCACTCTACGGAAGCGATGAGAGCGGCTTTTAAAGGTAACAATAAATGTTTACATGATCTCTATTCCTAAATCCAAAATACCAATTAGCAACTATCTCCCTCTTACTCATAGACTGACTGAGAAGGAATGAGCATTGATCACCGTGCTTGCCCAAGGCGTATTGGCAATTTCACATGATAATATTTTTGCAAGTCCGGGTTTCCCTACGACGTTTTCTTTCACCGTATGTTAGCGGGGTTGATATAATTGTTAATAAACTCTAATTAGCTGTTATCATGTAAACTATACTGCATTAATATTGTACTGCAAAGTTATTTATAGTTATTAAATGTCAAGTTCACACCTATTATTGTCCTACAGCGACTACGTTTTAGCGATTGTCCGATCATGTCCTACTGTCCTATCATGGAGCTGTTCTAAAGAAGTTTGATAGACTTTAACCGATCGCAGCTGCGGACTACCTAGCGGGTTTACCGGGGCTCCAGCTCGAAAAGCAGGAATAGGAACGGGATGGTTTTTAGTCAGTAATAGTCTGACACTCCCTCTCGCCTCGCCTAAGGTGTGAGAAGGCATTGGATGTTTTCCCCTCTTTAAAAAAAAGACTTTAACCGATTCAGGATCTAAGTTAGAATTCCGATCACATTGTAAAATAATGTGGATTCTTGTGGCACGCACTCAACGTGTTGAGACATCGAGGTTTTTTAGGCCGGGAGATCCTAACAGTCCCCTTTGTCATTTTTCCGGCAAAGGGGCTGTAAGAGGGTTTTCACTCCAAAGTAAACAAAAAGGAACTGATGCCCAGTAGTCGATAGACCAATGGACAGACAATAAGTTAATAGTAGTAATAACTAACCCGCTGTTGCAGTCTCTAGGAAGCAAAGAAAGCAAGAACATTTATTATTTAACGTGTAAAGATTTGTTGCATTTTTACGCATAAATTGCTGGACAGATTTAGATGTCTTTCGGCGTGTAGATAGATCACTTGTTTTGGAGGCTGGTCCATGGTAAAAGATGATTAGTAGATTTACAAAATGCGTTTCGAGTATACTTCAAGAATGAGTTTATGACACCTATTTCGGAGTGAGAGATAAGATTAAAAACATTATAGTGTGTAAGTAAACATTTGTTATATTTGGGTGAAACCTGTTCTTTGGTGTTATTATCCCGTAACATAACACCATCATCCCTAAAAGGGGTAGGCAGAGAATATTGAATGTAGCGACCACTTTTCCAGTTATATTATGAATCCTACATAATAGGGGACAAGGCTGTTGCCTGTATTCTATATAGGTATATACTAATTAGACCTTTACAGCTTGTTAGTCAATTGGCCATTCATAAACGGTTGTCGGTAACCCATCCAGTGGCTGACCGCGCCAACTGACGCTTTACGTCGAGAGACAGTGTTAGTCTCTGTTATTGATCGGGCTTGTGCCGACTCTGGCTAAAGCTGGACTGTCAGTTGGCTATAATGGTACGTCTATGGGAGTGGTATGATGTTAAATCATGTTTAACCGGAATGATTTGTCAAATTCCTTCGTTAAAATAGATGTTTTGTATTGAGACAAAAAGTATCAGTTTGTGAACTACCTGTATTATTATTTTTCATCAGATCAACTTGATGGTAATCGATTAGCGTCGTTGAAGGACACCCACAACACCAGAGAAGCTACAAGTGCTTTACCACCCTCTTAAAAGATGTTGTAATTGAAAGTTCCGTTACGGATTGCGAAAAATGAATAGCCAAACAGGTCTTGTATACACAATTCCGGACACCCTCTACAAATGCTGAGATGTTAATAGCATCCTGTGTATACGGTAATATGTATGAGCACAACAGGACCTAAGCTCCAGATTAGATGTAAAGCAAACTACATACATGTACTAAGTGAGGTGTAGTAAGTACCTACATGGCTACGTATAATGTTATATATGTGTGTATGTACATATAGCTGCCTCGCCAGCACGCCACGTGTTTTTCGTGTAGCTCGCCCGGCGTGTCAACTGAGTAGGTACTTCTACCTCGTAGCAATGCCAACGAGAGCTGTGCTCTATACATTGACACTAAATACGTTGTGTGTGTATAAAGTACGTATTTGTGTCTTGTTTGCGACTGAGGACAGCGATGACGATGTATGGAGTAAGTTCTGACAATGGTGTATCATGCTGTGCTTTATACTCTACAGGGATATTTTGACTAATCATTGGCAAAAAATACGTAGTTGTATGAGGCATGTTAGTGCGACATCTACCTCAACAGATCGCTTCTCTAATTAACGAAATGTACGTCCAATTTAAAACGGTCATTTGCTTTTTCGACAGCCCCGGCGTGAAAGAAGCAGATTTAGCAAATCCTAGTTGGAAGTCCCGGGTCGACTACTCCAGCAGGGAGCCACCCCGTCACTCACCCACCCTCCCAACTTTCACTCTCTTGTGCGTCGGGGATCTCGACCCTACTCTGGCTACAAAACGCTTTTAACGTCCCACCAAGCGCACGACAGAACAGCCCTTACAAGCACAACCTTTAGAGGCGAGTATCGCATGAAAGCAGATAGTGCGAGGTCGAGAACATTTGAGCGATGCGTCTAGGGCGTAATAAGTGTTGACACATCGCCACGGAATACTCGGCCGTGTGATGTAAGCGGTAAGGGCGAAGTCCGCTTGACGGGATAAGTGTTACACGCACAGTGTACTGCTGCTGAAGACAACACCGGCGAGTACCGGATCCCTCGTCAGCGGGCAGGCCGCGCACATTTCACGAATATTTCATACGCCGTGCCTGATTTAGCGATTAAACAATATGAATATCTCTGAGCATAGTAGGTACGTAGATAGCACGATTGGACGACACGTGCGGCCGCGGCACACTCACAAACAACAACAAAGAATTAACACGCAATAGCAGCACATAGAATAAGTAATTCATCCTCCAATCTTCATTAACCACTTCTGACCCCAATTAGGACCCGCTGCCGACAACAACAGCGCTTTCAATACCTAAGTGCGTGGTGCTACGTGAGCACGGCACGGCACTACCTACTCGACATCACGTTACCACATGACATCATTGCCACTGGATCAACCTCTAACTTCCGTTTGTATCAAGTCTTGTGGTTTGTCATCGAGCAAACACAACTAGCTCGGGTGTAAGCAGTCGGTTGTTGTGATCGCGACTGTACCGACACGAGACGAGAGGTCAGCTGTAGCATCGGTGCACGTAATTTATCAGTTAGCGCTATGTACAAACAATTAACATCTGAGCTGCCATTACGGCTACAGATAAATACTTGGAAATTGTTAGTGTTGCGAATACCTAACAACTAGATGCTCGAATCTGTAAAGTTCGCGGTACGTAGGTACATAGTGGTACTATTGTCTACAACTACAACTGTTGAGTACAGTCGGGTGTAAACAATAACAAACAAACAGCAGCCAGTTCCCGGTAGCGAGAGTCAGCGCGGTTTGTGGCGAACTTGCTTATTGTTGTCTGCGAGTTGTGAGAGGACGTATCTGTTGTCAAGAACGACGCAAGAGCAGAGCAAAGACAGAGCAGAAGCCGAGGTCGGGCGCGCCCGCGTCGCCGACCGCGCCGGGCGAGCGCTTCTCCCGACCGACCCTACGGCCCACACGATAAGGCACACAACGCCGCGCGCGCTCGCTGACCTCACCGCACCGCCGGCAAATAATAAATATGTAACACTGATAAAAGCCGCAGAAGCGATGACCGGCAAGTATTTAGGGATTCTCGTTTGGCAAACACGACGGGTCATCGCGCCCCCGGCGCCGCTGCGAGGCCGCCAAGTAATGGACGTTGCCGGTGTACAGCACCGGCTGTCTACAATAACTAGTCAGCCCGAAGTAGTCGCGGCAAGAGAAACTATAAAGTACCCGGCGACGGGTCCTGCAGCGGCCCTCAACGCAGCGCTCAGTGGAAGCGAAAGAAGTTATGAAAGTCACGTGCGATATACATACCTGCGTGTGGAGAGGTGTGTGTTGCCGCGCTCGAACAGCACTCGTGTCGGAGGCGCGCGGCTGACTGGCGGGCGCCGGGCGGCAGCACGACGTCGCCGCGGCAGCAGCGGCCCCCGCCCGCGCCCCGCGCGCCGCTGCATTCTGTGCGTGCGCCCGCCGACCGCCGGCCGTCGGGAGAGCCGCCGCTCGTCGCTTCCACTGACATCAGCGGAGCCGCCTGACGCCTCCCCATATCTCGCACGCACGCAACTCGCCTGTCACCTCTGCGTGACCCTCGCGACCGACTAGCCGTACCGACCTCGCTATGTTTCAACGTGTAGTAGGTACCTATAGGCACTCCACCGACCAAGCCGTCGACGATTCTAATTACATTATGTCTGCTTATAATATTCTAATTGACACAAAACAAAGGTTAGGTAGATACTTAAAGCTATGTTAGCGTGTTAACGGCAAGATTCCGTCCAGTACAGGTGTGGCGGTCCCCGGGTGGTTCGCGAGGACTTCATGGTCAGCTAACTCACGTAGAATGTTCTACAGGTTAGATGATTAAATAATGATATAAACTCATGCATTAGTTTCAGCGCAGACAATGGCAGGAGTGGTAGTCCGTAGTCGCGTCGTGTGCATGTTTGTTTACATACATATGTAGGTACAACAGGTACGAGTAGACATGTAGGTGTCTGCGTGTAGCTGCGAGTACTGGTAACCTTTAACAAGATGTAGTCGGTCGCTGCGGTTTTATTGGAACAATCTCTTGGAACAGCTGGCAGCGCCGATATCTCTCATTCGTGGGGAGTGTACAGTTTGACTGTGGGCCTACGTAGGTAACATTACGCCTGAGTCCAGCAGTGGACTGCGGCGGTGCTGATTACGTAAGAGGGGAAATCTCGTACTGATAATGATAGTATTCCTAGAGTTATCCAATGATAAAAACAGTGTTATTTAACATAATACATTGCTTGTAAATAAAGTTAGGGAGTGACGGCTTGACCCTGAAAGATGTACCAAAATATTAGCATAACATGTTGGCTTGTCTCACGCCTTTGTAATTTATATTCGGCTAAAAATACTTTAGATTGTCTCTTGCTAACTCAATGGTTGTGAGCAGAACAGTCAAGTGAAGCGTTTCGGGTTCGATTCCCAGGTAGATCAAAGTACCATTGGAGTTTTCAGCACAAATTCTTGGATCCTGTAATAGGGTCACTCTATTTTAAATTAGACTTAATAAATGATGAATAGTGAATTTTGTAGTAAGTTCACCTCTACCTATCCGTTTTATGTTAAAAGTGTTATGTTAGATCGTCTCTTTGGTTGCACGCGTTCAGTGGTTGTGATTTCAGCTGCCGAATGAAACTCAGTGGGTTTGATTTCTAAAAGATTGTCTGTAAAACGGACTAATATGAAAAACTTAATAGAAAAGGGGATGAAACACATCTGCCTAACACCTGCATGATGATAGCATGATGTTATGTTAAACACAAGTTTAGTATAGCTATTCTTTCTCTTACCAGGTGTAATTCGACAACCTATTACCCAAAAATTTGCAATCGAAAACTGAACCGATCTCTCTGGACAACGCGGTCGACAGTCGCATTTATAACCACTGAGTCAAGCAGGGACGACCTATAAGTTATTTTATGGTCACAATACTTTGTAAACGACACGTAGTTAGCACATACTTATAAATACATAGTTACTTATATCATTCTATGCATTGCCTGATGTGTACCCTTAGTATGAGTTTGCTTTACGTTAAAGTAATCGAAACGAGAGCATGTTCGGAGCTCTGATTAGCCGGCTCGAATAAACCAACCAATGGGACCGCACGTTTGGTGCGGTGGCTAAGCAACTGGCTGCCGCGCAACGTGTAGCGGGTTTGATTCCCGCACGGAGCAACTCTTTGTGTTATCCACAAATTGTTGTTTCGGGTCTGGGTGTCATGTGCATGTGAAATTGTATGTTTGTAAATGCATCCACGACACAGGAGAAAATCCTAGTGTGGGGTAACGTTTAAAAAAATACCAAAGGTAAACGTGCCATACTTTAAAACCCGTGCTGTTATGATATTATTATGTTATGTACTAAAATCCGTAACAATTAAAATCGTAAACAATTATGTATATCACGTAACTGTTGTATAAGAGGAGACCGCGCCCTTTCATCCCGTGGGTCCCTAGCAGCATGGTAACGAGGTCAATTGCCTACCTACAGGTACTCGGCAGTTGGTGCGTAAGTTAAATACAGTATACTAGCTTCTGACAGCGGCTTTGTCCGCCTTTCCGTGTGTAAAAAGTCAGCTCATACTTTGTCTGTATAGGTATACCAAAATTCATGGAATTCCGTTCAGTAGTTTCAGCGTGATTGACGGAAAAACATCCAAACATAAAACTTTCTAATGCAATATAGTGTGATTAATAGCACGGTTTTTCATAAAGTAACGGGCAAGACGTTTTCACCATAGTAGGTTACCATAATCCCTAATTTAGTATATCTCACGAAAGTAATATTAAAATCCTTGATATTGATAAAAAACTATTGTAAGTTGCCTAGACGGCCTCGTTGGCGGACAAGGGGTCCTAGGTTCGATTACCGGGTCGTGCAAAATATTACTGGGATTTTTCGATTTTTCGAAAATTTCTTAGTAGTAGCACGGAGTCTGCTTGCGTGCTAATGTATGTATGAACTTCTCTGCCTATCCCTTTTAGAGTTACAGACACGGTTATGTAACATATCTCAACGCATAGTTACATTTACAATAACTTTTGCTAGAGACTAATTGGTTTTTTGATAACAATCCTAGTTTGTAGGTAACAAACTACATGAAATTATAAATAGTTACTAGTTAGTAAGTTTACTAACATAGTGATAGAAACAAAATATAAGTTTGGATTTCATATATTCGACTGCACGGTTGGTGCGGTGACTGGGCAACTAGCTGCCTTGCAACGTGTAGCGGGTTCGCAGCATCTCTTTGTGTGATCCACAAATTGTTGTTTCGGGTCTGAGTGTCATGTACATGAGAACTTGTGTAAACGCACCCACGACATAGGAGAAAACCCTAGTGTATGCAACGTGTATCTAAAAAAAAATAATCACAAAAACAGTCCCACTTAATTCCAAATCTTGTAACTGAAAATCGCTACTAGTCATCGCAATATAGACTCCTATACCTAACAATTACAAATTACGAAAACAGACAGAAAACTGTAGCTATAAAGAAATAACAATTCTAGCACTATTAAAATAAAAACTGTATTTCTTTAGCAAACTCTAAAATAACATTAAGACTCTACTGTTTTAATAGAAAAATCACAATTCTTACCAATGAAATAAAGAAAAATCCTCTTTAAAAAGAGAGATGGGAGTAAAAAAAAAGTTAGTAAAAATATCTGCCTCCTAACAGTTGTTTGTGTAAGAGTGCCCTGCATGAATTGATCGTGCTCCCTCCTCGCGTGGTCTGTTTGCCCACGAATTGTTCCCACGCCTAATCCCCTCGGTTCAGCGGCTAATACGCAAGGACGTTGATCGTTGTTTATTGAGTTCGATTCCTGAGATTTTCAGTCGTTTTCGTTACGTGTGTTGGTAATGTAAGTTTTAGTAAGGTTCTTTGTGTTAGTGTGCAGTAAATTTCATGTAGGCATCCTACATGAAATACAACGCTAATGATTAACACAACGCAAGCGTTGTTTTACGTCGGTTTTCTGTGAGGCCGTGGTGGCACTCCGGTCGAGCCGTACAGAATATACGTGGAACAGTATTCGTAAATTCGTAAGTTACAAAAAGTTATTTTGTAATAGTGTACTCCGGGCAGCACAATTCCAGGTTCAAAATTAAAAATAAGACATAAAAATCTCAATGACATTTGATAACTTGATGTCTCTATAAAAGCTGAGAAGACTGCACTACACGTGCAGCTACGCCTGTGAGCAACTGCACAGCAAAAGTTTACTCAAACGAAACTTCACTGAATTCATCTACCTAGAATTATGAGTACATAATATTGCGATAAAAGTTAAACTTAGTTACCTGCTCATAAGGTTCTATTTCATTTGATAGTATACTTTATGTTTTTAATAATTAAATTAAATATATAAATTATGGCAACTAATATATAACTTTAAAGTTGCTTCTTTCCATCAAAATGCTACTATGCAATTTTGAAGACTCAACACGTTCTTAAAAAAATAGCAATAAAAATATTTGTACGCAATAAAAAAGAAAATAAAATTGTCACATACTTTTTAAATCAACACATTCTTATCTCAAAAACCAGACCGCAAACTGTCAACGCAACATCCATTCATGCACAGATAAAAAAATCCATAAATAAAAAAAAGAAATCGCGAATCTGATGCCGTAGCACGTAGCATCTATTTTTCGTAGGGCTAGCCGTAGCTGTGCTACGAAGGGCTACGAGCGAGGAATATTTCAATTTATTTTATTTCTTTTTGTTTTATTCACGAGATGTCATTTGTTACTGTCTTGTACTGGTCTGATACTCCTGCTGAGATGATCATGAGGTGTGTTTTAAGAGGTTTTGCTTTTGAAGTTCTTAGTAGTTGCGCAGTCTGGGTGTATGGGAATATGTAGGCTGTTTAATGTGTGTACGGCCCTAAGGCCGTATGAATATCCATAAAACACTAGTAGTGTCCAGTGTATACTGCTTATTTGTAGAAAAAGTTTCGTGCTGTTTTTTTTTCTATTTATAGACGTCATTCATGGGTCTACAAGTCTACAATACAAAATTATACGTATCATTATTTATAATTATGATTAATTACTCCTATCTGATAACAAGTAAAGCTCTTATTTTCTTCCACAAAATATTTTTATTACCTACTCGCGTCCATGTTAAAATATCTTTTAACGAATATTAAAGAAATACGTTTTGAAAAGCTCCCACAAAAACATTTCACTTCAGGAATCTTAGAACTGAATTTCTTACCAACATTTTCTCTTATCTTTGCGCACGTGTTTAACAATATAAACAAACAAAACATTTCATTGTTATTGTTTACATCAGATTGTTTATTTACATTTACGAACATACACCGCCATCTGCCGGTTCAGTTGAAACTTTTTAGTACTGTAAGAAGTTCCACGGGTAACCGTGAGATGGCAGCACTATGTCGAAAGAAATATTTGTTAAACTTTTTATAGGTAGGTAGTACAACAGGCACTAGACGGTCCTTTCATTCGTTAAGGGCTACCGCAGTAGGGTGTTACGTAATTTAGTCCTTGGCGTGTCCAATTACCATGGGTTTGTACGTGTCTTAATACAAAATGTAAAAGTGTTAGTGATACCAGTACCTTATACTTTGACTTCCAAGGACATTTATCATTTATGTAAGGCAGTAGGACACCTAAGGGCTGAAATTGATATTTACCAACGAAATAGATTCTCTAGTAAATATTTATTTTAAGGACTGGAGGACTAATGGGGAAGCCTTTGTTCAGCAATGGACGTCTCTTGGCTGATGATGATGATGATGAAATATTTATATTCTATGGGGGAACTGAGGAAGACTCATAATAGCTTGCTCCGCAGTCGCTTTTTGACAATCCAATTAACAATACTTATTTTTAATTTAATGTCGGCCCTATCTGTTCCTGCTGTCGGCTACAAACTCATTACCTATGTATTTGGCCCTTTACGACATACCCGTAGCTAACAAGCGGTACTTTTCAAATAAAGCTGTAACAGTTTGCTTATTACCTCACTATTGACGCGGAAAACAAATGTGGAGTTTCAACAATCTGTAAATCTTATGGGAAGTGTTGTAATTGTAAGCCGAAATAATTTAAATTCCAAATTCTCATTCGTATTATCCTGATTCCTTATAAATGCCGTATAAACCATTTCAGGTAAAATTTGCCAAAATGAGACTATCGTTCGCACTATCTCTGTCAAAATCTAATTAAACATCTATGAGCCCTAATTTTACACTTTTTGCGACAAAATACTACAGCGGTAACTCGTAGCGCGTAGTTCGTAGCGCGTAGTTCGTAGCGCGTAGTTCAATGCACGTAGTAACGTTTTCTTATAATCCATCTCGTAGGTGTGCAAACCGTATTTATTCAACTGGCGAGTTGACTGCAATGAAAGATTTTGCAAGCTATGCAAGCATGCATCTTAGTCAATGTACGTAACCACGTATTAATAGCAGTACAACGCTGCTACGCGCCACGTACTACGTGTTACGAGCTATGACTGTAGTATTTGGCCGCAACAAGTGTATAAATAGGGCTTGGTGTGACGGGTTAGAAACTTTTAAAGATGAAGGACAGCTTGGAGAAAAGAAAAATAATGGCTTTGCGCTTCGCTTAGCGAAGGGGACTCCTTTTCCTCTATACTTAACATGTGTACCTAAGCCTATATTGTCGTTATTTATTTGACTAAAGTAATCAATTATCACCAATCAGCAATTTAGATAAGGTTTATAATGTAATCACGATTCTAATTTGCATACAGGGCTATACAGTCAGAGGGAATGTCTATGTTCAGCAGTCTTGTGGCTGATATGATGATGAGGCAGGGCTAAGGCAGCATTAAGTATTCTCAAAGGAACCTAAACCAACTTAAGCTTTGCCAAAACCGTTTTAGGCTTTAGGTTTCCGCTATCCATATATCCTTTGAGAATATTCTAGTAGATACCGTACCAAAGATGTACCAAGCTGCAGTACGGTAAAACGGGGTGAATAGAATTCAAGGGCTGAATAGATACAGAAGAGGGGTAAATAAATGTTGGGAAATTGTTCTTACATCTATTCACCCCATTCCTTTATCTATTCACCCTATGAATTCTAGTCACCCCGTTTTACGGTACGGGACAGTATACTTTGCCACCATCCTTGCTCTTCTCGTGGATGTAGTAAGAGCCGACGGAGCCGACTCAGGGACTACACATGTCTGAGAGTGACCACCAAGCAGCATTCACTCATAAACCTGAAGCTTTTAAACTGCGATCTCTTACTTACTTGCTTGCCAGGTCTAAAAGAGGACGTGACGACTGTGATAGCAGCTTGCTGACTAACTTCTTTGGTTAGGATAAACTACGTAATCACAGCTATTGATTGATAGTGTTTGCAGTTATAGTAGGTATACAGGTAGGTTATAGTTTGTTAGCTAATACACTTAAAAGGGGGATGAGTCATATTGTTGACCAGTTCTTACATTTCTCTGAAAACTGTCTCAGCTTTTCTGCGAGCCTGAATATTGTGTATAGTAATGAGTAAATAGTTCGAAGGAAGGATATATAATAAAGGATATAAAAAAGGATAAATAATGAAGGCAACACGATATTTTTTTCTTAATTTTTATTTATTATGTACAAATAGAAATTCCCTTAGGTAAAATAAACTTACTTAAGTCTTAAACTATGATACTGTACAGAGTTTGTACGACGGAATACGGGCAGTGGTAGAGAGATCCCGATGTAGGAGTTATGGCAAGTCCTTATATGTGCTGGTGCTTAATAAATACGATGTAGTACGATGTGCAACCTCTATGGAGTGTAGCTTGTTAAAACCGAACGCTATATCTAAGTGTGTAGAACTTAAATTCGTTTGAAAGAACACTAACGATACGTTAGCCAATGGCATCTGGACATCATTGTGACGTCAGATGGAGAATTTTGATATGATCACTGTAATGCAGTGCTTTACTATCGGTAGAGAATTTACCGTTGATATTGACATTTTATACCAAAGAATCAGTAGAAAAATCTAGTGACAATATTAATTGAATACCAATAGTGTCTAATACTGTCGATGACATCGACAATACAGAAACTATTGATACAATACCGATAGTTAGTACTGCGGTACTGCAATGTTTGGTATGTAAAGTTAGGGGGATCACAGACGGAGACCGGGGTTGGTGCTAGCTACGTAGTTGAGGAGCTCGTCAGAGTCCTCGCAGACGATGGGCTTCTCATGGTAGCAAGCGACATCGTGCCACGCAATACCGTCATTGTACACATTGTTGAGGATGCTGAGACAAGACTCCGAAGTACCGTTGATGTCGAACTCTGCGTTGTCAGGCTGACGCTGCTTCTTGTGGCCGGTCTGAGACCAAGGGTTGTAGCCCCAGCCGTTGGGGATCTGTAAAAGGGTTTAATTTGGTTAATTCTTGAAAAACTTGAGCCATTATACTGAATTATTCAATAGGTTACATACGCCCGAATACTCAATTTTAAGTTGTACTTAAATATCGTGCTATCTCTGTCATTTAATAAAGAATTTGTAGTGACAGAACTAGTCTTGAGAGCGTCTTAAAATTGAGTAGCGTTTGAGTATTTGGACAATAGCCTTACAAACATAAAACAAGGATAAAAACATCCTAACAATAGTCAGTAATCACCTCGCAACTACTAGTCACCAACAATGGCTTTCTTACATAATTAGGGCGCGGCCATCGACATTAATGTCTACCTACCTACTATAAGTACACTCATTCAAATTACGCATCTCAGATAATCAATTACCAGTTAATTGGACAAGTTTGTTAAACACCAATCGTATTGCAAACAAAATTGAGGTTACCAATAATAAATACCTCAAATGAGTGTCGGTAGTGGAACATTGCACTTGAGTAATATAACGTAATACAAGATTAAAGTACTTCAGTGTTTGAAAACGCGTAATACCTCAGCTTTCACACAACAGACACGGACTGCACGCAGGTGTGTCTTCGAAAGTTTATGATTCAGTAAATAAGTACGTGATGATAATACCGTAATAGCAAATTTCCTCTTTACGTTGACAACCATATGAAACGCATTAGTTCCGATCGTAACAAAGAAAATTTACGAGTAACGCTTACAAACGACAATGTATGGGAGGAATTTGGTTCGCTCAGTTATGTGTATAGACGGAACATGAGATAAAACTGAACTTTCTTTTTGCGGAAAACTTGAAAAGTGTACTTGGAATTTTGTTTTTCTAACATTTTTAAAGATATGGGTATTTTTGCCCGTTCCGGAACTTCGGGCAACCTAACAGATTACCAAGTCTCGAAGCAAAAGTAGGAACGGGGTGGTTTTTAGTCAGTTAGAGTCTGACACTCTTTCTAAGATGGGAGAATGATTTTCGCAGCTCGAAATAGGGTATTACTGACCTGGGTGGTAGGAGACAGCTTTTCACGGTTCGCGGACCAGAACCATCCGAAGACGTTCTTGGGCTCGAGGTCTTTGCGGTTCTCACATCCCTTGAAGTCACAGAGACGACCAGATGTCCAGATGTAGGGCACATCATCTGCGAAAAAATATACAATATGTCAGTCAGTATTATCAACAGTCTTGTCCATGCAGATTCAAGGCATTTTTCTATTTGTTTTGACACGAGCCTATCAGTATTTAAAATCACAAGTTTAACGTAATAAAAAGCCACAGGGTCACACATCAATGTGCCAAGATTTGCCATTACCTACACATTTACAAAAATCATCTAAAGTTGTTGTTAGTGAAATGTGAAGGTTTCCAATTACGTGTCGCCTTCACGATACAAGTACTTTAGTTAGAGGATGGTCAATAATTTCACAATACTTGTAGATACTCACTTTGCTGAATGAGCTTGAAGATCAGATTGTTTTCTTCTTGCGTCTCCATGGAGACGAGGTCCATGCAGTATTCGCGGCAGATGTTACGGCCATCTAACCAGTCTACCTTCCTGTTGGCCAGGGCGGGCACGTGACCGCTGTAGAAGTAGTTGTGACCTCGGTAGAAGAACTCTTTTGGTCCTAGAAACAAAAGAAAGAGCATTGTGAATAACTAAACAGGCAGCATAAACAAAAGCATCGGACTCAAGGTTGTAGTAACAGTTACATGAGACATATCAATAATAATTTACACCATATTTCGTCTAGTTAGCGAGTCGTCGATAGGACAAACGAAGACCGAAGACCCTCAGTGAGTCAGGTCAAGTACCTAAACATCAGTGTTGTATCATGGTCGTGACATTGAGGTGCCTGCGAGCAATTGTGTTAAATTATCACGAGCCGCGTTAGTGTCGCAACGTCTCGGACGTTACATAACGATACAGGCCACGCATCGTGACCTTTCCTCCTTACATAAAAACGCAAGCAACATATCTCAACCTGCATATGGATAAAGCCAACAAAAAATAAGAAAATGTTATGATTCCTAAATTAGGAACACTTTGATTTAAATCACGAATGTGGGTCGATTTATATTGCAGGTAGATCGTCCTTCAGTTTATTTATTTTAGCTTTCAAATGTCATATAACATTAGATGCATTCCATTCCAAAATATATCTTAATAGCTATTATTTATGACTGATTGTTGCTCTCGTGAAATATGCACCTGCTAATAAATATTTTGCAACGTCCATAGAAAAGAGTTAATGATGTCAGAATCTTTTAAAGCTAGAATTTATTAAGCCTTGACAAATATCAGACTGCAAAACAGATGGTCCCTCACAATTGATAGTTCACAAGTTCAATTACTTAAATGCACAAAGGATGCAGCTAGTACCTACTGAGCACTGAGCGTTTGTATACAAACCGTTTGCACATAGCTATGTAGTGGAGCTAAAAGCATCCACGACCTACATACTTAACGCCTATTTGTCGTACTAGTAACTGGACCGTACCGTGTCAATTCTTTCATCATTTGATCAAATACTGAGCTGAACTGTTGCATGAAGTGTGTTTGTTCTAAGTATATAAGGTATGTGCGGAATGATTTTGGCAGACGGTGTTGCAATGGCCGCGGTGGTGCGGCGGTTTGCGGCTGCGGGCGGCGCCGCGCGGCGCACAGATGCGTCGGTCACGCGGCGCGCCAACTGGGCCAAGGATCGCTACCGGATGCGATTTTTATATTTAACCAACCGGCTAGTTCACGCCCATTGTCAACGCGACGATCCTAATTATCTGCATTATTAGATGCCTGATATGAAAATTTGCAATTATTTAGCGGTTCATGTCTAATTTTTACGCTACATAGGTATGTAAGGTTACATATACCAACAACAATATGCTTACAAATTTTGTGTTTATGTTTTCCTCTTGAACTTTTACGTTACTTCTGTGACGACGCTGAAAACTCCACGACCTCTATATGTCTACCTAGGTACTAAATTATCTACCTACTTGTAAATCCGAATTAAGATAATTACCGCGTCTCAGCTTAATCGTGAAGGTTCTTTATTTTTGTTTAAAGTCCTATTTGGATGGTAATTATAGTGAATTGCAGCGTTATTAGTGTTTCTGATTACAATGTGAATGTGTTAAGGTTCGCACGACAAGACATCGTACACAATGATTGTGTTACCTTGCTAAGTGACAGACAGACTGACGAATGTGCGATTGTCTTCTTAAATCCGGCACGGAGAGGCTGACATCAAACGCACGAGTATCTAACTTGCTTTATAACGTACTCGAGACCATAAACCTTTCATTAAGTTCAAAGAGCTAAGATTATTTGATCGAGGATTAGTAATTGATGGAATTCATCATTAATAAGCACAAAATTTTACAAAAAGTTAACGGCGTCATTATCCTCATCCAAAAGTTAACAATTCTGCTGATTGAAACATTAAATTTGGTGTCAATAAATTAAGCTGTGGCACTGTTCTTAAACAATCAATGAAAGTAAGGATGATAATAAGCTACCACGATGCTTAGTAACGCGGGAGAATAATGATTGGTAATTTAAAGATTTTTTTAACTCATCCGCTTGCTTATTATTCGCTTATTGTTTTGGCAATATTTGTCTTTCTATTCGCATTGCATTGTTGTCCAAATAAGATTAAGGAGTATGTTTGTGGATTTAGGTTAAAAATATGTCACTCCTAGGATTAGATTGGTACTTGTCTGTTTTTATTTCTAATGGCTATTATTTGAGCAATCTAGGAATGATAAGTGCTTAAAAACACCTATGTTTGTAAATACACATAATTGTGAAACTTATCGTCCATTATTAGTATCCCTCATACATGCAAAGATCTTAAGTTATAAGTTAGTATAAAGCCTAACTTCGTGCTACTGAGTATTTTGCAATCGAAAACTCAATAACACTGCTCGACCCGAGAATCGCAACAATCACTAAACCATTATGAATTATGATTTATTGAATCACATTTACTGTAAAATTGATGACGAAATAAGTCAATCGAATATATTTTAATATAGTGAATGGTAAGTTTACACATATTCTGTGAATATACCTAAGTTTTGTAGTAAATATTTAGGTTTTATAACATAGCCCTCCTTGATAAATGGACTATCCAACACAAAAATATTTGATCCGGAGCTGCGAACTACCTAACGGGTTTAGGTGAAAAATAGGAGTAGGAACGGGGTGGTTTTTAGTCAGTAAAGTCTAACCTCCATCTCGCCAAAAGCGGGAGAACTAATTGGATGGTTTTCCAAAAAAAAAACACAAAAATATTTTTCCAATTCGGACCAGTAGTTCCGGAGATTACCGCGTCCAAACAAACAAACTCTTCAGCTTTATATAATAAGTAATAAAGTATATAAGATCTAGTATCATTTATATCACACAGTACTTGAAACAATGTTATCTAGAAACACATTCAAGAGGACAGGAAGCATTCGCAATGAGAAACAGCTTCGTGCACTTAAAAGTCAGTAATAACAAGCTTAGCTAGTAAATATGTGATAATTTATACTCGCTGTAAAATTATGCGAACATTATTCTTATTCAAACAGTCTAACATTAAGTTATGAAGCATTTGATTGACAAATACTGAATGATTTCATCTGGGTAAAGGTCTTTGTCGACAAGTTTGTTTGGCTAAAATACATGTATTTCTCTCTAAACAACTTTTTAAAATTCTATTTCTATTTGTTCTCCACGGACTCTTGGTCCGTGCCCTTGTCATACACTCTAAAGCACTTTTGAGGCTTCAGGTGTCTATAATAACTGCACTGTTGATGCAGTGGTTGAGCAACTCGCTGTCATGTAACGGATATCGGTTCTATTCCTGCACGGAGTAACTATTTATGTGATTCTCAAATTGTTGTTCCGGATCTAGGTGTGAAGTGTATGTGATGTTTGTAAACGCACCTACAACACAGGAGAAAATTCTAGTGTGGGAGCACCGTTATTTAAAAAAAAAGGAAAATGTATGAGAATATTTCTAAGTAAATAATTATGAACTACAACCGACTTAATGGCGGTGTAGGAGTTTTACGAAGAAGGGTATAATAGCTCCACTGTCTGCTCCATAATTACGGCACCACCCTTTCCTGGAAAACTGCAGTGGTATCGTTTTATACATGTCTCTATACTCACTACGATGCAAGAAATGCATGTTTAATAAGTATCTATTTATTCAAGTATCACTTAATGCCATTAAGGTTTATAAATCTAGAGGTTTAGGTTACTTCATCTACATACGATACGAGTACCATTCGCAAATGCACAGCTGAATTTCGCCATGCAGCGCATCAAGTAAATTTAAAGCCATAATTTATCTTAATGTGCCAGGGATATAACATAATTTGAAAGTTTTACCGATGCATGTTCCAATAAATAAATAATCTGTTTATTCGAGACGTGATACCTGATATTATCTGTGGTTATGCCCATGAACTGTCACATTTTGAACCCTTGAACTTAGAATGTATTCGTAGGTTTAAATTTCGAATGCGTTGTTGCTGTTTCAAAATTCGCCGATGACTTTGACTTTGAAATGGTGAACTTAGAAATTAATTTGAGATGAAACCTACAAAGATAGATAACAATCTACAAAGAAGTATAATAAAACGTTAGGTAAGAAAAATAATAGTTTTATTTTAGCAAAACTTGTCGTGAACCGGAATCGCTACAAAAAATTCGAATATTTATATTAAGATTCTTACGAGAAAGCTCGATTTGATGTTATCAGTGATTATTTATTGTTCTGTTATTATTTTTTTCTCAAATAAATGAAGATACTATATAAAATATATCTTCGTGTAGACAAGTATAAATTATGTGTGACAATCATAAGACGATTTCGTAGTAAAATATCAATTCACATCTTAAAATCTCAGATTGAATTATAGTTTCAAGAAGTGCTTCTATCTTAGTAAGAACGATTAAGTATCTATAAGACAGAAGGTTTTTTTAAGAATAATAAAAAAGGTCGCAGTATTGTCAGTTGAAGTATGAAGTAGTTGAAGTAGTATCTATGTGAATAAATGAAGCTTGTTACATGTCTAACATAGAATAATTGATGACCCTAGCGACATACACAAAGCTTATAATAATTACGTTTTCAAGGATATACAGTGTTATGCGAGGTTTTACATAATAAGACGTACGACATGGCCTTGTACCTCTAATGAGACACAATACATCTGCCGGCTGCAGCACTGCAGAAGAATTACTGCACCAATCCACCTCAGGGTCGAATAGGGAGCAAAATGGCTGCAGCTATTCGTTATCGAAATATAACCCTAGTTACCTTTGACATAGGTACTACAATAGCTCGTGATCACCCACCCCTATCCTGCGTACGCTCGATACAATTCCATTCATGCGTATAATGCGTCACATCGCTCATTTCTGTCTGTGTGAATAGCCAGCAATGGCGACCGCAGTCCACAAAGAGCTCTTTAATATTTAGTAACATTGCCTTAGTATTCATTACACCGTCACTTAAACTCGGAATTAAGGTAGTCTTCAAAAGTATAATCATTTCAGCAAGAATCACATTATACTAATTGACTCTCATCGTCGTTTTACATCAAGTAAGAGGGCCTTAAACATTAAACTTATCTTGTAAACGAGCCACTTCTAACATCTGTTTAATGAACTTTACACAATTCTTACTAAGACGGAGCTTACAAAAATTTATAATAGACCTACTGAGGACGACCGTGAGCTCAAATTGCGTCGCATTAGTAAAGTGTACAATAATTAATTCTAGCTTAATGCAGCCCTATTAAAAGTACAGAAGGCGTAGTAAAGATGTCTGGTGTTGTCAAGGCAGTATTGCAAGCAGTCGAAGATAAACAATGTACGAGTTGTAATACACGTTTACCATATTACATACGCTTATGTATTTACCGTCTGTAATAATATCTACCTACTTACAATGTTTATAAATTATTACTATATTATCTGCAAGCCTACAAAGCTGTGGAGTACTTAATTACAATACAAGATTCTCTTGATGACAACCATTTGTAAATTAATTATTTATTGTGTAATGCGTTCTTGTACACATATTTGCTGAGTGTTTTTGAAGATGTTTGTTTTGTTATAAATATGACTATCTTTAAATTAATATTTAAGACTAGCAGGCCTGGTAAACTTTGTAAGTACCGCCTCAAACATTTTATTCTCACCTTTTAAACCTTTCCTGGACTTCCACAAATAATTCAGGACCAAAATTTCCCAAATCGGTCCAGCCGTTCTCGAGTTTTAGTAAGACTAACGAACAGCAATTGATTTTTATATATAGAGAAGAAGATATAGAGATTGTTACATGTTACGAGTACTAGTTTAGGTATTAAACTCACAAAGGACCACAGGTTAATTTACTTGTCTACAATTTTAATGACTACTTTTTTAAAGGAACAATACTTGCTCTAAAATCTCTTGTTATTCTCTGCAAAGTGAGACAACGCAATTTGTCTCAATAACCACCAACAATAAAAGCATACGTTTTTGCGAAACAGAGAAAATACTTAAGACAATGTTTATTTAGAAGTCTCAGTACTTTCACATATTACAAAAACAGATTATCACAATATTGTTCGGGTTAGTGCCTATCTACATAAAAATGTTTGCGGAAAAGAAAACTTAGAACGTATGAAAGGCGGACGGTAGGTATCTGCTCATAAATTATGCAAATCTACAGCTGATGTGATTGAAGAATCTGTACTCAAGTGTTTGAAAGTTGAACGGGTTCAACAAGTGTTTGATTCATGGAACCAACTGCGTGTAATTCGGACTTAGTGTATATAGAATATTTAAGACGTTTTTAGCTAGAACTAAATGCCCAAATCTATGCTGAGTCTACCAACTATTCTGCCATGACGAATGAGGAAAAGTCGTTACCTATTAAAAACAACGAAATGAAATGAAAATGAATGAAATAAACCAATATCAAACCTCAAGCCATCGGCTATAATTTAAAAACCAAATAATATAAATAAATAAGCGTTGAGGAACGGAATTTTCCTACTTCCTATTTTCTCTTTCCAATTGTCTGTGGTTAATATGCATTAGTCTGCTTAACCATAGTGTTTATTGAAAAAAGTAGCCGCAGAAAGGTTTACTTAAGCGAGTTGTTAAGATGAATCGGTTTCTCTTATTACGGAAGTATTTATACTGTATAATTAAATTACACATATATGTAAGAAAATATATAATTATATACCTTTTACAGTGAACTTTTGGTGTTATAGGGCCGCATTACACTTAAATCTTACGACACTCAGTTATCCAAGATATGTTGCATAAATTGTTGGATAATAAGATATGAATAATGCCGAAAATATTTCTTTTTTATACAGTACAGATACAGATACAGATGACCCTTGATTCGGGCCGTGGCCGTGACTGCTTAGCATAGACTTCCTAGTGACATTAAAACTATTGGAAGGCTAGTAAAACTAGGGCTTACTATGCTAACTAAAATCTTAGCAACTACGCCTGAGGGAAACGGACTCCCTATAATGAAATACGGACTCGACAAGGAACAGTTTAAGATATTATGTACTGGGGAATTTTTATTCTATTACCTATAATATCTTATTCTAGATTAGTAAAGGAAGGAAAGGGTGGGTTTATCCTGGATCAGTATAGGAAGGAAAGGGTGGGTTTTTGCCAGTCAGAGTCTGACATTCTTTCGTCCTCCCCAGACGACGGGGATCCATGGAGGGATTTCCCACGTTGGGGTAAAAAAATGGAAAGGAAGGAAGGTCTGGAAGAACAAGTAGAGTGTGATCATACTAGATATGAATCAAATCAAAACAAAAGCTCTTGCTTACCAGACGCTAATGAGACCAGTAAACCAACAAGGCTTGACTCGAATCAAGATTAACTAAAAATCACAGTTTACTCACGTAAATTAATAGAGAAAATCTCTACTAGTTTCGAGTCACAGAGGGACTCTTCATTATGGGCAGTGTTTGCAGGCACAGTGACGTCGCGCAGCCTACTCAACCAAATCAAGATGACTAAACTATATATAAACACAAACATAGAGATCTGAAATTCAGCCAGCCCGCTAATATTAACTTACGTAATTGGATGTAGGTAACTTAGACCTCGCCCTTGAATAACTTACAACTTAATGTAAACAAATATCACATTCCTAACTGCTAAAATGTTTAACATTTATTTACACGACCATGTTATTTGATGAATACTAGTAAAACTCAAGTTTAGAATAAATACTCTAAATATGTCACAACTTTATGTTAATCAAAAATTCATATGAAATTCAAAGGTTGAATGTCTTTGTCTATTTTTTTTATACTTGTTATGTTATGAAACGTTACGGTAACTAGTTTTTTTGTTTTAATATTCTAGTGACCTCATCTTGAAAGCAATTGAGTGCTTCGTTGCGTTTATTTGAATGTGTAGGCTGCATGTAATTCTCATTTTTAGTTTTATTCCACGATTTTTTTTAAATAATTATTGTCTTACACTTGGTGTGTTTTGAAAGGCTTGTTATTAAAGCAATAAATTAGCAAATAGACTAACACAAGACAGACGTAGATGCATACTTATAATGTAGACATTAATTAATTAAAAAACGTTTGCATGTAACTGCGTTTTAGCAAATGTTTTGCATATTACGATATAAAAATATCTGTTATTACTTAATTATTAAATAATATTATTAAACAACGTAGCATGGCTCTATTGACATTTTAAAATATTTCCGTGTAGGTACATTAAACTACTTTAAAAAAGACTCTCTTGTGAAGGAAACGGAAAAGTGCTTTTCCCAATTACGCGACCGTACTTGACAACGGACTGCGGATGGACGTTGAGGGGAGATGAGAAGAGGGGGGGGGAGCGTCCTCCAACAAGTCCGCGACCTTGCTCGGTCAATGACCCGCGGAAGGTTTTACTTTCCCTACGTAATTACGGCTATGAATCTTCATGCTTAGAAATATGAGTAAATCGTGCAATGTTTGCTCATGACGACCGTGTTCTTTTGGCCCAGAAAACCTTTATTTAAATTCATATTTTTGAAAGAGACAAGTAGTTCACAGTAGATTTGCGAAGTGTGGTATTCGTATGATATCATAAAAAAGATTTAAGTTATATAAGTAATTGGAAATGATGAAACTTATTCACGTAAATGATGGACCGGATTAATTTAAATAGACGTCTGATTCGAGGATTTGCTAGTATTTTTACTAGTTTAAACTATTTTGATGTAGATATTTAGGAATTATATTTTTCTTATGATAAACATCACGCCTTTTATCCCCGAAGGGGTATGCAGAGATATACATTATGACACGTAATGTCACTGTACAATGTACACCCACTTTTCACAATTTATGTTGTAAGTCCCATCTTTTTCTTTTAAAGAAAATATTCAGCTTTTCTATTTTTGTAAACTAATATGATAAGTATCTACTTATGGGAAGAACTTTTCCTTATTTCCTTCGCTTCACATTTCATAGACCTATTATGATAAGATTTTTCTTAGAAACCGACTACTTATTTAAGTTATTTATACAGCCAAGAATGTCTTCTTGGAATTTACAACCTTAAGATCGCGGTTTACCATAAATTAATATGATTAAATTCCATTAACATCGTGTGAAGCGTAGACTAAATAAGTTCAAGGCTCCATTTTATTTCCTGGTACATCAGGCCCGACATAATATTTATTTGATTTTTTAGATATCAGTCAAATAAAAGAAGATCATTGGTTTATTTTGTCATTTAATTTATTTATCGTCGATATAAATACGTCTGTAGAACTGGTCGAATATTTACGTTTAGACGTAGTCTCGTTTGTCAAGCTTAGAGCACAAAAATGGCGAATTTGTCAATGTCCTTTTTGTGGCTAGGTAGCTTATTGAAGATGTAATTTTTTTTTATGGAATAAGTTGGTAAACGACCAGACGGATCACCTGAAGGTAAGCAATCGCCGTCGCCCATGGCCACTTACGACACCAGTGGCGTTACTAGTGCGTTACCGGCCATTTTGGGGGTTAGGAATTTAAGGATTAGGGATAGGAAAGATTGGGAAGGGGGTAATTAGGCCTCCGATAACCTCACTCACACAACTAAATTGGGATTTCTGTGAAGCCGTGGTATTACACTGATCGAACCGGCTCATTCGTGCCGAAGTATGGCTCTCCCACACTTAATCATAAGTAACGTAGGTACGTAATTATACATTTAACGATAATATTATCATAAAAGGTAACGTATAAAATGCTAGTGCGTAATCTTAAGTTACTTCGGGGAAAAACAGACGTCACGTTATGTAAATAAAATACGATATTATAATAGATTTAAATAGCGGATCCTATAAATTAGACCTTAGTATACCTAACATAAATTAGAAAGGATATCGATGGCCCATCGCTTTGTTCACACGAGTTTTACCTACTTGACAAACTGGAAATTATTTAGGCATGGGCATAATATTCATAGCTTCTTAAAGCCGCAAGCATATGGACTGAAGGTAAAAAGTAACTGTTAGTTTATTTGATTAGATAGCATTTTTTTTAATCCTAGTCCGTAAGATTTGCTCTTGCGTCGTGGGTGCGTTTACAAACATACAAGTTCACGTCACATACACATGACACCCAGACCGGGAGCAACAATTTGTGTTCACACAAAGATTTGCTCCGTATGGGATTCGAATCCGCTCCACGTTGCGCTACATCCGATTGACCAGGTTTCGCACAAGAGAAGCTTGCAGTCAAGATTGTTTTCTTTTTACTTTAAATAAGTATTTAATTACTATATGATAAGTGAAATATTTCCCCTCAAAAATAAAAAGAATATGCTCCTTCCTATTCCTAAAAAATGAGAAATCAGAAAAGAGTTCATTTTACCCGGAAAAACTGATGCTATTTACGCAACCAGTGCAGAGATCAATTAATTCATACCTTAATCTACATCATTTCCGCCATCTATACATATTAATGAACCATCCATAATCAACATATCACATAAACCCAGAAAAATCATATCGATTCATTAATTTTTCGCAACCGAGTAGCGATTATCGATTCCGATATAATCGATTCGTTACATAAAGATAATCGGTTACTCGTATTCGAACAACATTGACATCAATGAACCTGTTCCACTATTTATATCGATTCTAATTCATTCGCGATGAGTAATTATACTGGTTTATTGATGTTGTTTTGATATAGTGCTTGACTAAGAGCATTATACGTTATTTGTGTTTCTAAGTGGTTTATTTTATTTTACTTTATGGGTAAAGAAGGACAATATCTATATCTGGTATATTATATCTGGCTCGCATCATAACGAAGTAATACCTACAGAATAAAAAGTAATTTCAAAATATTTTTACTTCTTATCTACATATATTATAAAAGTAAGTCGGGTTTTTCTTCCTGACGCTATATAACTCCAGAATGCACGCACCGATTTGCACGGTTTTGAATTCTTTGGAAAAGTCTCGGGTTCCGTGAGGTTTATAGCAGCAGAAGTTCATGATAAAAAATCACGAAAAAAGCAGGAAACCAGGGAAACTCATTGGTTTGCTAGTAATCTATATAAACCAAACCAATATTTGACCAGTGAGTATCCTTAGATTTCATGTCACGACAATTTTAATAATAACATTTTTTTGTAGGTCTAGAATCTTTGTGAACTATTTTGAGTCCTAATCATATGGTATATAATCCAATGTACTTACTGCTAGCGCATTTCTGGGGGTTGGGTAGTGAGAGGAAACGTCCAGGTTTCTGTGCTACTGCGAGCGTCGCAAGCGCAGCCGCGCACGCCACCAACAACCACGCCTGCATCTGGAACAATACAAATATTACGTTAACACATGGTTTTCAAAGAACAAAAAGTACCTTGAAAAGCTGTTTAACTATTTTCTTGGACGTAAAAATATTAACGGAAAGATTAATTGTTATTTATACATTTAATACAAGTAAGAAATATTTTATATTGACAAAAAAGCGCGCCAATGACATCATACAGATAAAATAAAATTAAAATTGTTTTTATTCAAATTTTATGTTCTGTCAAATTATTAGTGGCCAGCATTAGCTGACTACCGAACTAACTAATCATAAACGAAGTTTTTGCTATTTCCGAACTGGTTTTTATATTTATTTTTAGTGATTAAAAATAACTATAAGTTTCCTTCTCTTTTTATTTAGAGTTAAAAGGTTAAACATCAAAAATAGGTTTGTAATTAGTTATATTTAAAGCTATTAAACTTATGTACAAACATTATACAATTTTAACATTGTTCTCGAAATGGTAACAACGAAAAGAATCTAAAGAAACACGAACTGTACCTACATATCTAAAATTTCGTAAATATATCTTAGAAAAAAGCTACAAACAGTCGAACAATAGTCTATTCACATTCACAGTTAATTACGTTTGTCGGCCTATAAATCTAATTATGACGAAAACGTGGCAAGTTCTTTATCTTACGTGTAACGCAATCAGCCAGTAATGCGGGGGGCATAAGTGTGACATGCGCAGTAACACCGGTCCATTGGGTTATGGCTAAAGAATGTATTGCATAAATAAGTTCTGTTGAATACAGACACTTTTGTTTTTTTTTTAATTTGCTGCAATATCAAATGCAAGTAAGCGTGGAGATTATGGTTAAACTCTTCTTAAGTAGAGGAGACCCATTGTTCAGTAGTTTTGTTTTAATAAGGGGGGAAAATCATCCAATGACTTCTCCCGCCTTGGGCGCGGCGAGAGTGTCAGACTCTTACTGACTAAAAACCACCCCGTTCCTATGCCCTTCGAGCTGGATCCCCGGTAAACGCGTTAGGTAGTCCGCAAATCCGGATCAGGCATCAGACCTACTGGGCCCCATTTACTTTTAGTAGTGCCAATACCAGGATTAGCATTAACTGGTCATTCACTAATGCAATCATCCACAGATTAAGAATCCAGGAAAAACATTGCAATGCAAATAAATATGTACTCGTACTGTTAATGAGTTAATCATATTTCGACTGTTTGTTAACGCTTTTAGTGGGTGTGTTACGTTCGAGTATTCTGAGTCAAATGACATAACGTAATATAAACATAGAACCACGCCTGTCTTCTAGCGATTTTAATATGATTATGATATTTTGCTCGTGTACAACCTTAAACTATTCATAACTAAATACTTATTACTAATATTGTACTTTTTATGCTATAAGCCGGTAAACGAGCAGACGTATCACCTGATGGTAAGCAATTGCCGTTGCTCACGTCGGTCTTATGGGGGTTAGGTATTTAAGGGTATAAAGCCGTGGTACGACTATCAAGCCGGCCCATTCGAATGTCTTCTTTTTTAATGCTCTATGGCACAAACAATTTGTTACGAAAGTTACTACGTAATTAGGTAAATCGTGTTCCATATTTAAAGATTCGCTGTAGGGTAGACTGGGGGCAGTAGTAACAGTGGACAATTGTAACATTGGCGATATTTTGACTATTAAGCCATTAACGCACGTGTGCGTGAGCCTGAATACGCGCAGGACACGTCCCGACCTGCTCACTAGCCAGCAGCGCGCGAGCTGCGAAACTGACGTGTTAAAGACGAAATTTTATTTCTGCAGCACCAAAGTAAGTATTTCGTACTAATTAATTGTGTAATATCTACTTAAATTATCTATATTCTCTCGAGATTTTTCATTAAGTCGCCTTCTGAGCTATTGTATTTTGCGTAGCCTAATGCTTATTTGATAATATTTAGTATAGTATTAGTTATTTTAATTTTTCCATAGATTGTGTATTAAGGACAGTTGTACCACTGACGACGGGGACAATTGAAACGTTACAATTATCCCCGTGTTACAATTGTCCACGTGTCCAATTTCGGAAATTGGAAAAAGAAGACTGCAATATATAGATACCCCAGAAAAAGAAGCTATACGTAGAGAAGCAGAAACAAGGAAAAAAGCAAAACAAATTAAAATTAATTTTAGTGCAGATAGTACAAAAGGTCGGGATAAAGGAAAGGTCAAAGAAATACGAAAAGGAGAGCACCAAAAAGAGAAAACTAAAAATATTATTGAATCTGACGAAGACCTACACTACAAAAGAGTGGTTTTGTCTTGTTTGTATAGAACCTTACAGCGCCAGCAGACCGTATGAGATCTGGATACAGTGCCCTCAGTGCAAAATGTGGGCACACGAGGAGTGTACAGCACAAGAAGCAAATTATATCTGTCACACTTGCGAAAGTGTTTTTATTAAATTCTCTTTTGTCAATACTTTTTTCAACTTGAGTTGTTATGTTTGTTTTAGCAGAGTTCTAGTTTATTTCTAGATCGTAATAATTTATTGTGCCGAAGAATATGAGTTACGCGGATGGGGATATTTGTAACAGTGGACAATTGTAACACCATACAAACAGAAAAAAGTTGTTTATTTCGTATTTTATAAATGTTACTGAGTTATTACCAAACTTAAAACGAAAAGTAAGGCTCCTAAAATTAATTTGTCAAAAAAACATCGTTTTTTTTTGTTGAATAAAGCTAGAATAGCTATGTGCTTCTAGTTCAAATATAATTGTGTCCAGTTTAAATAATTAAAGAAATATCTTGTTTTTGTGATTAAAGATTGATTCATAACTGATAAGACTGCAATTAAAAATTACTTCGAGTATTCTTACTTAACCCACTTGTGTTTTATTTCATAAAAATCTTTTGTTACAATTGACCACACGATGGGTACAATTGTAACAATCGCCCTCCTTAGAATAAAACTCAATTTTTAGGCTTCTTTTATAACATTAGTCTACTACGAGTAAAAAATACTTTAAATGAATAACCAAAGTCCCTAAATTCACTTATTAATTTTATAAAAAACAAATAGATTTTACACCAGAGCCCGTCAAACAAAATGTGTTACGTTGGCCCCCAGTCTACCCTAATGAACTTGAAATGCCAACAAAACGCTATTGAAATATAAATAATCAGCTGATTAGTCTAATGCCACTTGACCTTAAACATCTCAACGTCTTAATTACACGTTTTTAATCCAAACATTAATTAGCTATGTCGTCATTTGATATTCTAGCTCTCAAATATTACCTACAAGACTTAGAATTTCGTCACTTTTATTCAAAATATTCGCTTAATATTTTAAAAATGGAAATTCTGCATTCTATGCATTCGATTTGTATTCATTTAAAGATAATATTACATGCAGCTGGTTAAAATAAAATATTTTGTGCATAATTTTATACATATATTTGTTTTGTTTTTTTAATAATATCTCTGTCAGTCTGGCACAGATCCTATTTAACAGGTCCTACTTAATATTTGTACATAATCTTTGCCAACAGAGGTTGTATATGCCAAAATAACAACACGGGCTTACATAAGAGCCTTGTCTCCAAAATTCAGGCTTTAATTCAGGTCTGACAGTGAGTGACCGGGGCACTGGACCGCATTGCGTGTTCTGTTGAGTAACCGAACCTTTTCGATGCAACGACATGCGAGAGTACTTTCCTACAGTACGTATAATTACATAATAAGTAGTTCACTAACCTTTATTATTCGTAAACAATATGTTTGTTAAATATCCTTGTTCGCTGTCGGTTACCGTGCCGACTAAATACGTGCCTAGCCTAAAGTTTACTCAATGATGTCATGGTATCGTTGTAAGCATGTACTCTATACTACCGAACGACACACAGGATTGTTTTAGTGAAGCCCGCCAGCTGTCACATTGGTCAACCATGTTGTTTTCTTACGTAAGCCAAGTATGCTGTCTGACTAGTCTCAGTGACATCGGTTGGCCACGGCAAAGTATGCATGCCAACGAAAAAAACGCAAAGAATCTTTGACCTAATAACTACTGCCCAACATACGTTTATATGGAAAAGCCATTAAAGGTTTTCTCGAAATAACAAAACAGGATATTCGTAAATCAAATATACCTATCTAGTCGGAATATACCTACCTATTCGCGATTAATTCTCGCTAATTCTTATTAACATACGGCGTGTTGATGTTGAATCAATGAGGTAAAGTCTTTTTAAATAGTGTTGAATAGATCGTGCTTTGTACCCGGAATCGTCGGTTGTCAGGCAGTGCGGGGGATCGCACCGCGCAGACGCCCAGCGTGACATACATCTGTATAGCTAGACGTACCTGATGTAACCTTGACACCATTACTGCCATGACCGTAAGCAGTAATTGCAATCTGATCTCATCAATACATTGTAGGACGCGTCATCACGATCAGTAAAGGCAAGGACCGTCATGCACTCTCAGGGTTCCACTTAATTAACTTCCTCAACCTAATATGGATTTTACGCATCATAAGCATTTTATCTCTGATGTGCAATTACCATAAAAATAATTTTAAAAGTTTCGGAATGAATTGAATTAAGCAATTTTCAATTTAATTAGCATTAAAAGTATTTGCGATGCGCACTTTAATGTAAAACCGCTAAAACGAACCGAAATAAAAGCGAATATTCCATGTTCTCAAATCAACAAGTTACCAATAAATAATGATGATTCCTCCGTAGACACAGTTAGCGTCTTAAAGTATTATGAAAATCCGCTTACATATGCAACAACTTGCAAAGATAAAAAGGTAATTTATTCCACGAAACAAAGCTGTTTGTATACAATACTTAATAGCGTATCATTACAGATAAATAAACGTCTAAGTGATATTAGATAAATATCAAAGACCTGACCTCAGTTGGGCAACACACACTTATAGGCAGAGACTCGTGTGTAATACCATTATTACATACAATATAATACGATGAATGGGGAGTTCACAAAGCGCCGAAGGTGTTCGACTACGATCGCTAACAATACCTGTACTATACAACAGTTGAATGGTATTCTTCGCGAATCTGTGTCCCAATCGCGAATTTAGTGCGAGACTTGCAGCCACAATGTTTCTACGAGATATTTCGCAATGCCCGAGGCCGATCGTCCGTCAGTTTCGGTCACGATCGTGCACCTTCGTGCATCTCAGCCGCGTCTAGCTTCGCAAGCAGTGGTGTGCCCTCCACTCACCACTCGCCTCATTGTTTCGTACTCACGTCGACTTAATTTGGTTAATGACAGCAATAAATAATAACGTCGGCGACATGTGCCACGACTGTGTCGTTACAAAGCGCAAATGTTTGCCTATAAATTCAGTATTAACTCGAGAACACGCAAAAAGCAAAGGTTTACAGTTATTAAGCAAATAAATATTGGCCTTGTGGTTAATTCATACGATCTGGAATTAGTATTGTTTACTAATGCGAAATCACACTGGAACGTTAACATGTTAATTTA
Source organism: Spodoptera frugiperda (assembly GCF_023101765.2). Lineage (NCBI taxonomy): Eukaryota > Metazoa > Arthropoda > Insecta > Lepidoptera > Noctuidae > Spodoptera > Spodoptera frugiperda. The sequence continues at coordinate 4,927,458 of NC_064212.1, forward strand.
GTTGACATTTTTAATCAATACATCCGCGCAGTTGGTCTTTTAGGGGTCAGTTTAAAAGAACACGCTTGTGATATAAAACATGTATGCGCACTTCACCTAACTTATACTTTAAAGGCTAAACAAACAACTGTCTCATATACACGGAGGAAGTACAAAGAACAATAGGAATGATGACGGGGTAAAAAAATCAAAAATCTATTTAGTCCGTCAGGTAGGTAATTAAAAAATATTAGAAACGTATTTTTTATTTTGTCGTATAAGATAATAATGAGTAGATAACACGAATCAAAGTTTAGGAGTGGGAACTAAAACGTCATTTCTACGTATAAAACGTAACTAGAAGTGACGTCACATGATATTTCAAATCATTATATATCGTCATAAGTAAGAAATATAAGTAAGATAATAAACAATACGTGTGTCCAAATGTTTTCAAAATATAATCTAACGAAACGGACATTAAAATAAAAGTTAGTGTCTACCCTATTGCTTAAATACGTATCGCTATTTAAATTGCAATTAAAACCAATTTCATAAGCAATTCCCATTAAAATCAAAATAAAAGCGAAAGCCTAACACCACAAATACCTACGCTTTTCGTATTCATATCGTACCGGCCTCGTCTTTACACGTCGCACTTATTCATCATTCATCGAAGTGAAATTTTTATTGCTAACTACGTAACAGACATCCTTGTCTCCTCACAAAGCTTTATATAATACAAATGGACAAGATATTATCATCGGAATTATCTCTGACGTATCTCTTTACTTTAGACATCTGACTATTTCTGTGTCTAGTTAGGATAGAACAATCTTACACTGCTTGCAAACTGCACGTAGCATACTAAGTATGTACCTATTTTGTTTCACTTTTATTTTCGTTGAAGATAGTCTACATAGCTGAATCTCCTGTAACCCAGGAACAGCAGTTGAAGCCAGACACGCAACGAAGCATTAGTAACTAGGGAGGATTCTGAAATAAAAATCACGGTTTACTCAGGTACTTTAATGGGGCAAAGCTCTACTAGTTTCGTGGCACAGAGGGACTCATCGTTATGAGCAGCGTGCGCACACGCGACGACGTCGACGTGAGTAAACCGTGATTTTTAGTTAATTTAGTATGTCTCATGATAGTTATTATAAAAATATAACAAACAAAATTAATGTAAAGATTTCGTTTAAAGACAATACCAACAGATGATCAAGGAAGATGACTACATCGAAAAATATTCGGAAAATAAACAAATTTTGAACTCAAAGATTGATATTTCCTCTATTTGTAAATCGGATTATGTGTGCACTACCTATGTATTCAATTGTAATATGTAAATGCGAATAAATATTCGTCCATCTTGTGGTTTTCCTAAGCACATGTTCCTTATTTTTTGTGTTGGTGTCAATAATAGTTTCCTCATTCGAATATAGACTAGAACTCAAATAGTATGTGATAAAAATTTTAATGATATTGTCAATGGACATTCCAATGAACAAATATTTGTTCTCTTTGTTTTAATACTATAACATTTTTAACCTATCTACAACAATTTTCCTCATTTTGATGAATGAAAACATACTGACGGAATTGAGAACCACCTCCATTTTGGGAAGTCGGTTAAAGTCTAAAAAAATTGCGGCAGCACTAGGCAAACACAAAGACAAAGAAAAGTTTTAAGTGCGGGAGAGCTATGCTTCAGCACGCATGGGCCAGCTCGACCGGAGTGATACCACGGCTCCACAGAAAAATAACGTGAAACAACGCTTGCGTTGTGTTTCGTTGTGTGAGTGAAGTTAGCGGAGGCTCAACAATATATCTAGACTTCAATTGGCCTCGAGCCAATAAGTGCTAATTTCAAAACATCCTCCTTACTTCTAGATAACCTAACTAAACCTTTTAGTATTCACAAAAGAGGTTAGTAAATCATACATTACTGGCTGGTTTGCGCAATATATTGCCATTCAGAGTGAGGCAGCCATTTGCAAGTGAATTAAAATCGGTATCGTGCTCATCTCCATTAGGCAGTACAATTGCAAGACATACTAATGCTGAAGGTGTCGACATGGCTTCGCGTTCCGAATGTAATCTAGGTTTAAATAGCACTCGGCACCTCGCTAATAAATGCCCTTTACTTGAAAGTACAGTAATAACTGATGTTCTATGATTAGAGGTTTGTTGGTAAAGAGTTTGAGGAAGAAAAAAGGGAGTAATCTGCAAATGTAGTCTGAGAGTAATCTGTAAATGTTGTAAAGTAAGAAACAATCTTACTTTAATTAGGTCGTAGTATTACAAAGTTTGGAATGCGCCCAATATATGACTATATGCTCACCTCGATACCATATTACATGTGATATTACATTTTGGTACATTTAGGCTTTACTCTTCGGGGAAAGATGTTAAATAATGCAATTCTTCTTCGTAAATCTTCTGTAACGCTATTTTAATTTGTATGATTGTTCAAATGCTCATCATCTATTTATTGCTGTCTAGCCGCATATGATGATTCAAGTTAGTTTGAGTTAAGTTCCCAGTTGTCATCATGCCTACTATTCACACGGAACTAGAATGATTAAATCAGGTCTCCTACTCGTACCGAATGCAAATCGTCAATTGTTTTTAAATCACTATGCAAATTATATGTTCCCGTGATGTAAAATTATGCATCCTTGTGGCCTATGTTATGTTTGATGAAGCCACTTATAATCTGCTGTAGGCGTCGTAAAAACAAGTAATAGTGGGTGGGTAAGGTACATAAATTATATCTAAAACTACCTTTATTAGTTTAGTGTGGGTGTAATGCTGGAAAATCTTAATATTATCTAACAAAATATTAAGACATTAATTCGAAGCTTACGTTACGCTTCTCGTGCTTTACGTTTAAAACCGATTGCTGTGATCGTAATCGTAGTTATAAGACTCATAAGCAGACTAGAGTCAGCTTAAAAATTATCTACGGATAAATTTACCTATGTGACATTGCCCGAAATTGTTATATGTAATTTTTTTTTTTTTGCATATCCGATAGTCACGTAGTCTATTTTTATAACTACAGTATTCCAAAGAATCTTCTACAGCATAAAGTAAATAAATAGTAGTAAACCGTCGTTTACGGAATGAACATAATTCGAAGGCGACACACGACGACAAAGATACAAAAGAGGGGTAAATAGAAGTTGGGAAAATGTTCTAAAATCTATTTACACCATCTATTCACCCTTTGAATTCTATTCACCCCATTTTACGGTACCTAATGATCAAATAGAAACACATATTCAAGCAACTTATGTAGGTATATCCAAAACTAAATCTCCACTCATCATCACACACGTAAACAGCAAAACATTCCAAGTTCAATGTCACGGTATTTTGGCGCAAACTAACAAGAGCGGCGGTGTTGCCATTTGCGAAAAATCTTTGTGATATTTGCCAGTAGTTTGTAACTGGTGGAACGAGTTGCGGATTTTTATTTGATAATTAAAAATATTTGTTAATTGGTTTTGGTTGGTAACCGGACTTCTGAGATTGGTCATGGCTGATAGAAAATTATTATTATAATAGATTTTATCGATATATCGTTTCCAAGTACTCGTAAAACAGGATCCGAAGAAATAAAAGAGTTTTTAACGTTATGGGATATAAATAATGACTTACAAATAGAAAATGAAGCGAATAAAAAATAAATTGGATTAGGTATCATAAATATTGGGTTACATTAATGGTGTGTTCTATTTCTGTCGCTTTGTAACATATACATAATAATTATGTAACTTCTTTTTGTCTCCAAAAGCTTGTTTAAATATTAAATACATTTTGTGTGACAGAAAGCAATAACCTCTGAATAACATATGAAAACGTCTTTTTTATGACAGCAGGAAGCCTTTAAAAGTTACCTAGTTTTTGAAGAAAAAGACTACGGAGTATGAGAATTTTATCTCACTAAAACTATCCTAATGGTCATCATCAGCCCCTACGAGGGTGTACTCGATCCTCTTAATGGTCTAAATAGACTAGCTTCAGAGACTGTCCAATATGCCTAGGTACTAGTAGCTAGTACTGGTAGTAGCTACCTAGTAGGTATGCCTACTAAACTTTAACCACAAATCGAACTCGAGACACTCAACCACAAAAACTTAAAACATTACCAAGACAAATATTACTTTTTTCCATATAACACCTTCTCGGAATCTTCAAAAGAAACACCGAAACATTACCTCACACGCGTTACACTGAACTTTAACGAGCTAATAAATATGGCCTCGTGACCGAATAGCATTAAAATTAACAGTTAACTGACCTTGAGATGACACTAACAAACGTGAACCCTGATATACTGCACGATGACTGAAACCGACGTTTGACCCTCAAAATGTCAAACACATGTACCATTTTTTTTGAGGAGATAATCTTCCAATATCTTCTCCCGCCTTTGGTAAGGGAGTGTCAGACTCTTACTGACTAAAAACCACCCCATTTCTACTCCTGCTTTATGAGCCGGAGCGGTAAAACCGCTAGGTAGTCAGCGACTCCGGAAAACACATGTACTCATACAACTTTATTCCATTAGTTTGTGTGTTTGAGAAAAGGTATAAATTGGAAGCGAGCGACATGCAGACGATGTGTTGTCGCTTCATGTCGCTACGACACGTCATTATGACTTGTCACTACAGTCATGATTTCAAACTACAACAAAGGCTCTACTCATCCGCGGTCGGGTGACATTGGCGTCTGCTGCTCGACGACGCGTCGCTAACTACGGAGGCAATAGTAAAGTCATAGGAAAACATAGAAACCTGTAGCTTTGCCGCGTCTGCGCACGCTGCTCATGATGAAGAGTCCCTCTGTGACTCAGAGCTAGTAGAGCTTTTCTTTAAACCGTGATTTTAGTTAATTTAGTATGTCTCACAAAAATAGTATAGTATGTTACTGTATAGGCAGAGAGATAGTACAGACACGTACTGGTTGAAATGTTCAGTAGGAACATAAAGTTTCTAATCGTGTTCGTCGTTTAGTCAAAGGGTCATCTCCTACCACAAGTAATTATGTGTTAAGTATTCTGTTACATTCGTTGTTTTAATTAACAACATCTTCAAACAATCTTTATTGAAAACTCATAAAATTACGAAACACCAATTAAAACGAGCCTACAGACGAACCGACCTCACATAAAACTTGTATTTGTACATCTTATCCGATATAAGGTTTCAAAACTTAATACACGAACACGAACGTAATATACACAGTCATTTGGGTAAGTGGCGCTGGCGGTGACAAACTGGGAGGCTTTATCGATGAAGAAAGCCTCAGAATAGATAAGTTGATTGATTACATTCACTTGTGAAACACTACTTCATTAGCCACGCGTTTAAAGTACACAAGAAACGAGCGCGGTTTAAAAGACATCAACGCGTTTATTTAAACGAAAATTTTATCATAAACAAATACGGTGATTCTTTGTTTTAGTATTATCTTAGCAAATAAGGAAATGATGACTACCATTGCCAGTCCTGTAATCACACGATAAGTCGGCACTAAGTTCGCAGCGGTTCCTGATTGGGTATATTAAGTTTAAAAAGTAATAAAATGACAATCGTGAATATTCATAAGGCAGATTGCCGTTTCGCGTATAAAAACATCAAGTTGTAGCCTTGAACCATTGCGCAACGTGCTGGCATTTGTCCTAACGCGTCTACGTCAATTGTTAGTGGTCGAGGGTCCACGTACCTTTCGAAATGGTATACGAACATCCGATTTGATTACATGTAGTACATAAGTACATAGTTGTCCGATTCGTCGCGATAATATCGAGTTGTCGAACTAATTCGTTATTACCCAAGACGTCCTTCGCTTGACGTGATCGAGTGGCGGCGGAGCTTAATTGTGAGACACAGAATCCGAGCCATTGCATTGTTGTTACTTGTAACGAAAAACAATCCTTCGTGGGATAACCTTTTTACCCGATTGCATTAAGACTTATCGATTGTTAAAACGAGTTAAGTTTGCGTTTGCTATCTGTCCTTCAAACCTATTGGTTAAGTTCGTAATTATATTCAATTATTCTTTAGTTAATATTTTAATGGTCCGTCACTATTAAATTGTTGCGATATCCGAGACGGATATAAAAGTTAATGAAAAGTGTTTTTTAATTAACAGTTTTTTACATTGTAATGTTACAAACTGTTGTTTATGTGTGGCAACTTGTAACCAAACGATGTTTCATTTGAAATGTCAAGTCCACGACCATAGAGAGATGGGTCGTTTTGAAATTTATCTGTAGTCTCTGTAGAAATGCCTCGTTGGTCAAGTGATCGCAAGTGCGACTGCCGGATAATCTCGGGTTCGATTCCCGGTCGGGCAAAGTATTGCTGGGCTTTTTTCGGTTTTTCCAAATATTTCTCAGTAGCAGCACGGAATTATGGATGTAATTATGCCCGATATGACGGAATGGAATTATGCCCAGTATATGGCAATAGGCTGACCCACTATTACATGGGACTTATAATACAAATGGTGATAACTGGGTGTACATTGTATAGCGACATTACGTGCTGTAATGTGCATCTCTGCCTAACTCTTTAAGAATAAAAAGGCGTGACAATGATATCTCTGTAGAAATTGAAGGTACCTCTTTGTAACCTGCTTTTATAAATAGTACAATATATAGCTAGTTTAGAAATACGATGAGAATCAACAAGAGTTATGTATTGTAATTATTATAATGCCTTCTTTGAAGTTACTACTCATGCCTGCAGGGCTCCCGCTCTTTCAACAAAGCTGCGGTCATAAGGTCTATGCAAAGATTTATCGTCCATTAGTTCTGTTGAAATATTACAACTATTTCAATACTATTACAGTTACATAGTTAGTTTAAATATGGAATGTGTTAACTACATAATAAGAAACGTACCTATGTTATTGTGGTCGAATTAGTTTTTATATTTTGATAAGACAAATAGTTCTCGATGTATTTTTCAGTGAAATTTCTTCTAACGATATGCTTTAAAGTTCACAAACACAAGATTGTTTTAGTAGTTTCTTTTTAATACATATTTTGGTATTGGTAGCAACTAAGCTTACGGCCTGCCTGATGTTAAGTTATCACCATATCAAGTAAAAAAAGCAGTCATGTTATTTTATTGAAGTTACTTATTGTGTTTACTTTTAAATTTCATTAAATTTATTATTTTTTCTAATTTTTCGCTTGATAAATGGTGGAATGTATTTGGAACTAATCAAGTTTGTAACAACTCATCTGTGTACCTACATTCAATGCAAATAAATGATACATCTGCAACTCAAGTTTTCTTTATGAAGCTTAAAACATGAGCATATTGCCAGGCATAAATAGGTAATCCACACATTCTAAACTCATCATTACACGATTAAATCTACGACATAATTAGTAATTGAATGTTAGAATGTAAACATGTTTCCCAGCATAACTTTGTCGTCTAATTAAATCAAGTGAAGTTGACTAATTGAATTGTCGCGAGTAAATTGATGCATCCGTCTTATAATTTAATTTTTTAAAGGAAAACCATTAATTTAAAATAAGCAACATATTTTATAGTTGTGATTAATTGATACAAACGGGATTAGGCAATGTTATTCGGTCAAGCACATTGTACCTAGTCTTGTTTCTTTACACAACTGTTTTTTTATCATTATTTTATTTATAAGGTTTATTCTATAAAGAAATTGACACTCCGATTACTGCATACAATAGATACTCAACATTAAATAATTGTTAACAATAGGAAAAATCAATCTTAAGGGTACTTTTCCACCAGAGATGTGCTATGTTGTTTAGGATATGTTTGGCTCCCACCAATCATATTCATTGATACACATAACTTAGCATTGGTGGAAACGGTTACTATTTTTTATATGGAAAGATGCATGCTATGGATGGCTTCCCTACTTTCTATACATCGTATACACAAGCTGCGCATCTTCCTCGCTCAGCTTAAAATAGGTTAATTCTTTAAGAAACAAATCACTAATGAATTTACGAAAAAGTAATTTCAACTTAATTTTCATTCACAAAGGGACTAAAGTCCGAACGTTATTAAAAACTTACTTGAATACTTGGCGAATTAACAAAAAAAGGATCATAAATTGCTCTCCATCCGTCTTGTAGGACGATCTACGTAAATAATTACTTAAGTAGCGACAGAGAACTAGTCACGACTTCTCAACATAGTAACAAAACATCAAAGTTAAAGTTTTGTGGTTAGAAGTTACTTAAACCAAGTTTGACTACTTGTCTGGTGTACTTAGGAACAAGTACTTAGAATTGTGTTCTAGAACTGGAGAGCCTCCTTCTTTTTTGAGGTCATTTATTAGATTTTCTTGTTGTGAAACCTTTAAAAGCCTTATAGGATTGCATTTTTGTCAACGGAAAAAAAGACGTTATGAATTGGTTTTTGATTGGTTCATCTCATTAAAATGCATACTGATGATGCGACATTTGACTATTTAACGTTTGGATGTGATTTTTTTTTAATTGTCATGTTTCCTCTGCCTTTTCCTCGTTGGTTAAGTGTTTTCAAATAGGTATGACTATCGAGAGTAGCTATGGGTCTCTGTAAGAATCTCGCATTAGCTATTACTAGCAAGCATTAGCTATACTTTTTACTCTTACTAGATTGTGCGAAACTTCGTCCGTCCTTCGAAAATTCAGCTAGATATCATGATATCAATATCAATATTCGCTGCACAACTAAATAAATGATCAGTTTAATACATCTCTAATACAATAGGGACAGATAAAGTAACTGGTGAAAGAAGTCACAAAAAAGTTTTCATCTTCAGCAACTTGATTCAAGTTAGATACTTAGAACTTAGTTCTTTGCCGTTAAAGTTCGCAAAGGAAATAAGTTAAGAGAGATAACCTCGGGATATGACGGTTAAAGTATTGTTCTCAACTGATTCTCATTAGCATTAGTAGATGTCAGCGGCAGCACTGTACGTTCGAGGTCGAGAGTGCAGGTTCAATTTCTGACAGTTGCAATAATCATTCTTTAAAGTTATGCCAGTAAGCGATTAAGGGAGAGAGAATACAGATACAGTTATTATTTTAATTTACTTTTAATAATAATTATACATTACATTTTATTCTGATTAAAATAACTGTACCCTCAGTACGAGTATGTTTTACGTTGAACGAAAACGAAACGAGAGCGCGAAAAAAGGGAATTAAAACTTTACCCTAAATCAGTCTTATTTCTAAATCTTGTTACAAATATTGAAATCTAAGAGCTTATTTTACCTCAACATCGACCCAAAGCCCTTGTAATTTGATGTCACACTTTTAATCACGAGACTAAGCCGGTAGTCAAAATTAAAATTTAAACGCAATGAATAAATAAATATATTATTATTATTTGAAAATAAGTTATTTAACTTTAACTTTGATATATGATATGTCATAATACAATAAGTGTATACCAACTTCATTTAAGATTTATTTTTTTCTATTGTATTCTTTAGCTACTTATGTAAATTATTTTTTCATTGAAGTTATTTATAATTTATTATAGTGTCATGTATTTTTATGTATTTTTTATTTTGACTATACTTCCTTGAAGGATTAAGTTACTTGTAAATAGAAGCTCTAGTTCGTAATTTCCAAGTTATTTCTGATAAAAAAATGATTAACACACTAACTACCGTACTCAGAGACGTTTAATGTTTACTTAAACTATTCCTTAGCAAAGATTTTGTTCCAAAAACAATTGCTAAGAAATGTGTTTTTCGATTAAATGATTCTGAGTGCATCTGTCAATAACTAATGTCTTGATAGCACCTATTGTTTGTAACTATCGCGGGAAAAAGTCGCGGTAAATAAATAGATTACATAATATAATATTCATAGTTACATTCACAGGTTTAAGCATTAAGCTTAATAAACAAAGGCTACAAAGAAAACAAAAGCGTGTGATAAAAAAAAAGTAAATAAAGCAAAATGAATTAAGAATATTATTAAAAACTAAATACATAATACATCTAGATATATTTTCCTTTAATTTTGGACGCAAATGTATTTCTAATTTTACGACCAATCATAGGCATTTATAAGCTCAATTTAAATTCGGACATTTATATCAAACTCCTTCGATTTCAGCTGATGACGTAATTAAAATCAAAATAATGATGAAGATGATGTTTCTTATGTATTAACACACAAAATTATACCTATTGCCTATTAAAATAAAATTCAAATTCATAATAATATGTGTTATTTTAGTGCGTAGGTTTAGAATTAGGCTAAACATTTATAATAGAAATCTAGATTTTGAAATAGCTTAATATTATTATAAATCAATTTATAAGTTTAACATCAACTTTATTATTAACATAATATAAATATTCTGATCTACATTCCGATCTAAAATGTCAAACTATGACGTTTTTATATGTAAATGTGACTCGATATTTTTATATAGTAATCTTCCTAATATAACTTTTCTCACGAAAAACAATTCGAAGTTTGAATTAAGATAAAATTGAGCACACAAATGGTAAGCCGTTTATTAAAAAAAAACTATTATTAAGTTATTTTTATTGTCACGTTTTTTATGATATTCTAATTCGAATTAAGTATAGAAAGACTGGCACGAAATAATGTCATTGGACTTTATTTTTAAACCGCCTCCACGAACACGCAGCCGCCTCTAGAGTCGATCGTTTATCAGTAATGTTAATAATCAGAAACAGGTTCCATTAGCTTGACACCCGAATATTACTTAACTCACATATTTTCGTGTCGCATACAATAAATATTTGAAAGTCCACATCTTTCAGTGTTGTCGACCTCCACAGTCGACAATGTTAAATTTTGAAACACTATTTTGATGTTTAACATTAGCGAATTATTTAAATATTCTTAAGGTTATTTTAAACCACAGGACGAAGTCGTCGCGTCGTCAGTGAGTTGCGGTTAAGTTATTCGCGCGTTTGATTTTGATTTTCTTCGGGCACCGCATTGTGTCCTCGAGTGTACCCGACGCGGGCGCAGTAACCGATAAGTCTCATCAGTTTGAAAGTCTAGCACGTGACGAAACTTCATAGAAAAGGGCTCTCAGACATGTTCTCAGCATCAGTGCGATGTGTTGCAACTGCGGCTTGACACACATACTGTGTACGCCTGTAACCCACAACAGTCTGTACTCTAAGGACACTCGCGGACTCAGTAATTTTCGCGTCAAATTTGACGAGAGCAATCATCGCATGAATGAATTGCCGCAACTCGACTCGTCTGCGATAACCGCGGGGTGCGACTCTAAATTAACTTTAAGCTCGGGCTTATGCAACGACGCATTATCAAAATAAGATGCATTGAGTTGTTTGTGCGTGAAGAAATATTTTTGAAGCCGACTTGCAAGCTTAATTTTTGTTGCGCAAATTTTTTGTTGTATTTTTTCCTAAAGGTTAATCTATCCTTGAATGTTCCCATATCATCCCTGTACCCTTAGCCAAGTTCACTTACCTTTATTGTTGATTTAAATAAATACACGGCGGGAAAAATCACAGAGTCACTGTTGTAATAGCGCGCGGCAAGTTTGGGCTTGGTCTTTTATAGTCGGCGTAGCGGGGATGCGCCGCGTGCGCGCGCGCTGGGGGGACGGCGCCGACACGTACGTCCACATGACTGCTAAAGGTGACCTCACACCTCACTTACCTGTCTTCTTCTTTACATTACAGACCCTTGCTGAATTAGTTTCAGTAGATATTTTACTACTCTCGTTGACCAAACATTTCTGCTATCTATCTACCTCTACAAGTTCTAAACTATGTGTTATTTGTGTAATTTCACACATGCTTACATTTATTGAATTATTTTAAAATAATCTATAGATACTTAACTGGATTAAACTATTTAAACGATTGATTTCGTGGCGAATGTTTTTGATATGAAGAGAATATATCGGCGGCGTAGCACCTTCGTAGCTACCAATATTTCAGTTTTGAAAAACAATTAGATCAAATTATTTCTATATTAAGAAGAAGAACGTGACAAAACAAGGCCTAAAATTAATAATACAATTATTATCTATGACATAAAACACATCTATACATATAATAAAATCGTAGAAAAGTGCTGTCTGTACATTGAAAATAAAAATAAAAAAAATAGTAGGGGTTATTGTTATGTCGATGTCGAACCCAAAAATGTAATTAACTTTTTTTTTGTCTGTTTGTCTGTTTGTCTGTTTGTCTGTTTGTCTGTTTGTCTGTTTGTCTGTTTGTCTGTTTGTCTGTTTGTCTGTTCGTCTGTGCGCGCTAATCTCAGAAACGGCTGATCCGAGTTGGATGCGGTTTTCACGAATATATTGTGGGATGCTTAAATTTACATTTAGTGTTTGTTTCATGTCAATCGGTTCATAAATAAAAAAGTTATGTCAAATTAAAGAATCACGTCGAACATTCTATGCTTATACCATTAATCTCCGCAACTATTTGACGGATTTGGTTGAAATTTGGTACAGATATAGTTTAGAACCTTAGAAAGGACATAGATATATTTTTATTTCAAAAATCAAAAAATAAAAATAAGAAATAAATTATTTATAAATAATTCTATGTCGATCGTTACACGACTTCGGTTCATGTTATTGTTTTAATTCATCGAAAAAAGTAAATAAATAGTAAAAAGGTATGAAAAAAATAATATCAATATAATTAAAATTTTAGTACAAAGAAAATGCCCGAACGGAGTATAAATAAATAATCCAAGTTGTCTTTATCCTCGATAGATCGAAATAGATCGCGCTATGGTTTCGTTACATTCATTTGGTTGGGTATCGGCCGAGCGCTTCGGTACTATCGTAGAAAAAGTGTATTATCAGTCGTATGATTATTTGTCTGTAGTGGTCCTGCTGTTTCGTATATTCTAAATTGGTTTCGTTGTATTTGTCAATTAATAAGTTTATTTGTTGGGTTTTCCTGGTTTTTTGGTTAAACTATTTAACGTAGGTTTAGTTTGATATCGATTATTAGTAGTTACTGTAGTTAGTTTTTTTAATAAAATTGTAAGTCTAATTTATAAATTAATTAGATTAGATTTAAGTCGTTTCTTTTAAATTATTTAGTTTAAGCTTGGTTATTATAGCATAGAGGATAGGTTGTAATATAGTTTCTTTTTTAATTGTTATAATTCGTAATTCGTAGCTTTCTTTAGTTTTAAGTTAGTTTAAGTCCGTTTTTAAACTATTTTTTCAATGCCCTAAGTGAGTATACATCTATTAAATTCAAACGCAGAGCTCATTATGTTGATTTTTGAAGAGTTCCCTGGAATATCTTCCACATCTCATTTTTGAAGAGATCCCGCGAGATCGGGAACTATGTGGTTAAAACCAAAAATTTGCCGGAAGTCACTATTCCACGCGAACGAAGTCGCGGGCAAAAGCTAGTCATATATATATCGATAAATCAACATAAATATTTAGATTATTAAGTTCGTAGCGCGTCTTATTGAGCCCATAAAACCTGATTTCACACATGATCCAATTCAATCGAAATTTTAGAAGACAGGTCTAGATTTTTAATAACTTCCTCGGTTTTAAAAGAAGATCAGGAAATAACAAATCACTTTGATATTATTAGATTAACATAAAATGCTAAGTATCTAAATAAGTGCAGGGTCAAATATCAACACTTAATTTTATGGCCCATAAAAGCCTCTATTATGACGATTTACTTTTCATAGAAGACTATTAAATACCTACGCATGTTAGAAGCTTCTCATTTGAATAGGTATAGTCATTAAATTATACAATAGATAGAGATATTCCTAATGAGGGAAGAATAAAGCTGGGTTACCGGAGGCCAAATGACATCCAACCACCCTTAAATTCCTAACCCCAAAAGGCCGGAAACGCACTTGTCATGCCTCTGGTGTTTCGGGTGTCCATGGGCAGCGGTTAATGCTTACCACCAGGTGATTTATCTCGTTTACCGGTTCAATACACAAAAAAAAATTCACCACAGGAACTACGTTTCGCCAATATAATTGCCATAAATACGATTTTGTAAAAACATGTCATTTGAAACACACTTACTTCTAACTCAGCAACGCACTGATAACTGTATTCTGGAGTTATGATGTCCATGGGACTCGCTTCGCCGATTGCTACCATCTATAAATCTACTCGTCTGTCAATAATTTAGAAATACGTGGATAGATTAATCAAAATTCTGCGGCAGAGGCCCTAAAACGGCATAAATATTCAAATCTAGTAAGCAACTACTGTTTTGAGCCGTTTGGGGTCGAAACAGTTGGGCAAAGGGGTCCCAGGGCGCATTCTGTTTTCAAAGATGTTCCTATTCTAGTATAAGGCATAATGTTTTAAAGAATGTATGTAATTTGGCATCATGTTTATTACTAAAATGTTTGTGTAATAAGTCAATAACTGTAGTCAGATTAGGAAAACTGCTATAACAGTGAAAAATGTTGATCTTTTTAAATATTTATGTAACAACTTTGTATTTACCGTGTTTCTGGCAAATATATCGACTCTACACGTGACCAGAAGGCTGGCTATTTCTTCGGTCAGAAATTAAGTCATTCAACGTGGCAATGCGGCCAGTCTTCTGGGAACGTTTACCAGTGACAGTGATGCAGACGAGTACTTTGACGCATAGAGGAGGGAATTTTTGTTTTTTTTTTGTTTTAGTATTTTTATTTCTTATTATTTAAGTTCTTATTTCATAAATAAATAGATCAAAAAAAAGTCTGCCTGTACCTAGCTACTTATTATTTTTTAAACGTTGCCACACTCTAACATTTCTCCTGTGTCGTGGGTGCGTTTACAAACATACAAGTTTACAAACTCACAGACCCGAAACAACAATTTGTGGATCACACAAAGTATTGCTCCGTGCGTGTTTAGAACCCGCTACACGTTGCACGGCAGCCGGTTGCCCAGCCACCGCACTAACCGTGCAGTCGAAGTCGTCAGTCAATAATATGAATAGTAAACGCTGTGAGTCAGTTATTGACCGCGATATTGAAAGTAAATTATGCAGCCACCTACATATAGTTTTACAGTGTTGTATAAAATTAAATATGTTTTAAGTATTTTACGCAAAATCAGATGATTCAGAATTTATTTGGAACTGATTAAATTTTCCTATCGTGACCTTCCTCTAGTTTAACATGCCATGGTTTTATTTTTTTAATTACTAAAGAGTTTAGTTTCTCATATTTTCCTTTGCTTGACCATAAGTGATAAAATCTGTCGGTCTGCTTGTTTGTTTTTCTGTCACATCAAAATTATAATATAATGATTTACATGATGATGTCCCATTACATTTAGATTAAACTTGTTCAACGGGCCTCTGCGAGTTGGCTTCGGGCCCTCGTACGCCTTCCAAAGGTCCGGGACCCTGTGGTCCCGTGCAAGGTAAAGAACATATATAATGATTTTGTAATACACATATAATATGTAGGTCATGTGGGTTCCTTTATTGCCTTTGACTACGTGTGTAAAGCTGAAGATAAAACATTAAGTAACTATCGTAAGACATACTAAATAAACTTGAACGCATTACGTCAGTAGGGAGCGCGAGGTGTATCTCCGCGTCCGTGCACGCTGCTCGTGAGGAAGAGTCCCTCTGTGACCCGAAACTAGTAGAGCTTTTCTCACTATATTTACGTGAGGAAACCGTTAGTTTTAATTAATTTACGATTTACTTATGAACCTAGGTGTCCACTTATGAATGAATGATTAAATTACTATGAACTAAATTCAGTGCAACGATACGCCTTTTATCCCCGAAGGGGTAGGCAGAGGTGCACCTTACGGCACGTAAGCATGAACTAAGATTCGTTATGAATATCATCCAAACTATACTATAACATAAATGTAAACATACCTACTTAGCTTGGACGTAAATACCAAGAATACCAACACAGTCATTGATATGGGTCCCAAATCCCATCCCATTCCCCCAAGGGGCTCTACTACAAAGGCCTTCCGTACATCCACCCATCCGTTTGTAACAGAGCTCTCAGATACCTCTTGAACCATGAACGTGACACTTGAGAACCCGATACCCAGTGTGCGGTTTGGGCACCATAGGGCAAATTATAAGTTAACATTTGGATTCGGAATTTCTTATAAACACGGAGAATCTGAAATTATCTAATAATTAGCTGATGCCTGTGGCTTATGGACACTGTGACTAATAAAAGTAGCCTAAGTTACTCCTTAGTACATAGGCTACCTGCCAATATAATTCTCGTCAAAATCGGTCCAGCTATTTCAGAGATTAACCAGAAAAAGTAGACAGACAGACATACATTGTAAAAAATATTATATATTTTGTTGTATACATTTATACGAGCGTGTATGTTGATATGCATGTAGGTAGTAAAAGGCAGTTATTTCAATATTACAAACAAACACTCCAATTTGATTTATTAGTCTAGATAGATTTCTTTGTGTTCGTGTTAGAAGATGCCTTTACTTGGCAATGGGTTAGTTACAGACTGAAGAGGACGATATATGTCAAAATGGCTTATTAAAAATCATCCTTATATTTTTTCCAAATATGTAACAAAGCATTAACGGTAAAACAACCTAAATCGCAAAATAAGAATCTCTATCCTCCCACACAGTAAGTAGTCTACTTCTATCACGTCTGGAAACTTACCCAAGTACCACTACTTGACAATAACCGCGATACGATCAGAACAAGACTAGAATACTTTGACAGTAGTTTTATGACCAAACTAGTAACCAAACCCGACTTTGTACTTCATTCAGAACAGAATAGACACTAAAACTTTATCGTGAATCGCCACGAAATCCATTCAGCAGTTTTTGTGTTTATCGCGTCCATGTATGTGTACAGACAGACAAACAGACGCGGCGGTGAACTTTGTTCTATACATACTATAAGTGTGGGAGAGTCATGCTTTGGCACGAATGGGGCGGCTCGAGCGGAATGATACCACGGCCCCACCGAAAACCGACGTGAAACAACAACAAAACAGCTTGAGTTGTGTTTCGTTGTGTTAGTGAGGTTAACGGAGACCCAATTCCCCCCTTCCCAATCTTTCCAATCCCCGATACCCCAACAAGCCTCAAATTCCTGACCCCCAAAAGACTGGCAATACACTTGTAATGCCTCTGGTGTTTCAAGTGTCCATGGGCGGCAGCGATTGCTTACCATCAAGAGATACGTCTGCAAGTTTACCGACGTGTTCCATAAAAAAATATCCAAGAAAATAAAAATATTTTTATATTTTTTTACAACAAACAATTTGTATTTTTTTTCAAGTTCAGTGGCAATTACAGCCTACGATCATTTCAATATCTCTCCCGTTTATCGCACTCGTAAGATCGAAAAGTTCATTGTTCTTTACCGAAAACGTGAATTTTCGAAGAGGAAGAGTTTGTAAGTTCATGGGAGTTCGACATGATGCACTCCCTGTGTCCATAACGTTACATTTTTTGTCACTATTACAACAATACGTAACTTATATAAATAGACTGATGATAGTCTTGCTTGTGATGGCAACTGCACTTTGATACGATAAGAATATACATTGTGGAAAGCAAATAAATGAATAGGAATATGTATATGATACATGTCCATAGCAATTAATTCGCGTAACTATGGTCTTAGTCTTACCGGCGACTGGTCTATTAGACACCCTTTAAGTACTAAAAATCAAAGTCAAATCATTTATTTTAATGTAAACTTTTTAAATATCAACAAATAAAGAAATAATAGTCTGTTAGTCCGTCGGTCAGTGAAGCTATGTGCTCGTAGTACTAGGATAAGTAGGATAAGTCAGATCTGCTAAGACATGACAAACGAATCGTCGTGCCTTTACTGTGAAAAGAAATCTTAATGGGAAACCACAAGACGAAAATCTCCTTAAAGGAGAGGAGGAAATATTAGGTGCACTTTTGAAATCCCAGAATCAACGATAAAAGTAAAAGATAACAGCACTTCATACTTAGAACTCACTCAGATAACGAGTATGTAAAAAATTGGAAATCGTCAATTAGTTTTAAGATGTAACAACGATGATCTCAGATACTAAGAAATTTTAAACCGAACTTCAATTACAATGGTTCTGAGAAAAAGTTAAAAAGGTGACGTCGACCACTGGCATTGTTCAATCGTATATTGGTAAATTTTATAGGCAAATCGACGTCCAACGGGCACTAGATGATCAGCAAGGTTCCAACGAGTAAACACGTCCTACAGTTTTTAAATTACAGTGACATATGTGTTATCCACGAAAAAGTACACCCTGTGCCAGTCTTTTGACTCTTGTTGCTACAAATCTTTATTTTTTCGTCTGCAGTCTTCCTTACATTATCCTGAATAGTGCTCCATTAATATGGAATCATAAATTCCTAGCCAACTGCTTTAGATTTGAAAACATTGTTATACACAACAACTCCAGATGAGTTACAAGTTTTTTTTTTCATGTAAACGAGCAGATGTATCACCTGATGGTAAGCAATCGCCGCCGCCCATGGACACTTGAAACATCAGAGGCGTTACAAGTGCGTTGCCGGCCTTTTGGGGGTTATGAACTTAAGGGTTGTTGGGGAATCGGGGATTGGATTGAGATTTGTTTCACGTCGGTTTTCGGCCAGTGGTATCACTCCGGTCTAGCCGGCCCATTCGTACCGAAGCATGGCTCTCCCACAGTTATCCTTAAGTCCGTTGGTGGATTTTTAGAGCGCCTTCAAATTGAGCCCTGTCCAGCGTAGGCGTTCGATAATGTATGCGCCGTGCAGACGCCACGCTGACGTCGCGTTGTCGCGGCGTCAGTGTAGTGTAGTAAATGAATAAGCGACGTTAGCGTTGCAGTAACGCATCTTACTGCTTTCTCGAACGCCTACACTGGACAAACGCCCAATTTGAAGGCGCTCTTAGAGATTAGAGATAATATCGGATTTGTGAATGGGATATTAGGATTGAGTAGGGTAACCTCACTCACACAACGCAATCTTCGTTTCACGAAACACTTAAACAGCTACCTCTCGTGATAAAATCATTGCTAATTGTTTGTAATCGTTACATGATCCTCACGTAGGTATTGTTATCATGTTTTTTCATCAGCTACTAATGTGCAATTATCATATTTATACACTTCAATGACTGGTTGTAACCTAGGCCTACGCGATGCAGTGTGACGAAAATAATTGGCTGTATAAGCATGTTGCTTTTTTGTTAATTAACTTTTAGTTAAGTAAGTTATGAGTTATGAGTTATAAGTATTGATATTACTGGGAGTTTGAAGGTTTTAATAAAAAAATATCTTACTATTTACTTAACGTATCTTTATTATACATATAAAAAGGTCGTCGGTCTTAAGGAAAATGTATCTCGAAATCTTACTTAATCTAAGCATATTATAAAAAGTTAATCAAAACAAATAAGTATAAAAAAGTCGTGGTAGCCCGGAGGCTTAAGACGCCTAGGTTAAGCGCATGAAGCAAAGTCAATGTTCACTACAAACTAAACATAAATCAAGGCTCTAAATTACTACTAAGATATTTTGAAAAATATATTAAAGTATACAGTTTCTATAAGCAACTGCGGAACCTCAAAACTCTTACCAAGACTGCAGATTAGAAGTCGAAAACCAATAAGCCACGGAACCCTAACAAAACGTACTTATACATATAGATATCCCGTCGGTTTTAGCAAACCCGGCGAACTCCGTTTCGCTACCAATATTTTCGTTCTGGTTTTCTGCTTTTCTCTTGATAATTTTTTTCCTGCAATTTTCAGTTTGTTATAATACCTCACGTTGAGCCCGAGACCTTTCTCGAACGAATGCAACTCCGTGGAAATAGAGTTCGTGCATTCTGGAGTTATAGCGTCAGGAAGGAAAACCCAACTTATTTTTATATTATAGATATATTGTATATATACATAGATTCTCATTCAAGATAAGTACAACACCTGTAGATACTCAAAATATAAGTACACCTATGACAATGTGATAGGTATGGGACTGTGACGAGAATAACCCGTTAAGGCTGAGTACTAATCTAATTTTATCGAGTTATGAAAAAATAATATGGGGGTTGAACCCCTAATTGAAAATATTGAAAAATAGTGATTTTTTCGGTAAAAATAATTCACAAATTATCTCGAAATTTTTTCTCACCAAAACATTATCAAACATATGAAAAAAGTAATGAATTAGTTAGCCAAGGTTATTCAGCTACCGTTTACTCTAAGATTTGTTTTTTGTTTCTACGACGCATACAACCTTTGATATCAATAAAAGTAACAAAAAAAATATTAAAATAGCCATAACTTTTAGCTGGGAGTTTGTTTGGTTTGTTCGACCCTTCGACCCCGACTTTTGTCGATAAAATTAGATGTAGTACTCAGCCTTAACGGGTTAGAAGTCTCGCCCCTATCACATTGTATACTTACCTATCATAGTTTTTGTAACAATTAGAGCGAAATACTGACGTCATCTAGTATTTATTTTGGCGTGATTATGAGAAGACATCTACTGCCCTTGCCCCGGGCAGGTAATTATATGATTACGGCAGGTCAATGAAACTATGACACATTATGTCATTAGTCCATAACGTCTGCTGAATACTTGAATCCTGTTTGACAAATTAAATGGATACTTGCTTAGATAAATCTTTAGTTAAACGGTCTGCTTGTAAACATGGTTGCTCAATGTTCTCGGTCATCTTAGGTTTAAAATAAAATATCTCTAAGTCTACCAAGAATGAAGATTACGGTCACGCTTCCTACGAGTATGTGTATGTGGCTTATATGAGTACACTTATCCAGTAATAGCGATGGTCTATCAGGAGCTTACTTATTCGTTGTATAAATATAAAAAGAGAGGCTTTTTTTTTGTTAGTCATAGTATTGCCAAAAGCATTATCTTGAGTGCTTGAGTTTATTGTAGGGTTAGATCAGTGGTTCCCAACTAGTGGTCCACGGAACACCACTGGTCTCCAGAAGACAAAATATGGTCCGTTAAATGAAAAAGAAATACATAAGACAATATTATCATCTCATTATCACTGTCCGACAAATATCACGGATAAAGCTAGAATTAAACTAACATTAAATTAGAAAACTGAGAGATGCAACTGATGAATAATCCAAAAGTTTTATGAATATAGAACCCACGACTCACGATCCTGGAGAAATCTTAGTGTGGAACCAGTCATGAAAAAAATAATAGCGATAGTGGTTCCTACCCCAACAAGAAGGACATAAATTTGGTACTAGATCATGAAATGTGTTGGGAAGCCCTGGGTTAGATAGAGGATAGATAGATAAGTAGTTAACAGAGTAGGTACGGTACCTATGCTGTTTGTACCTAATCAAATATTATGGCTTCGAAGGAAATGCCATGTTATTAACTAATGAAGTTATTGTAGCTACCTACATACACACGATGGTCATAAGCCCTTTGCAGGCGCGATTAAATTAATAATAAATGCCAAAGCAAATATGGGACAGAAATATGTTTTATGATACCTATATCTAATTAATATGTTGGTATTTTTTAATAAAGGTAATATGCGATAAAGACATTTTGCGTGTGTGGAATTGTTTAAATTGTGTAGGGCTGTTTTTATGTTGGTTCTCAGAGGTAGATAGAATATTTTCTTACTACATATTTTGTAGAAGGTACCTTAGTTCATATAACGTAATTTTGTGATATTTATAGAATTAATATTGTGATATTCATACAATAGACTGCCTCGATGACCGAGTGTTCGCTAGTACGACTGCCGGGTATGGGGTGTCGGGTGCGATTTCTGGATCGGAAAAAGTATGGGCATTTTTTGAAAATTTCTCAGTAATAGCACGGGGTTTGGAAATGTGCCTGGTTTATGGTGGTGTACATTGTATAGTGGCATTACGTACCATAATGTGCCTACCCCTTCGGAGATAAAAGGCGTGACGATATCATACAAGAGGTATACCGGTATAAAATCTATTTATCCGATGTCCAAATTCTCACTAAATTATTATAGAAACGCAAAACGAACATATCTCGAAACGACATTTTAAGAAAAACGATCGATGTTAGTAGAACATTTCTTTGGGCAAAAATACGTCATTAAAGAAGGTATAAGGTATGAGAACATTCCAATTTGTGCTACAAAGTCACTCGTGATTGGTACACCATGCACCTTGCACTACGCAATCACGTTTCATACGAATCGTAAGAAAATGATCGCGCACTATGATTGTTAATTGAAATGATTTTTTGCTAAAGAATTTGAAACACGCGCCTTATTGCTTAGGAACTTAGGTAGCTAATTGCCTGCTAATTATTACAAGCTTTTTTTTAACTTGTCATGTATGTATGTATGTGTGTGAAATTGAATCTTGCAAGAAAATTTTCAAGTAGACGACTTCAACCGATTGAGCCAAAATTTTGTATACACGTTTAGTTCTCATGACTATAGATGCTGTTCAATTCAATTGATGCAAAATTTTGTCTAGAGATGAGGTACCTAAACCTAAGTTTGGAACACATGAAGTGACAATAGTATTTTTTATAGTATGTGATACCGATCACCTGATGGTAAACAATCGCCGCCGCCCATGGACACCAAAAACACTAGAGGCATTACAAGTGCGTTGCTGGCCTGTTGGGGGATAGGATTTTTAGGGTCGTTGGGGAATCGGGGATTGGGAAGGGTAGGTAATTCGGCTCCGGTAACCTCACTCACACAACGCAGCCGTTGTTTCACGTCAGTTTTCTGTGAGGCTGTGGTATCACTCCGGTCGAACCGGTACATTCGTGCCGAATTATGGCTTTCCCACACTTAAATCTATGAACAATCTTTAAAAAATAAATTGATATTATTTTGAACCATATTCATATTACCCTATGACATAACAAAACAATACGCGACAACACCACACGTGTTTACACCGTTTATGTTACGTCAACAATAACCAATTAATTTTATAATGGCGAGATGATTATGCACATTAAAAATATGTATGAGTCTCTAGCATGTGTTTACTAAGAAACTACTTAAACGTAAGCCGGAGATCCGTGAAGCATTATGAATGGATTCTGTGATAGTACACGTTTGGAGACTGGATTGTTCTCATGTACCTACTGAGTTCTTGCTCATCACTGTTTAAGTACCGTGTTACCTTCATTCCGTCCTATAAATGTACCTATCGTCTTATGTTTTTGTGCACTGTTTTGACAATGCCCGTACTTAAACTGATTACACCAGTAGGTATGTGATTCGTAGTTTATTTATATTTACTTACTCGTACCTTTAATGACTTGATTTTATGTTTTTTAACTTAAAACAAACAATGTGTATTATGAGTAAGTATAGGCGGTCTTTATGCTTAAGACATTTTATTTGAAGACCGTAGCATTTTATAGCAACTAGACAATAGGGATGAAGACAGGGTATGAAAATTAAATATGTATTTAGTCCGTCAGTTAGGTAATGAAAACATATTAGACACGTATTTTTGTCACCTAAGATAACAATACTTAGATAAAACGAATCCTAATTTAGGAGTGGCAAATACGTCACTTCAAGCATTACCTATATATAGCGTTGCCAGGCGTCTAGATAAAGCTGGCCATGGTCAGGCTTTTTGATTGAAACACGCTTGGTCTTTACATTCCTTTTTCTGTCCTATTAATAATAAGTCGCGAAATCCTCAATCTTGTAGGGTTTCCAGCCTATTTTAAAATCACATGTCCGGCCAAACTGGCTGGACAACCTTGCCTATATAGCAACTAGACAATTGTTTGGTGCCACAAAAATCTATTTATAGGTATTTTATTCTTCGCTAAATATTTGTTAGGAGCTTATTCAATTGCTGTTTGTAACCTGCAACACGTATTTATGTTAAAATTTTTTAATTCGATTGTTTGCAAATGAAACGACGAATAAGCCGCGTAGTGCTGTACAATAAATCTAGGTGTTTACACATATAACTAGATATTAACTTACCGCTTTTTTTTTAAGGGGAAAATCATCCAATGACTTCTCCCGCCCTGGGCGAGGCGAGAGGAAGTGTCAGACTCTTGCTAACTAAAAACCACCCCGTTCCTACTCCTGCTTAACCGAGCCCCGGTAAACCCGCTAGGTAGTCCGCAGCTCCGGGTCGTCAACTTACCGCCGCACTCAGAATTATTCAATGATTACTTAACCCAGTCTTTAGTAATTGTTTCGGTACTAAATCGTTACCAAAGACTAGTTTATGTAATCATTAAATGTCTCTGAGTGTGGCAGTAAGGTTTTATATAGAGGAGACTTATAGTCCTATAGTGACCATCACTGACTTTTGATAATAATGATCAACAGATTCATTATTGAGACTGGTCTTGGTCGTTAGAGAGATTTTGGCAATCAATACTTCAATAGTAGGCTGGTAATAATACATGACGACATAGGTAGATATTTGTATTTTTTTTTAACTTAAACCTGTTTTTATTAACATCAAAATAGTCAATGAGTAACTATAGAAACTGGAATTGGGATTATCGATTTAATCTCCTTAATAACTTAATACAATGACTTATGACATAAATCGATCTGTTTTTATAGCTTAATGTTTAAATATTGAATAAAAAAAACATCGAGCTATAGCTTTGATTAATCTGTTAAGTAATATCTATTACTTTCTGTTTTTACCATTAAAGGTCTCAGAATAAATTAACTACTACTGTGTCAAAAGTGATCAAAATATACAAACTTTTTTACTTGCCTACTAGACACCACTTAAAATGTATATGTTACAGTCATAGTGATTAAATAGCTATTATACGTAATAACATACATACATACATATCGTCACGTCTTTAATCCCCGAAGGGGTAGGCAGAGGTGCACATTATGGCATGTAATACCACTGTACAATGTACACCCACTTATACGTAATAACTGACCATTTTATCTGGACATTATTCATAATAGCGTGTCAAAGTTAGTCAAAGTAAGAATAAATAATACTTATGACATGGTTACTCAATGTCAGTTCGTTTTAAAAACTTTATTATGTTTGTCTTTATTGTGTATTGATCTCTGTGTTTTATTTTTTTTGTTTTATAGCCAGTAAAGGGAAACCTTCTTTTTGCATAATGTTCTTTGTCCTTCGGCAATATACTTCGGCATATTTTTTTTTGCTTGCATGCTACTGTTTTATTACATTATCCAAGTATTCGAAGATTTTATATAAAATAGCTGGTTAATGTGATTAATTTTATGTCATATACCACTTTATCTACATTGAGTGGACATTATATATAATGGCTAGACAGTATATTCAATATCCAGATTTATTACCTACTTTGGCTGTAACATATACACTTTTGTTTAATTATTATTTTATCGATTTACTCACTATTCATGAGCAGCATTTCGCGACGCATGACGCGGCGATACTACTGTGAATATAAGCCTCTAGCATGGCTTGAAACTAGTCGAGTTCCTCGTCAAACAGTTACGTGAGTAAGCCGTTAACATAATAATTAATTTAGTATGTCTCACGATAGTTATAATACCTTTGTTTTGTCATATTTTTTCCTGTGTTTTGTATGTTGTGTAAATAAAAACTTACTCCTGCGTGAGTTAAAACAAGTCTAGAATTTACTATGCTGAAGTCCCATAGCCTTACCAGATAGATGATCTTATTACATTAACAATAGTTCCATTTAAAATGACACAATTAGAATGATTTAACGAGTACCATTAACTCGAGTCACTTTAAACAAAGCGTTTAAAATGCCCAACTTAAATAAATTAATGCGATCAACATCTTCGAGTGTATTCATTTCAAACAATTGCCAAACGGCGCCATTGTATTTCTATGTAAGAGAAATAGCATCACGTGGGAATGCATTGTTTTATGTCGCGAAAATGCAACGATACTATGTCGTACTTACGACGAAAGAATTCTGAATTAACTGTCTGACATTACAAATTAAAAGGTAACTAAACAAACTAAAGTTTGTAAAAGACAATCTCAGTAGCCGCAAGGGGAATAGAAAACGGGTCATGAGTCTGATTCCCAGATGGGTAAAAGTATTTATAATACCGTACTCAAAAACTAATACAAACTCGAACTAAGCCTTCAGAAAGCTGAACGCGCTCTCGTTTCATCTTATTTAAACGTAAAGCAAACTCGTTCTAAGGGTACAGAATTGGGGCTGCGGACTGAAATGAAATGAAAATTAATCGCCAAAATGTAAGTACGCGCATAACTTCTGAACGACTGCACCAAATTGGATGATTTTTTTATTCGTTATTGTCAGGTTAAGGTTTGTATAAAAAAATCTAGAACTGCTGGGCCGATTTGGCAGATTTCGATCTTGAATTATTTGTTTAGGTACAAGGAAGGAAAAATTTGTGAGAAAAAATTTTGCAGGCTATACGAAGTTTGCCGGGCCAGCTAGTAATCAATCTGGAGCTGCGGACTACCTAGCGGGGTTTATCGGGGCTCCGGCTCGAAAAGCAGGAGAAGGAACGGGGTGGTTTTTAGTCAGTAAGAATCTTAAGAATCTGACACTCCCTCTCGCCTCACCCAAGGCGAGAGAAGACATTGGATGATTTTCCTCCTCAAAAAAAGCAAATAATGCAACAGTAGCAGTTACGTCAGAGACTAAACAAAAATCAAAGATCGAACTCAATGCTACGACATCTTCCTCAATCTATTTATTTAAGGATCCGGCAAACAACTGGTTTTCCGAAGTAAAATTTAGGAGGAAATAACACCAATATATTTTAAATGTCTGTCATGTCATATAGGACATATTACATAATTATATTATCTGTGCTGTGAAGCTGGCCACTTATAAGAGTGGAAACTATTTATGATCTTCTTTTGTTTTTATGAAATATATTCAGTGTGCTTCTGACTATTTTTTTATTCACATGTAAAATTATTTCGGCTATATTTATTTAAAATATATAACAGTAGGTAAGTTTGAACTATAAATAAATAGTTATAATTACGTCATACAACAAGTATATGTTTCGTTAAATTTACAAAATTTTCAATATTCCCTAGTACTTAAAAGATAAATAATATTACCTATTCAGATCAACGACCTATCAGGATCTACATCCCTTCTATGCCATACGTTTGTTAGTATGCAACGTCACGCCTTTTAATCCCAGTAGAGATAGGCAGAGGTACACCCACATTTCACGTTTTGTGTTATAAGTCCCATATAATATGGGATGAGCCTATTGCCATTAGGTATACTGGGAAATTTTCGAAAATCCAAGAAAAGGCTAGTAATACTTTGCCCGACCCGGGAATTGAACCCGAGACCTCTTGTACGGTTGTCGCACTTGCGACCACTCGACCAACGAGGCAGTCTTATATACGTTTATTATATGCATAAAATAACAATAAAAATATTAGATACTCTTTATAGATTGCTTTCAACATTGATATTTAGTTCACCTTACAAACATTATTAGCCTTCACGACCATCATGCCGAATTCACATTAAAATAACAAAATACATGTTTATTGACCAAACTAACAATTATATGTGCAATGAGACCATGAAGTGTGTATTTAAATAAATGATGAGTTCATAACATAGGTATCTATTGTTTATCGCCGCCTGTAAGGACATATAACTGTGATCTAAGTTCTAATAGATCATCATGTTTATATTTAAATACGACATCAAATTAGAGCAATCAAATCTTTTGTTTAAGCTGAAGCTTCAACTCTTTTTTCATAGTCTATGGTTTCCATAAATACTCGTTTGTTTACTAACCTCCTTTAAACAAATGTCAAAACTGTCATGTCAAAGGTATTTCGCGCCAATTTGTGGAACTTCAAACGACCATAGAGTTCCTAATATGAAGATTGCGATCATTACAAGAAACTGGTGAGTTTACATTTAACAGGGCGCAGGCGCAGTAGTCACGACTAAACACCAAACCTATTTTCGCTTCAATCACGTGATAACCAAGGTTTGTTTGGCTTACTTTTTAACCGATCTAAGGTGAAACCAAAAGGCAAGGCTAAGCGAATATCTCAGGTTTAATAGATAGTTTATTACATAGTTTAAAATAAACGACATAGCAATTTCCGCCTTAGTAATAGGCTATCTACCTAATTAAATTAATATCTTTTTGTTAAAGGGGGGGGGGGGAATCATCCAATGACTTCTCCCGCCCCGAGAGGAAGTTTCAGACTCTTACTGACTAAAAACCATCTCGTTCCTACTCCTGATTTTCGAGCCGGGCCCCGGTAAACCCGCTAAGTAGGTAGACCGCAGCTCCGGCCCCGGCGTCAGCCCTACTCGGCCTCATCTGTGGTAGAACTTAATATCGACTTAGGTATTCCTCTTATTAGGTATATCAACTACACACTTATATTTAAAAAAATAAAAAGGTAAATTGCCAAAATATTTTTGTCATACGGAAAATCCGTAACATGTTTAAAAAAAGAATACTAATTTTCCCCTTTAAGCGCCCAATGCAATATCAATTAGGTACCATGCTCCTAGCGCGCGGCTACAAATGGAAAAAAAAAGATTTATACTAAAGGAAGAACAATAGTGTAAATACTCGTAGAAGGAAAAAACAGCATATTCTATGCCGCGATAATGACATGCAAATATGTGACATGTGTCACGTTTAGGAAAATCTTCCTTTCGATTTTTATCGAAACCAATATTTCGGAGCTGCGGACTACCTAGCGGGTTTACTGGGGCTCCGACTCGAAAAGCAGGATTAGGAACGGGGTGGTTTTTAGTCAGTAAGAGTCTGACACTCCCTCTCGCCTCGCCAAAGGCGGGAAAAGTAATTGGATGATTTTCGCCCCTCAAAAAAAAAAAAAATAAAAATAAATGTATACATATTCCCAAACATTTAAAAAATACATATTAAATTTTATCTATTTATCTAACAACTAATAATAACATTTCAAAACATTTCAGTCTATTTCATTATTAGCTTAGATATATGCAGATATAGCTATAACGGTCAAGGCCCATTTCGGCAGGCGTTCGAAAGGCCTGTCAATTGTGGATTGGAAGAATTGATGGTTGATAACTTAATTAGAACATAAGATAATTTGTGGTTAAACAAAGTATCTGAACAAAGATCTATGTAAGTGTAAGTGTGATGAGTGATACCACGGCCTCATAAAAAATCGACGTGAAACAACGCTTACATTGTGTTTCGTTGTGTGAGTGAGGTTATCGGATGCCCAATTACCCAACTTCCCAATCCCCGATTCCCCAACAAACCTTAAATTCCTAACCCCCAAAAGACCGGCAACGTACTTGTAACGCCTCTGGTGTTCCGATCCGTCCAGTTTTCGGTTGTGCGTTGGTAGATCACTATGCCAGTAAGTCAGTCCTTACCTTTGCGTTATATATAATTAGATATCATATTAGGTACTTTCGATAATAAATAATAAGTATTAATAATAATGGTAACTTATTACCTAATAGTTAAATAATTATTGTGTGTGTTTTAAATAAATTATGGTCTAGCAATACCTACTTATGCAAAGTTTCTAATTAAATAGGTAAGGAAAAAAATATAGGTAGCTAATCACAACATATGAAATAAATACTTGACAAATTAATCAAAAGAACATCGAACTTTAACAAAAAAAAATGGCAAAAAACTTCTAATAAAATATAATTATTAAACAATTATGTAAATTGAACGATCCGGTTTAATATTAATTGCCCAAACTTCCTTTAAAAACTATCTATTATAAGTTGTATTATATCAATTATATTAAGTAATTGAACTTACTATATAAATTAAATATTAATTATTTAATAATTATAATTATTATGTGATGTTAGTATGTATTTCTTTTCAACGATAACCGTTACAAATGCAATTATTTACGATAAAAAAACCTGTCATTTTACGAATTTTCCTGTTGTTTAAAAAATACTGTTTTACCTATATACATAATATTGCTATTAACATATGGAGACGCAGCCGCAATAACGTGTCTGTTACTAATGGCGCCCAATCACTTAGTTTTGGCTAAGTAGCTACTAAAAATAGAAATTTGACACATACAAAAAACTACAGAGCCTTTGAGGATTATAGCAAATAGCTTAGCTTAAGGAAAAAGGTAATAAATAGCCAAAACTACCGTAACAGCGGTACACAAATAAGAAAACAAATTTTAAAATTAAAAAATTCGATGACACTAGACTTTCGTGTTTTTCGGGCTTATCCGGAGCTGCGGACCATCTAGCGGGTTTACCGGGGCTCCGGCTCGAAAAGCAGGAGTATGAACGGGGTGGTTTTTAGTCAGTAAGAGTCTGACACTCCCTCTCGCCTCGCTCAAGGCCGGAAAAGTAATTGGATGATTTTCGCTTTTCGAGCTTACTAAAGTATGGAGAAAATTGGGCCAATCAGAGAACCGGCCATACCATAGCACTAAAAACAACCTTTTTCACAATTTCAATTGGAATTCCGTACATAGTCTTCAAAGCTCAGATCTCAAATCTTCAAGGGACTAATTGTGTATCCACGACGCAATTGTTATGGGACGCGGCCTGATGCTGTAATGATGTGGCCGACCTTAGCCCCTTTGCAGCAGTCACCTGAATTTGAGTGCATTATTATTTCGTTAGTCTTCTGCATTTAAACGTTAAATGGTTGCACGCTGTCCGTGGCTTGAGAGGAGGTCAAGTTATCGTACAACTTTTGTGATAGGTGCTTAGACACTGCATAAGTAGATACCTACGTATTTAGTCTCTTTTATGTGGATGAATACTAGAAGTTTGAAGTATAAGTCTAGATGCCCAAGGTACAAAAATACATAAACTAACAGTTTTGTTACTGAGCCAGAACACAGTTGGTACGTACGGAGTTAGTAGGTCGTCCTTACAAAGCATTCTTTATTTACACTTCTGTTTAAGCCATGTGATAGCGGACTTAATGCCGGATGGTATTCTCTAACAGTCAACCACACCATTGGATGATGCAGATGTCACAAGAGTTATGAGCAGTTTTTGATTTCTACCATATTGTAGGCGTAATATTTATGAGCATTCTTTAGCTTCCATAATATTCATCAAACTGGTCAATGGTCATAAAAGCAAGCTGGTTGCAAATAAGAAAAAGTGTTCGGTGAATTGAAGTTCCGTTTGCTAAGCTTTAATCTCGGCTCTGCTTACTTACCCTTAAAAAAAATCAGTACGTGATGTTATGTCCATTTTCAGTACCTACCACCTAAATCAGTTTTGTATACATGTGCAAATGTACATTAAGGTAATTTATGTCATACTTACTGCTTTTAAACACCTGCACAGCTGCACATATTCATAATTGATATTTAATGTCCTATTCAGTCAGTATTTTATTATTGTTTGGAAGGCTCTAAATACGACGAGACGAGCTGTCCATAAAATGCAAGGTTTCAAAAAGAATACCTAACTTTCATGTTCAACTTAACCAACATTGCTGAAAGAATATTTGTAACGTGTTTTTTTTTACGACTTTTCCGCTCTTACTGACTAAAAACCACTCCGTTCCTCCTGCTTTTCGAGCCGGAGCCCCGGTCAACCCGCTAGGCAGTCCGCAGCTCCGGATCATTTATAACGAGCTACTTCCGCGCGGTTTCACCCGCTCTGCTTGGCTCCTATTGGTCATTGCGTGATGTTTTATAGCCTAATAACCTTCCTCGATAAATGCACTATTCAATACAAAAAGAATAAACTAGTACATAGTCCGACAAAACTATTATATATATAGTTTTGTCGGACTATTTATTATAAGTTCATAACATGTACCTTTTAGTAAAATAAATAAATAAATAAATAATATAATAATAAATAATTATTCAAATCGGACCGGTAGTTCTGGAGATTAGCGTGTTCAAATAAACAAACAAACAAACAAACAAACAAACAATCAAACAAACTCTTTAGCTTTATAATATTAGTAAGTATAGATGTATAGGTATTATTATTATTGCCTATTCCACATTATTCACTCATTTATTATATAGAAGGTTCATTTTTAAATAGCTACATAATCTCAGCTCTCAATAAAATACAGTGCAACTTATCTAAATTTTAATTAGTTCAGTCATTCAAGTGAGGTCAAATAGGTACAATGAACGACAGTATCTGTTTGTATATTGATATTCCTTTTATTTTCTGTAGTATATTGTCTACATAAACGTAAAATAACAATAGGAAATGTCTAATAATCTGGATCTAGAATGTGACTGTACGGTTGGTGCGGCTGGGCAACAGGGTGACAAACAACGTGTCGAAAGTTCGATTCTCGCACGGTGCACGGAGCAAATCTTTGTATTTGTTCCGAGTATGGGTGTGAGGTGTATGTAAACTTGTCTATTTGTAAACGCACACATTACATAGTAGAAAAACCGAGTGTGGGGAAAAAACAAAAATAATCCCTTGGAACAACGGAGTATCTCAATGAGTTATATAAGTTAGTTTTTTGAAAAAATCCCCTGACTTTAGGTAAATAAAATATATTGATTTTTGTAGACAAATATACATGGATACGTCTACGCATCCATTTTAATTTCACAGTCTAAATATTTATTTTTGTTCTTTTCGTAATAATCAATGAATTAATATCTAAATAAGCATGCATAGAATTCAATTTAAATAAATTTTGTGCCAATGGAGAAAGAAATAGGTTATCGGAATAAATTATTTCATTAAAAAATGCACTTCGTAAATTAATTTATCTAATCACTTTTGTATTTAACATTACGTACGATACTTATAAGTATCTAATGCAAGTTATTGCTGTGGATGCGTGCAATTAATATACCTAGTGGGTACATAACTTCATAGCCTAATCACTGTGATTAGATAGTAAGGCCACTGTTCTAATTTGTGGCACTTACTAATGTAAATGAGATGGATCTCAATGGAATACATCGCATAATATTAATAATCTCACGTGCATCATAGAATCGAGATCGGCCATCGGTATGTACCTTTCTGAGACGACCTTCGGGTTTAAAACGTCAATATCCAATATCTTCCTTATTATACGATGTTTTGATTAAATTGCTAAATAAAAAAATATGCTTAAAGTGTAACGTTTTGGGGAAATACCTACGTTCACTTTACTGGAACGATGCTATAGTGCTTTGTAAGTGGAAACTTTATAATTCAGAGGTCTGTATGAGTTAAAATTGTCGGAATTATCGTAATTTTTTTTTCAGTAGCAGCGTGATAATCGTCTTTTGTCGCGGAATGCTGCTTATTAATATGAGCCTCTAGCATGGCTTGAAACTAGTCGAGTTCCTCGTCAAACAGTTACGTCTCACGAAAGTTATAAAAATATGCGATCCGAGCTTTAAGCTATAAGAGTTATTTAATTGAAAGAAAACTATTTTTATAAAAAAAAATGTTGCTCCATAAGGAAATACCTACAGATGAATTTCTGCCATCAAATATTGCTCAAATACTTTTATCAGGTGGCGGGACGTGCCGTAAATACTCCGGCGGGTCAAGGGCTGCCGGGTGTGGTGTTTCCGCAAGGGCGACCCGGGTCATGGCCACAGACAAAGGAGGAACACCGTGGTGACTTTACCCGGTTAGAGTCCAGCCCTACCCCTAATCGTTCGAACGAGGGAAATTAATGAGTATTTCCTTATTTAATCGTTTTAGTTTTCGTGTTATTCATGCAACATCAGCTTTAAGCAGTTGATTACAACTATTATTACATAAAATAAACAATGAATTCCTTAATTTTTATACTAGGTAACTAATATTAGAAAATACCGACTCGTTTTTTACCATCACCTTTTGCGACGTTTGAGAGCGTTCTGTGTATAGTAAGTAGGTACTAAAATTTAATTCAAATAAAAACAGCTATAGTATTAGTTTTAATTTTCATATCAGTTACCTTTAAGTGTCGCGGTTGGCGGCAAAATAAATTGCTTCTATATAAGGTCAGTACCGTCATGAATTCTGTATCAAATTGTAATTGAAATACTTTGGGACGGTATTTCCTAGTGATGGATGCCAAATGTCATTGTCACTTTCCTACAACACATCCGGGGTATGTACTTGACTTTTTGATCATGTATTCGAGTTATTCTACGAAAATAATAATGTAGGTATAGAATAAGGTTTTTTAAGTAGGTGCCTAGATCCTTGCCGTGTACGTCTCTCTGGGAATGTGCCGCAACAGACGTTGCATCATAGGGGATCCGGAGCAGGTCTCATTATTGTTTAGAATTCATAACACAATTATGTCGTATGAAAGGCGAGGTTTGTTTTATTAAAGTTATAGAGGTTTTTTAACATAAAAAAAACCGCTAGTGGCTCCGTTTTTTTGCACCCAAGTGTATATTTGTATACGATTTTGATGCAAATATCACAGTATGAATCTAGTAATTGGAAGTCTACAATCATTAGCCAGTGTTATAAAAGCATCCATCGGCGAGACTGGCAAGTACGTAAGACGTAAAACGTCATTAAGGATCATTATCGTAAAGGGATTACAATAAAAGACCAACATTTAGTAAAAAATATTTATCTCAATTAACAAAACTAAAAATGGTAGTCAAATCAAAATATAAATAACAATCTCTGTTATTAATTAGTAACAATTACATTACACTTAAAAGTAATCAGGTTAACTTAAATTATAATTTGTCCTCATGCAAACATACATTGTGCTTCAATTATCAAAATAAACATTTTTTTTTTACTTCTAATTATGCTAATACTTCTTTATCTTTATCTTTATCCTTATTTTGTTTAGAATCCGGTCTATTAACAGGATTCACTTTACAAGTAATTTTATACGACTCAACCATTTTGACTGAATCCCGAACTAAAATTGTCGATCGGATCGTAAAAGAATGTGAGAAACATACGGCTGCGTCACACAGCGCCGTGTGAAAACTAAGGTACAAGCGATAAAGGAACTTATCTGTTCGTTGCTTAAGCTTCATTTCCACTCGGCCAGGGAGCTTGTTACCTTTGTTCGAAGAACTTATGAACTCAAAATCTTCTTGCGTCACATCCTTGTTATTCTCATCTCGTATGCAAACTAGCCAGTTTTGTGGAGCTCCTGGCGTGAACTTGACGTTCTTAGTGTCGGCGTCTAAACTGACGTTGAAATAAATGATGAGATTACCACATTTCCTATTGACGAATAGGTCATTCTTGTACAGAATCAAATTGTCTGGTTCCGTGAACTTAGGTTCTGTTAATTTCACTTTAAAGTCTTGGCACACGTTTTTGGTTAGGTTAAGGATTTTGATACCGTGGTTGTTTGTATCTGCAATGTATAGGTATTTGCCGTCGGCTGTGATGGCGAGCCCTGAAGGTTCGTTGAACAGCGCCGGGTCTGTTGTCTCTATCATAGTTGGGTTTAGAGTGGTAACCTTTTGCGGTCCAACCTCGACCTTTTTTATTTTGTGGTTGTACGTGTCTGCTACGTAGAGGGTCTTTGAAGATTCGCAGTACGCCACGCCCAGAGGATGCTGGAATTTAGCGTCGACACCCGTGTCGTCCACATCTCCGAAAGCGAAGAGATTCTGCACAGAAAATATAAAACAATTTTAATAGGGCTACTGTATTTTTTCACACTAGATGGCGCCAGTGTGAAGCTCTTGTTCTTCGTCCAATAGAGAATCAGCTAGTGTCACGCTAATGGACGTTCAATATTTGACAGCTGCTGTGATTGGACAAAAAAATCCTACATTTGCGCCATGTGATGAGCAAAAAGGGTAGCCCCCATTCTATGTAATTATTACACGCTTTCGATGTTTATACGCAAGTCACACAACACAATCAGGTGGCACACAGCACATTTTTAATTAATATTACACTATCTACAATATTAATACAGGCATAAATTATAAAATATTCATAATTATGTGTATTAGCAATTGTAATGGACGCCATAAAATGTAGTATTGAAGTATTCGTGTAATGTATATGTGGTTAATAGTTATGTTAGTTATGGATGCATACCAAAGGGTTACGGTCACCGCCGCAGAGCGTGGAAACCTGTCCCGTCGTCAGCGCTAGCCGACGGATCGACGAACTTTCTGAATCCGCTATGAAGATTTCTGGACTCGATCCTATGGAGAAAAATGTATGTGAATAAATTAAAAAGCTCACATTAGAACCTAGAGTATTTCCTATATGATTACTTTTTTATGGAATAAGTCGGTAAACGAACAGACGGATCACGTAATGGTAAGCAATCGCCGCCGCCCATGGACACCCGAAACACCAGAGGCGTTACAAGTGCGTTACCGACTTAGGAATTTAAGAGTTGTCGGGGAAATACTCTGAGAAGAACAAGAAAGAACAACGAATAAAGGTTGTTGGGGAAATACTCTGAGAAGAACAAGAAAGAACAAAGTACACTGAAACAAACTCAGGGTTCTCTGTCACGTCACTTTAATAAGAAACCGAACCAGTAACTTGTTATCGATAAACTTACCCATTCTAAGCGTAAGTCCGGAAGGCTGCGCAAACGCAGCAGTGTTGGGATACGCGCTGTTCCTGGCGGCCTCCGCGCCAGTACCCGCGATACACACGCACGTACCTACAACATAGATTTTGTTGACACATATTTCTAGTAACTGATATACAGCAAAATATAGTAAGGAATAAATAATCTGGAGTGATATGTTTATGAAATTCTTAAGGTCTGTTCTATAGCACATTTTTAACCTGAAACACAGGTTTATACCTAGTTCAGGTTCTATATACATTAGACTTTATAATAAGATTTTCTTTGTAATCTGGCTTTTTACACCAAACAAACATTTTATTATAATATATAAGTAAATGTGTCTACGTTACCTTCAGTAAACGTCTTGTATTTCCACCAAATAGTAGTGTCGAGGAAGAGAGCCCATATCTGATGAGAACCAGCGCAAGCAATCAACAACACTCGGCGTTTCTCATCTTTCTTCTCTTTTTCTGTAACAACAAATAATCAATTTATTAAGTCTTTGACTGCCAATAGAAATCTGTTGAATTAACCACCATGGCGTTCAATGTGTTAAACAAAGCTTTGTACCCTGTGGGGTAGAAAGTACTAAGAATTTCAATGAAGTCAAGTGACACTTAACTTGTAACTTTAACAGCTGATTAATTGATTTTAGTGTTGATCAGCTTGACAGAAACTGGTAGTAAATGCTTCCTTTACATACTCTTTTCACAACCCTATTTATAATATAATAATAGTAATAAATTCGTTTATTTCAGACTACATTTTGTCCATACATTATAAGTACGTAACAAAGATTTTAAACGTTATGTTAGTATCTATTTAGATTATACTTAGATCGAATAAATAAGTGTTAAACCAACATTTACCTTTATTTTCATCTTTAGCGTTTTCCTTCTCCTTGTCAGGCGCAGCTTGGCTGTTGGGTGGAGGGGGTGGGGGAGGCAGCAGTGGTCGCACTGACATGTCCATGTCGGGAGTCGAATACAGGAGCACGTCCCATGGAGACGCCAGCGCTTGCACGCCGAGGCATTTACCACCTGTTGTAAAGGAAGATCACAATCAATTTAATGATAGTCTAATCTTTGAGAGGCCTTAAACACTTTACCCAGTGATACGACTGAATTTGCAATTTTTTTCGGGTAATAATTATTATAAAATAAGGCTAATAATAATTAAAAGGAATGTTTATGAAATAGGCCAAAATGTTTGGCCCAATGAAACTTCTTAAATGAGGCTATGAAATATATATAAATGACTTTAAGTATAGAAAGTACTCAGAAAATCTATAGTCAATTTATAACTCTCTTACATTTATTTAAAAGTAGAAACTCAATAAACTGCATATTGCAATCAATTATTATTTGTTCAAAATTCGAACTCCATACCTAGATCACCAAATGCAGACTGCTCTCCAGTCCCCGCCAGTACCTCGACGGTGCCCTCGTCCAGATGTATGGCGCGCACGGCGTGGTTGTTGGTGTCACACACCGCCAACACGTTGCTGGACAGCCAGCACAGGCCTTGGGGGGCGTTGAACTGGGCCTCCGTCAGCTCTGGGTGGGAGAAAGCAATTGTATTATTTGTAGTGACAATAATCAGCAGACAATTGATTATCCCAAGATATTTGGGCCTATACAATAGGTGTATTTTAAAAACATTTATTGAAACAGTTATATCGGTAAAAAACAAATTAAA
The DNA here is from genome assembly GCF_023101765.2 of Spodoptera frugiperda. Taxonomy (NCBI): domain Eukaryota; kingdom Metazoa; phylum Arthropoda; class Insecta; order Lepidoptera; family Noctuidae; genus Spodoptera; species Spodoptera frugiperda. The sequence goes on from NC_064212.1 coordinate 4,965,596, forward strand.
GTAACATTTACATGAAACAAGAACTGTAAAACGCATCGCACGCACCGCTTGCAATGGATTTTAGTTTGTTTTGTATAGAAACTCATTCAACTGCGTCCACTGATCCGCATTGTACGGCCGGCATCATCAGCAATGTCAGTACTGATAATGTCATACGGAATGCGTACGATGTGGGCCTGTGGACGCTCACCTTTATATTCCATCCCTGATGTTAAGGTAAGCGCGTATTTTATTTAGGTGAGACACGTAATCAAATTGATAAATAACTGATTGCCGTAACTACTGTCTTAGACGCCTGTATGACATTAAGAGTAATACACAGAAATTAAATAACCTCTCATGGAAACGTCATTACACAAACGTTACGGTATTTAATGCGCACATCTTCATGTATTGAAACTTACTGCCATCCTTGAAGCCAGCCTCCTTCCCGCCGACGATCCGGACGACGGCGCCGGCGCAGTCAGTGAGCAGCACGCGGTGGTGGCCCGTGTCCGAGATGGCCAGGAACGGCTCGTCGCCGCGGCCGCGGTAGAACGGGTTCAGGGCGAGCTGTGTAAAGTATACAAATATTTTATTACTAGCTACTTCCGCGCGGTTTCACCCGCTCTGCTTAGCTTCTATTGGTCATAGCGTTTGTTTTATAGCCTATAGCCTTCCTCGATAAATGCATTATTCAACACAAAAAGAATTATTCAAATCGGACCAGTAGTTCTGGAGATTAGCGCGTTCAAACAAACAAACAAACAAACTCTTCAGCTTTATAATATTAGTCTTCAGGCCTCGGCCGCATTAAAGCGGCGGCGGTTTTTAAAATAGTAGTAGAATAGTAATAGGTTTTTAGAAAACCGCAGGTGCAGCCGCTTGTATTCGATTTCTTGCTTCACAAAATTCCACCCTAATACGGCCGGGTGTATAAAATGTGTATCATGTATAGTCCAGTACAAACCTTGCTAGGAAAATACAAGATAGATTCCTCTTTGCTTTTCAAATGCTTTGCCAGAGCCATGGGTAAAGGAGTCGTAGATATGCGACTTCCGAAGTGCGCCAGCGCCATGCCCACGTACCAAACCAACTCATCTTTGTGACCTTCACCCGTTAATATGAAGAGAGGCTTGTTGCCAGGACCTGTAAATAAATACATACAATTAAATCCATAATATAAAAATAAGTCGGGTTTTGCTTCCTGACGCTATAAGACTAGAATGCACGAACCGATTTCCGGTTTTGCATTCATTGGAAAGGTCTCGGGCTCCGTGAGATTAACAAAGAAAATCCATAAAAAAATTTAAGAGAAAAATCAGAAAAACGGAAAATCATTGGTGGCGAAATGGAGTTCGTCGGGTTTGTTAGTACCTGTATTATGTAAACAACTAACAACCACGGTTTGCTCACGTAAATTAATGGAGAAAAGCTCAACTAGTTTCGAATCACAGACGGACTCTTCATCAAGAACAGGGTGCGCAGACACGGCGATGTCACGCAGTCAGACTCCATTAATTTACGTGAGTAAACCGTGATTTTTAGTTAATTTAGTTTGTGTAATGTAAAAATTTCACATCTAGGAAGTGCATATACTTATAATATTGACAGCACCTATACTTACTAATAAAATAATTAATATGAAGAAGTTATTTCTTCATAGCTTCAAGGAATTTGTACTTAACTGAAGAGCCACTTTAGATAGAATTTTAATAAACCAATCACGTTTAGTAGTTAGCATACTAACCATAGAATGTGATTACTTAATGGCATGAGTTAATTAAGATGGCAAACATTGCATAGTTGTATGTCATTATGTGCAATTTTTATAATGGACATGTCAGCACAAATTATGATAGGAAATAGAGTAAACACATTGCATAATTGGCTGCCTTGGGTCAAGTGAGTGCTTAGTCTTTACTTAACTATGGTATGGAGCAAACTAAGGTACCTATTGTGTTATCAATATTCCAAACGAGTTTAGTAATTAACTAAAAAAACGGTTACTCATATACATTAAAGGACAAAAGCTCTACTAGTTTTGAGTCAATTTTGTTAGTTAAGTATGTCTTTAATATACATATATGTCATGATATTTAGTATGTTTCACAATAGTTATTATTAAATTATAACGAACCAAATAAACAACATTACAAATAAATGTAAAGTAGGGCAAGTTAATTTAGTATGTCTCACGAGAGTTAAATAGTTTTTCATTGAATTCCCTTTAATTGAAACATCCAAAGTTTGTATACATATATATTAATTTTAGCTCCAAATATTATGATATACTCTTTATATCAATACTAAAACATAATATCATACCTAAAATAAGTAGAGTGGGCCAGCACTTTATTCCGAGCGCATCCCACATGCAGCTGTCAGCGTCATTCACTACAGGATGATGTATATTGTACCTATTTACAGCTGCTAGCACATTGGCCGATTCCTTCTCATTTGAAAACTTGGCACAGTGGACTCCTATCTGGAATAAGAAGCAGGTTTGTCATTAGTTTCTTGCGTATTATGTAAGTCCAAAGTGTGTGAGATAATATAAACAAATACATATGGGAGTAAGGAAACTGAGCCACGGACCAGTGTTTATTCTTTTTCATTTCTTGATAAATATTATTTTTTTATTGGGCAATGTTTGTTGTATGAAAGGCAATTTAACTACCATGAAAAATAGGAGTATATTTTTGTAAGACAATTATTTTTTTAAGTTATAGAGTGTTCTTTAAAATGTAAAGAAAACACACTGGTGGCTCCATTTCTTTGCTATCAAGTGTATTCTAATGTGTATCTTTTTATTAACACGTTTCCTGTCCTATGAGCCACATATGGTTCAGGAAACGTGCGCTTGAAAAGTACTAATACGTTCCTGAGCCATATGTGCGTCAGGGCACTTATACAATTTCAATTGTGAATGTTTCTACGGGACGTGAAGGGACTGTACTCTTTCTGCACTGGACGTGTAGGTACGATCATAAAGTATAGAAAAACGCCGGGATACGAGGGATATCTATGACTATAAAAAAACTAATTATTCGAAAAACCCAATTGGATGTGTAGGTCAATTTTGCATTTTTGTATGAGACAGGAAACGTGTTAAGTCTTTGACTGTCAGTAGAAAACTGTTGAAGGCAAATCCTCCGCTAACGTCGGTCACCTGAGGTGTCCCCCATGGTGTTTAACGTGTTAGGTTAGGACTTTGCTTTCAATAGTTCCATGTGGCAGTTCAAAATTAAATACCACACCACATAAATATTTTTCCTGGTCATTCTTTGCATTCATACTTGTGGTAAATAATACCATAATATTACAATTCCATAAACAACAAAAAAAAATGTTTGTTAAAAACATACCACAACTAAACCGCTTTCAACAGAATGCAGTTTCTCAATATGAGCCAGGTCGGGCAGCACATGGTAGCAGTTTATACAGCAATAGGTCCAGAAATCCAGTATCACAACTTTGTCGGAGCAGTGTTGGGATAATGATATTGCTTCCGACACATTCACCCATTCTAAATCTGAAAAAATATATTATCCGTGACATAAAAAAGTTCTCATACTCGTTGAGGTCTGTTTTCCTTACATAGAGCTACTAGTTTAATTAATGTATATTTTATTCATGCAGTTTAATACTGTTGTGCCCTGATAAGCAAGAAATTACAGTTAGTTGAATTAAATTACTTGGTACTGTTTAGAAAACTTGTTATGTGATTAATAAAGTACCTAGTCGTTCTATATTTTCGCACAATACTTACTTTTTTTAAAGTCTTCAATCGGGGTTACTGTAGACCAAACTTTCTTGATATGGTTTGTAATTAGAGTATCACGCTCAGTTTCACTTTGAACCTCCTTTATTGCCTCCGTTAAATCCAAACAAGATTGCGCAACAAAATCCAGCGGTGATGATTCCATTTTAGAAGCTAAATTTACTAAGATATACGTAAATAAATTGTTTTTCTAATTTTATTTTGTTCAAATCGCCTTCACCCGTTCGCAGTCTTCAAAAGTTCAAAATAATTTTCCCGTAGATGACATTGAGATTTGGCATTGACAATGACATAAATATGAGCAATATTTTGTATTTTTGTGGCAACATTTCGTCTAAGTTTCACAAAAATATAAAACATAAGCTTGTTTAAAAATTGGAAAAAAACACAAGGAAAATGTTATCATTTACTATATAAAAATCTTCCTTTCCGTAAAATTTACTAACCTTTTTCAAAAAATAAAATATATGACCTTGTTGTTGACATTAAAAAAATGAACGAATGAGTTTCAGTTTTCATTCAATCACCGTTCATAGTTCACCTCTTGTGTTTATTTGTCGGAAGGCGTACCTATTCGTGTTTATTTTTCTCGTGGTGTTTTTCTACTAAAACACGTTAATATTACATTTCTTAGTTATTTTCGTCAAATTATGATCGAAAATGGATGCCGTATTTGATATTTGTTATTTATCGTCAGACGGGAATAACGTCGAGCCTGATGATATTCCTCAGACAAAGGAGAGCGTATGGATCCTGGGGAAAAAATACAGCGCTATTCAGGGTACGTAACATTTCAGCAGAATTTCTTAAAGTAATACTAATGTTTTATTCAAAGAAGCTAATTATTTGATAAGCAAAGAGATTCGTGGCTATTGTTTATTATTTTTGTAGACTGCTGTCATAATCATCTGTGCAAAACAATGATGTCGACGTATTTATTTTGCAGATTTGGACCGGATCAGGCGAGACATCACTTCTATAATTTGGTGTACTTATAGAAAGGGTTTCATTCCCATCGGTGACGAGGGTCTTACGTCTGACAAAGGATGGGGTTGCATGCTGCGTTGTGGCCAAATGGTGCTCGGGGTCGCGCTCGTCAGAGTACATCTATCAGCTGACTGGGTCTGGACGCCAGAGACCAGGTAAATTCATATTAAGAATTCTTTTTTTAAAAAGAAAAGAAAACTCTTTGTTCAGAGCAAAAAAAATTTTTTTCCTGTTACTACATAAGTCGTGTTTCCTTAATAGTCTGTAATCGGATTTATTGCACATTTATTTATGCACAATTGCCTATAACACAATGCTTAGTACATTGAACGTAATGAATATTAATTAAGTTATAACATGAATGAGCCAACCATTATGCCCTTATCAGTAATAGAAGTAGAGCAGAGCTAATCTGTTGTAGTAATATTTTTATATACTCTTTACGGTATCAAAATGAGTTTACTATTGATTTTTTACTGAAGATAGCTTATATTGCATTTGATAACCTTGTTAAATCATTAGTATGTATGTTATGTACAACTAAAATTATCATTGTAACTGTATTGCAAATCTTAGCCCATTCAAATGCATGTTTCTGTGAAGGATTGAATCTGTTCACCTGATGGTAAGCAATCACCCGTGCCTTTAAGCTTTACAAGTGTGTTGTCGGCCTTTCGGGGGTTAGAAATTTAAGGGTTGTTGGAGAATTGGGAAGGGGGGTAATTAAGCCTCCGGTAACAGAAAAGTTGTTTCATGTCTGCTTAGCAGCTGAAGTTATCTACTCTGTTTACTGAAATGAAAACCATATTCAGAAGTATGCCCTTTAACAGAAAATTATAATAATCATTTAATTTCATAGAACTGACATACAACAATAAACTAACGTCATCATTTATAATATCCTTTTCAGAGATCCCACCTACCTGAAGATTATTCAAAGATTTGAAGAAAGAAAGCAAGCTCCCTACTCCATCCACCAGGTGGCGCTGATGGGAGCTTCAGAAGGAAAGCAAGTGGGCCAATGGTTTGGGCCCAATACTGTTGCTCAAGTTCTAAAGTAAGTCTTATTTAATTTAAAATTTGTAATCAAGGTAAAATGTCACCTACTTATCTGTTTTGATTACTTTAACAAGGTCTTAACAGGTTCTGTCTTTGAACTTGTATGTCACTTTACAAAAGATAGAATGTTTTACATAAAAGACAATACACTTCAAATAATAGACTTATTTATGTAGAATAGTATTTTAAAATTGATTATGCAATATTTGACATTTTATGAATTTGAAACAGGTTTTGTAAAAATTCCTTGCTTTATATTTAAAACGGATACACAAAATTTGCAGAAACTTGCCCTATGCAAATAAAAATCTGCAGATCATACATAGGACAAAAGATAATAATGATCTACTATCTGATGCCCTTGGCTTCGCTCGTGTAGATGTTGTGATTAATAAAATTATCCTATGTTACTCCAGTACCTAAGCTACCTAAGCCCCATAAAAATTGGTCCATCTATTTCAGAGATTGGCTAGAACAAACAGAGACAAAAAATGGTGAATAATGCTATTTTAGTGTATGTATCATATGTATATTCATAAGCATGTAGAAAAAAGCAGTTATTCCAATATTACAAACAGACACTCTCTCTTCTAGATGTCTAGATATTATGACAACTGAATATTACAATACTTTGTTTACAAAGAACATCTTTCACAAACATTCTGTTTACAAACTGACCTGAATGATATGTGCAGATGTCCACGTTTATGACAAAACAATTGTACAAATACATATACAAACATTTTCTTTATCCAATTTTCAACTATATTGTTTTGATATTAAGTTGAAAATGCAGTGAAAAGTATTGACAGATTGCAGCTGCGTGTAGGTACTTACAATCTGTTGTAATGTTTGTTTCCTCATGACTCAGCACTGTCTCATTCACTCCTTATATGTTTTGCTTGGAATCCAGCCAGTGTTAAAGTATGCCTCGGTATTATATCTGGAATCTTGTACTGGCATAAAAGAACAAAGAATTTTATGTTTTTCTTTCTTTTGTATTTCATAAAAGAAATATTAATTACCTATGATTATTCTTTACTCAGTTAATTAAAACTAACTGATACTATATGTACATTTGACTATAGATTTCAATCTTTAATTTAAGAATTATGGTTTCATTATTCTTAAATAAAAATCCTATAGATTTTCGTGTTTGGTGTCTACTCACATAGCCTTATTTCTCTGTGAAACAGTATGTATTCCATAGTTAGTATTCTGTGCCATACTTATTCTTTATCAATCAGGTTCACAATACAATTTTTCTTCCACCTTTCTAGCCCCATCTCATGTTGGTTATCTAATTATTGTTGCCCTAGTTACAACAAGTAATGGTTGCATTTACTTTTATTACAGGAAGCTGACAGTTTATGACAAGTGGAGTTCCCTTGTGATTCACGTGGCTTTAGATAATACCGTTGTTAAAGAGGACATATGTAAGTATCACATTATTATTGTTTTATTATAATTATAGCACCCATCCATAGCACACATATTTCCATATAAAAAACTTAGCTTAGCTGTGTCCGTTTCCACCAGTGCTATAAGCTATGTGTACCAATAAATACCTCATCTAAGATTTTTTTTTATATTTATAATATACAAAACATTATTACTATATATTTTTGACGTGTAAAAGTGCTCTTTTGTAGCCTATTTACAGAAAATAAATTCATTTCATTTCAATATGATAGGTGGAAACTAGCAACATAGCATATCACATCTCTAGTGGAAAAACACCCTTAATCTGAAACGCTTTGTGTTACAAACATATTATCTAATTTATCTTAAATAATAAAATTTTAATACAATTATGTATTGTTAACTTTCTTCTTTCCAGTACAGCAATGTGTTGTGAACAACGACCGAGGTGATTGCTCAGCGGCCCCAGACAGTCTGGTCACCGACTGGATGCCGCTACTGTTGATAGTGCCGCTCAGGCTCGGACTTAGCGAAATTAACCCTATTTATATAGATGGATTGAAGGTAAACTTTATTTTAGAATTAGCTAATTCCGCGCAATTTCACCCACTCTGCTCGGCTCCTGATTGGTCATAGCGTTCAGAGTGATTTTATAGCCTATAGCCTTAACCGCAGATAAATGCACTACCCAACAGATAAAAGAATTATTCAATTCAAAATCAGTAGTTCCGGAGATTAGCGCGTTCAAGTATCTCACGATAGTCAAACTTATCAGCCTTAAAATATTATAAAGTATAGTTTAGAATTTCCCAATTTTCCGCTCTTTTTACTGCCTGTTCTGCCATAATTAGTCATTTAATAGATATTAAGCCCAGTGCTTAGCAATAGTTTTTGATACAAAATCGTCACTAAGGAATAGAAGAAACTCGAAACTAGTAGAGCTTTTCTCCATTAATGTACCTGAGTGATTTTTAGTTAATTTATTATGTCTCACGATAGTTATTATAAAAGTACATATATATAAATAATTATAATACATAATATTCCAAGCACAATTTTACCTGTTACTATCAGTGATCACACTCTTAGTAACAGGTAAAATTATGCTATGATGATATCCAAAGCATTTTTCTTTCAGATATGTTTTCAATGTCCTCAATCGATCGGCGTGATTGGTGGCAAGCCCAACCAGGCTCTGTACCTGGTGGGCTGCGTGGAAGACGAGGTCATCTACTTGGATCCTCACACCACACAGAGATCTGGACTAGTTGAGGTAAATTCTCTTGCTTCCTTAGGTTCAGCATGTTAAATTTATATCTATTTTCTTGATATTTAAAAAAAAACGTTGCTCCACACTAGGATTTTCCCCTGTGTTGTAGGTGCGTTGACAAACATATAAGTTCACATGCACATTACACCCAACCCCGAAACAACAATTTATGTTGTTCCATGTGGGAATCAATACCTATGCAATGTTGTAAATAGTCTTCTATACCGATGAACAAAATACATAAAAAAACCCAACCTATGTGTTTTTAAATGGTGTGTTGTACCTGGTGGATTGGGAGGTAAAGAAGTGTAATATCTGCCTACGGGACGATGGCGTGAGTTTTTCTATGTATTTCTGCCTCACACCGCAAATCTGTAGAATGAGCTGTCGTTGGAGGTATTTCCGAACCGGTACGACCTTCAAAACTTCAAAAAAAGGGCGTATTCCTTTTTAAAAGGCCAGCAACGCACCTGTGACTCCTCTGGTGTTGCAGGTGTCCATGGGCAGCGCTGATCGCTTACCATCAGGTGATCCGTCAGCTCGTTTGCCCCCTATTCCATAAAAAATATGTATAAATATTATAATATCACTTATATGTTTGTTGCAGACCAAAACGACAGACGAACAAAAAGAAATGGACTGCTCATATCATTGTAAATATGCTTCCCGAATACCTATGTTGGCGATGGACCCGTCCGTTGCTGTGGTGAGTTATACCTTGAAACAATAAAATAAAGCTTAAATTGTTTTAAAATCCAATGCCATAAAGTCCTATTAATTTGTTATTTTACTTAATTTTAAGTTGTACTTAAATATCATGCTGTTTCTGTCATTTTATACAGAATTGATAGGGACAGAACTAGTTTTGAGTACGTCTTAAAATTTAGTAGCGTTTGAGTATTCGGACATTAGCGCATGTTTCACCACCTTCATATAAGTGCCCGATAAACTTATGTGACAGATAGTGCATACAAATTACGTTCTTAATTCAAAGTTATCTGATACATAACGGCTATCCAGACATTAAGAAACAAGTTCTTAATACTCGTCTGTTAAAACTTAAAATAAATACTTTCGACATTCCAGTGCTTCCTGTGCCGAACAAAAAGTGATTTTGAAGAATTATGCGCTACCATAGAAACTAAGCTGATGTGTGAAAGCCAACCATTATTCGAAATATGCGAGAAGAGACCGGCCCACTGGGGGCCCATGACTTCCGACATAGATCTACAGAATACTACACTATTCACAGGTAATTTTGTAATGATTTTTTTATTTTTGCACTTCCTAGGTGGCGCTACTGAGCATAATGATCGTTAAGGCAGTTATCAAAGCTATTATAAGTTAATTTACAATTCAAATTAATAAATATTCAATAGTCTTTACGGCTCTAGTGGCATTGACACTGTGACACCCCTTTTTTCACTAAATCGACGTATAAAACTGTTGAATGTAGGTAAGGGTCGGTTCATATTTGACGTAAAATACGTCGAGCGTATCATCGGTCGTACTGACGTATCATCGGTTGAGTGTGAACGGTCAACTGTTTTTCTATACATTTGTCTGTTCTGGCGTTACGCGACCGATGATACGGCGATGTACCGTCAGATATGAACCGACTCTTAGCCCACTGCTAACGTGACTTATGTGGTGATTAAAATTTTAATCACAAAACACACTATGAATATGACTTTAGTATATGTTTTAGCTACTAGTTATCTCAGATTGTATGTACACCAATCGTCATCAACAGCCGAGAGACGTCTACTGTTGAACAAAGGGCTCCCCCTTACACACCACACATGATAAACTAATTGTTCCTCTTTTTTTCAGAATTCGAAGACGTAGACAGGCAGTTTGACGACTCTGACGACGAATTCGAGATTCTGTGAAAGTTCTAACAACTGAATAAAATGCAATTCATCACACAAACGTCTTTATGTAGATAATTATACTTTAATGTAATGTTATATTGCGCAGATACTCGTACTTATGTACTAGTAATAACTAACTTGTTTAAGTTACCTACATTAGACTTCATACGTTAGAAATAGTGCCTACGACTGGATAGTGTAAGCCGATACATTATTCTTTGCAGTGCCTTTACATTTTATTGTGCAATTTATGTAAATAAACGCTACGAAAGTAAACTAAAACTGGTTCAATTGACATTCCTGAGGAAATTTGTGATAATCAGTGCATCTTATAGGCAACTTGTAGAGGTCAGGTTCATCTAGTCATAATTTAGATAGACTCGAAATATTCATGCTGGATATGATACTACAACAAAACAATCATTATGTATTCTATAATCATACCGTTTCAATAAGAGAATGGATTCAGTTTAATTTTCACATATAACAGTCATTCTCCCATTTTCCAGTTTGACGTTTCCTGTTTCTAATTACCGTGACCATCATTTTTAAAGATCTTAGAAACATTATTTACAAAACCGCCAATGATTGTTACATGTTGCATGGATGACTGAATTTATATCTTTTGATTTGTCTGTTTCGTTTGGCGTGCCATTGGAGAGGCCTATGTCCAGCAGTAAATAGGCTGATGATGATGATTTGTTTTATATCTTAATATGTTTAGGTCAATATAAATGGTCACGGTAATTAGAAACGTCAAACCGGAGAATAACCGATAAAAGGTCCAAATAATTCTTACATTAATTGCATAATACCTATATTCTGAGTAGATTTAGATTTTAGTTATTAACACAGAGCCAATTATATGCCATTAGCATTAATTAAGTAAGCTCTAGATCTTAGTATAATGTATCATGATGATAATGTATTTAAATATTGTGTTTCTAAGAATTTTGTAACGAGAAGAAATAACTATGTGTTGAAATAATTTGTGTTATGTGTTTAGGATAATGTTTTGTTACGAATTCGGCTGGAAGGTGCAGCCTACCCAAATATTTTATATAAATAAACGTGTTTAAAATGTTTGTGACTTGTTTTAATTCAGTACTGTTATACTACTAGTCTAATTACCCACAAGGTTTATAGAGGGCGGTTTGAAGGTCGCAGGTAGGTTATTAAAAAAGTACGACTTTATTTTCTTACGGCCTCGCATTGTGATTACTGGGGAGAACGGTTAGGTAAACAGATTATTTGTCACCTTTTGACCTTGGGGACTTGATAAACTTAGCATTTGTAATGATGGGAGGCACTTCTATATCTATTCAATTTACGTCCAGCTTATTGATTAGTAACACAAGTTCTGTGCCTGTCCCGAAGTTCCCAGAATCCCGTGAACTTGTAAAGTTCTATTCTCTCTACAACGGGGTCCATAAATTACGTGAGGTTCATAGGGGTCCATAGTTACGTTTCTGTCCTCCCTCCCCTACTGGTGAGATGTGAGATTTTATTTAACCCCCACCCCTCATCCCCCATTCCCTCACGTGAGATTTATCTAAATGTGGGTTTCTTATTAAGCGTGTTTATTTGTTATTGTAAAAAGAAAAGGAAAACGAGTTATAGGTGAAATAAAAATTCAACAATAGAATGCTTAAATCGTCACTACTGCAAAAAGAAGAATATTTACTCTAATTCAGTTCATGGAGAATCTTGCGCAGTCTCAAGAGAGACTATTATTGGAACCAACATGTCCATAATATCATTGTCAGTAAAATCATTTGCTCCTTCAATTTCGTTCAGGTCATTCCACTCTAAAGATAATGAACCAAAATAATTTTCTTTGTATCAATCAGAAATAAATTGCGTGATATTTGCCGAGACCCGACCTTTTGGGGATTATGAATTTAAGGGTTGTTGGGGAATCGGGGATTGGGAAGGGGGGTGATTGAGCCTTCGATAACCTCACTCACACAACGCAAGCATTATTTGACGTCGTCGGTTTTCTGTGAGGCCGTGGTATCACTCCGGTTGAGCCGGCCCATTCATGCCAAGCATAGCTCTCCCCATTTGTAATAATTATGTATCTATCAAAATATCACAAATAGCTACTAGAGAGCTTACCTATCTGTTAGTTAAAATTAACAGTAGGTACCTAACTTTAGTACAGTCCTATGAAAAGTAAAGAATATTTCATCATAGATGTTATTTAAAACGTCTACACTGTAACGAATATTTCATTAACAAATTCAATCATTTTGGTAAAGGCAATTAATGTACCATTGATAAGGTACGTATGCCGTATAACTTCATCAACATCCAACATAACTGGTGAAAAGCAATTAAATAGTTGCCCTAAGTTGATTTCACGTGCAAATAATTATATAAGCACAAAACAATATTTTTAAAATAACAAAAAACCACGATTTACTCACGTAAATTAATGGAGAAAAGCTCTACTAGTTTCGAGTCACAGAGGGATCCTTCATCATGAGCAACGTGCGCAGACACGGCGCCGTCGCGCAGCATTCTGCCACGATGAAGTCCCTACAATTTTTGTCAGTTTGGTCTGGCTAATCTTTGAAATGGCTGGACCGATTTTGACGAGACTTTTATTAGAAGGTAGCTGAAGTACTAAAGAGTAAATTAGGCCCCTTGTATTTTAGAAGAAAAATCTACAGTGATTATTCTACTTGAACAAAGTGGCGGGCAACAGCTAATTTGTAATTAATTAGGGGTCTTTGTTCAGCAATGCATTGCCTAAGTGCGGAGTGACGATGATGAATTAGCAAACGCACTCTATCTGCGTAAATAATTACGTACGTATCGTTAGTTTATATGTTTACATTTTGACGATTCGAACCCGCTACATGGACAGCGCTCTGCGGTTGGCACAGCTTCAATTGGTGACGTTGATACAAAATTAATACTGACTTCACGTTTTTTCTTGGAATTGCTGTTGATGATATACGCAGACAGCATGCAGCGTTAGCGGAACTTAAAAATTGCAAAAATGTTGTATAAATAAAAATATTTTTTTTTACGATACCATTTATTTTAATATAAGTATTACGTACAATATTGTTATACTTTGGTAGGTACATCGGAGGCAAGCAGTAAGATAATTGGACACCGTACATTAACAAACCTTTAAGGTTTTGGTAGAATTACACATATAACACTGATTATGTACAAAAATACTACCTATAAATATGTTAAAATCACTACAAAATATTGGGTAACACAATAAGGGCTTAATCCTTTCATTTGATAGAGTTTTAGTAAACAACCACGTTGTATGTCCTCAAGAAAACCAGATCATAACAAACTATGATAAATTCCAAACAATTTTGGCACCTCACCTATTAAAATACAATGTTTCATTACCTGATCAATAACATAGGCTTCACCTAAGTCGAATAGACAGTAGAATCTTTTGGCCCCAAAAACGTGTAGTTTAAAAGATAGTAATACGCCATAGGCCGATAGGTATATCTTGTAAACAGTTTCTTTGTACTTAAAATCGAACCTTATCGCTTTCTGTATAGATAAAATTACAAAAATATTTGAATACACAAATCTGGTGAATATGTTAATAAAGACTAATAAATTATCTTTACTACGGTTCACTAATGTAAGTATGTAACATGGTTATGGAGAGAAATAAAGATATAAAACTAAGATTACATGACTAGCACCACAGGCAAATATGAACCAACAACATTATAAGAAGTTTTATTATAACTTTCGTGAGACATACGAAATTAATTGTTATGCTATCGGCTTACTCATGTCACTGTTTGACGAGAAACTCGACTGCTAGGCGATTGTCGCGAAATGCTGCTCATGAATATGAGCCTCTAGCATGGCTTGAAACTAGTCGAATTCTTGGTTAAACAGTTACATAATTAAGCCGATGGCATAACAATTAATTATAACAAGTACTTGCATTCAAGCCACGTGAAATGCAGTAAGAAATAAATACAGAATGGAGAGGTTCGTCTAGTAATCAAACATTTGAAGATAAATGAAAACATTGTACCCATGTCATAACAATAAAAATTATAATAACAGAGACTTTGACACCATTCTCTGGTAACATTTTATCACATTAAAAAACAATAAAGTATTAAAACAACTCTCCACAGCATATTATGCAGATGAATGATAAAATGATGTTGTCTGTATTTCATGGCAATTAATATCACTACATATATAATCAAAAAGATGTGTCTACAGGACAATATTATGTGTCAGGTAAACAACAAAACTTTACACTTATAGAGCATTCAGTTTTAAAACTGTATCCACATCACAACCATTCATAAATTCAAAACTTTAGATTTTCAAAAATATGACCCTATACATTCAAAAATATAAACGACTCTCGTCTAAGTAATATATCATCTACTGGACGTAACTATATACAAAATTTTTATAATCTTAATAACATCAATACCAAGTGATATAATCAATTTTACATGGAAATACATACCTACGTAGGTAGGTACATGGAGATGAAGCAGTGGAATACATAATATAGATAACTTGACAACATTCACTACACTAGAACAATCAGATTATTATGTAAATATGTATAAAGTAAGTAGTTTAAAATGCAATTTAGTATTATTTATTATACAGACACTTCACCATACAACATCCCAAGTATTTGTTTGTTGTTTGGACCAATGTTTTATAAACATCATCACCAAAAAAATATTATGCAAACTTATTATATGATTCCTCCTTTCAAAATAGCTTGTTTATTATTTAATTTAATTCATTAAAAATGTATTATGCAAAGACAACAACAGTTAGTTACATTATTTTGTTACTTATAGGTACCATCATAGGAAAATGCTTTGAAAATCGTCTATTGATACAATTTTCGGACATTGTTTTTCGTTTATCAGTTAGTAAAAAATTCTTACAACTTTAAGGAATAATTTCATGTAAATCTTTCATAAGATGTAAGATTTTAGAATTTAACAATCTACATACATACCCCGCTTTATTGTGAAGTAGCTGCAAATACTTTGTTAGTTAGGAAATTGATGACTAAAACTGTTATGTTATCTACGGACCCCCTGTAGTATGCTTGTAGAGTTAGACTTTTAGCTCCATAGTCAGGCTCGTCAAGTCTTTCTTTGATGAATTTTACAGCTTCTTCATTTGAAAAGGTATCCCACAACCCATCAGAAGCAAGCACTAAGAACATAGGCTTGTGGTCATCAAGATTAAAAGTTAAAATGTCAGGGTCAGCTATTACAAATTTCTTATCTTTCAAGGGATAGTCTCCCATGGCACGCGATGTCGCCAGTATGCCTGCCACTCGCCAAACTCCATTAAATGCTATGTAGCCACCAGCTGCCTCAATTCTTTTCTGTTCACGAACCTAAAAGTATAGAACATATGTTAAAACAACACAGCTGGATAAAGGGAGAAAGCATGAAAATAGAAAAAGCTTGGTTGAAAGTAGATTAGCTATTTCAAACTTATTTTTGAAAATTAATCCCAATTGGTACTGAATATTTTAGTTTATATTATGACAGTAAGTGGTGGCTCAGACAAAGATATTCCACATGACTATTAGTAAAATAGGGAAAAGTGATATTGATAAATGATAATACTAAAAACATTCTAATTACCTGTTGTGGTTTATGGTCAAATGACACAGGAATAGCATTGCCACGTGAATCACACATCACTCCTCTAGAGTCTCCCACATTGGCCACAATAAGATGGTTTCCTTCCATGATTGCAAGCAGAGCTGTGGTACCGGCAACATTCATGGACCTCTTTGCTGCCTCCACAAGCAGATGGTCTGCAGCCAGCACTTCATCAGTCAACAGTTTCCCGTAATTAATCTTTCCTTTATCCACATAGCTGGTCAATGGTTTAACAACATTTCTCACTGGCTTGGTAGCAGGTCTGACCTCTCTAGTGATGGGCCTTGCTTTTGATAACTGTGCCAAGAGCTCCGGATCTGTTATTTCCTTCTTTGATGTATCATCAGCTGTACTCACTGACTTTTTAAAGCTAGACTTTCTATCGACAGTAACACTGTTCTCTTCCTTTTGATTGGGTTCCTCCGTCACCTCCACCACAGGAGGACTGAGTATCTTGCCATCCCTGAATGCATCTAGCTCCACTATTTTGTTGTACAGGTTTTGGATGAGGTGGTCTTTCGCGTAGTTGGCGGCAAATTCACCTCCGTGCCCATCGAATATCGCGAACAGTGAGATCCCCGTATTGTTTATGTTTTCGTTGATAATAAATCGGTCTTCCATGTGCATTCGTCTGCCTTTGATTGCGTAAGCAGCGCTAAGTGTTCCCTTTTGCTCCCAGCTTTGTTTATCTGCATCGGAGCCCTCCAAAATCTTCATCCGTTGAACTGCACTTATAGGGCTCATGGCTTGCGACAATCTGCTTAGCATAGTACGACTCCATAGCTCGATAGATTGTAAGTACATAAAAAATAATATAATAGCTAGCGTGAACACTACAACTTCGGATCGTAGTAAATAAAGGCGCACCATCTTCCATAAATAGCTCACGGGAGTATCAAGCGGAACACTGCTAGTGAAACGTGACAAGATTTTCATGAACGAAAGATACGTTTGGTATAAAACTCTATCTTCTAATTCGTCTTCCATGTCCTTGCAGTGTTTTTAATCCTAACGTAAAACGCAATAAAAAGATTTTTATTAGTAGCACCTAAAGTGCACTCAGATTTTAATTCTTTTTGTGTATACCTACATTAAAATTTATATGTACATAAAAGCAAACTGCTATAGATAGTAGATTTTGACATGACATTTTGGTATAACTGTCACTGTCATGACCTGTCATTGTACTATGCAAAGAACACCAAGACATGAAAATTTAGATTCTACACTCTACATATTAAAGTCTAAAATCGGTTAGCAAAATTGTTTCGTGAAACTCATAGACAATTGAAATCCATGGAGATATTTTTTTTTTGTTTGTATACTCGAACAAAAAAGGCAACTAAACCTTTGGACAACACTGAGGACAGATTATGATATTACAAAAAAGCGGATGTCTTTTTTGTTTCTAATTCTTAAGTCAAGGCCAACTTCTAGCATTATTTATTCAACTAAATTAGTCTCATTATTTCAGTAATTGTATTTTCCACATATAGAATACGGCCCCATTACGAATATTTTGAATTTTTAAAAGTAATTAGGATTGTCTTCAATATTTGTAACAAATGTATGAACCTAAATTGAATGAATATTATGAACATTTTTTTATCATCATTTATAAATAGCACTTATAAAATACATAAATAATATTTAAAAATATAAATAGGAACTGGCCGGTAGCGGAAGTATGGTCCCAATTACCAGTGGTTAGAGCTTCAGAGACAGTGATCTCACAATGCGTGCCGTTTCCAGGAGAACTGCCTTCTGTATCAGGCCCTTGATTCATGAGCCTAACGCCAGATTTTTTTATTTAAACTTTACCCCACACTAATATTTTCTCCTGCGTCGTGGGTGCGTTTACAAACATACAAATTCACATACACATGACACCCAGACCCGAAACAACAATTTGTGGATCACACAAAGAGTTGCTCCGTACGGGAATCGAACCCGCACACGTTGCACGGCAGCCGGTTGCCCAGCCACCGCGCCAACCGTGCAGTTAAAAGATGGGTGTCGAGGTTCTTAGGAATCAGCCCATTGGCCGACACGACTATCGGCACACCGATAGCCGAATCCACATTCCACATGCTGACAACCTCGAGAGCCAAGTCAATAACGATACATTATATTTGAATTTCTAGAAAAGGGCACAAATAAAAGTCCTATATATTTTATAAAATGTATTAAAACATGAAATTTAGATTACACTTCAGTAAGATTCAGATTAAGTCTTGCTTTAAATTTCGTGATAGTTAACAATTTGCGTTAAAACTCATACCAAAGGTACACATAGTAATATTTTACTGTGGGTACCAAAAATATCTACACACAACACAGCCAGGTAAAGATCAAATTGAATACAAATAACTTTTACTATTGTCGAACATTTCTTTAGGAATAAATAGTTAACGAACATTAATCACACATAAATTGGTGTAACCAGTTTAAATAATCCAATAATTTTATAGTAAATATTTTGGAGCATAAGTTTATATTCCTACAGACACTTGCACAGCAAATTTATCCGATCTATCATTGCTTTTCAATTTCTGACTATATTTTTAATCAGTTAAGGTATAGTTTTGATGTGCTGGTGTCTGCAGTTACTAGTTTAAAAATATTGACCACTTTAATTAGGAAGTAAATTTTGTCTACGCGATAATGAATAATTAAACTACTTACATTATAATTTAGAAATGTGTGATACCGTTTTGAGTACCCTTGAGAGTAAATGAGTTGAAATAATGTTTATTTTGATTTAATAATTTAAATAAATTTTACAAGACGAATAAAGCAAGTTGAGTATGAGATTTCAATATTCACATATACATAAGTATGAAGAATTCCCTTCTACCAAATTATAAAGTTTTTTTTTTATTTGAATAAATAAGCAATGGAATGGAGTATTATCAAGAACGCTTACGGACTTAACAGTAGTGTTGCCTGGTGAGAAAAAAATAAACTACCAAATTTGAAATAAGTTGTAAATCTTGAGACTGTTAATTTTTTTTTCCTTAAATAAAGTCATATAAAGCCTCCAAGTAGATATGCCTTGTTGGTGTTTTATTTATTTCCCGCCAAGCAGTTTATAGTAAGAATAAATTGTAGTATAGTATTAAGAATAAAAACTACCACGGTTGTCTGCCATGATATAGACAAATTATAATAAATTGTTAGATTTATTTTTTCGAAGCTTGATTTTATTTCTTAAATACAGGCAAGCAATAGTGCACGCAAAGAAGTATCCAATTTACGATAATTTGTCTATAATATGATGACTAAGTACTTATATAAAATTTTAGATCCACATTTAAATATTTGAGGAGCTTTTTTATGGGAAATATTTTATCGTGAATTTTTACCGATCCAAGACATGAGAGATAGCTTTAAATACTCATAATACTGAGCCAAATATATTTAAATGACTTATGTAACCGTGGTTGTTGATACAAAGCGCAAAAATCGCAGCGCCACCTAGAGCTAAAGGAAGCCTTAATACGACAAACAACAAAATAAATTAAACAGACGTATAACTTGCGTAATAAACTTTGTTTACACAAATTAATAAAACAGTACCTAACTGAACATTAAAATTCTGATATAAAAATAAAAAAATGTAATCATAATTCTCTATACCTAACGCCTGGTTTGAGTTTGTGATTTATAAAAAAATATCAAAGAATAAGAAAAAATATATTATTTAAAGGGTCTCTGTGAAATGTTTATCATTGCACATTTTAATTTGATTCTTACACAAAGAAACATTCCAAAAATTATGTTCGACATTAAATAATAATGATTATTTTGAAAATAGGAAAACCAACGGTTTACCGAGACCCTTTAAAATACCAAAAACAAAGTTCAGGTACCGACCATTAAAAAAGAAATAACAAATTGGTGGTATAGTGAGCGAGTCAATACAGTTCAAGTATATAAAAAATCACACAAGTATGTATATTGTTCTACGTACAAAATCTTACAATGTACATAATTATACATAGGTTAGGTTAGTTTGAGTACTTAGCAACGTTTATACAGCATTCACATACGACCAAATGTCCATTAGTGTACCTAGAATATTCTAGAATTTGATTTGTAAATGTACTAGTGGTCGCCTAGTGGTCGAAATTCGACCATATACGATTTAATTTACAATACCACTTAACATACGTTCAAGAATAATTTTCATTTAACGAATTGCTACTAGTTTTGTAAAATTCAAATTAATATATTCCGGCGCATCATGAACAGGAAAACTCTATTGTGAGAATTTCATCGCAATGTCTGTCGATTTTGACGTTTTGTCAAATACGATCAGATACTATGCATGGTAGTGTGTGTAATGTTTTATTTATTGATTTAATGTACTTTAAAAGCATTGTTTTTATAAATATTAGCGTTCTCAACTTCTCCTACACATAAACTATAAGTGTACCAAAGGGGATTGACCAACTTGTATGGGACTTTGGCTATTTTTGAACAAGCACTTCAGCTAATAATATATGTTTGATTTATTAGTTCATATCAGTAAGAATAAAGATACAAACTTAGTTTTGTATCCAGATTTATATTTAGATATTTTTTTACATTTTATTGAAACTGATTATGCATGAAATAAAACATTTTTTTCTATTAAATTGCATTATTAATCCGATTCATATGTAATTAAAATATGGTCAAGGAACTCGGCAGGTGGATTAATAATTTTCTGGTACCTTGCCCAGCTCAAAAACCAAATAATAGTTATTATATGTGCACATCAACCTACTGTTCTATGACCCACCATGCAGTTGCAGCAATAATGTTTTATGGCTGTCCTGCCTTTAGTGTTATTTTCATATAATATATATACAAAATATGTTTTCCTACTTATGTGTCTAACTACTTTGTATTTTCCCACGCAATAAATTGGAGTTTCAACACTCACAATGCAAAAGAACAAAGCGAATAATATCTGTCATTTTGACGAAAAACACAACAGATTGACAGCAGATTGGCAGCACTTAAGTCAAATTCAAAGCCAACTACTACAAATACTTTGTCTTATCATTACAAATACCAATAAAAATCGATTTTTTTAAAGTACAAATTGATACAAAGTTATTAGCGTCAGACATTTACTAAAATATAAATAAAATTATTGGTAAATTACATTTTTGTTGAGCAGCCTGTTCAAAAATAGCCAGATTTGGACAATCTCCTTTTATGCTCCTACGTCCGCGCAATTTTCGTAAAAAGGGGTCTAAAGTTTTTGCATCACGTATTGATATATAGATACTTGCAATTAAACTTGTAACAAGTGGATATCGTCACTCCGGGCGGTATCCGCTAACCCTAGGACCATACTGGACCAGAGCTGCAGAAGACCGGGCTCATTGGAGAGCTTTTTTTTTTTTTTTGAGGGGGAAAATCATCCAATGACTTTTCTCGCCTTGGGCGAGGCGAGAGGGAGTGTCAGACTCTTACTGACTAAAAACCACCCCGTTCCTTCTCCTGCCTTTCGAGCCGGAGCCCCGGTAAACCCGCTAGGTTGTCCGCAGCTCCGGATTAGGCATCAGCCCTATTGGGCCCCATCTGTCATTGGAGAGCTGGAGGCAACTTATGCCAAGAGGCACACACATGGACACCTATGTAAGATTGGAAGTAGCGAATGCTGTGCGTTCCTATAATATTTAGTATTTACCAAGACATTCAAATTACAAAAACCGTTACAAGGAACTACATTACGACCGATTTCTTTCATTAACTTTAATAGATAAATAATGCAACTATTTCTAGCGATCGATAAAGTAAACTTTTAAAATCGATTAACGCACCAATCGATTCCTTTTGAGAAGGAAGTGTAGTTTAAGAAATTGGTCGTTAGGACATTAAACCGGGATAAAAATGCTTATAACTAGTTTATCTAAGCATGGCAATGGTAGCAAACAGTCGTTCACTATGACTTGTTACTCTTAGGTCTTTATGATAAGGGTATAAATCCTAGTTTTAATCGATATTTTGTGCTCGTTACAAACTATACTCTGTTCATTTTAGGACGACTGAAATGGCAATCACGAAAAATTGTTTTTCGTTATTTTCGACATGACTTTAGCATGTTTTCTTCGAGAAATTATACTTAAAGATACAAATCTCGATATTATGAAATTTTCAAATGCTTTTTTTACTTATACTTTTACGTACAGTGATTTCTTTCTGTCAATGATACGTTTAATGGTACCATAGCATCGATCGTATTCTTGAGAGATATAAATACCTACTAGAAAAGATTTTACCTAAAAACACTCCCACTTTTCACCACTTTATTATAAACCTCGTTAGAATAGGAAGTGAGCCTATCAGAGGTAATAATTTTAGCCTCCACATTTACTAAGAATTTCAAAATCGAATATTTTACTTAACTTTATGATGGAAATTCGACACCTCATCACCTATTATTATACATATTTTTGCTTTACAATGAGAGAGAACGAACAATACACAACATACATTTTTAACCAACTTCAAAAAAGGAGTACTTATCCTTTAAAGTGACTTATGCACGATGCATTGTTAGTGAAAGATTTGCTTTCAACACTTATCTACCGGCATTCAAACACTTGAGTAGGTTCTCATTTCTCAACTCGATTTTCCAATATAAAGAATTTAATAAGAACTTTCAAAGTTGAATTAACACCAGGCCTTTAAGCCCTAAAGAGTTAGTTAGACAAAGTTGTACATATAAAATGTAACGCTTATATTTAGCCAGTTATGAGTCCCATATTAAAAGGTAAATAGCAATAATAACATCACCATGAAATGAACAGAGTTTAAACAAAGTCTAGAAAGATTCGAAACTCTTACTTACTCTTACTTACTTATAACAAGAGAAAGAGAGGGAGTGATCAGTAATGGCACTTAGTTCAGATCATTTATTACTGAAATTGTGATTTATATCGTAGGATGGAACTTGTAATTGACTTTTTTATGAATTCTACTTGTTTTCCGATAATGTATTTATATTTAGAATATGATTTATCATCATGTGTTTTGGTTTAAACTCTATTCTATAAGCGGTAAGATCTATTTTGGCTAAAAGTGTGTCACAATTGTCTTTTTTACATTCAATGGTATTCATACCAGGGAGAACTATATGTACTTTATTTGTACAAAATTTTATACCAAAAAGGTTTTAATTCAGAGAGCGTTTTTTCAGATCTTTAAGTTTAGAAGTGCCATTTGACTTATAGTCCTAATTTTTGAGATTAGTGCTTCATCTAAGCTAGACTTACGTTTTGAGAGTACAGCCTTTAAGATTGAGACTTAATTGTATTTCTTTTTTTATTATTTGAGTCATTAGCATCGCCTAAAAGGGTGATATTCTATTTTTATTTTTTTTGGTATAAAACAGGAGTCGGGCTTATGACTTTAAATCGGTTTCCAATAATAAAACATTAGTACACGCCCGACTTATACTAGCATGGAGATTATTCAACATCGATAAATCGAATATTTATAAGACAAACGCTAAGTAGTGAAGCGTCATTATGAATAAATTTTGAAAATAAATACAGAGATCATTTTAGTATGACACTTGAGAAAACAAAACCATATTTCTTTACTTATTTAAATACCAACTGAATTTCATTATACGAAAAGGTATTTTAACAACCGCTAAAGAGTTTTTAGGTATACATTTTATCATTGTCTAAGTTATAGGATGAAAAGCTAAATTCTTAAGCATAAAAAATCCGCTTAAATTCAATATTGCTCAATTTCAAACACCCGTTATAAGCAATCGCGCGTTTTTATTTCACTATAAACCAATGTCGTAGCACGACAGCATAAATACTCAAAGCTGATTGGTTACCGTTACATCCATCTGTCATTCGATTGGTGGACGTTACAACGGTATGATAACGGACCAATCAGAACGGTGCTGTTGGTTCAAGCGTTACTGGATTCGAGTTCTACACCTGGTACTATGGTGCTTAAGTTACCGTTGACTAAAATGTCCTGTAATGGCTGACCCAACATGCCTGAGAGTGAGTGGCTTAACTTGTAGTAATTCGTCTCGAGCGCCTCGTGGTATGAGACCTGGTCGGAGCAGATCAGTTTCGCGTTGAGCTGTAACGCTGCGTGGCATACTGTTAGGAACTCTCTGTAATGAAAATGGGGGAATTGTTAAAAGATTTATTTATATTATGTTAAGTAAAATATAACATACGACATAGCATTATTATCATTGTAGGTAAATATATTATGAATTTTTATGAAACTATAGAGCTCAGAATCGCTAAAACCAAGGGTCATTGATAGATAGAGACGTCAAAAAGCACACAACAATGATTTGACAAAAGACCGAAAAATTATAATAAACTGAATAAATATGCACAATGGTGTATCTGGTATTTCATTCCCGTTGCAACTGAATAAACAACGATTTACGAAAAACAGATTATGATCATATTTAAATATGAAATGTATTTAAATGTAAAATAAACAACGTTTATTATATCGAGGACACTGCCATCACTGGCTAGGTTTTGCCTGTGGATTTCTGATAGCATTTTACAAGTCTTCATCGAAAACTGATCACTAAATTAATTTCAGGCCTTTGTGAGTGAAAGACATTTCAGTCAGTAATTATTAAACAACAAAAATTCCCACAGGAACCAAAGAGTAAAACTACGTGACACCAAGCCCCACGTGTTAAATTGCTGTTGATCTTAACACCATATATCTTTCGGAGCATCCGAATTATCTAGGTTTCTCTGGTATCTGGCTCGAAAAGCAGGAGTAGGAACGGGGTGGTTTTTAGTCAGTAAGAGTCTGACACTCCCTCTCGCCTCGCCCAAGACTTTCCCCCTCAAACGATATATCTTAACACCAATACTGAACAATTGCTCAAATTACTTACTTGAATATATTTTTAAGCTTCTCCACCATATCGTCAGGGTACATAGGTGCCAGGGTGGGGTCTAAGAAGGCGTTAGCATACGCCAGTGGACCCGCGTTCACTTGCACGCATACGCTGCCTTGTAATCTGTATAAAAGATATAATCAGCAATTTTATTAAACCTGTAAATATTAGTAAGCCAAAATCGATAGTGGCGCCACTACGTAAAAACTCAGTAAGACATAGGAACATAAACGAACTGCCTTGGAGTATTCCGTGGCCATATGGAAATAATTAAACGATAAATAGTTACACTGTATTGGCACAGGTGACCGGGCAGGTTCAGGGTTTGGTTTAAGTAGCAAGGGGGAATGGTCGGGTGATCGAAATCAAGCGCATTTGTTGTGAGGAGAAGGGGGTGTGTGTCAGGGGGATCAAAAGTCAGTCAATTTGGTGTAAAGGGGAGCAATTGCACCAATCCTTTTCAGATTTATATTCTATTGTTGGTTTAATAAGACATAAACGCTTATAAAAGTTAGTATTTACTATAAATAATTATTTGCTGGCTATTTAAATTCTATATTAGACAAAACTGACTCTATATCTCTGTTAATATGTATCCACGCTCACCTTAGTTGCAATTTCTTAATATCAGGCGCTTTTGCATTGACGATCTCTTGCAGTTCAGTGACCTGTCCCTCCATTTCGGAGACAGCGACCTCTATCGGGCTCTTCTCTTCAACTTGCGTGTCGATGACGGGCACGCGACGTTTCACGTACGGGAACCATGAATCCGCTGTAATTAACAAAAGATGATAATGTTAACTACATTCATGATTTTCGTTTTTCCAAATAATTAGCCCACTTTTACTTGGGACTAATTGTTATATTGTTATGCGTGTGTAGCATGTATTGTGTGCATTTCTAGTCAACATAGTAAACAAAATAATATAGCAGGCGAAATAAAGTTGGGAGTTCTGCTATTTCTCTCTCTAGCGAAAAATAGTGAAGTTTATACTTCATGTAATAAAGGCTATTTTCCAATAACAACTTACTGGTTAAATGTGTGAGCCTGATCCTCTGATGATGTACAGGCCCCCTGGCGGCTCCGTCTCTCGTGAAAGGAGTTTCGAACACGAAGCGCCGTACATTATGAGCTCGTTCGAAGGAGCCCTCCCCACCACCAGACACTACTACTCCTTCTGGTGCAGCTCGAACCCAGGTCACTTGGATGTATGCTAGCTTGCTGTCCAGCTCGTCACGGTTCACCTGGTAGGGGGTTATTGTTTAGTGATTAGTGATTGTTTTTACTAATGGCGCGCCCACACATGCCCGACAGCCGGCATTTGTATCTTTTACCTGCGGCACGCGCGGCTTTTGATTGCTCAGTTTTTAAGCCGGCGGCCTGCTTTCAGCGGCAAGGCAGTCTGTAATCCCGGCGCATGTGTGGATGTGCGATAAGAGGCATGTACTACAGTATTGGTAGGAGTACGATCACTGCTGAACAGTTTAGCTACGCTTGAGAGGCAACTGGAGCATTGCATTTAGGTTACTAACACAAACTTTAGAGAATGTTGCGCACTGCGCACCCTATGGTGGTTGATTGCATTTTTAAAGCATCAACTGCAAAAAGAAAACTGTTGAAGACAAATCCTTCACGAAGCGTGGCGATTAACGTGTTAAGAAAGTATTTCTTGATCCAGAGCTGCGGACTACCTAGCAGGCTTACCGGGGCTCCGGCTCGAAAAGCAGGAGAAGGAACGGGGAAGACATTGGAATTTCGCCCCTCAAAAAAATAAAAAAAAATAGAGAGTATTTCTTGGGCGCTAAATATATAACATCACGTTAAGATAAATTTATTTTAAAAAATGCATAGTATTTTAAATGCTGAAAATTTTGCATTAGACAACTAGGTTACGTTAAGACCTACTTAGCATGTTTTTAAATAAATAAACTATTTTGGGTACAGTCGATTGCAAAAACGACTAATTCTCCTCCAAATTACCATTGTATTTATCAAAGTACGGAGAGTAATTAACTTGGCATAGTTTAATTTAGCTGTTAAAATAAATTAACACAAAGTCATTAAATGTTTTATAATGAAGGATAATAAGTCGTAAATCTACCATTACAAGTCTTTGTATACAAGTCAAATTACTTTATTTATAAACTACTAGCAAACTTTTATTGCCGAAAATAGTTCAAATTGCAATTGAATTAATTGTCAGCGTCCTAAACAATGCAATGAAAATTACATACATACATACATATCGTCACGCCTTTAATCCCCTAAGGGGTAGGCAGAGGTGCACAATGTACACCCACTTTTCACTATTTATGTTGTAAGTCCCTTGCAATGAAAATTATGGGTACAATATGGAAACAGTAATTTTTTTCTGCTATAAAAACTTATGAGATATTCCAGATCCCTGTATCAAACCCAGATCTGTTTAGTAATTTTGTCTTACGCCATCAAGAAACAAACTTTTGCATTGAAAATATAAGTCTAACCACTGTACTCAGAGTAATTTAATGGTTACTTAACCCAGTCCTTTGCAATTGTTTTCGATACAAAATCGTTACTAAGAAATAGTTTAAGTAATCATTAAATGACTTTGAATGCGGCAGTTAACGTTGTAAAATAATGTACGGAATGAGGATTCCGTTAGTACCTAATTGTTTTTCTTTTCGTGTCTTATCATAAATTTCCCAATTACACTTTTATCTTTATTATGTGGTATATGGAATTTATTTATTAGAAATTGAAATAAATACAAATGCTAGCGACCGATTAAATTAGGGTCTAATTTGTATCCAAAATATGAAACTACAATTCAAATGACGACAATCGATTGTTAATGTCAATCGGTGAAGCAATTACTTCTGTATTAGTTTATCTCAAAACTATTTTCTAAGATAAAGTGATAGGAATCTATACATATAATAAAATTATAACAACTCCATGTCTGTACATTACAGATATTTAAGAAAAAATAAGATGGGGGATCTTTATTCATTTAAGAAAAAATAAGATGGGGGATCTTTATTCAACCAATAGAAGCGAAAAACATGATTTAAAAAATTTTTGTCTGTCTGTCTGTCTGTTTGTTGTTCGCTTTTCACGCAAAAACTACTGGACGGATTTTGATGAAACTTTTTTTGTTATATAGCTATTAGTCCTCGCTAACATATAGGCTATCCTTTTTTTGGAAATTCGCCCTTTAAGGGGGTAAAAAGGGGAGGAGTAAGTTTGTATGAAACTCCGTCAGTTTTGAAGCTAATTCGATTAAAATTAATATTCGGCTATTTGGTTACAAATTAAGAATGATGCAATGAGGATTTTTGGAAAATATGCCTAATAGGGGCTGAAAAAGGGGGGGGTAAGTTTCCATGAAACTCCGTTAATTTTGAAGCTAAATCGATGAAAATTAACGCTTTTTACGTGAATTGCCCTTCGTTTGTACCGTCGCGTCGTATTACACGTACAATAAGCAACAAGGAGTATTTAATAGACGCCGACGGGGACAGCCGGTGGAGGGGTTTCCAGGAGTATATCGCGAGCATGCACTAGGACGAGTGTACACGATTCATCCGAGTAATAATGAATGTTATTACTTGCGTCTTTTACTGCACACAGTCCGGGGAGCTACTTCTTACACATATTTAAAAACTGTTAATGGTGTTGAGCATTCCACCTTTCACGAAGCTTGCAGCGCATTGCGTCTGCTAGATGACGATCGAAATTGGGACGACACTCTTGAAGAGGCCGTAGTCAGCGACACTCCCATCCGATTGCGACATTTGTTTGCAATCATGATAGTGTTCTGCGGACTTGCCCATCCAATGCAGCTATGGGAAAAATACCAACGGCATCTATCCGAAGATTTTCGTTTTGCGGCTAGGCGCGCTGATGGAGATAGTGTGGCAGAGTCTGACGAGCGTATTATTAATCGTTGCCTTTGTTCACTTCAAGATATTGTGATTTCAATAGGTGGCAATCCTTTGAGTCATTATGGTCTTCCAGAGCCGCAGGAAACCACTGAAGTTCGGCGTGTTGGTCGAGAGTATGCAGCGGAGACAAATTATGATCGTGCCGCGATGGCCGAAATCGTGAACAATAATATTGGCACCCTCACAAATGAACAAAAGTCTGTGTATGAACGAATTTTGAGAAGTGTCAGTCAACAGGATGGTGGAATATTTTTTCTTGACGCCCCTGGTGGTACAGGAAAAACGTTTTTAACTAGACTGCTACTTGCTGAAGTGCGAAGACAAGAAAAAATAGCACTAGCAGTCGCCTCTTCGGGTATTGCAGCCACTTTACTTCCAGGAGGTAAGACCGCCCATTCCATGTTTAAGATACCTTTGGACCTAGATATAAATGAAACACCAGTTTGTGCCATATCCCGAAATAGCGAAAAGGCAAAGATTCTTGCAGAGTGCAGCCTAATCGTTTGGGACGAGTGTACGATGGCGAACAAAAAGGCCGTGGAAGCCGTTAATCGCACTCTACAAGATATCCGGCGAAATGATCACGTTATGGGAGGGGTTACAGTTTTATTTTGTGGCGATTTTCGTCAGACTCTACCCGTGATTACCAGAGGAACTAGAGCTGATGAGGTCGGGGCATGTCTAAAACGCTCCGTGCTTTGGCCTCGGATAGAAAAATTGAGCTTGACGCAGAACATGAGGGCTCACTTAGGTGGAAACCCCAGTGCGCAGGAATTTTCTGGAGTTTTATTAAAAATCGGCGAAGGCTCATTTCCCGAATCAAGTAATTCAGTAACTCTACCCGACAACCTATGTAAAATTGTTGCTTCGGTGGAGGAACTCATTGATTTGGTTTATGGTGATGTTTCCCAATTAATAGGTCAAGACAATTCATGGCTTTGTGAGCGAGCAATACTTACGCCCAAAAATGACCAAGCCGCTGCCATCAACCAAATTATTCTAGAGCGAATTGAAGGAGACCAAGTTATACCGGTCTATAAATACAGTGGTAGATCAAATGAATGTTACAAATTACCCGGTTGAATTTTTAAACTCTCTCGCTGCACCTGGACTCCCCGCACATAATATTACTTTAAAAGTAGGCATTCCCATAATGTTGCTTCGTAATTTAACACCCCTAAGCTGTGCAATGGAACTCGGCTAAAAGTAATTGCACTTCGAAGTAATATCATAGAAGCCGAAATTCTCACGGGTTGTGGATCTGGTGAAGTAGTATTTATACCACGCATACCGCTAATCCCAAACCATTTCCCATTTCAATTTAAGCGCGTGCAGTTTCCCGTTACTCCATGTTTTGCGATGACCATTAACAAGTCACAAGGTCAGACACTTCGAGCCGCTGGTGTCGATCTTAGGACGAGCTGTTTTTCACACGGACAGCTTTATGTGGCTTTCTCGCGTGTCACTAGCTCCGATAATTTGTTTGTATTGGCTCCTACAGGTCCATCAAATGTGGTGTATAAAGAAATTCTTTAGGCTTATTGCGATGTATTTCGACGTTCGGTATGGTGGAAGTACAAAGTGTCCTGATCAACATATATGAGAAGTGGTTATTTAACTGGCATGCAACACCTTCACTTTAAAAACATACGGAAATGACTCTATTATAATAGTTTTTTATCTTCTGTTGGCGCATTAACATCTCTTGGCGAAACGGAGTTCGCGGGCACCAGCTAGTCTCTAATAGAATGCCATACGGCATTAAGTTCGCCTTATGTACCACTATTTTATTGTACATTTAAGATTAAATAAATAAATAACTGCCTCTGCCTACTGCCTGCCTGACTGCCTCGTTGGTTGAGTGGAACTCCCTACAAGGGGTCTCGGGTTCGATTCCTGGATCGGGCAAAGTATTGCTGGGCTTTTTTCGAAAATTTCTCAGTAGTAGCTCGGAGTCTGGAATTGTGCCCAGTATATGGCAATTGGTTCACGCCATATTAAATGAGACTTATAACACAAATGGTGAAAAGTGAGTGTACATTGTATAGCGGCATTACGTGTCGTAATGTGCACCTCTGCCTACCCCTTCGGGGATAAAAGGCGTGACGATATGTATGTATGTATGTATGAATCTCTAATAAAATTGTGATTACTAACCATATGGCATGAAGTTTGCCTTATGTACCACTATTTTATTGTATTGTGTACATTAAATATTAAAAAAATAAATAAACAGTGAATACTAACCGGCGCCGAATCCATGATCATCTTCACGTTACCAGCCCCATACTTCTGTTCGTAAAACTGTTGCAATTTCTCCGATATCTCACTCAGAGATGTTAGTTTGGGTTCTTTATAGATAAATTCTATGCCTTCTTCGTCTTCACCGAAATGCGCTTTACCGAAGAATGCGACTCTATAGAATCTGCCTAGAAGACGCTTTCCTGAGTTAGTAACTTCTATTACTTTGGCGTATGCTTTGGTTAGGTGCTGGTAGCAGGCTAGTAAGGCCTGATAGTCCTTTCTTCGCTCGTATAGAGGGATTATGAGCCTGTATAGTGGTCCTAGGAGTTCATATCTCTCGGCTTTGTCGACGGCTTCTGTGCAGACCATGAGTTGGTCGAGGAAGGCCTGCTCGTTGTAGTGGACATCTGTCATACCTGGAAGGATAAAGTAAGTTGTGGTTAGTTAGGTGAGTATGTATCTACTTACTTACATGTAAAAAATATTGTAACATTTTGATCTTTTTTCATGGTATAAGCCGGTAAACGAGCTGACGGATCATCTGATGGTGAGCAATCGCCGCCGCCCATGGACGCTTGAAACACCACAAGTGCCTTACCGACCTTTTAGGGGTTAGGAATTTAAGGGTTGTTGGGGAATCGAGGATTAGGAAGGGGGGTAATTGGGCCTCCAGTAACCTCACTCACACAACGCATCTTTTCGCACAATCTTTAGTGATTATTATATTTAAAAATATCAATTTATTAAACTTATATCTAGAACTCTACTGACAAGAACACTCTTAAGAACTTCTACTATATGTATGGGAGTGAGAAATACCTATTACAAAATATTGAATTATACAAAAACTTATATTAACTAATAAAAGTTACATAATCCTATGTGATGTAAGATTACATTTTATCGTTTTTAATTAATATCCTTCTTTCTCCTGACCTTTTGTCAAATTGACAGCGATTGGCAATAAGTCTTAACTAGATTTCTTTGAATATCACAGCTTAGCTTGGAATGAAACGACTGTCCTACTGTCATGGTTTCCGTAATACATTGCTTAGGTACAATAAACCAGTCATCAGACCACACTCGATAGAATTTGAAACGAGCCGCGTGTACACAACTTGTTCCGAATTCTATCGAGTGTTACTGTAAATGCAACGAGGTTACTCGACTCGTTTCAAGCCATGTCAGAGCCCACAATAATAAATAAAAGGTGGACATTACAAATAATACTAGAGGGTTCACGCTTAGTTACATGGTAACAATCTACTCACAAACACAATATTACAAATTAAGGTCAAAACAGCAAAGTAAAAACATTTTCGAAGCGAAACTAAATAACAAGAATGTTTTATTAAGATTAAATTTGTAATGGTAGCAATTGGAATTGGACATAACACATGGAAACAATGCCTATTATTATAAAATACTATTCGCAAGGTAAGTATGAAAGTAACTCGGACTATCAGTACCTTTAGTACAAGTTTGAAAACGAAACGAAACGAGAGCGCGTTCTTCTCGTTTCGATTATTTTAAACGTAAAGCAAACTAACTCAGTACTAAGGCTACTGTTGGGAATATATTAAGGAGACTGGACTGATTTCGTTAATTCCTTATTTTAATTGTCAGGAGGTTCTTGAGAAAGAAGCAAATCGTTTAAATGCATTGTAAGAGCCCCCCACACTTTCCCGCTACTGCAATCCCGGATTTACAATAGATATCAACCACAAAAATAGCGAAATAACAAAGTACAGTGTGTAGCAGGGCCTCATATATTGAACAACCAACTGATTGGATCTAATTTGGTATTTTTCAAAGTTTAAATTTAGGATAAAAACATTTAGTTTTTGAGTTATTTTTGTGACAATTTAATGTAAATTTTATGTGCCGACACAATAAAAAAAATCATCATATAATCAACAGAAGAAGCTAAAATGTCCAAGCACCACGGATTTTTTCTATTAACATTATAATTTGTAGTAGAAAAAATATCATTCGATTATTTTCATCATTAATTATTTCATTTTATCAGTCTAGACGTGAGTCCGGCTTTTATTTCGAAATCTGTGTCTTTACTAAACAACAAACAATAACAATAACAAATATTTTGCTCGACCCGGGGAATCAAACCCGTGAAGTGGGTCAGGCATCGTATGATCGCTGGGCCGAACCAATTATAACTTTTAAATAGATTTATGTTAATTTTAGTAATCGGGTGAATGACCTTTATACATAGAGTGTGGATGTCTATTTTTTTATTTTATTTCTCTATCACCATGGCAATATAATTTCTTAGTACCATAACAAGTTTTTGTGATCAGTCTAATGTAGGTACCTAACTATAGTCTTTAAATTTAGAAACACTAGATTATTTAATACCTAGTAAAACAGGTATTATCGCTAGACCAAAGGAAAAATACACAAGAACATAAAGGTTTAAAATTAAACAAATTTTGAATACTTCCTTATGTAGTATCTTTGTCTATTTACAGGAGATTACCATAAAAAGGGAGTAGCGATAAGGGACCTTGGATGCGAGTAGCTTTCAGGAAATTCTTAATAGGTACAGGTCTATCTTTCATTCTTAATAGAAAAAATATAGTAAGTGTGGAAGAACCATGCTTCGGCACGAATTGGCTAGCTCGACTGGCGTGATACCACGGCCTCAAAGAAAACCGACGTGAAACAACGTTTGCGTTGTGTGAGTGAGGTTACCGGAGGCCAAAAACTTCTCAATCTACCGAATCCCTGATTCCCCAACAACCCTTAAATCCCTAACCCCCAAAAGGCCGACAATGCACTTGTAACGCCTCTGGTGTTTCGGGCGGCAGCGATTGCTTACCATCAGGTGATGCATCTGCTCGTTTATCGGCTTATACCATAAAAAAATGTGTGATCCTCCATTGTTCTACCTACCCACTACTATCGTATTTGTTCATCTTGATAACGATGATTC
Organism: Spodoptera frugiperda; assembly: GCF_023101765.2. Taxonomy (NCBI): domain Eukaryota; kingdom Metazoa; phylum Arthropoda; class Insecta; order Lepidoptera; family Noctuidae; genus Spodoptera; species Spodoptera frugiperda. The sequence goes on from NC_064212.1 coordinate 4,999,666, forward strand.
AAGACCACGGTGTACAAACTAACATTGAAAACTATATGAAAACATTTCATGAATGAAAAGCCTAACCTTGACTCGCCCTACACGTAAGTACCGCACATTACAGTTATACATCCGCATCCTTATATCTAAGACCATCTAATACAGCCACGTGCATAATATTAATTTCAAAATTGAAAAAACGCACAATAAGCCTGCACACAATCGTGCAATTTTCGTTGTTAAACGGATTACGTTGTTAGGAGATTCGCAGAGCTATTGAAGCGATGCTGTCCGGCGACCCTCTTGAAACACAATTCTATGTATCTCTATATAAATGGAGCAGAGGCTCCGAGTGTTGCAGTCGAAAACGGTTCGCGAACGCGCGTACGTACCGCCTGATAAGACACCGCTCCGTCGGTTCGGCGGGAAATTGGCATTTAAATATGGAGTTGGTGTTAATGTTGGTGCTCGTGTCAGTGGCGGCTGTGTGCGGGAACGTACCTCAAGGTGCCGAAGTAGACAAACAACTGTCGGACACTAAAACTATCGCAGCATTCGTGGTACGTCTGATGATTCGCTATTCAGCCAGTCACGACAGGCCGGCGTGCCGACTTCCTACATGAATCGCAGATCATTCATTTAATGACGAACTGTCGACAATCATGTTATCAAACGAGTGCCGGTAGTTCACCACTTACAATTGACATGATGCCGAAAATTTCTCCAAGTATTTTATTAGGTATTTGAGCGAGTGTCGAAACTGATAATATGTAAATAAACACTGTTTGGTACATTTAATTGTGAGTTACATAAATTAATTAACGTGTTTATTATTTTAAGGTATTCGCTTCGTCATAATGTAGTACTTTAGGATTGTAACTAAATTGTCAACAGATCTTTCGGCATGGCGACCGCACCCCCGACCACGAGGAGTTAGCGTTGTACCCAGCTGAAAACGTACTAAACGACAACCTCTTCTTCCCGTACGGGAAGAAAGCACTGACTAATGTAAGTGTATACTTTTTCATGTTAGAGTAAAGAGAGAATAGAGAAACGAATAAGATTGTGAGTGAGTTACTCACGATAGCTACACAAATCAAAATAGCATATAGTAATGTGTCATATCGTTAGTGTAAGTATTGTTCAAACAACAGCAATATTAGCCAACAGCGATAAATAACATTCAAATCCATTTTACATACCAATATCACTGAAAGCACCGAAAGTTGCACCTAGAAACCAGAGCATTTATCAAAAACTGACATTGAATCATGAATTATGCATTCTAAGGACAGCATGATCTGATGAAATGGAACTAGGAATGAAGCTGAGTAGGACAAAATGTATTTTTTCTAATTAGGCATGTAAATATTGTTATTAATACAAATATATTGATTAATGATGATGATGATTTCATATTCAGTCGAACTCACGTGATAAACATAGTTGGTAAATCAATAATTAATATGAATTTCATAATGTATGTAAAATCCACTGTTCTCCGAAGAAGGACATGATTAACTTCCATGCATAGATAATACCTAGCTAACTCGCGATTGCGGGCGACTGACTGGGGGAGTCAGGCGTACGCTGCATGAGCGGGAGTGGGCGTTAGTGTAGTGTTCCACGAGCGCCACTCGAGGTAGGGAAGGAGGCTTCAAAGGTTGCTAGATGGTCAAGGCATGCCGGATGCGGTGAATCCGCAAGGGCAACTCGAGATAGGGACACGAGAGAGAAGGAACACCGCGGTGGTTTCAGCCAGTAAGAGTCCGGCACGCCTCCCGTAAAGTGGGAAGTCCATGAGGATTTCCATCGCGTTACAAAAAGAAGCTAATTGGGTATTAGGATATCTAAATATACGTAGATTTAATCCCTGAGATTAAGGCTTTGAATAAGTTTAACAAAAACCCCAAAATATTGTATAAAACATTGTAAAATGTTATCTGTAGATGGGGCATTTTCCTCTTAGGAAAAAAGCCATACTTAAAAAATAAAGATTAAGTAAGAAAAAATGTTATCGGTATGATATGAACATTATAAACACGGATAATCTATTAGCTACGGTCTTGGATTCAACAAATATTGAATTTGTAGACGACCAAGTACTAGCTTTACGTAAAAATACAATGTTCTTTATTTTACAAACTTATATTCCTGAATGAAAATCTATATATTAATACGTGATGCAAAAACTTTCGGAACCTTTTTACAAGAATTGCGCGGACGTAGGAGCATAAAATTTGGTACACTTATAGTTTATGTGTAGGAGAAGTGAAAAATGCTAATATTTTTCAAAAATAATACTTATAAAGTACATTAAATCAATAAATAAAACATTACACACACTACCATGCATAGCATCGTATTTGACAAAATGTCAAAATTGACAGACATTGTGATGATATTCTCACGTCTTATGAAAAGAGGCTTCTCATTGAAGGAGGTTTGGTTATTCATGATGCGCCGGAATATATTAATTTGAATTTCACAAAACTAATAGCAATTTGTTAAATAAAAATTATCCTTGAACGTATGGAAAGTGGTATTGTAAATTAAATCGTATATGGTCGAATTTCGACCACTAGGCGACCACTAGTTTGAATAAAAATAAAGAGACGACGGAGTCACCGAAAGAACATTGACTCGACTTTTTTGTCTTTGAAGGAGGATAAATCCTATAGAAAAATAACTGAATTGTAATGTGCATGAAATAAGAACGAAACAAATTCTTAAGATAGCCTTAGTAGGTATTGTATGCACATCAAGTGTCTGTGATATTGAGATAGAATATGATATTATCTAAACATTCTAAAGAGTCACCGTATCAGTTATAAAAATACGAATTTTGCCACGGGTAGTGTGAATATTTTGATTTATCTAAGGACGTTTATGTAATACCTACTCAATGAATCAATATGTCTTCTGTCTCCTCATCTAACCATTCATCGATTAGGTTGAAATACTAAGGAATACCAACATTATAGATATTGTATATTATATTTTACTGCCCCAAAAGAACTAGTCGATTCATAGACAATATTTTTAACCCCCGACGCAAAAAGAGGGGTGTTATAAGTTTGACGTGTCTGTCTGTCTGTCTGTCTGTCTGTCTGTCTGTCTGTCTGTCTGTGGCATCATAACTCCCAAACGGATGCAGTGATTTCAATTTAGTTTTTTTCGTATGAAAGGGGACTTACGTGCGAGTGTTCTTAGACATGTTTGAGGAAAATCGATTAAGCCGTTTTAAAGTTATGGGCGGTGAAAGTGGGGAGATTAGCCGAAGGTCTGCAAATATACTGGGATGGGGTCTCAAATTAAACCGCAATGAAAGAAGATATTGAAAGATATTATTTTTTCTTATTAACAGAAATAAAAAATTAAATAAAAATTAAAAAAATAATAATAAGTAATTAAATTAAAATTTAATAACAAAAATATAAAAACTTTTAATTTAACGTTTTATTATAAACAAAAAATCTTGCACCAATGTAATCTTTAGCCTACTTATATGTAGAAACAAAAATTTGTAATTAATAAGTAAAAAAAAATAATAAATAAAAGCGAACGAGCTTGACCTCGAATGTAATCTTTACCTTAACAAGAAACGAAATTATAGTAAGTATGTGTAATATACTAAGCCTAACTTAACCTAACCTACCTATAAAAAGTATAAAATAAAATATTAAATTAAAAATTTAAAAAACCCCGACAAAAAACTTAATTTCCTTTTAAAAAGTAAAAAAATAATAAAAGAAACTTAATCTTAAAGTACCTAAGAATGTACTAATAATTCTAAAAAAATACGTCTCGTTGGGGGACCGCATTCATATGTACACCGCCGCCCGCGCCGCTATATTTCTATTTTAGAATATAATAGAATAATTCTAAGAAATAATTAGGAGCGGTCCCCCAACGCGACGTATTTTTTTAGAATTATTAGTACATTCTTAGGTACTTTAAGATTAAGTTTCTTTTATTATTTTTTTACTTTTTAAAGGGAAATTAAGTTTTTTGTCGGGGGTTTTTTAAATTTTTAATTTAATATTTTATTTAATTTGACTGACCTAAACTGATTATGGAAAAAAACGATGAAGGTTAGATATGTTAGGAATTTAACGATTAGTTTATGCTGTTTTACTGGACAGCTTCAAAACAAAATCTTCAATACTAACTATATTTACATAGCTTTAGGTAGTTGAATAAACAAATACATATTTTTTTAATTAACATTTGTCTACAGAAAGGTAAACAACGTAGTTTCTTCGTGGGGAAGTATTTGAGGCAGAGGTACGATGGTCTCATATCCAAGTTGTATCTGCCTGATGAGATCACCATTCGTACGACTGACTATGCCAGGACCAAGATGACGGCTTTGACTGCCTTATCAGCCTTATACCCACCACCACCAGCCCAGAGATGGAACCCTGACCTGGACTGGCAGCCGATTCCATACAACACGCCACCTTATGAAGATGATGATGTGAGTATCAGCAAATTTCAACTAATATTGTAATTGAAAACAGGTTCCTTTCTTACTTCTTTACAAAACGGTTTTATTCAACACTAGCGACCCGCCCAGCTTCGCATGGGTGCATTGGGGATATACTATGCCTGTAATACATATAAACCTTCCTCTTGAATCACTCTACCTACCTACCTACACTTACAAAAAACCGCATCAAAATCCGTTGCGTAATTTTAAAGATTTAAGCATACAGACAAACAGCCAAAAATAGCGACTTTGTTTTATACTATGTAGTGATGTCCTGTTTATTTATTTGGGTCAAATTTAGTAATTAGGGACAGAAGGGGGTTACTCTTTTTCGATGACCATATAATACAAGTCCATTAAAGCCGTAGCGCTGCCTGTAGCCCAATGACTGATTACTGCACAATGTGTTGCGGGCTCGGTTTCCGCACAGACTAATTGAGACGCAAAATTGCTAAGCTATATGTCCGATCCACTTCAAGTATTGTTCCGAGATTGGGTGTGATGTCGATGTGAAAAAAGGGTTTCATAAAATATACAGGAGGAAAAACCAAGGGGTAAAATAGTCCGGAGCTGCGAACTACCTAGCGGAACGGGGTGGTCCCTCTCGTCTCTCCTAAGACGGGAGAAGTCATTGGATGATTTTCTCCCCTCAAAAAAGGGGGTAAAATAGCATTGTACAGTATGCATTTCGTTGATTTTCTTTAGAACTACATAACTAAGAACATTATTGGTATGCTAATTATTTACACATTAAATTAAATATTCAAGAAATGTGTAATCAATATGCTATCAGGTATTCAGCTAGTGATAGCATGATCAGACAACCGGTTGCTTAATGTATGAACGCTTAATGTAGGAGCTCAAATCATGGAATCAAAATATAAAATTATGTACACACAATACAAATATAATAATATGTATTTTTGTTTGCATTTGTACATTATTTAATTAAATTAAATATTAATTCTTGACACGATGAACGTCAACCTGTTTTTGTTAGTTCCTATTTTTAATTAAAATAGAATTAGGTAGTTGAATTATTCAGTCTTTTTGCCCCTGTCTTTACTAAATAAAAATCTTTGTGTTTTGTGTTTAGCTAAACTGCTCGAGATTATCTTTTTAATACAGTTTAGAGTATATAGTAGAAATACTATAATTTTAGATAGATTAATTTCCCTTTTTTTTCATTTTGACTCTATTTTTAATATCTTATGTTTGTTTCAGCTTCTGTACTGGTATAACTGCCCCCGATACTTATGGTTGAGGGACAAAACCGCTGAGCTGCCAGAAATAAAAAAATGGATAGAACCCTATCAATCTCTCTTCTCCTATTTAAGTAGTCACACAAAGACAAACATTACGAAACCAGAAGACGTATTCTTCTTAGATAACTTATTTCAAACATTGGTTCGTATACAAATAGATTACTAACAAGATATTATAAGTTTTTATTATAGATTGCTAAATTAATTGTGTGTTTTTAGAAAAATGTCGGCGTGAATCCCCCAGAATGGGCCCAACAAGTAATGCCGAAAATAAAGGACGTAACTAAAATTGAATACGCCCTAGAATTTTATAACGCAGATCTAGTCAGATTGGCATCAGGTAAACGTCTTAAATAATACTAAACATGCAAATTCCCCTACCGAACTTAAGTGGGACAAAAACTACTACATTTATTTTCTTCCAGGTGTATTAATGCAATCGATAGTAAATATATCAAATTCGATAATAAATGAGCCTGATTTTGAGGCGAATAAGCTGTATTTATACTCAGCACATGAGAACAATGTAGCTGGTTTGATGGCTGCAGCCAGAGTGTTTGAGGCACATCAGCCTAACTATGGCTCAACATTCTCTTTAGAACTTAGGAATAACACCAAGACTGGACAGTTTGGCATGACGGTAAGCAAACTAATTTAAAATCCCAATAATAGCATAATTGTAAAAGTTTTCAAGGATGTATCTTTCCTCTGGTGTTGCGGGTGTCCATGGGCGGCGCTAATCGCTTACCATCAGGTGACTCGTCTGCTCGTTTGCCACCTATTTCATAAAAAAAATGTGTGCATGTTTCTTACTCTTCCACGCAAAAAATACTGAATGAATTTGAATGGAATTTGGCATAGCGACAGATTTATAGTCTGGAATAACACATAGTTTACTAATTATCCTGAAAGCGCAGCTGAAATTGCTGGCAGAAACAAGTGTAAGTTAAAAAATATACCGAGGAATATGCCCTTTTTAGGCACGAATTAAATTGCTTAGTACCTATCTATGTAGGTTATTTAGCAAGGCTATTTATAGGAAAATAAAGTAAATTTTTGTGTCAACCCTATTATCTAGAAAACAAAAGAAACGTAAATGTTATTGTTCTTTAAATTGAACACGTGAATGATGAACGATGAAGACAATTTGCATCATTCAACACGGAGTTCTTTTGAAGGAAAATATCGTGAAAAAGTATGACTGAAACTAGTATATCTTTTGGCTAATTATTGCTATATTGTGCATACAATAATAAGCTAAGATAATTACTGAAGCGATAAAATTATATTAGAAACATAATTACATCATTATAATAATGTATAACATGCATACATTATTAGGTACTATTGTTCCAAGTTATTTCCTTCAGTATTTTACTGAAATATGTTTTAATGAGTCGTCTTAGTCTAAAGATGGATCGTTAAGAGATGTTGCTACCTTTATTTTTGCGATTTTGTCTTAACGTTTTGAATTTGTACTCATATTTATCTAAGTGTTAAATTAGTATTGTTTCAAAGATTTAGTAGTTATCAGTTTAAACAGATAAGCAAATTGACATTGAGGGTATCAAAGAGAGCGCGTGGGTGATGCATGCATTGCAAAAAATATATTTAGAGTCATCTATTAAACGAAAGGTGTGATATTTGTCATTTACTTGACTTTTTTGTTACGACTTCAGCGTTCAGTGAGGCTGAAATTGTAATATATTTTTTCTAACGACATTGAAGTAAAGAAATAGTAAATTGCATAACGGTAGAGACTACAGGGCATCGACCTATCACTCAGTAAATATTTTATTGAGAAAATATTGCATATTAAAACTCTCCATCTTTTCTACAGTTTGAGGGATTATATTTAGTACTAGCTACTTCCGCGCGGTTTCACCCGCTCTGCTCGGCTCCTATTGGTCATAGCGTGATGTTTAATAGCCTATAGCCTTCCTCGATAAATGCACTATCCAACACAAAAATATTTTTTCAAATCGGACCAGTAGTTCCGGAGATTAGCGCGTTCAAACAAACAAACAATCAAACAAACTCTTCAGCTTTATAATATTAGTATAGATTTGGACTAATAATTTTCCTGTTCACAGGCGGTGTACGCGCGTAACGCCGGTGGTCCCAGCGAGATCTTACCAATTGACGGCTGCGACGGCGCACTATTCTGCGATTTCGACAAGTTCTTGACCCTCGTCCAAGACGTAATATGGTCAAAAGAAGAGATGGATGAACAATGCAAAAACGTAACGGACTTATAGTACAATTTTATACATATATGATACGAATAAAGTGGCTGTGATTTCTATGTTGTTGTTTAATTTAAATGTATGTGTTATACAATATGTATGTGTTATACAATATGGCTACGCTAGAATAATAACGAATAACCGTGGAAATAAGTATGAAATGTTATGAAGTATTAACTGTTGGTTTATATAGTACAAGTTACACACCGGATTCACTCATATGCATATAATGCCTAAAGCGTAACATATTATGAGAAGTCCTAAACCTATACATAGTCCGTATGTACATTGAAACAGTATTTAATTAAATGGGTGTTGGAATATTAAACTCTTTGTGTAGAGGAGGCTGTGCTCAGCAGTGGTTTGTCACGATTTGATATAATACTCTCAAGTAAATACCTTTTTTAAACTTCTATTGACCTAAACGTACGTGCTGGTATTTTAGCTGGGTTTTTCCAAGGGTATCAAAGCCTCCGAAAGGAGCATAGGAATCCCCCTCAATGACTTTCCAAAGATTAGTAGTCACAGCTCGTAAAATGCGGGTAACCAGTCACGATGAATTGTTATTTAGGTTCCAAATGATTGATTCATCAATGCGCCAAGGTCATCTAGGTCATGAAGGTCGCAAGACTCACACTCACTCTGAGATAGTTTCCTTGATGATGAATGACATATGTAAATAAGAAGCATTTTAATCAATACAGAATGGACCAATGTGCTTTTTCATCAGGTATGTAGGGACTAAAATGGAGAGCCACGCTTAGACACTAATGGGCGGGCTCGGCTGGACTAATTCTACGGCCTCATAGAAAAGCGACGTGAAAGAACGCTTGCGTTTTGTTGTGTGAGTAAGGTTACCGGTCCAATTACCTTATTCCCTAGCTCCCTAATCCTCAATTCCCTAACAACCCTTAAATTCCGTACCAGCAAAAGGCCGGCAAGGCACTTTAACGCCTCTGGTGTTTCGGGTGTCTAGTACCATCAGGTGATCCGACTGCTTGTTTACCGCCAGCGGGTCAGACTTCATGCTATTGAGAATATCTAAAATCGAACAGCTAATTAGTTCCAAATCTACCTTTCTTACTACTATGTAAAATATTTGTCCTTGACCGAGTACTTACCTACCTATAAAATCCGTGACCGTGGTAAAGTACGTATATGTTTTGAGGTAAAACTTCAAAGAATTTCCAGATTTTGAATTCATACACGCTATGGAATACCTATGAAATACAGGAAATATTCTATTTTGGATAAAGAGAGGAAATCTTCAAAAGACGCCTAGTTTTTTTGGGTAGAATGTCTAGAGTGTGGACCTCTGTGAAACCTCTGTAAGCAGGGCTCTTACCACTATACCATCATCACTTACAAAAAGCACTAGGTCCTCAAGATAGCTTAGTTTTTGAATTGTACCCAATTCAGAAACTAAGCTATCTTGAGGAGACAATATTATGAGGCATATTAGAAAAAAATTAGTGATTCGAAACTAACCAAGTTGAACCGAAAAACATAATAATTTATATTATGAGTACCAGTAGCAGCACGACCGTCACCGTGTCGTGAGTCACGAAATGAATATGAGCCTCTAACATAGCTTGAAACTAGTCGAGTTCCTCGTCAAATAGTTACGCGAGTAAGCCGAAAACTATGATGATGATGATGATATTTAATTTGTTACAATGTAACTCTTTTACACGTCAATCTCTTAAATAACTAGATGAGGCCGGCATTTTCTATCGGACTACTCTGAGAAGAAATGCCGAAACAAACTCAGAGGTCATAGTCATAATAATGAATTTAGTATGTCTCACGAAGGTTATAATATAAATATCCATGGTGATGCCAATTGTATTAATTACTCATGGAAGATTTTGTTACTGTTTCCAAGCCAGTTTAATATCAAGTGTTTGTTGCCAAGTTAGATGACTAATTGTAGAAAGGAGTAGATCACGCCATCCGACCAAGCTACGACCCAAAAACTTGTAGAACAATACTACAATTATAACCTTCGGCCTCAAACATTTCCACAATATTTTCCTGTCCCCATTTCCTTACAAAGGACATAAAAGAAGTACCTATCTGCTCCAAATGTTTTAAATAGGAAGTCAACATTTTTAGGTACTTTAGGTAGTAATGTTCCGATGTTGTAAGAAAAGTTTTCGTAGGTACTTTTCATTTAAGAAGTACATAAGGTCGATATCGGGATATATCTAACAAATAGTCACCAATTGTATTAATTACTCATGGAAGTTTTTGTTACTGTTTCCAAGCCAGTTTAATATCAAGTGTTTGTTGCCAAGTGAAGCCTACAATTGATGTAAAGCAGTGGTTACCAATCGGTGGTCCGCAGAAGACAAAAGATGTGGTGCGCAACATGAAAGAAAAATACATAAGCCCACACCTCCGTCCAATAAATAATTTAATATAATTAAAAAACATGTAGACAATTTAGTATAAACTGTAAGTCTTAATTGCTATAGAGCTTGAATTAAACTTATATCAAAGGAGACAACTGTGAGGAGCAACCGATGTCAATAATCGAAAAGTCAGTTTTTTTTGAGTGAATGAGAAATGATTTTCTCAGAGTGTGGGATCCCATGAAAAAAGTAATAGCAATAGTGTCCCTACCGTAACAAGAATTATAAATGTTGTGGAAAAAGGTTGAGAACCCCTGATGTAAAGAATGAAAATTATATCATAAGTACACAGTAATTTACGACATTATACATTCGGTACACACATGCCAATATAACATACAAGTCATGAAACAGAGTAAATACTATGCTCACAGAACACAACACATATAATTGTAGTACAGTGTTGTTTTATAGTTACAATATGATTAGATATCATCTCTGACTGTATGTCCTCCATAGAATTATGTGAACTAAGTTTCCTGTAGCTACTTATTGATGTCTTATCACCAAGCGAGACGAGCTGTGTAGATTATACAAATAATGTATACTGAGATAATTTGGAATCTTAATTAGACGTAGTTGGTAGTCTGTGTTGTTGAGATGGTGCACCTCACGAGTATAATATGTATCAAGTAAGTCGTAAACATTTGTTTTTTATTGAGTTTCTCATTGTACATAGTTAGATGTTTGAAGGAAATAAGTAATGTTGTTTTATTTTGTGCGGTGTTTTTAATAATTTTTTCTACAATTATGTACATCAACATTTTTTTATTATTGTTATTCCTGTAACTAAGTATTATTTTCTTTACTCAGATAATGTAGAAACAGAAACAATGGCTTAATTCTCTGAATTATCACAGTTAATGTTTGAGGGAGAGATACAATTTTATTGTTTTGAAAATTCAAGTCTATATTTGAAATCCTAGCAACAACTAGGTAGTGAAGAATGCGAGGTCGTTATAGCAAAATAGTGTTCTGTATACCCAGCCCCCCACCAGGATAGGGCAGGCGGAAGGCATTGTACGTTCGCACGGCAGCGCGCGCGCAATCTTTTAATTCACACTATCAGGCGAATCAAAGCACCCTCATGCAAATAATCTTCACATGATACCGTGCTATTCATATATACGCTTTGTTTTTTTTTTTGCATATATACAATGCATTTCCTACAGGAAATTAATGTTATCCATCTCTAATACCTATGAATCCTACCGTGTTCAGTCCATTCAACGAACACCATACAGCTGTATAGTCTGGCACATTGTGTGATCAAATCTGAATTTACCATTGAAGGCGAGGTTAACAAGGGCGGCAGCTGGCTAAATATCAACATCGGACGATACGGGCACGCATGTGTAAATAGGCACCGTGGTACAATCGATTGGACAAAGTCAATCATCTGAGCGGGCACAGGTCGCGGCGACCGTGAATCTCGCCAGCGTCCCGTACGGATCTCAGTGGGACCCCGCCTCGCGCGCCGTGCGCTTCTTGCCTCGCACCGCTGCCGACCTAACCACACGGGTATCTAGTGGATGCTGCACAGTTCTGGTGGTTCATGTGTCGTCACTAAACTATTAATTATGCGCTACCCCGAGTGACTAACGCCCGATTAAGATCGGATTACAATGTAGAGCTGCCGACCCGGCGAAGGAAAATGTGAGTGACATTTTGAGATCTAGGTGCAATAAAACGGATGTTTATGTCAATTGTAGTTTAGCACAAATCTTGAGTAGAATCTATGGTATCGCACTTGTTTAGAATTAGTTATTTGATTGATATAAAGCAATAAAAATTGAAATATCTATCAAAATAGTTGCACAGACAACGAGAAAAGAACAATAGCTGGCAATAGTTTACGTGGTGAAGAGTGTGGTGCATTTGCACAGGAAAGAGGGCGGTCGCGAGGAGGAGCCGACCAACGCGGCGGAAGCGGCGCCGGCGCAAGGCATGCGCATAGAACACACTTGCTGCTGCCTCGGCGTGTTGGTGGGCATCTCGCTCATCGCCGGTATGTATACAAACAAAACTATCTAATATCTTGTAGCTATTAGGAAGCAGTATCCTACTGAGCAAAACTTTGACATCATCAAGTAAGGCCTCTTGTCCTTGCTCGTTCAAAAAGATTCACAAAAAATAATCAAAGGGAAAATCTTTATGACACTGTTCTTGACATGTATAGCTCAATACTCAGGTACAAATTTCGGTAATTCCTGATTTTAATTCGGTTTAGATACACACACACAACTTCACGCCTTTTATCCCCGAAGGGGTAGGCAGAGGTGCACATTACGGCACGTAATGCCGCTATACACCCAATTTTCAGTTTAGATATTTGATAGTTAATTGTTTAAGACGATTAATTGAAATTATTTTCCATCAGCCCTCGTAGCAGTGATACTGATGAAGGATTCCACTGTTGAGGTGACAGAACTCCGTCAAGTACATGTGGTAAGAACTAAGAACGTTAAACATTACTAATATCAAGCTACGAAATGTATTTAAAGAAATTAAGTTTACTTAAATAAGCAATTAATCAACGTTTTTTAAACCCTTGAACAAGTTATGATGATGAACGTATTCCTAATATCAAGAGAAAAGGAAAGACTCGAAACTACCAGGTCATTTCAGTACTTTCGCTTACAAATTTGTTGTTAGATGTTTCCTAAACGTCTGTCCATAAATAGACCAGAAGATTAAGAAACTGCGGAACTGCAATCATCCATTAGTATATGGCGTGATTGCAACATCCTTTCCTTACAAATATTGGAAAAAGTTGTCAAAATATGTACGGTAATAATTGCATTTTCAGCTCATGTCCCACGGGGAGCGCACCCCAAGCGAGGGCGAGCTGGCGATGCTGGGCGCCCCTCCACCCGACCACGTGTTCTCGCCCTACGGAGCCGGCGCCATGACTAATGTAAGTGTCCATACAATTTTCTACTCACCTCGTTACGTTAAATTGGCATCACACAATTTACCACATAAGGCAAATTGATGTGATGAACCCATATTACAGCGTTGGAATTGGCCGAAATATTTTATCATCATTCTGTTATGTTGAAAATTCATGGGAACCACAAGAGATGTTATTTTTTACACAATGGACCTTTTTGGCGTAGTTCCTCGATACATTGAATTAGGTGCTCGCCGGCCGTAACGAATAGCTCCTGACGTACACAAACCATAACCGCGACTCTCGCTGATCAATGGTGATACTGCATTTAGATTACTCATATGCGGCGGCGCTCCTCTCTCAATGTAACAAAGGACCACTTGTTGGTCCGTCCTTGTAGGCCGGCTCTCAGGGATATTGGCCCATTGACGAGATTTGCAAAGTAACTAATATACGCTGCGGTTCGATTTTGAATGACCAATGGTAGGTAAATAATCTCATTCATGCATAATGCATCGATAGAATTGAAGTTGTAGCAACTGCGATGCACAAATAAACATATGCATCGTTCTATGAGTAAACAAGTTGGAAGTATCTGACACGCGACGTAACATTCGCTGGGGCCGTGACAATGAATCTCCGGAACTCCAGTAAAGGGTCGGCCTAGAAGGACAAGTGAAGACGAATGATTCTATAACGAAGTGTCCGCTTCCTGGTCCCGATGCGGGAGGGAGTCCCGATAGCCGAAGGTCGCGGCGTGCTCTAAACGGGAACGAAGTGTCGGCACTCACGCAGATAGCCGTCAGACACTAATAATGATTTATTGCCTGCCCCACGTCATACGGCTCTAATAGAAAAGCATTTGCGAGGCGACCGGACTTCATTAATAAAGACGTTGACATTTTCTTGTGTTACAGGAGGGCAAGATGTTGACATTTGAAATGGGCGCATTACTTAGGAAGAGATATGATGAGTTTTTGGGGCCTTACTATGAGAGTGGTAATTATTTTAATTGATATAAATGGCTTTCTTCCGTGAGTTTGTTAGTAAACATGTGTGTTTGTGGGCAGAGAGGAGTATCGTGATATCGTCGGATACAGAGCTGAGTAAGATGACTGCTCTGTTGATAGCGGCGGGACTGTGGCCACCGCCGCCGGAGCAGGTGTGGAATGACACGCTCCCATGGCAACCCGTGCCCTACACGTATCCACCGCGACGCCAAGACTTTGTAAGTGACACTTATCAGAAGAATTAGGTCAAATGAAAGATCACAAATTTGCTTCTTTTTAATGTTCGTGCTGTGCAATGTTACAATTAAGTTTTTTTATTTTGTTTCCAGCTGCTGTACGAAGAGAACTGTCCTCGTTACAAACAAGAGAAGGAGAGGATACTTAAAGCGTTCACAGAAGAAGGGTTGCTGCAACCGTACCGCGACTTCTTCCACAAGATTGCGCAGATGACCAACACTAACTTCAGCACGCCGCAAGAGGCTTACTATTTAAATAATTTATTTCTTATACAGGTTTGTTGAAAATTATTTTATTTATAACACCCTTTTTTGAGGGGAAAAATCATCCAATGACTTCTCCTACCTTAGGTGAGGCGAGAGGGAATGTCAGACTCTTATTGACTAAAAACCACCCCGTTCCTTCTCCTGCTTTGAGCCGGAGCCCCGGCTGTTGTTGGATCTGTTACGTTGTCCGCAGCACCGGGGCTATTTTAATCACCACAAAATGCTAAAGCGATTTGTTGTCATAGGACAGTATAATGTGGGTTAGCTACTAATACTGTCGTAAGTTTGCTAAAGACTTGTTCTTTTCATTGCAGGACGATATAAAAGTAGCAAATCCGAAATGGGCGAAACATGTGAAGAGAAAACTGATGGATGTGGCACGATTGGAGTACTCGATGATGTTCCACAACAACTTGCTAAGGAAACTTAGCGGTGGTAAGAAATTAGAATATCCATTTTCAGTATTTAATCGTACATCTGTGTGATGATAGGATTCATGCATATTTATGTCTCGTTAAACTGCACGTGTTTATAAATAGAATTATTAAAAAAAACTGTCTAAAGTTTGACCTTGGCATTCAAACTCAAACCTGATAATGCAAGATCATAAAACAAAAATAAAATGTCTGGGATTTATTTGATTAGGACTAGATAAAAATAGGTTTTGCTGATCACTACCTAAAGACATGTTAATAGTGTTTATTGATTCTTCGATACTACCTCAAGATGTTTGGTTCTGTTTTTATACTAAGAATCCCTTTCTTAGGTAAGGATGGGAGGAACATTAATTATGCAATAGAATATATGCCTTAAGTCTTTAACTGCCAATAGAAAACTATTGAAGGCAAATCCTCCGCTAACGTCGGTCACCGGTGACCACCACGGCGTTCAGTGTGTTAAAAATAGTTCCTGTATGCAGTTTTAGAAAAATACAGAAAATAACCATCAAAAACCAAATGCATTTATAGAGAAAAATTTTTATGAAAACTCTAGAATCTGTGTACAAGTTTAAGGATATGTAATTATGAAAAGACTTTGAGTTAAATCCAGTTCTTTAGTCTGCAATCTCTCTTGCAGCATCTTAACAAACATTTATTTACCCATTCTAGGAGCATTGCTTCAACAAATAATAAAGGAAGCGAGCAGTAACTCTGCAGGCGAGTCCCAGTTACGTCTGGTGGTGCGCACAGGCACCCCAGTGTCTGTAGCGGCCCTGTTAGGTGCCTGCGTGGCCCCACCACCCCGTCTCCCAGACCCAGGGGCTGCCCTACTGTTCGAGTTACACGAACGACGGCCTTCACCACAGTCTAACAAGGAGCAGAAGATTTTGGCTGAAGGACAGCGGTTTGGGTTTAAGGTAAAGTAGTAATGTAGGACCAAAAATACAGCATACTATTTCGTTTATCTGTATTCCACTGAGACTATAGTTGTGCGAGGAAGATGCGCAGCTCAAGTATGCGATAGTAGGGAAGCCATCCATAACACAGATCTATAGCACGCATCCATAGCACGCCTATTTTCATATAAATAACTTAGATTAGTTGAGTCCGTGTCAATCAGTGCTAAGCTATGTGTACCAATGAATATGATTGGTGGAAGCCAAACGCATCCACTGCAACGTAGCATAGCACATCGCTGGTAGAAAATCATCCTTACGTGGTTATCAGGTTACAAGTCAAGCTTTATATTCACGAGCACAACTATTCTAATTATAGACTAGAGATAAAGACAAAATAACAAACACGCCTGGTTTTTTGCTAAGTTTCAGTTTTTTACTCGCTAATTAATATGACCTTAGACACTAGAATACTAAGCAGACATTCTCTTTTTACCATTTAAATAGAAGTAATTAAGGTTCTCTCTTAAAACATAAGAAAGTCAGCCATGAATTGTGACTCCGTGACCGTAGAGCTAATTAGAAATGAGAGCGAAATTGAAGGACTATTAAAAAAAATGTTTTACGACCAGAACTAGACATAGTTTACTTTTAGTTTTTATTATGTTGTTTTCTTAAACGAAGTATGGAAAATAGGTTTTAATTTAAATGCTAATTTTATTAGTATTACTTTATGATGTGATAATGACTAACTGTTATTTTAATTATATCCGTCTCGTAGATTATTTTATAATATTAAACACGTATTTTTTTATTTTCTTACGGAAACAAATACTTTCGAAGATATTTTATATTGATTTGAAATATCCCGTGACGACAATTCTAAGAAGGTTTTTTTCATTTGAACGTAGAAATGACGTATTTGCTCTCACTCCTAAACTTTGATTCATTTTATCTCTGCATTACTATCTTATATGAAAAAATACGTGTCATATATTTTTCAATACCTAAGTGACGGGCTAAATAAATGTTTAATGTTCATACTCCGTCATCATCCATGACTACCTATACTAAGTTATACCCTTTGGCTATAACATTTTGCGGCTGACAGATGCCAGTATGAATGACGTCTCTCTTTAGGGATGGACATTAGAAAAATCTTTTTTTATCGCTATCGATACTCGCAGCATACATTTAATTCTCTTTAATTTTTTTATTAAATGTGTGTGTTATTTAGTTGTGCAGTGTAACTACGTGTATATACTGTTAAAATAAATATTTTATGACCGAGCCCTGAGGTGTTTCAGAGTTACAGTTTTACAGAATGAAGAAAACTATATTAGTTTGTACATGTTAGATTAAGTACCACCACGCATTATCAATGGCGCCGGAAATGTCTAGAAAAATGCCTACTACATATTTCTGCTCGTGTCACTGTGGTTTGGGCAGAGAGAGCCGCGTCTATAGTGAATTTACCCACATAATTAAAAGTTTTTTAAGAATGATAATTGAACGACGCACGATTTTAGTTTTTTATTCTAAAAAAACATCGACTACCTAATCGTAGCCGTACATCCCATCACTAAACATGACTATGGCTTTACGTTATACGCATAACACTTTACTTTATTTTTCATTTCATTAGATTTTATTGAATATTAGAACATTCCGGTTGGTTTTAATTTAAGTAACTAGATCCGAATGATTTAACATAATACGAATGTGATACAGTTAAAATTTTAAGGCATAATTTTTAAATCGCAGCCTTTCAAAGTGATACGAAACGTTACTGAATCTGTCAGCCGCACCTTGTTAGAGCGATTAGGTATAGAAAAAAATGCTGAGTTGGTTCGACAGCCTTATTACCTAAACTACCAGTCGAATTTGAGAACAGTTTCAATAAGCATAATAATATTTTCAAAATTTGGAATGACGAAGAATATTCACATAGAACGAATACTTTTAAAGAATCTCATTTTCCAGATATACTACTGGGACGACGACTCAGCGGAACCCCGCCTCATGGAAGTCCCAGGGTGCAACGCGTTCTGCCCCCTCGAGACTTTCAAGGAACTAACCAAATACATAGTGACACACAACTACAACAAAGACTGTAGGCTCGTTCCTAACACATAGTTATAAAGTGAGTGACAAATCGACAGTAGGCTGTGGTATTTAAATATGGACTTTATGACGATGATTATAAACTATATTATTGATTGAATCGGTGTTTTACTTACCCTCGTCGATTTTGAGGCCGGTCTCATCTCGTGGTATGTTGAGTGAGATCTCCGCGAACTCGTCGGCTCCCCATTGCTGTGTGCCTCTCAGTTTGAGGTACTCTGCCATTAGAGCTGCGATGTGTAGTTGGCAGCACATTGCCTGTTTATTAGAAAGACAAGAGCTTGAGATTAATAAATGTATTCTCTAAAATTTTTGTGAGTATGTTAGAGGAAATAAGAGTCAATAGAACATGAGTATTTTGCGTGAATTTTGTTTTTTACTTTTAAACGACGTTTGGCCGCTATCTCACTATTTTCTCATTCGCTATTTTTTGGTTAAATAAAACCCTGTAGAATTCATTATGTTGAAACTAGTCGTCTAATCTGCACACTTTGACGATCAAAGCCTTTGGCATTAGTAACGAATATTGGAAACAACTTAAGCCATGGGAAAAACGGTTTTATTACAAGTCACTTATAACCTAAATATCTGTATCATTAACAATGGTTACCTCATCGTAGTCCCCCTGCCGGGCGTTATGCTCAGCGAGGTTGGAGAGCCAGGCGTGCCGCAGGCGCGGCGTGGCGCGGCACGACGCCGCCAGCGCGTGCTGCAGCTCCGCCAGGTGGACACTGCCTGCGCCTGCGGGAGTATGATAGTGGGAACACACACACACACACACACACACAACTTCACGCCTTTTATAAGAGGTAGTATAGATAGCACATTACGACATAATGCCGCTATGTACAACTTTTCATTTTTGTTGAAACTTAAGTCCAATGTAATAGGGGGTGAGCCTATTGCCATATCCTGGACACAATTCCAGACTCCGTGCTACTACTGAGAAATTTTCGAAAATCCGAAAAAAGCCCAGCAATACTTTGCCCGACCCGAGAATCGAACCCGAGACCCCTTGTTCGGCAGTCGCACTTGCGACCACTCAACCAACGAGGCAGGCAGTGATAGTGGGAACTTTCATTTATAACCTGTCAATGGGTTTATTTGGTCTAAACCTGGATTTCACTCAAAAAGCCTACACATAAATGATAAAATTATAAATGATATTTTTATTTTTGCAAGTTGGTAACAAAATAACACTGTTACACGTCAATCTTTGAAATAACTAAATGAGGCCGGCATTTCCTATCCGACTACTCTGAGAAGAAATGCCGAAATAAACTGGTTTCTCTATTAAAGTCCAAACAATCAAATAAAGGATAATGTGAGAGAACCGTGCAAGTTGAAACGGTTCTCTTACATTATTCTTTATTATATTTTATCACAAAATAGTGTACCAAAACTTTGAAACAACCAAATCAATTTACCATCCGTCTAGAAAAGAAATGTTGATAAATATTGGAATTATAACGTAAATGCAATAAGAGACAAATGATCACTTACCTGAAGCCCCAACACCCCCCACCCCAGCGAGCCGTGCGCGTGCACCGACGACGGTGCGCACGCGACGCATCAACTCCGCCACTTCACTCGATAAACCTGACATTATATTTGAAATTATTAAAATACTATTCATCATACAGTCATACATATAGCATAGTCATATATATTTTTTCAGGGAGGAAAATCATATACTTTTCTCGCCAGGGCAAAGCGAGAGGGAGTTCAGACTCTTACTGACTAAAACCATACTCCTGCTTGTCAAGCCGGACATATAGCAATGATACATGTAATAATTTAAATATATGCTCTTACCAGTCCCTTTCATAGCTTTGTCGCCAGTTGCAAAGCAGTTGATGACAGACAGCGACTCTTGGAAACGCTTGCAGTTGAGCGCGGTAGAGTTGTCCAGTAGTTTCGATACAGCCATTATAACCTAGCAATTAGCATAATATACATACATACATATACATAATTTAAAACAATTTACATCAAGTTACAACTTGGTTATGGGGTGTAGAATGCACTCTTTGGATCCATTAAGTAATAACTAGTAAGCCGCGGATTTCAACGAGGGGTTGTACACAGTTTATTTCTGCTACCATTTTCGCCAGTTATGTTATGTGTGCTCGACTGTGTTACGAGTCTATTACGCACTCAGAGTCATTTAATGAACTTAATCTATTTCTTAGTAACTGATAGTGTATCGAATACAATACTCAAGGGATTGTTAAGTAACCATTAAATGACACTAAAGTGTGGCCGTAGTAAGACTACTTAATGTGCGTACCTGTAGATGTACCCGGGTGAGGTCCCCGCCGGTGCCGTGCTGGAAGTTGGCCCGCATTAGTAGGTAGAGCGCGGCGGCGGCCTCCCGCCGCAGCCAGGCGGCGCGCGCCTCGCACAGGCCCACCACCGCCGCCACCACGCCCGCGCATACTGTACTACCGCCTGCACACATATTTTAACGACACACTTCAGAATATATGTATTGTATAAACTAGAGTATTAATTCATAAAATGATTTCTTCAATATTATAGAAACATCTTACTTTAATATTTACAAATCATTTTGTGTAGATAAGCGTAAAAATGTCGGTTAGACATATTGAGAAGCCTTTTTCGAAAATAACTTAAAGATGTTTCGAGCTAAACATATAAATATCGTGACATTCTGCAAAACTGGTAGTGATGATTAAAACCTTTAGAATGCTATGTTGCACTACACGATGTACAATTTTCCTAGTAAATAAAGCACTTACCTTCAAACAAGGTCTCAGAGAACTGATTAATATACGCTCTTAAAGCAGAAAACAGGTGTTTATACAAAGTCTCGCTCTGTGGGTACTGTAGTAGCTTGAGGTAGGGCTTCGCCGCGACCCCGTCAGCCGCCCCTAGGTTCTTCATGAACAGACACGCGCGGTCTATGATGGTCAGACCCACTTCTGTAGCGAGGCAGCTCGCTGATAGCACTGTGTGTTCCGCTATGGCTTCCAATTCTAAGCAAACAAATTAGACATAGTATGTTAAATAATAATATTGTTTGATTATTAGCCTATTAAAAAGATAACTTGCGTCAATTTGAGGCTCATAACTTGTTTGCATATGAATTAAAATTAAATATTTCTAAATTCCCTACGTAAGCTAAGATTATGTATCTCTTGAAACAACCTGACAAATGTATCATCCATTTCTTGAATAGGGTATTACACCCATTTTTGTAAAGTAACCTTAAGTGACCCATTCAATCCTACGGTAAATCCTAATGAACTACTAAAAAAAATATTCAATCGATAACTGCATTCAAATTGCATATGAAATTTTAGAATATAAATTTTCTTGTATTTTTTAAATTATAAATTGTATGTACTGAAACTAACATTTTCCGACTTGTTATTGACGAAACTCATTTGCATATTAATAGATTTTTTCTCACATAGAGTAAAATACCCTATTACTTAAGTCGTATAAGATTGTTTTGAACACCTTTTAATTGCGGTTTATTTTTCTTCAATGCATTAAATTACGAACTATACTAAACTTACCAGTAGTGACAGACGGATTAACAAGATTTTCCCTATTAACAGTATTGTTTTTCTCCACAACTATGGGTGGTTCCTTAGAGAAGTCGGGTGGACTCATCCTGGCGGGCAGAGTTCTGGCTTTGACAGGCTTCGGCTTGCCATTACAGTCTGGTGTAGTAGCTTTCATTTCTGACAATATCTTCTTCCGTCCGACATATTGGAATTGTTCTGCGCATATTCTGAAATAGTGTGTGAAAGTTAGAGAAATATTGAGACGAAAATGGTCTTTATTTCGTAGTAAAATGGCATAAATTAGCCTGTTATATTGTGATTACTTGTTATTAAATTATCTTTCATTGTTTTGTTTATTTAAGTTTAATAATTTTGTAAAATTTCATTGCATGCTAAAGATTCATAATTACATATAAATAAAAATAAGTCGAGTTTTCCTTCCTGACGCTATAACTCCAGAACGCACGAACCGATTTCCACGGTTTTGCATTCGTTAGAAAGGTCTCGGGCTCCGTGAGGTTTATAGCAAAGAAAATTTAGGAAAAAAAAATAAAGGAAAAGCAGGGAATCAGGGAAAACAATTGGTGGCGAAACGGAGTTCGCCTGGTTTGCTAGTTACATATAAATATTTGTACGCCTAGAGGGCATAACATGTAGCTCATGTACCCATCATACCACCATTGCATGTGTAGTATCACTCATGTTAATAATGGAACACACATCTTTATCTTGTTAATTGTGACAGTTTAATTCCAGATATTAGATTAGATTGAAAACTCTTTATTGTATACAATAAAAATACAAAGGAGAAACATTTAGAAATTGATATACAAAGTATTGATTGTTTTTCACAACTATGAGGACAGTATCACCATTCTTATGTAACCCGATAAAACTGGCACATAATTCATACAAAACATTCTATCTTCTTTATTTGGCAGATAGTGCGGCCACGCAACCTAAAAGACTGGCCATAAAAGTTATAATTCCCACACAAATGCTCAAGTAGTATAACTACTGCATATAGTATAACTACGGAACCTAAGAGACTGGCAATTATTGTAGTCCTTACTTACTCCAAAACATTAAAGAAGGATTGCTGCTGAGCCTGCGACTGAGTCCTCCACCAATCCACGAGCCTCTCGTCGTCCAAATATTTTAACACGTACAAGAAGCATAACAGGACATCGCGTACCTCTTCCGCTGACATCACACCGAATCTACATGCAAAAATCGTCACTATAGCCTTGAAGATTAAGTCTATTATTGAATGACAAATGTTTGGTACACAAAACTTTGAAAATAGAATTGCATGATAAATATTTGACACGCAAAAACAGTCACTAAAACATCGAGAATATAATTCATTATTGAATGACAAATATTTGCCATATAAAAACCACCAATATGACATTGAGAATAGAGTTCATTTTTGATTACTTACCTATTAACTTGATCACCAATTTCGCTCAAATCCAGTCGCCCAATGTTCCTCGGTAGCGAGTCACCGCCGGACATTGTGGATACTGATTCTAAACTGCTTTGTGACATGTTGTTGGCGTGATCTAAGGAAGAAAATAGGTATTGTGAAAGTTTATACTTATTCAGGTCACATTTAATTCAGAAAGTTGATAAAAAGCTTGAAGTCCAGGCCTATTTTTGCTTTTCTCATTTTGAATCTTAGCAGACAGAAAAAAATGTTATTTTTACTTTATTTAGGATTATATCAGTCGTGACTCATTCGCACTCTACAGCTAAGTTTACACAGATAAGCACCATGATTCTATACTTTGAGAGATAAACAATACCGGAGAGGCCCAAATCTGTACCCTTAGTACGAGTTTGCTTTACGTTGAACGAAATCGAAACGAGAGCGCGTTCTGATTGGCCGGCACGAATGAACCAACCAATCAGAACGCCGAATACGCTCCGTTTGATCACGTTAGACGTAAAGCAAACTCGTACTAAACCAGCAGGCAATGGGTTTCTATACGTGAATATTAAGAAAAAAAAATACGTTCACACTTACCTTTCCCATACATATGATTGCCGGGTATAGTAGGCGGTTCCTTGAAATGCGCGGAGTTCCTGACGGGTGTATGGTCAAAATGCAAGGTCAGCCTGTTCCTGCGAGGCGTGCTATTGGCCGAGGCGGCCTCTTTCTGCGTACTGTTCAGTACCGGGTTCATTGTGCCGTCTCCATCAACTTTATCGTGACCATTCTCTATTGGACTCGCCAAGTTCTTAGTTATGAGACGATGTGCGTTTTCTGTGGATACACATTTTTAAAGTTAATGTATTTAAAACGAAATAAGAAGACGATGAGACGGATTAACTGATGATGGTAGGAAATTGACGTCGCCTATAGAAACGCGCAACACCAGAGGGGGAGCTTTCAGGGGATTGAGGATTTGGGGATTCGGATAGGGAGTAACATTGAGATGAGAGGGAGAATTTGAGATATAAGTATGGCCCTATAACCCCCCTTCCCAATATTCCTAATCCCCAATTCCCCAACAACCCTTCAATTCTAACTTCCAAAAGGCCGGCAACGCACTTGTAACGCCGCTGGTATTTCAATTATTTATGGGCGGCGGCGATTGCTTGCCATCAAGTGATCCGTCAGCTCGTTTACCGGCTTGATCCATAAAAAAGGGTAGGAGAATTAGAATGTGGAGGAAGGTCTGAGCCTCTAGTAACCTCACACACAAGGAAGCGTTGTTTCATACCGGTTTGCAATAGGAAGATACTTACCAAGGACAATAGTAAGCCACGGCGAGTACAAATACGCGAGCCTCGCTCTGCACTGCCGACTTCTATATCTATCATCATGTTCATGCTTCGTCAGTAAAGCCCGCAACACACTCAACGCAGATCTACGCTTCATTGGCGCCTCTCTTAGTGACTGTTCCACCTTTAAAACAAAGTATACATTAATTTAAAATGATTTAAAAAGTAATAATAGTAATAATGATTTAAGCATTTCTCATGCTATTTAACTAGCAATGTGTAAAACAAGGGTATACTTGTTTTAGCAGGGTTCCGGCAAGAAAGTGTCTCATAATAAAATCTTCAGTGAGCCTCAGCTTGGCGGGATCTGTGTAAAAGTAACAACCATTTTGATAATGACTAACTTATTTGTAAACATTCAATATTTATGTACTTATATCTTACAACTTAAAATAAATGCTGTATTAAAAACAACTGTATAACGGTGAACAAAGCATCTGTGTCAAGCGATTTTCAACCTTACCACTCTAAGCATAAAGTCGACAATTGATCGCCAAACAAATCAAATGTAATTTTCTTCAAGATATAAGTACACTATCCATTAAAAATCTCATTTAAGCACAACTACTAACCTTCATCACCATCTTTAGGCAATTTATTCGCATGTAACGGTAGATTGAACGGGACAAAATGCTCATGAGAACATATTGTCTGTAGGAACGTGAATTTGAAGTCAAACAACGCTTTAGGGTCGCAGACTTTAAACTTATCTAGATATTTCTTTATCTGTCGGAACACGAAACCTCGGTCCATGAATGATAGGCAAGACTGAAAGAGAAGTTTGTGATTATTGTATGTCGACGAAAATGTGTAGAAGTTACATATATTTAAGTAATTTTAATTAATAATTATCAACAGATTTTGCAAGTAGGTAAAAAGCATATGTCTAATGACCATGGTCTGGTTAGTTGTTTTATGAGTCACAGAAGTTAAAATAGACAACGTACGAAAATCGGCAACGTATAAAAAGGTAGACACCTAAAAAGTGTCCGGCAAATAAAAAGGTAAATAAATAGACCTTTTTATACCTTTGCGATTTTTCACCTCAGGTAGAAGACCCAATCGCCACATATGACGGTTAAGACTACCAACCCTAAGGGTCTGTTACGTATTTAAGGATGTCACATAAAAATTCAAAACATAATAAACTATGTTTACTTACTTTTAGAAACGTGGCAAGATTTTTGTTAAATATATGAGTTTGCATCGGTTGCTGTAAAATGTATGAAGGTTCCACGGTCGTAACTAATTTTTCAATGTTCTCTAGAAGATCCGCGTGAAACCGTTCGTGGCGTGACATCTAGAAATAAAACAAGAAAGATTACTGTTTTACATGACATAAAATCATTCCTTTTTAATCCTAAAGAGGTAACAGAATTTCACATACCAAAAGCAGAATAACTTCATATTTCAACAGCATTGTATGTTATGAATCCCAATAGGAGTGAAGCTATTACCATCATGTACATTTTAAATATAATTCAATGAATTGAGTGTGACTTGTCGGTATCGATCTCGAAACCAATTGCTTAGCATTGATACTTCTAAAAAACTCAACAAACGAGGCAGTCTAATATCAACCAACGAAAAAAAAAAAACATTTCATTGTATAATTATGTATTATATAGAAAAAGTTACCTTTATATTAAGTCATAAATTGTAATTAAGAGTCTATTCCATACATAAGCATTTTACTTATTAACGCAGCCATTTTAAAACATATAAATAGTCCTAGTTTTTCCTTATAATATAGACGTAGGTACTCACCTTAATCCTTCCTGTATTGATAAGGTACTGCGCCATACTTTTAGTGATTATGTCGAAGAAGAAACCGGAGTATTGCATGAATTTGTTGCCGAGCAAAAAGTCCGATTGGTTGGGATCCACGAACATGTGTAAAGGAGCCGTCAACATTGTGTGCAGTTTAAATTCCACGCAGTTGAATACGTACTGCAAAGAAAATAAGGTTTATTTTTGTAAAATTGTTTAACGAAGAAATATGCTTAAAACAGCTTAGAAAAAATGATTTATTGTAGTGTTAAGTAAGAATAGGTATAGGTGTTTCCTGAATGAATTAAACGTTTACGGTAAATTCGTTTCGAACAAAATATCTATATCTGCTAACCACAGTGCCCAAGAGACTCGACATTTTTACACAATAAAAGACAAGTCTACAATTTCAGAGTGATACCACGGCCTCACAGAAAATAGACGTGAAATAACGTTTGCGTTGTTTCCTTGTGTGAGTGAGGTTCCCTTAAATTCCTAACCCCTAAAAGGCCGGCAACGCACTTGTAACGCCTCTGGTGTTTCAAGTGTCCATTGGCGGCAGCGATTGCTTACCATCATGTGATCCGTCTGCTCGTTTACCGGCTTATACCATAAAAAATATTTATCACAAGTTTTGAAGCTTACCTTCACATAGCTATCCAACAAATCCTTTCGGCCATAATCATGTATCATATGCACAAAATGTACAATCAGTTTTACAATCTGGTAACCCATGTCTTGGGTGTAGCTTTTTTCAACGGTCTGCAAATGGAAAGCGAAATTAGTTCTAATGGCTATCGACATAAAGACTAGATTACAGCTACAAATCACGATCACTATAAATTTGTATGAAGAGACAATCAATGTAATTTAAATAAGAAAATTTACGTAGATACGTACCATTAATTCAAACAGTTGATTCATAATAGTTGGCAGGAAAGCGATTAACGAACTCAATTTGATCGCGTGCGCAGCTTTGAGGGCGTTGCATACGTCATTCCATGGTGGCGGGGAGGGCGAGGTGGGTGGCGAACTGGATTTGATCAACCTTTCAGCCTGGCTGAACAGGTTGTGTAAGTGAGGATCCCTGGTAGCTACTGTGGAGTCCAGGACTAGTTGGCAACGGAACAGCTGCTTCTCACCTTCCACCCATACCACTTCTGGACCGGTGTTCTGTAAAGAAGTTTGTAAAATAAATGATAGTAGTGGCAGAATTATCCAGGTAATCTTTGTACATACAAAAGTAAATAGCAAAGATCTTCTCGGTGTATAAAGTAAGTAAAATACTTAGCAAGTTATAAAGTATATTTTCCATTTCCTTCTTTCTCTGAATGAGAGAGAGGGAGGAAGAGAAAGCAAGGAAGAGGGAGAAGGAGAAGGAGGAGAATTATTTCAAAATAAAACTTACCCCTTTCCCAAGTCCAAGTGGTTGAATGGACAAGTATCCAGATGGCAAGTGTGTCGCAATAGGCAAGTTTACAATCTCATCCACCAGTTTATCGTTCTTCAATAATGGAATCCACGCGTATCTGAAATGGTAGAGAAGATGCGTTACTTTAGAATACCTTTATCATCAAAACCCGAATGCGTTTATTGTTAACAAACCTCTATATAAAGGGGGCGATACACACAGACGCTCACGCATTTGTTCCATTAGGGGTAGACAACGCCACCTGCTACGATTCTTAAGGTCATAGCTCATTAGAGCCGACCAGCACCACCTGGTCTTGAGCGGTTAGGACTAAACTCCTATGGATACGCGCTCATTACATCAACTGACGATCGCCTCGCTCACTGCACTGACCACGCGCGGACGGCGGGTGACCCACTGGTCGACAACTCGCTGCACGCACGCTTGCTTAGCGCAGACAGTATGGTGCTCGCAAATGAGTCATGTGACAGCTATGATTGCCAATGAAGGGTTTGTAACTGTTGTTTGTTTTTTTTTTTTTTTTTCGTTGACCACGCGACTTTCATTCGTTGACCACCAGTCGTCCACCCGTAGACCACAACGAGTAGACGCCAAACGGAGAGGCGATGCAGGTCGGGTGGCGGTATCTCTAATGAGCTATGACCTTTACACATTTTATTTACATGTGACTTTGATATCGAATAGGAATATTAAATAAAAACATTGATGTACATTATATTATTAATGAATAGGTCTAGGTTTATATGTGACCGTAGGTATTTTTGTGCAATGTTTTCTATAAACAATAGAGCGGACATTATTAATTTGTGATTCATTATTACTTTCACGTTGTTTCCGTCTAGGGATATAAGTATGTAAGGTATCGAGAGAAAATCTTCAAGTAAAAATAATTATTCTCGAAGGGGTAGGCAGAGGTGGACATTGCGGCATGTCGCTATACAATGCAAACACACTTTTCACCATTTGTGTTATAAAATCATGTAAAAGGGGGTGAGCCCATTGCCGAGACCAGACGAGACCCCTTGTACGGCAGTCGCACTAGCGACCAATCGACCAATGAGGCAGTCTAAATAACAGTATACATATAAATATCAACATACTCATCAGTTAAAATACCAATACAGTCAGTAAAGATAAGCATTAATGTACAAGCAATAATATTAAAAACTTACCCAATACAAGTTTCAACATTAGCATCATTTTTCT
Organism: Spodoptera frugiperda; assembly: GCF_023101765.2. Classification (NCBI taxonomy): domain Eukaryota; kingdom Metazoa; phylum Arthropoda; class Insecta; order Lepidoptera; family Noctuidae; genus Spodoptera; species Spodoptera frugiperda. Next base: position 5,028,662 of record NC_064212.1, read on the forward strand.
TGGCAAGATCACAGGATATGTGGTGGAAGGTGAACAGTAGGTGATGCTGTGCAGTTATGGTGGCTGGGAGACGGATCTTGGCTTCATCACTCCAAGTAGGGTTCGCATTGTGATGTAAAACCGAACAACGGTATTGTGACGTCATGCCGAACCGTCCGTATACAGCCTGGAAAATAAAAAGTTTAATGTAACTTAATGCCGGTAAACCCGCTAGGTGGTCCGCAGGTCCCGAACTAAATGCCTAGTTTTTTCATTTAAAAGATTATCAAATCAACTATGCGAGACTTCGTAGTCGAAACCTCTGTTATCTATGTTTATTTCTAGTATTCGTAGGCGTAGGCATAAATATGTCTAACATAAGATTCTTAACCTAGACCTCAGTCATCGGAAAATAAATATTTATTCCTATTTTTGAACATTTAAAAATACTCCACTGAGAATATCAACAAAATTAACTAGTTCCAATAATAATTCTTGTTTTCATAAATAACCTCTGAATGCATTTATAGCATTAAAATGTTTAGGAATTTATAAATGTGAAACAGAACGACATTGGCATCATACGTAATCAAAGAGGAAATACCACTTCTGTTATTTTATCAAATGTTACATTAATTATATAACATTTAATACTATAGTATTCCAGGCAAATTGAGGAAATGTTAGAGAATGATTTTGATAACCTTAACAAAAAATTTGAAAAAGTGTCAATATTATATAATACCTAAATTATTCCATTCATCACAGAGTTACGTATAATAAATACCTGTTTCTATAGAATAAAACTGCACATGTATGTATGTATGTTAAAAGTATATATGCGTAAAACCCAAAGTACATGGGACTTATAACTGGTTTGCCATTAGGATTGGCAGACGGATTAGAGATCACAGTTTAAAAAATCTGATTACATGCATGTTTTCAGAAAAGGTTTATTCCCCAATCTCCATTAAATGTATAATCTTTCAATTAGCTCTTACACCCACAGGAAGAGCAGGGGTGCTGACACCCAGTGTATAAGGATAAGATAGGATAAGTAACGATCTACTACAAAATTCATAGAAAAGTATAGTTTTAGACATTTCGATAAAAATATTGAATTTGACTATTTAGAAACTACCGTGTTATACATAGTCTTACCTGCATAGGTTTATTTTCACCCGTATCGCTATCTCTCAGCTCAATGGAGCAGGCAATATTCCTAGCTCTGGCAAACATCTTCTGAGATTCAAAGTTCAAGGCGAGAGGTCGCACGTACAAATGGTGTATGTACGCTGCATACGGCTGCTCGGGCTCCACGTTTAGAGTAGCCAGCTCTAGTGTAAGCGGCATTGTAGGCGGGAGAGGAAATGGTTTCAACGCTGCGTACGATGTTGACATGCAATCTGTAATGAATTGTTTACAACTATAAAATTATGTTACTTATTTTTGTTATGGTAGGCGAGGGATCACTTTTGTTTATAACTAGCTGTTGTCAGCGGCTTCGCGTGAGGTCTCGTGGGATAAAAAGTAACCTATGTGTTATTCCAGACCGTAATCAACCCCTGTTCCAAATTTCATTCCGATCCCTTCAGCCATTTTGACGTGATTGAGTAACAAACATACACACAAACTTACAAACATTCGCATTTATAATATTAGTAAGATAGGAGCAGGTACGATTCCAGACTCAGCGGTATTGCTGAGATATTATTGAAAAACCGAAAAGAAGCTAATAGCAATTTCCTGCGTTCCCAAATTTGGGATCATAAAATCATACAATATTGTCCAAAAAGGCAGAAGAATACAAATTATAATAGGATAATTATTATTCTTACTTGGTACTTGTTCGTTGCTCAGATTTATGTTAATGCTGAGCCACCCAGGTATCACAGTCAGTTTGGACATCTTCTCGGACTTGCGGAAGTCTGACAATATCTTCAGCAGGTCATCATCAGACATCTTGTTCGGTTCCTGTCGGTATATAGCTGGGAACTCTGGTGTCAAGTCTAAATCATTGCTGTACATTCTGGAACAATTTATACGTAGCATCAAGTATTTTCATTCAGGATTAACCAGGTTTTAAATGTATCAGCAAAATTCGCAGGGTGGAATCCAGTCATCGAAGCATCGGTTCAGGAATTGAAAGCATGCTTCTTCATCTATTGCTAAAAATACACTTGCAGCTACGCGGGAACAAGGAAGCACAGTTATCATTAATTTACATAGGTATTACAAGTCACGATTTCGGAAACTAGTTTTGAGTTATAGCGCCAACATTCTGATGTAACTCTGATATAATCCATGTCGTCACGAAACTTACTTGTACAAAGGTTTCGCCGCCCAAGCAAAGGGCATCCTGTAGGTTCCCACGCGGTTGGCATACGCCTGGACATTCTTGTGTACTTTGAGGCCAAGTCTCGGGTCCTTGGTGGCCTTGAGGTAAGGCTCCAGCACCTGACTCACGTGGCCTTGCAAGATCTTATCAATCCTCACTACCAGGAACAAGTCTGGGTGCGGATTGTTTACAGACAACATCACCTGTGAAAGCGTTCAATATTGTATAACGAAACATTATCATAAATGCATCTCAGCCTTGATTTCTAATTCCATTGTTTATCTCATATGCAAATGAATGCTAATAAATACCTGTTTCTTCGATCTAAACCACTCTTCCGGTATCTGATTAACGTCTAACTTAACATCGTAACTAAAATTCTCAACTAATGACTTCGTATCCTCGGTATCCTTGACTAGATCTTTCACGGCATCGTGGTTCAGGTCGAAGTGGAAGTTCTCCGAGAGTTTCTTCCCACTCCTCGCGTCGTACAGCGCTAAGTACGTGTAATAAGGTTCTACTTGACACAACAGTTCTTTATCGCCGTCTATCGGCGCTTGCAACCTAAACTTTAAGCTTTCGCATTTGAGCAAAATTCTTTGGCCAAAGTGTTCTCTGAAACAATAAAATGCCGTTCAACCCAAATCGTGAAAACAAGAATGTTCGTGACAGTTATCTGTGTTAGAAAAAGCTAGATACACTTTTTATGGTAGGAACAATTTTTAGTTGAAATAGTTTTATTGTCGTGCAAAAAGGTGACATAAAATTGAGGTATGCGCAAAGTTGCTTTCACTGACTATACACTGGCAAGAAATTGAGGAAATAATAATTGGTGCACGTACTTGAATGGTTCGAGCTGAGGTTCAGGCGAGGGCGCGCGTTTGTACGGCATGCTGAAGATGTTGTACCGGCACTCGTTGCGCGCGGCCGCTATAGACATGTCTGTCTCGCGGGAATACCGCATCAGTAGCGGGTTCATGCTGTGCTCCAGGCCCTTGAGGGTGCCGTATGTAGGAGGAGGAGGTTCCGCTGTTAGAGATACGTCCGCATCTAAACAACCAACACCAAATATTATACCTAATAACTTCCTGTAAAGTTTGCAGAATATGTTACGTGTTTGCTTAACTCTTATTCTCCTACCTTTGTCCAAAGCTTCATCACTTTGGTGAGTTTCTTGGCAATCCTGGTTCTTCTTCAAGGCTGCTTTAAAAGCATTGATCCAATCGTTTACGTCTTCCTCATTCTCAGCTGCAAATGTATAGCCTTTACCGCCGGACATGCGCAATTCGAAACAAAACCGTCCCTTTTTAGGATTCTGTTGAAATAGAACATGCATGTTAAAGGCAACATTTATTGCGAAAACCGGCCAATTCTAGTATCTCTTTTGTAATCTGTTAGGTATAACATAATTTTCAATAAGATAACTTATAACTACGACAGCAAAGTTGATTTTCAAATGCCGATAGATAACAGAAGTCTTACCCTGACGACATCAGAGCAAAAATCCATAACGATAGTCAGCTTCGTATCCGTTTTCTTCTCATCCTTATACACCTCAAGTATATACGTGCCATCGGCCTCTCTAAGCATTGAGCAATAACGTTTCTTAAATGACTTTGAAGCAAGGTTACTGAATATTCTATCTGAGCCGATTTCAGGTCCCTTGAGCAGATGTCCCTCTTTCGTACCAAGGTCCAATTTAGCCGCCTGACCCTCATTGTCACTCTCAGTTTCGGCATCTATATCGTATACCTCCTCCGGAAATTTACTTTCAATGGGCCTGTGTAAAGAACGATAGCGTTAATGGACCTGATAACGGTACCAAGTAATATTTGATTTACTCATGCATTGTAAAGTACTTGTAAATGTTTCTTTGAAATGTATTTGGTACTTCCCTGCCGTGCCTTTTATGATATCATTCAATAACCCGAATGTATGATACGATTACGACTTAATCGTGAACATCAATAAAACATGAACGTGCTTTCAAAAATGTGGCCTTTGATATTAATAATACAGTTTAATTTAATTAATTTGAAGATGCACGATATAATCAAAATCAGCGAAAGTGTCTGTCGCGGCTGCTCATTATCATACTAAAATCAGGCTTATTAAAATGGTATATTTGGTATCAAATCCTTTCATCCTATGTTGTGCAATCATAGGATGTGACTCATGCATCAGATATGGGCATAATGCTCTGGCCTTGGGAGTGGAGCACGTAAGTTTTTGTTGGCCACGCAGTGTTCATTGCCATGTAAAGTATGTTAATTATCATCACTAATGAGTACCACACTGTTTGTTACATTTTAACACATCACATGCAATCAGCTTTCATTTGTACCAGATCGACCAATGATAATGATAATGAATGCATTTTTCAACAATATTATTATTCTAATGAAGTGTTTGCCATGAATAATTAATACCGTTTTTATGATGCAGCCAGGATGCAAAATTGTTTTCTAATATTGGAATTTAAAATAGTGAAAACAATTTTTTGCATAATATATTTATGTGATGTTAATATTATTATTTAACATATTGGACTTGAATAATGTTATCTATATGAATTTTATATTTAGTTGGGTAGTGTTTAGCTAAGAGCTTGATGACAAATGTGCATATGTACCACACATTGAGTAAATAACTATTTCCTTATCCTTATTGTTATTATTGTAGTAAAACTGCATCAAGACATAATTATTTATGTATGACCTCAGATCCACGAAATATTTCGATTTACATTTAAATCATTTAAAAAAATCCCAGTTTATTGCCACTTTAGTTTGTTAAGCTTTAAACTAAATCTATACTAATATTATAAAGCTGAAGAGTTTGTTTGTTTGTTTGTTTGAACGCGCTAATCTCCAGAACTACTGGTCCGATTTGAATAATTCTTTTTGTGTTGAATAGTGCATTTATCGAGGAAGGCTATAGGCTATAAAACATCACAACTATGACCAATAGGAGCCAAGCATATGCGGGTGAAACCGCGCGGAAGCAGCTAGTGAAATATAAAACTTACCGCGGTAAATTGAGGTAGCTGCCTGAATAGTTACTAAACTTGTAATGTATGAGATTCCAACTGGAGGCATAGCTGAGGAGTGCCTGCCTTGTGAGGAGAGGGCAAGAGGCTGCTGTCCTCACGTCAGGCACGGCGGTCGTGACGGTCCTCCAACGACGCGGCAGAACAACACTCTGAAATGCAAAAATGGATAAACATACGAAAACATAATTATTTCTCCATAACCATTTTTATGTCACATTATCACTCAATAGCAAGCAATCTGCACAGCCTATATAAACACCGAGGAGTTATTTAACAAGTCTGTAGCCGGTATCTCGAGAATTGGGTATTTACGACTTATTTTTTTTTACAAGACACCATAAATATGTAAGTATGTTTTAATATATTTATCTCTTATATTTTCATGACAATTAAACAATCCATACTACATAATACCTGCTAAAGGACGCACTCGAAAGGAGTACCAATTATTTAGGTACCTTATTACTATTAAAGATAAGGCTTTTTGGAAGCAGAATAAGTGGAAAGGTTTTGCAAAATTAATATTGTTCGTAAAATTAATGACCTAAGTAAGTGCTAATTGCTGAGTCTACAACATTCCAAGAATTTGTTACACAAAATGGTATTCTAGTACCTAGTTAAACAACACTATTGTAAAGGGAATTCCTATAATATTCATATAGATAGTTGTACTAATTGATGATTATTGATTCTTCTATGATTAATGATTCTTATTGCTGTAAATATATACTTTTGTGCATATTATGTTAAAAACAATACACATTAAAAATAATAATAAATGACTAAGATAACAGAGATTAAATAATAGATGTTGTAGACATCTCTGCATGATTGTAGATGATAAAATAAAATGTTTGCAAGATACTTTTCTAAACAGTTATTAATATATCAATATAACTACTATGTGGGATTTTACCATTTTCAAACTACAATAAAAAATAAGCACTAATTTTAAATGAAAGATACACCTTCAATTAGAGAAATATTAAACTCTCATATGCCAGTATATATGACAACAATAGAAAACACATGGTGTCTCATGTGGACCCGTGTTCCAGCACACAAAAGGTTAAATAAACATGATTTATACACAACTTACAGAAACATCATCAGTTGGGTACAGCAGTATATCGCGGAGAGGATCATTCAAGAGAAGGGTCTTATTGTCTTGGATGTACTGCTCAAAATCCAGTGCTGTACACTTTTTGGCAATGATATTCTGAAACAATTTATTATTATCAACACCTAGTAAATAGTAATTTGATAATTACTAAATTACATAGACACCAGAGAGGAATAGCGAAGCAAAACATCATGAGGAAACCCAAACTGATGCAGTGATTAATGCTCAAACCTTCAAGCATGGTGATTAATGCTCAAACCTTCTGTGTGTAAGAAGAGGTCTTTGGTCACTTACAAACTGTTTTAGAAGTTAAAGAAATAGTAATTTTTGGTCAGTCTTAGCTACTGCTGATATATTACTATTATTAGTTTATTGACACATTTCATATGAAAAATACTTACTTACTTTAAGTACTAGTTAAAAAAATATTAAAGGAAACTTAACTAGAAATGTTGTATAGAGCTTTCAATTAAATAGTTTGCAAACCTGTTGCATTATAGAATTTGTAAATTCTTACCTAAATAAACAGTTTAAAATTAATGTAGACATCCAAATGACCGAAATTTATGAGACTGCTCTATACTGAACTATGAACTATAATTAATTTTTAATTGTAAATTGTTTACTGTTATGTATAAACAATGGTAACATTCTCAACTGTACTTATAAGAATCTACAGATAAAAAATTAAATGGCATTCTAACTAATATGTTTAGTTAATATTGTTAAATATATGCAACAATTGTTAAACTCCTTATATGTGATAAGTAAACTCCTTGTATATTGTTTATTATAAAACGTCAGTTGATTGCAAACCATTTATAGCGTTTTATTAGGTTATGGGCCCAGATACGAAATAAAATTATATTTTCACGAACTTTTAACTTCGGTATGTTTACCAAGTAATTAGTCGACATTTTAAAGACCAGCTATGTTAGCCAGCTATTTGAAACGGCACAGAAACTGAAAAGAACTGGTTTTGAAATTAACGACAAGTGGATGGGATCGCTCATGTTAGTTGGATTACCGGAGAAGTTTGTGAGGCATCCGTGGTTCAGGACGCTATAAAGACAAAAGTGTTGGATATGAGTTTTGCAGTTAAGTCGGAAGGTGCATTCATCGCTGAAAAATATATCATAAATATGGCGGCGGCTACAGAATTCAATCACAGTATCAATCACAGTATGGCGGTAGCAGCGGAAACGGAAACCGAAAATTCGTTGACGAGCACTGTCAGTGGTGGTGTTGGTAGCGCTGGTAGTAGCCATAGTGATACAACAACAATTTCGGCGCAAGTACTCATATGGTTTCCAACAAGAATTTTTTGTCAGAATGTTTGTTATCAATTCAAGATTAAGGAGATTGTTGAATGCTCAGGAGACTCATACAGATTAAGACTGTGAAGAGTGAGCAAGTGTTGACAGCTGCAGTAAAAGTATTGAATAATACTTGGCATAGACGTTTCGGTGTGAGTTTTGATGAGAAGTGCGGCTCTAACAAAGCCAGTTGCACAGTTTGTTGCGAAAGGAAACAAACTAGGTTACCATTCCCTCAAAGTGTAAGCAAATGTCACTAGGTAAAGCCAGATATTACCTATTGTTTATAGATGACTTTAGCAGGATGTACACAGCTTATTTTCTGAGATGGAAAATTATTTGAGGAAATGTGGTATAGTTCATCAGAAAGAAACAGTTATACACCAGAGCAATATGGAGTAAGTGAAAGGTACAACAGATTGAGTTGAGAAAACTCGTTGTTTCCTATTCGATGCTCAGTTTGAGAAATGTCTATGGGCAGAGCCTGTAAACACAGTCAACAGCAGGTATTAAAGAGAATACAACTCTTTATGAATTATGGACGGGCAGAAAGCCAAAGTTGCAAATATTTGGCAGTCCAGTTATGGTCCAAGTAAAAAAGAAAAACAAAAAATGAGATAAGAAAGCGAAGAAGAAGTTCCTAGTTGGATATTGTGAAAATATCAAGGGCTATCTTTTGTGAAGGTGAAGTACATTATAGAGTCAGGCTTGTGGCTAAGGGATTTACCCAGTTAATGAGATTTTTTCACCAGTTTTACCAGAGTTTTGTTAAATAATATTATGTTTTTTAAAACAGATTATAATATTGTTTTAGAGAGAATTTAGATTATTTTGTTAGGTCAGGGTGTTAAATATATGTAACAAAATAATATATGTATGTAGACCTATCAATTGTTAAACTCCTTATATGTGATAAGTAAACTCCTTGTATATTGTTTATTATAAAACGTCAGTTGATTGCAAACCATTTATAGCGTTTTATTAAATATTATATGAACTCAATGTCGTACCTTCGATGTTTACAATATCCGGCGGTAAATGTTATGTAAATATTGCATGCAAGACAGCCAGACAAGGTAATAAATTATATAGATTGCCTATATTCAGCATTTACCAATTAAATCTTTAATTAATAATGACTATGCTGCAAGTATATCACTGATGGCACATAAACAACATTAGCATGGAATAGAATAATGTACTTTCATGTAATTAGAAATTTCTAATGCAAATAGAAAGTAAAGACGATTTTCCAATCAGAACCAATAGACCTATGTATGAGAAAATTTAAAGCGCTTTTTTATTGACTAGCACTCGGCTAATTTTGTTTTACTTATATACATTCCACTACCAACTGAAAATATTCCTTACAATGCATGTTACTTGTATTATTTACCTCATATTCTGCGCCGTTCTTTTTCACCTTAGAATTCACTGGAGGCATGGTGGATAAAGTTAAAACACACAATATCTAAAAACAATCACACGTATACACTTTGAGTACCACGCGTATATATATTTTTTGAAAAATCAATCATTTTTCATTTACAAAATGCCGAAAACCGCAATACGAACGAAGAAGGAAGAAGCGACACACCGAAATACGAACAAAAGTGACAGTATGACAACCGCCGACAGTCGATCGGTGTTGCCAACACGGCAAGTCAATATTATGTTAATGTGGCTTCGGAAAAAATATATATTCTGTGCTTTTTATCCCTTATCCTATTCCTTCAACTTTGCTTCGGTTTGCGATAAACGACGTAGCAAATGGTCGGTCGCTCAACCGCAACATGTGCAGTGTGGAGCCAAATAAATGTTTGTGAAAATCGAAATGAACATGATTTCCGAGATGTTATGAATTACTTGTAAATTCTGACATCGAGAAAGCAATCTAAGAGTTATAAGAGTGCGAGTAAATACTCTCACTTACTCACTTGAAATGACTTTCAATTATTAGCCTTACGGTTGAAACTGAAACCTGAGCGAGAAAGCGGGAATTTGAATTTGTAAACTCCACCGTTGAGTTATGAACATCCTTTGTAGGGAATTTAATTTACGGTTTGTAAGCAACCTAAAATTTTGTAGATATAGTATAAATCTGTATACTTATTGCCTGTCAGCCAGGATATTCATAAGCATAGAATCGTACTATTAATATCAAAGATGCGATATTGTTCCTTATCGCGATGGAATTCTCGTGGGCTTCCATAGTCGTGTGGACGATGTGCCTTACTCATACTGTCGAAAACCATCGGTATTCCTCCATTACTTGTAACCGTAGCCAGAGTTATCACCGTACACGACAGGCCTCGACCTACCGCTGTTTTCGGCAGGTCCCGCCACGTTAGCGGCCTTGAGAGGCTGATTCCCTTCCTCGAGTGGCGCGCGTTGAACACTACACTAGCGCCTATTCTCAATTAGGTATACAGCGCACGCCTGACTCCCGCAAGCCTGTTCTACGAAGGTCAGCACTGCTACTACGGGGGGGGGGGGGGACTTGACGCCTTCCTCTCCCTTTCAGCCGCTTCCTTTGTCAATATAATTTGTTCACAGAAGAAGCAAACTCGTCCCATGTGCTTTCTCATGTCGATTGCATGACACGGACCAAGGTGAATCAATTATTAAAAATAAAATAATGTGAATGTAAGTAATATTTTGTCTTTAATAAAAATGAATATTAAACAGAACACAACACACTTTCTCTTCCATGAGTTGAGTATAATCAACAAATAAATCAACAGTTAACAAAATCCCAATGAGCTTTGGTAGTTTCTTTGCAGCATTACGACCAATATTGACCTGCTTCGTTTAGCAGACTATGGATGCATAATATGAGAATTGAGAAATCTCTAATTTGGATATGAAGTCACATTTAATTCTTCCTGCAACAAAAAAAGACAATTTAGTTTTATGACACATGAACATATTTTATGTAACATAAATTCTAAAATATTATTCATAAAACAATTTCTTTGATATCTTTTATGAGAAATTTTATAAGTACTGTTGGATTTTTGATCAGATTTTGATGAAAACTATGACATAAGCTAAATCACCTCAATGTGTAAGTAGCACTGTCTTCAGGATTGAAAACCAGCAATATTATCAGAACAGATGCTTTTTTTATCTAGTTTTATTTTCGAAACTATCAGTTTCAGAGTTTCAGAATATAAATTTTATATTTTTAATTTAAGAAATTCTCAGTAGTCTTTAATAAATTTAAGTAGTTATACACTGGCTAATGTTACTGCCAGATAATATTTTTTTCTATTTTGAAAAATTTTTGAGTTACACACCTTTGCATTTATTTCTTATTTAGTGGAGACGAATAATTAAGAAGTGTTCCAGTAATCACTTTAAACATCTTTTTAGCTATTTAACATGGTCTGCTATAAGGCACCATTTATCAATTGTTTATGCATTGCAATTGCACAACATACCTAAATTATTTCATGCGGTTTATGAAAAACCTTAATTTTATCACTTCATTTATTCTTGATTTTAACTCTTCTTGTTTTTCAGAAGACAGGAATAAACTCATAGTGTCACCAAGATCTTCGAAGAATTTTTTAACCTTTTCATCATTTAATTCTTCAGTATTTTCCATTACATTATTAAACAGATTTGAAGTTTCTGACACCATATACTCTTTACAGGAATCATCTATTGTGCTTTCATCCTCCATTCTTTCGTTTATACTATTAACTATAATATTTTCTTCCTTTAGACCATCATTCAGAACAATTAAGCTATGTAATAATTTCTTAGCTTTCTTCTTATTTTCTAATATTCTATTTTTTTCCAATACATCATCTTTATTTATTGTGCTTTCAACCTCCATAGACACATTCATAGTGGCTTTCTTCTTATTTTCTAATATTCTATTTTCTTCCAATACATCATCTTCTTGTGTTTTTTCTTCAATCATTTCTTCCTTAATATCATCTGGCAGTACAATTTCACTGTGTAAGTTTATAGTTTTCTCTTTCCTTTTTTCGCTTTCAACTTCCATAGTTACATCTGTAGCATCTTTAATGGGTTCTTCCTTAATGTCATCTTTAAGTATAACTTCACTATGTAAATTCTTGAGGTTCTTTAATTTATGTAATGGTATATTGTCTTCATAATCATCATCTGAAAGTCCCATACTTTCATATGTTTGAGTATCCTTAATATTTTCTTCCATAGTATTGTCTTTTAGCATCACTTCATTAAGTACTATTTTTGCTAAGATGCTATTTGTTTTCCTATCAGCATAGTTTTTAATTGCGCTTACATTTTCTGTCATAACCTTATTGTTTTCTTCCGATTTAGAATTTATCGTTATATCAGTACCATGTGAATTTGTTATGTTTATGTCATTTTTACTGACATCATGTGAATTAGAATTGTCACTGATAACTTTACATAATTTGTAATTTATCAGGTTTTGGATTGTTCCTTCCCATACATTACCTTTGTTTATTGTGCTTTCAACTTCTATACTTTTATTTGTAGTCACATCTTCAACATTTTTTTCTGTTAATTCATCTATTGTTGTGAATTCATGGTGGATATTTTCTGTTGTGTCTTCAATATTTTCATCTGAATCAGAATCAATTGTTACAACAGTACCAGAATTTGTCATCTTCTTGTTTTCACCAAGTTTGTCATTAAGTGCACTAGGATTTCCATTGATTACTTCACTTAACTTGTAGTTTATCAGATTTTGGATCGTTTTCTGTAAGTTGTGAATATCTTCATCTTCAATATTTAATTCTGTCTTTAGATCACGAGACAGTAATATCTCTTTAACTTGATCATGTGTAATTAATTTACTTTTTTTTAGTTTTCTTTGTGAGGATGCAACATTTCTTTGTTTAATTTTATCAAGTATGCTATCACCCCACTTATTTACAGATTCAGGCAGATGACAATCTTTTACATTCGAATAATAATTGTCTAAAAATTTAAGTGACCCATCCAAATATTTTTGTATAAAACATGGGTATAATGACTTATTATCATGTTCCTTTAGTCTCCCAGATTGTATTAAAATGTATAACTTCACATATTTATTCTTTATCCTAGACCACTCTGTCCTGCATCTGTCTGCTGGAAAACAAATAAAAGTATATGTAAGCAACATAATCAATTATTTAACATTTCTGGACTTTAAAGAGACTACGACCTCTGAGTTTGTTTTGGCATTTCTTCTCAGAATAGTTGGATAGGAAATGTCAGCCTCATGTAGCTATTTCTAAGATTGATGCGTAAAAGTGTTATCTTATAACCAACTTGTAAAAATAAATATCATTTATCATTTATAATGATTATCTCTGGCCCATAAAGTTAATCCTATTTATTCACTCAACCATCAAGCCACACTAATAATAATGAGACTCACCATTTGTGTTATAAGTCCCATGTAATAGGGGGTGAGCCTATTGCCATATAACGGCCACAATTTAGATTCCGTGCTACTGCTGAAAAATATTTCGAAAAACCGAAAAAAGCCCAATAATGCCCGACCCGGGAATCGAACCCGAGATCCCTTGTCCGGCAGACGCATTTGCGACCACTAGACCAATGTGGCAGTCATGGACTAAGTTAGGAAGGAAATAAGTAGATGTAGTTAGGACAGATTATAATAAAATTATAATTTTGTAGCTGTTGCCGTCGGTCAATATTGACCGCGTTAGAAGTGAACTGTGAACATAGTGAACAAACTTACTTGTTGAACCCAAATTGACAGCAATTGCTTTCCAGTTACAGATAGGATTTGCAGTTGGCTTATGAAGTGCTTTACCATATACAGGGGGATAATATCTTTTTACTTCACCAATCAAAGCTTTTTGTAGAGGAGACCAATGTTTTGATACCATTTTCTTTATTTAATATTATCATATCCAGTTATATATTTGTTTTGTTTTGATAATTTTGTTAGAAATGCAATGTTTTCGACCAACACAACACAACTTTTTGACATTAGGTATACACAATGACTAAATGACATTTATGACATTCTGAATGTGTGACCACTTTATTGACTACAGATTATACAACATTACAATATATTTCAATAGCTAACACTGTAATATTAAATTATTTTAAATAAAATATCGGATTTTGTAGTAAGTTAGGCATCTATTAAAACTGTTTTTAGTTATATTAAACTACTACTACTAACTCATTTATCAATTATAATGTACTTAATTTCTTACTTCTGACTGAAGTTAATTCTTATTTTTGGTCCCTTTTCATTCATTCAGAACAAATAGTATATATGTTTAGGGGAAATTCAGATTAACATTGGATTAGAGCAAAAAGAGATTTTGAATTTGAATTTAAATTTTAGGTCATTAAACCAAATTTAACCGAATACATACAATACAACTTTACATATGTAACTTAGCGACTTCACTGACGCCGACGTATCAAGTTAAAAAGTGGCATAATATTTTTTTTATATACCCAGACTATATTCTATTTAATTTCAATCTGTGCAGGAGTTTTTGCAGTAAAGAGTAATATTTAATTAGGTACAAAGCTAAAGAGTTTGTTTGTATTCTTCAATAAAACTTTTTTTGTGGGGTAGTCAATTTATCGAGGAAGGCAATATGCCATAAAACATCACGCTACAATCAGTAGGGGGTCGAGCAGTGGGCAAAACTGTTCTGTAATAGCTCTAAAGTTGGGTTGGGATGGGTATAAAAAAAACAAACAGACAGTCTTTGTGATAACACTTTATTTTTATACATCTTTTATCATTTATCTTGTATCCAGCATAGAATAGGTACTATGTAATTATTTTGTAAATTTTGAAAAATTAATTGTTTTAAAGGTTACCTAAGTATTAATTTTTACACGTTCTTGTTCTTTTTTTAATTAAATAAATACAAAAATTGACAATAATTTATTTTCCCACGGCTGAATGATTAAGTAAAGTATAATATTAACCACATAATAACTCAATTTTCCTTCAATAATGATATTTAACTCTATATTTCGATAGTCATATTAAGGGCAAATCGTCCTGCCGCGGGTTTCTGTTTCTTTTTACGATGATGTAGGTACCTTTACAACTCCAAAAATAATTTGATTGTCATTGAACATCTGTAGTAGGTATGTAGTTATGTACTTTAAGAAGGTACTAACGGACCTTAATAATATTGTGACACCCTTAATTTCTTTTTGGCACCACCATCACTCTTTGGGTAGTTGGGCACGCACATTTCGAGCCGCGCGTTTTAGGGATAATACGGCTCTGTGGGAATTATTTAGTATAACTGTATATTTAATAATGAAACCGATTGTAAAACAGTTATTTTAAATATTGTATCTCTAAAACTTGAACTGACACTCAAATATTCACAAACTGTAAAAACATAGTCTAGGACTAGGATAAATGTCTAACTACAAAGTATGTATTACTAAATGCTTAATTTTATTATAAAGATCGTTGTAAACACACCTAGCTACATTTTATCAACAGATACAAATTTCAGTCAACAGTCAACACCTACTTACATAAGGTACATTTTAGCAATAAAACATTTGTTTCCTATATGTAGGATAGGTGAAAGATTTCTCATAAAAAATCTATCAATACAAAAGTAGACAAGTTCTTAGATAGTTTATTAAATACATAAAATTATTATGGTAGACATAAATTGTTCTATCGTCTTACAATTAGGTACGTACTTTTATTTTTGGCATATGGCACACAGATTTATTAACTTACTAACTAACATATCCATTAAATACACAACACAATTTAAATATCATAGAGACGTACAATCAACCTCTATAGTCCATAGCAAGTGAAAGTCCGTAGATGTACAGTAGTATTATTATTATGAAAAATATCACACTTAGGTAGGTAATTGAGTATTTGACTCTATCGAAGTTACATTCCCGACTTCATCGAAGTCACTTCCAACGTGTCAACCACTCGAAGCTAACACTGAAACTGTGGGAAGTCGCTAGTCTGTGTACGGAATGTGCAGGAGAGAGCCGAGGGCGAGGAGCGCGCCACGTACTGCGAGGCCGGCCGCCGCGCCGGCTGTCAGGTGTACTCCTCGTCCTCGTCCTCGTCCTCGCTCGACTCGAACGCGGCCTCCATCTCGGCGTGGTCCTCGGGCGTCGGCAGCGACAGCTTCAGGTAGTCTACCGGCAGCTGCTCCTTCGGGATCAAGTACCCTGTGGAGTCTTGTGGTGGAGGCGGAGGTCGTGGAAGTCGCACCTGCATTGCCTGGCCACCAGCCGCTGCATCCTCTAATTTTCTACATATTTCATCGAAACCTATTCTATCTCGAGGGTCAGCCTTCCAACATGCGCGCATTAAGTCACCAGCGAAGCGGGGGCAGTCCTCGGGGGGCACTAGCACTATACCTCTTAAAATTAACTTGGTAGCGCCGTCGTTGTTTTGTCCATAGAAAGGTTGTTTGCCTCTGCTGTATATCTCCCACAGCACTACGCCATACGACCACACGTCGGACTCGTGCGTGAACCGAGCGTACACAATACTCTCCGGTGACATCCATCGTACGGGCATGGGTCGCTCGCCGCCCATTTTGTAGTAGTCACACGTGTAGACATCTCGTGACATGCCAAAGTCTGCTATTTTCACTGTGAGGTTTGCACCAACAAGACAATTCCTCGCTGCTAGATCTCGATGGACGAATCTTCGTGAAGCGAGGTACTGCATGCCTCGTGCTATCTGCAGCGCTACATGTAGTAAAGCATGTTCATCCAGTATTGGCCCCGGCCTGCCTCCTCCGCGGGAGCCTCTAAGAACGCCGGCCAGGTCACCCCACTCCATGTATTCGAAAACCATCCAGGGGCTCGCGTTGATGTCATCTGAAAATTAAGTTTAAGCAAATTAAATAACACTAAATATTTCCCAGAATCATTAAAAATTGTAAATCAAAGATACGCTACCTCTGTATACAACTCCAACAAGAGCAAGAATGTTGGGATGCCTGAACGCAGACATTATGGAGACTTCCCGCACAAAGTCTTCTTCAGCATTGCGACCTGCACTTTCCTTCAGCACCTTAATGGCTACTACTTGTTCATCAGCGGTAGTTCTGAGAAGTCCTGTAACAATTAACTTGTTGAAGACTGAACATAACACTAATGGATTTGTAGAATGAATGCACCGATGAAACCTACCTTTATGGACTTTGCCAAAGCATCCTTCACCAACCTCTTCAAGGAATGTGAGGGCGTTTCTGTCTAGAAGCTGGACCTGGGACTTGTTGGTATCATCAGTGTCCATAACTCCTGGAGTGCCTGGTACCGGAACGTTGCCAGCTCCGTAGACTCCATACTGAGGGTTCGTTATATACCTTTCAGCAAGCAGAGGCTCTCCCGGTCGCACACGCTATAAAAAACCAAGCTTATACATTCTTTTCTTGCATTCATTTCCAATATTGTGTGCAACAGGAAATTAGGAGAAACAAGCAATCAGTAAGCGACATCCTCCAACAGATGATTGAATATTAGATTATGTATACAATAGTGATCATGCGAGGTGTGCGGTTGCAAATTAAAGGCCATAAATCATTCAAGCTGATAGGATGTTTTACTCTTATAATGATTTGTACTCACAGGTTGTGTTTTGCCATCGACCCGACACATTCTCTTTTTGAGGTACAGTAGGATAATAGAGACCAGTAGTATTAAAGTAACGGCCCCCGAAACTGTGACGGCTATTAAAGTGCCCACGCCGGCACTCATACCCGTATCTATTAGTGAGCCGTTCCCAGTCGTAGATTCCGCGAATATTTCTCCACTGCTTGACGATTTGGATATCTGAAGCAAAAACATAAAGTTTAGTTTACAAGCTTAACTTTACTCTTTTCAATAAAATTTGCGCATTTGGATGCGCAATTACCTCCCTTCCCAATCTTCCCAAGCCCTGATTCCCCAACAACCCTTAAATTCCTAACCCTCAAAAGGCTGGCAACGCATTTGTAACGCCTCTGGTGTTTCGGGTATCCATGGGCGACAGCGATTGCTTACCATCAGGTGATCCGTCTGCTCGTTTACCGGCACAGAGTACATTATTTACCGGCTTATTCCATAAAATTAAAATATATTAAGGTACCTTGGTTGGTTCAAAAAGTTAGGAATTAGGAAATCATTTGCAGATTCCTTTACTTTAAAAGATTTAAGCAAATGCATGAATAAGAAAATAAACCAGAATTAATAACAAAACAAAAGAAATGCTTCTTCATTAAAGACATGTTAAAAATACCTACTGTTTACGTTGACACGAAAAAGGGACAAAAACAACATTAAAGTTCATACGTAATCAAAGTACTCTCAGAATTTGGGTGACATCGGTTTTATCATGGCTGACCTATCATGAATATTTATCAGTAACTATGGAAAAACACTGATTTCATTTTCCATCCCATGTACCTACCTACTACATTTTAGTAGGCTTGCTCAAAATCAATACTTTTATTGATAAAGTTCATGGCTTGTTATTCATAAAGGTACCTTCGTTGCTGTTTTTATTTTGCTTTCGTTTGTTTTGTTTTTACGTCTTTTAAAGCCTCGTCCCCTCTAGGAACATTGGAAGACCCCACTAGCAACAACGATGTCGGGCGTCGTCGGACGTCATCGCCGCGTCCTTGTTGACTGTGCGACAAGGAACAGTTTCAACAATGTCGTGGATGTCGTCCGACATCGTCCGATGTTTCTGGGGACACATGTCATATCGGTCGACAAATGTTCCTAGTGGAGACGAGGCTTAATAGATACGTATATACGTAGAAATTACGTATTTGCTCCCACTCCTAAACTTTTTTGGTTTTATCTAAGTAGGTAATGTTATCTTATATGACAAAATAAAAAAATACGTGTTTTATATTTTTACATTACCTAACTGACGGTCTAAATTGATTGTTAATTTTCAGTCTCCGTCATCATCCCTATTAGGATAGGATACAACAGAAACAGATTATACATCAATTTTCTCTGACGAATAATGATCCAAGACAGAATCATCACATATTTTCAATTTTCTATCATTCAAATGATCCTGTTTTATAGGAGTTTACTTTACTCTCTCTCCATAAACCTAATCAGGTTTCAGTAGACTTTTATCATTAGACTAATATTTTTAATCAGTCTCGCAATCAGCGCTGTGGGACAGCTCGATAAGGCGATAAAAGGGGTTTTTAATTAAGATGAATGTTCTCACTTGTGCGGTGGGCGCTGACGACAGGTATCTGGTGTCAGAGGCATTCGACGTCCTCGGAGGGATCACATTCAATATAGGCTTCAGAGTCACAGGAACTGGAATTAATAGACACAGTTTACTGTTAGACCTTCACTGACACACATAGGTATTATATTATTAGTTAAGTAAGTCGAATTCAATACATCGATACGTTCTAGAGTTTCAGAGAAATTTCAATACCGTACTGTTCACTTTATTTGTTAACTTATAAATGTATCAAGACACTGCAATAAATTAATACATAATGAGCAAATTTTGACCAATGAGATACTTTGAAATTATTATGATCGATACCGTCAAAATATTGTCCGATTACAAACACAAACATAAACTCGTAAATCAAAACAAGAAAACAAAAGTTCAATAAACTCTGAGTAACAAATTACGATCAATCAAGCATTGTGGAGTGTGGGAGTTATTAATAAACGTATGGTAAGATCACCTGTGCTTCTGGGGCATTTGAAGTCGTGGGTGACGGGCAGCCCGTTGGAAGTGCAGCGGCAGTAGTGCGACGTACTGTTGTATGGCATGCATGCTGCTTCCTTGCCGCATGAATGCAAGCCACAAGAGCCCGGGAAATATATCGCTGAAAAAGAAAGACGTAGCATGTTTATGTCCTTGAAAAATGTCTTGGCAATGTTTGTACAGGTATGGATGTTAGTTACTCTGCTGTGTGAAAACTAGTAGATCGATTTGAGTAAAATTTTACGCAACGAGAAATTATATATAGTGTGGAACACCAGATGGGTTAAGTCTCTTGTCAGTTTTTTCTCAGTCAGAGTATAATTAAAAGATCTGGTGAAAGTTAATATTTAGATACTTAATATGTTTATAGCAAAATAAAGGGTACCTCATCAATCCCTATTTATTTTCCTGAAGGTAATAATCTGCAAAACGCATAACTATCTATATATTCTACCAATTACTACATAATACGTATACTGGAACAATGATCCCGGAATTAATGGATCAAATATGTCTATCCATCCGTTGGAAGTGATCAAATGAACACGACCAATAGAAACTAACGAGAAATGTTCCCAAGACCTACTTGCAATGGAAATTGTAACCGTTTTAATTATAAAGTTAAATTAATTAAATGTTTTCTCTTGTTTATAGAATGAACGGCAGTGTAAAGAAGTTAAATATAGGGTGTCCCAAAATTAACGCAAGATTTGAATTAAATAGAAAACGCCGTTTTTAGTCTTTTGATAGTTATATTTTTATTGACTCGTAAAGTACATAGGATAGGGTTATATATGGAATAACACATCGGACAAATGGCCTCCACGGCTTTGTTGAAATTTGCCATGACCATTCTGCATAAATGTGGCTGAATTTCGTTACTGCAGCGTTGAATCTCCTCCTTTAATGCACAGGTGGTTGTGGGCTTGTTGACATACTTGTGATTTCAAATAACCCCATAAAAAGAAGGTGATCAAGGCTAATGGTGTTAAATCACACGATCTAAGAGGCCAATTTTGATCACCGATACGAGAGAGTACACGACCTGGAAATGTCTTTAAAATATTCTTTAATAATGAAGACACGTTGTTCTATCGTGTAACGCTCCATTTTTAATAACCCTATACTGTTAGCTGTCAAATTGCTAGCTTTTTTCAGGGTTGCCAACACTTCACTGCACAAATGGGGGCAAATTCAAATCTTGCGTTAATTTTGGGACACCCGATAGAAGTGTTAGAGATCAATGAGAAGACAACTAGTTTCTACCGGCGGTTTTGCCTGCGGTCCCGTAGGATTAAAAGTATCCTATCACCCGAGTCAGTTTATACCCTACCTGTACACCAAATGTCATCAAAATCCGTTCAGTAGTTTCAGCGTGTTTAGCGGACAAACATCCTAACAACTGATTAGGGGCGTAGAAGGTCTTATTTTACGACTAGGGTCCATTAGCTTCATACACAGAATAGATAGATAAGTATAAGTACATGTTATGCACATAAATGTTACTTTTATTTACGACATTTTATTTAACTTCATTTGTGGGTCAGTAGGTAAGGGACAAATCTTGCTAGCTAATTTTATAGCAGATTGGAAACCTGAGTACGTACGGGGGCGTAAATAGGTTACTATTGAATAAATTGCTGTGTGTATTTTCTCGAAGGTATTATGTACATTGTACATAGATAGAAAGGTATTTTAACTGGTATAAACTGAATTCTCCAGAGTAAAGTTGAAAGAAAACGTATGAATTTTAAGCGTAATATTATGATATGTTTTTGAAGTTTTGATTTCTTTGTCCCAGTATTAGATGGGGATGGCCTCGTTGGTCGGGTGGTCGCAAGTGCTACTGCCGGAGAAGGGAGTCAAGCAAAGTATTACTGGGCTTTTTTGGGTTTTCGAAAATGTCTCAGTAATAATACGGAGTCTGGCATTGTGCCCAGTATACGGCAACAGGCTCGCCCCATATTACATAGGACTTATAACATACACAATGGTGAAAAGTGGGTGTACTTTGTTTAGCGGCATTACGTGCCGTAATGTGTTCCTTTACCTACCCCTTCGGGAATAAAAGGCGTGACGTTGCGTTAGATGGGATTCATAATATTATGACTGGTGAAAGTTATGCTGTTAACAAATTAATATTTACTAAGACAACTCAATCACATCTGCCAATATCTAAAGTTTAGTATAAAACATCGGCATTTCCATTAAAAGCGAATGGTTGGACGTCCTATTTTCCATAATTATTATGCGACAAGTTGATTGATTAATCACAGTGCCGTGTTAAATTGTGGCCCTAAGTTTTCTGATCAACCTGAGTGATATAAGCATTTAAATAAATATGCTGTAAATAAAGTAAATGACAGTGCAATTAACTAGTGTTAGAAACGTTAAAGTTAATATTGCAATCAGGAGTCTGAGTTCGACATAGGTGTGAAGCCCTCTTAGTTGGCGGGCGAGTAATGAATTGTAGTGTCTAACATAGGTAGATACTTTAAATATTGATTAGATTTATTGTAAAAAATAATGTATGACATGAAGGGCACGGACCAAGAGTCTGTGGAGAAGTAATATAAACAGAAATAAATAAAAAAGCCTTCTTAGGTTTGGCAAGACTTGATTGTTTTAATTTTGACTGCACGGTTAGTGCAGTGGTTGGGTAACTGGGTGCCGTGCAACGTGTCCCGGGTTCGATTTCCGCACGGAACAACTCTTTGTGTGTTCACAAATTGTTGTTTCTGGTCTGGATGTTATGTGTATGTAAAATTGTATGTTTGTAAACGCACCCACTACATAGTAGAAATGTATACCTACATGTGTGTGTTAGAAATTAAGATAATGTTAGGATATCAGTACCTACAGTAGAGAGCCGTGTTAAACGTGTGTAGGTAAAGAGTTAGATAGGAATTCTCTAGCTACTAAGAATTTCAGACCAAAGGAGCGGAAATTACAAAGCTAAAGAAAATAAAGATATTTACTCGGTGGAGTTTCTTGTGTTTGTTCTGGCCTGGCCTCCTCCCTGGCGACTCTCGCCAACTTCTCCGCATAGTCACGGAATTTCTGAAACAAGTAAATTACGAATTTAGTTAAAAAAACAAAGAAAGAAAGTTTTAACATTTAATATTCCTATGTCTGGTTGCTAGGCTCTACTTCGATCGACTTTCTTTGCATATATTACAGAGCCAAAAACTGACTGAAGTTAATATTGTGCTACTTAGAAACGTATGCCTAAATACAGATACATATCTTTTTATCGTTGTATAATACATATCCCTATCTATAGGTTATCGGGAGCTGCGGACTACCCAGCGGGTTTACCGGGGCTCCGGCTCTAAAAGCAGGAGTAGGAACGGAGTGATTTTTAGTCAGTAAGAGTCTGACACCGCCTTGGGAGAAGGCATTGGATGATTTTTCCCCCTTAATAAAAATATATAGGTTACATACATACATATAATAGAATACCGTCAAATAAATAAGATCGTCCATAAAACCATCAAGTCTTGACAATTTGATGGAGTAATCTGGACCCACCTACAAGGTCTTTACGTAGATAATTATTGATTTAGCTTTCTCACTGTGTCTTAATTGTAGTTGCAACACTCGATTGACAGCAGGCTGCAGCCTCGCCCTGAACATTTGATTACAAACGCTAAATCATATTTAAAAGCACCCTTCACGCGGGTGATTGGAATCAATCAAAACGCATTTTCATATTAATTGGCATCGGCAGAAATACCAGATTGTGACGGTCTGGCGCCAACGCCAACCATAGCCACTTGTGGAGTGGAATAACACACTACATAATACACGTGAACACCTATAAACCACAAATCTGTTACGTAAATTATACAATACAGGATCAAACAGCACAATAACAATGGCATGTAGAAACAACAGTTACATACATGGCTTCTCGGATCTCTCGCAACACGTCCCTCATGACAATCAGCTCATAATTAAACAATTAACGTAAATTAGAATGCGTTTTCACGTTAATTGACTGCCGAGCAGAATGCATAAGACCATTAATTACCATTGGGATGCATTCATACCCTGAACGAACATGGTAATCGAGACACGATCTCGCAATATCTTCTAATCTCTTGCACAGTCCACATTTAGACACGAGTGCTGCTATATTTACGGCCGTTTTGCACTTTCAATTGGGCGTATTACTGGCCACTAAGTATATAATAAAAATATTAGACGATCGTGCTGTGTTATGTTATCTGTGGAACGTTTGAGATGCTCGACGCGGAGTTATTTTGGCCACGTTATCGCGGAGAGTGGCTGCACTCCGCCTTGCCCTCGGGTTACGATAAATCAATAATATCGTGTACCTAAGTGAATTATCGATATTTTACATTTTATGCCTATTTGTTATCGTTAATAGGAACGAAGTT
Source organism: Spodoptera frugiperda (assembly GCF_023101765.2). NCBI lineage: Eukaryota > Metazoa > Arthropoda > Insecta > Lepidoptera > Noctuidae > Spodoptera > Spodoptera frugiperda. The sequence continues at coordinate 5,052,577 of NC_064212.1, forward strand.
AACGATCGCACTGCGCAATTACCTCTAGGCTACGTTGTTTGTCTGTCGCGCTGTGTAATCACGCACTTCAATTACGGATATAAACGACTAAGGAATCAGTCATTTGACATTCCCTGTTCTTACATTAACAAGTTATATTTATATTCACTCAAGCAGGTAAAATTATGATGTTCGATGTTTCCCTTGATTAATATTTCATCAGATAAGTGGCACCCATCGTGGTTCCATTTCATCGCATTTAACAAACTACGTACCTATTTATTTACTTTATGTAAATGTTAAGTATAAAATATGTATTACATAATATATTGTTTTAGATTTGCGTAAAAAGGCTAACAGTATTAAATAGTCTACGTCTGGAAAGCAATAATGATGTACCCACTAAAACTTATTTTGTTAGGAACTCTATTCTCATATCTACTTAGAATTCTACAAAACATCAAAAGACCTCAAGTTACACGAACCAGTATTTAGAACGCTCTATTAAATTCTTAATTAAATATTTCCAAAAGACGAATCTTAGTTAAAATCTGAGATCAAATTAGAAATAAAAGGAAAAACCACATTTTAGGACCAAGTAAGACCGGGGAAAGAACCGGTAGTCTCGAAGCTCTCGAAGAGCAGTAGTAGGAACGGAGTGAGTTTGACACTCCCTCTCGCCTCACCCAGGGCGGGAGAAGTCATCGTATGATTTTCCCCCACAAAAAGAAGGACCAAGGGCCAGGTTTTTTCTCAAGTAAATCATTACAAGTAAGTACTTATATACCTACTTTGTTGTAACTTTGTTTGTGACAACACAAAATATTCTATTCTGTAATTTAATTTACACGATTTTTTTTATTTATTGTTTGAACTTGGCCCAAAATGAAATTGGGCTTGTTCGTGGAAAATTATTTATATCACCTCAGAGGGCAATATTTGTTCTCGTGTACAACTAGATAGGTAAACATTTAATATATGGAGAGTAAATATATCTGCCGAATTTAACTAAGTTTGATGTACTAACAAATTGACTTATTTTATTGTTTCAAGATACTAGAATGTTGCCAGCCTTTTGTGGGTTAAGAATTTGAGGGACATTGGGGAATAGTTTCACGCCGCGTCGGTTTCCTGTGAGGCCGTGGTATCACTCCGGTCAAGCCGGCCCATTCGTGTCGAAGCATGGCTCTCCCACACTCATAAACAACTTTTACGTAGGTTTTACTGTCCTTTCGTTCTCAAGAATGTTCGCGTACTGTATATGTCAAGTAAAGATTTATACTGTATCTTATTACCGTCTCATTTAACTTTCATCTCTGTCTTTTTAAAAAAACATTTAACCTTATAAGGATTCTCAGAAAACAGTTCCAACATGGGTAGGTACGTACTTACTTTCTTTTTAGTTTTTTTAAATGAATATTCTTTGCTGATATTCATTTTATTACTAGACTTTTCAGGTACCTAATTGATGTTCTAACTTTACTTTACATTAATTATTTTAAGACAAAAGACGTGGCCGCAGACTAGGATATTTTCCTGTGACGGCACAGGAAAAAAAGGTGCGCTTATCATAAGATCATTTCATATACACCACACTCAGATCCGGAACAACCATGGTGGATCACAACAGAATCCGCAACTTCTATCGTAGTTTCAGCAGGCAGTGGCACTGAGAACCACAATTCAATAGAGATTTCTAGATTTTATAAAACGTAGCTAATCAAGGTAGATACAAGAACACGTGCCACTATCGAGCATTGTAGCAATCCTAGTTACACGAGCAATGCAAATTGGAAATCAAAATCTCATCGTACCGCGCTTGAGTGTCTATCTATGGATCGCTCAATTCGTTGCAACGTGTTCGAATTAATCAACTATCCTATCGCATCGAACTTAATCATTGTTCTCTTATTACTGTGTTCTTCAAACAGCTTCAAGTTTCATGAGATCATTCTGTTTAGGTTTTCGAATAATATGGTCCCACGGTCTTGCAGAAAACCTGCGTAAAACAACGATAACGAACTTATTTCGAATGGCCGGTAAAGCGCTTGTAACTTTTCTGGTGTTGCTTGTCCATAGGCAGCGTCGATTGCTTGCCATCAGAAGATCCGATGATGCTGATGATGGTTATGATGACATGCCTACCCTTTGTGCGGTTTTGTGGACGATGAGCAACGGTACGTTCTGCGCGCGCCTCAAAGGGCCATTTGACCACCACAGATGGGGCCCAATAGGGCTGATGCCTGATGCGGAGCTCCGGACTACCGAGCTGGTTTACCGGGGCACCGGCTCGAAAAGCAGGAGTAGGAACGGGGTGTTTTTAGTCAGTAGGAATCTGACATCCCTCTCGCTTCGCCCAAGGCGGGAAAGATTCTCCACCGACATCTTGTTCAACAAGCTTTAAAATTACTACGAGTGTCTTCGATAACTTTGGAGTTCTTTCCAGGTACTCAAACCCCCTAGGGCTGGGAACTTAAGGCTCTACAATTATTAAACGTTTACTTTAGGTAGGTACCTAATGTACCTGTACACTTGTTCTTGGCTTAAAGTCCCTGGAGATATACATTATTTAGTTGTTCACGGTACCCATCGATCGTGAGTCTTGGAATATTGTAACAAAAACATTTTAGTTGCTACATGCTTATTATCAGAATAATATAATTAAATTTTGAGTTAGATAAAGTAAAAAGAAAAACAATTATCACTAGGTGGATAATTGAATTTTTTCCTTGTTTCGATATAAAAGTACCTAATCTAAAGTTTATTTTTATTGTTTACGTATTGTGGTCGTACATTTACATAAACACTGTGAGAATACATTTGTTGGGAGTCAGGTTCCCGAGACAAATATCAGCAACATTGTAGCCGCGGCCACAGCTAGGAGAGAATATCTTTGAGATACAAATTACCATACTTATCTTAGATTGGAAAACATTCTACTACTTGCCTAGATTTGCTTTGCATTTATAAAAGTCTTGTTATTGATAAAAAACAATGTGTAAAATGATAAGATTTATTTAAATACCTGTGCGAGTTCTTATTCATGAATGATCTTAAGACAATTAAGACGAGCTTCGTGGAATAGGAAATTAATAATTGATTTATTTTATTTCAAACGTACCTACGGGTGTGCTTCGTCTGAGTGTTCTTCGTGGAATAAAGGATCGTATTTTAAGAAAGAAAATACGTTTTATTTTAATTGAGTGTCTGACTGTGTACCTACTTGAAAAATCTTATTTAATCGAAAGTTTTTATTTGTACATATTTACTTTAAAAGACAGAGAGATAGATCTACAACTTGAGAAGCGTTGTATCACAGAATTAAAATATTAAACCTACGATACAACTAATCAACAAAAAACCAATAACGTGTAGATACGTCAAAAATAATCACAATGAAATCTAAAAACAAAGATTAATTTAACAATGTCGTGAATAACGGTTTCCAATATCTACAAATGTGGGACCAACCAGTATTTTTATGGCTTTATAATACCTGCCTACGCCTCTGTTGTATTAAAGTGATATAGTGGGACGATTCTTTAGAATTTAAAGCTAATACAAACTAATTATATAAACCGACATATTCATCATTTAAAGTCATACCAGTAATGCGGTAATATAGATTTACGATCATTATTTCGTTGACTGTCTTCTTTGAAAGGTGACCATTTGTTTAATACACAGTGTTGTTTTTTTTCTGGCAAAGTTCTATTGGCATTATGAACTGTTTCCATGTCGCATGTGGTCAATATGCTGTCTGAGAATCAATTTATTATCCTCACGTAGGGAAAGCGAAATGTGACTCTTTTTAAGTGTAACTGTAAAACTCTCGACAAGAACCGCTTCCCATTTTTTTATGGAATATGTAGTAATTTAAGGGTTGTAGGGCAATCGGCGCTTGGGAAGATTGGGAAGGGGGTAATTGAGCCTCCGGTAACCTGACTCACACAACGCAAGCGTTGTTTCACGTCGGTTTCCTGTGAGGCCGTGGTATCATCCGGTCGAGCTGGCCCATTCGTGCCGAAGCATGGCTCTCCCACACTTAAAACTACTTCCCATGTTTCCTCTCAATCAATAGCGAATAGATGATACGTTAGAATTAGAAGTATAGTGTATAAAGGGACGCACATTTTACCAAATTTACCTTTTCGGCCATTACCTATGTTCGTTATATTAGAGATATTGTATGCACAACAATATCAATCGCTACATGATCACCTGTCATTACACAATCCCAGTCAATTGACCGTTGATTCATCTAACGAGCTATTTCATTGTATTTGACAACTTGATGTGCAGGGGAATGTAGACATAATCCCATCATTTCATAATCTCTTAGCGTTCCATCACGTAGTTTCAATGGGCACGTGGAATGTGTTTGTGTAGACATAGCGCAATGGATGGCCATGCGTTGTGTTCGAAGCTTAAATATTATGTATCAGTTTACGGCAGTATACATTACACAGGTAGGTTAGGTAGGTTTAATTTAGCGCTGTCCAGTTTAATACCTATATAGATTTTGTAGATATTCTACATAGGATAGTGATTTGTCCGTAACTATATGTAAGTACCACCTTTTTTATGGTATGAGCCGGTAAACTAGCAGACGGATCACCTGATGGCCACCCATGGACACTCAAAACACCAGATGCGTTACAAATGCGTTGCCGGTCTTTTAGGATTAGGAATTTAAGGATTGTTGGGGAATCGGGAATATTGGGGAGGGAGGTAAGTAGGTAACAAACTTTGGGGTTAATTTACTTTGAATAAGTATACTTTTTGGAGTACCTAATTACTTAACTCGTACCGTAACAAATAATATCCTTGTTTATAACACACCTAGGTGTTAAGAGATAAGTTTAGTAGGTAGACGAATTATGGAAGAAATTTGAATATTTATGCTCTAACCTGCCCTAAAATAAACATACTTAGGAGTTTATGCTCTTTGCAAGCAATAAACTTCCATATTGAAGTGCAAGAATTTTGATAGGTGACGTGAAATTATTTAGTCAAACAATTTCGGCATTTGATATCAGATCTACATTTTATTGCTATTTCATGGCAAAAAGTAAGTAGATATTTGCAATCCAGAATTAGATTGTTGTCTTGTTAGCCATAGCCCAAAATATAATAGGTACCTAATAATAGTCTAATAATTTCACGTTATCAGGAAAAAGTAACAGATATTTTTATTAAATCAAACGAATTGTTACCGTTGTCGACTGCCACGTTGGTCGAGTGGACTCAAGTGCAACTGATGGACAAGGAGTCTCGGGCTCGATTCCCGGGTCGGGCTAAGTATTTTTGGGCCCTTTTTCTGGAAGTCGGAGTCTGCAATTGTGCCCAGTATATTATCGCAATAGACTCACCCCCTATTACATGGGACTTATAACACTGCAATGTATAAGTATATATCTCTGCCTACCCCTTCGGGGATAAAAGGCGTGACATTGCATTCAAACAAATTGTTTGAACATCACAATAAAATCACAATAGCCGTTGAACATTCCGAGTAATTGTGACCCAAATACCTTGTGGCTTCGAATCCCGACGAGGAAATTTATTGCCTATAAGGATTCCCGTGTTCGTGAGAATATTCGTGATTCTATTATTTCCGTTTATAGAATGTTTTGACATGGCCGATTCATGGCCCGTTACAGACGTCCATCTTGTTTTTCTGTCCTTTACAAGGCGGGAAAGTTATCACACCGAAGAGGTAGGTAGTCGAAAAATGGTGATTTTACTCTTTCACTGAAACTGTAAGATTGGAACTTTTAGATTCCTGAAAAAGATAGATATTATCTGTTCCATTTAGAATTTCTTAGTAGGACCTGTCTGTACCTTTAGTGAAAATCTGAGTTATTTGTAACTCTTACAATGCTAAAGGCTCTCCTTTTTATATGTAGGTAACTAGTTATTATCGGATAAAGGTGTGTGTTATAATTCCTAGAAGAAACCAATTTGCTTCAATGGATTCTTTTCTTTTATAAGCCTACACATATAAGTTATAAACACATAATAAAATAAATAGATTTTCTGCTAATCTACTAAGAAAATATAACGTAAGAAATTCTCTTCTAATCTTTTCAATTTGCACAGTTTCTAGTCATCAGTTTATGTCTTAGTTTCTGCTCTGAGTACTACGAGACCACTCCCTAAGACTTTAGCCGTTACTCTCGCGGTCGTTTACCGCAAAAAGATAGATAATATTTTACATCAATGGCCCACGGCTATCATTATCTCGCGATCGTGTTGATTTTCAATGTTTTTAAACGGGACGGGAATGAGAAACAGAAAATGTCAAAACTATAAAATGTTGTTTATTGAGCTATAATGACATTCACGAATCCGCGCCATCGCCTGTCGTATTCGATTTTACGCGCGCCCTTAACAATAATATTTATTACCGTCCAACGTAAGCAATGGCGGCCACATACTTACTTACATAGTAATGGCTGAGACACCCAGTTCCTTGTCTAGTTTCGAAGTAACAACATTAATGTGTCGATATTGTTATCTACTTATATCAACACATTAACTTAAGTTGGTACACTCCTAATTAGAAGACTCAAAAGAGTTCACCGCTTCTCACAAGATACTACGATTGACCAACAAAATCTCCATTCATTTGTTCTTGTGTAAATACAACTAAGAATTGATTAGTTGAACTTCTGCCTTTTATCTAAGACAATGCTGGTTTGTTAGTGGACCAGGCACCCACGTGACAGTTTCGTTGATAGATTACGGTATAAATAACCATCGGACAAGTCGTAGCTTAGAGCCACGGGCCACGTCGACTCGTCCCGCTGATGGCAAAACAATACAACAAATTACCAACACTATTGTTAACTTCTTACATCACCCACACCTACGCTACGTACAATGTGCTATGTAGGCGCTAGACGCGTTCGAAATTCGAATTTAAACTTTTGTTTCTGTGAAATGATTTGTTTTTAAAAATACATTTTTGTTTATTCAATTTTGTTTTTGGTCAGAATAAAAGGAGGTTGAATGCACAAAACAAAATTAATATTACTACAATAAGAAACAAAATGACTACGGTCTAACTAAATATTTATTTAATTAGAAGTAAGTAGTTTAAACTCAGCTTCGGTTTCGGTTTAAGCGGTTGAAAAAAAAAAAGGGATTGAAAGACACATGCGTCAATTTCCGTCGATCCCAATAAACCCCGAATGAATGGTCATTCAGATAAATTCGCTCGTCAGAAAAACACGTAATCCTTTTTGTAATCGTTTGTTTATATTCTGAGAACGATTCGGTACAAGAATAGGGCACTTCTTGCAAAACCTAATTTTGAGAATATGTGTCACTAATTCACTGCATCTATATAAAACCCGTGTTGGTTGTAGTACTTATAAATCAATAATGTGTAGGCAACTCTTATTTAATTTCAATTAATTTTTAATATGTTACTTACGTATTTAAAATTCGAATTTAATATCATTAGAAAATCGTAGCGCGAACTACGAAAATCGCCTCTATGGCTACGAAATAAAAGCGTAGCACGCTTAGTAGGCAGAAGAGACGTAATAGTTGTAGCATGACAGTTAATATTTTTTTTACTACATAAATATGGCGGACCACCATAGAGATGTTACTACTCTCTCTTTATGTTTTAATAATACATACATCTGTTGTCTATTAGTTAAAAATCACGGTTTACACACGTAAATTAATGGAGAAAAGCTCTATTAGTTTCATGTTTTCTATTAACTACTTACTTATTACAAAAACTAAATTAAAAACGAATCAAAGTTCGTTCAAATACCTCATTAAAAACAACTTTGCCTACCTAATAATACAATCACTCTTAATTTGATTTGTTTATTTAATCATTAGCATTCTTCCCGCGCTCCGTCACGTCAAAAAAGGGACGTCCGATAGAAATACTCGTTTAGTTTCTATTTTGTATTGTTGTTGTTTCCCAGCTGTCGTCGGAGGAAGGATTCTATCCGAAAATAAATTTATTCGAAGGAAATAAAACAATTACGGACGTTTTGTTTATATCACGTAAGTATGTGGGTACAGTATAGCAGACTGACATTGATTTGTAGGAAATTGTGATTGGTTGTTTTATTTTGTTTAGTCTGACAACTTTATCTATATAGATAGTCTAGTTTTCTTTTTTCTACAGAAAGGTTAGTTCTAGGTCTCTTAATAAGAGAAAAGTTTAACAATGTTTATTGGATACTTGTAAATAAGTGCCAGTTACACGTTGACTGTAACGTCAAGTAGACCCTGATTATTCCATTAAAATTTGCGCCTCAGAACAATTCTAAGAATATCCTGTTTCCTGATATATAAATCTAATAATCTTCTGTGACCTAGTAGAGAGATAAAAAGGATAAAGGGCCGAAACTATGATATTAATATCAAAGAACCTAATTTAAAACTTTTCAAATAAATAGGTTACTGTTTTTGGAACAAAAGAGTAGTGAGACTAGGGGAGGAGACGCGGGCGCACCGTCTGCGTACACCTGGCAGGGCAGGCGCACACGATCATTAAAAATGTTTATTTAAAAATCCGACCGCTTAACGCCGGCCGACACTCCACAAAACTGAACCATTTCGGTTTAAGACCAACGTGTTTATTACGGTGTAATACAATTAATGTTTTACAGTATTATTGTAAACAGTACGCACACTAACTAATTCACAAACAACTGTTATCATTGCAATCAATTAGTCCTGCATTACTTATGATTTAATAGTCCGTAAGTGGGCAATATAAAATCTTCCCAACTATATTTATGATGACGTACATCAAAACAATCATAATTTCATTTAGAGCAGTATAACGGATTGCTACAACTGACTTCACTAAATATAAAGCGCCGTTTGATCCTCAATGCAACAGTCGACGTAAAAGAATTTTGCATGCAATCGTAAATTATAGCGTTTAAGAGCTCGCGTAGGCACATAGACATACTGCATAACCATTTCCAATGTCTACAAACGGTCTGTCTATTTTCCTAATGTGTCGGCGCGCGCGCACGCTGGCCTCTTCACCGATTGGACGATGCTTTTTAACAAAACAAGACTCTTCCTGAAACATCAACAACATATCAATGAACGCATTACCAGATATAAACGAAAACAAAGCTTTTTATTCTATTTATTTGTGTTATTATTACTTTCAACAGTTTCTGATTACGTTCGTACAATTCCAAGGATAATTTTTATTTAGGGGCGTAGCGCAATAAAAATAATATAGCCTCGACAAAACAAGATTTGTAAACTATGAGGCTCTTCGGGGAATTAAGGAGTACCATACGTGGGTTTTATTCGATTGTAGTTCGCTCGGGAATCGGTGTCTCTAGCATTCAATATCAGCCCGTCAGTTTACATAAGGGACGCGTGCCGACTGAAAATGTCGAAATGGGAAAGTTCATTAAGCCCGTGGTGCGGCTGCAACGTATAATCCTGAAATGTTTATCCAACAATAAAGGCGCCTAAAGCGCACTAAACTATGACATAAAAAGTTTAAAAAGCTCTCAGTAGATCAAACAAGACGAGTGGTGTCGGTCGACAGACGGCGCGGTGTTGGGTTACGGCCGGCGGGTCACATTTGTCCTAAATAATAAACACCAGATTGGTGTCGAAAAGAACACTTTTTATGACACCATCAGCGCGTAAACCCTCAATCCTGTGTTTATTTTTAATAAATCTTCCGCGAAGGTCGAAATGTCTTTGATCTACCGAACAACTTTGATATCTATCTAAGTAAATACATTCCTTACGATATATACATAATTCAGATGTAATTTGAGAATTTGACAAACAATCGCGCGCTGAAGTTTATCTTTAGTTTATACGTGTTACTGAAACAGTAAAACAAAGTAATTAATTGTTTAGTGGTGTTCTCAATTTCCCCCGATTTGTTTATATTATTCTAATGTAAGCGGTGTACCTCCTAATCAAAGCTAGGTCAAGCGTATCTAAAATAGACGGACAGATCTATCAGTACGCGAGAGCCATTACCATAATGGTAGTGCATATAAGTACTTGGTGTATAATCCCTGCAATGTAGCTAGTAATGAGCCATCGTAAATCAGCGAAAAGGTAATTCAATAGCAATGACTGTTCATATGAAGAGAAAATTGCACGAGTACGAACGCTTCTAGTACTTATAAGGGTTCTGCTTTCTCGACATTCGAGTGAAAGTGAAGACGAGGTGATGCACAGGAATGCAATCCGCAATCACATCTGTTAGGAGACAAGTTCCCAGGCTCTGGGCATTAGAATGAGAAAAGTTATAATCATGTAGTTTGGTACAGCGGTACTAGGTTGGTAGTGATTACAAATTGGAGTAGGCGATCGTCATGTCGGTCGTTGTCACCTATCACAGCCAGTGTCACAGGGTCTTAATGCGGAAATGTGCATTTGGGGCACCGGCACGCGAATTGTTGGCCACCGTGCGTTCGGAACTACGTCCCAGTTGCAAGACCTGGCCCGACACACATTCTCCGAACAATGATCCTTTAATTAGACTTCGCAGTGTGCTCTAATGTTGCACGGCTCGTTTACGCAATGTTCTGTTTGAGTACGATACGTTTCATACGAATAGGAGCACCTGGTCAGCTCTTACAGTGATCGTCTGTCGGTAATTTATTTGCTACAGACGCCGAACATATAGTAATTTTAGTCCGTTTCACTGTAATGATCTTGTGACGTGTTTGTAGTTTCGTAGTAGTTTAGTAAGAGAGTTCCTCCGTACAATTACTATGACCTTACGTACCTACTTACGTAAATATCTGCAAAAGTGATTCTATAATCATCATTATTTATGTCCGTTTACTGGCTGATGAGACATAGTCATATAGTCAACACTTAGTAGGATTGCCTCAGAAATTTACTTTGATATTTACCGCACGTGTTTAAAATTGTCGACACGACGATGCTTGCAAGCCTGTATTATCATATAATCGACCAGCTATTGCCATAAAAAGCAGTTGCATTTAGCAGTCGCAATACAAAATGTAACTTCACCTAGCTTTTTCGCACCTCTACTTAATTCAGTAACTCGATACTTTGTTGAATTAATCTCTTGAGGTACAAGTGGTAGACGCAACAATACCTCCTATTAATAAGTTCGGAATGAAGTTAAACTTCGGCCTTCCACTGGTTTGTGAAACCACAAGGGTCAACCGAGTATACTGTTTCTGTTCCCAACTGTTCTAAATAAAGTACTGATCGATTACTAATGAGTTAATAATAAATTGTTTGTGTAAAACAACATAGGCTCGCGAAACAAGTAATTACAATCAAGATCACATTGCGATATTGAAAACAAGGGTTTTAATATAACGAAACTAATTTCATCGAGTTACCAAGCGGTAATAGGATTAAGAATTTCGCTTTACTTATCTCTGTAGCCATTTTTAATCTCTGAAATAAATGACTTCACTTGTAACAATGTTGTAACCCGCATATTATATACTTATTTTGATACATACTTACATGATACTCTACATACATGTGCCTAATTCTAAATTCTGAGAACCTAATTAGATAAATGTGAGTTTAAAGACAAAGTTAGAGAGTCGTCGTTTCATTGTAATTGCGGGATTTAACAGAAGATCGTGGTTTATGTACCTGCTCGTACATACATTAATTATACTGAAAAAAAAACTCTTGAAAGCGTCATCATTAGTCTTGTTCTCTTTTGTACAATACCTACTAGTGTATGGAGTTAGGACTGAAAGGACGAAGGTACTAAAGCGATGTCTAAGTTAAAAACATTTTTACTTTAATACTGTTGTATTTTAATCACTCTGAATATCTTTAAAATCTAAAATACATTACGTTTATCCAGTGTTTTTGTACTAGTGTACTACCTACGATCTATTTATAGCACATATAGAACATACTAGCTTCCAAAAGCTAGATGGATTATCGGAATGTAGAGTCTCTATGGAGGCCTTTCAGTCGGATCCATTTTGTAGGCTTTGAGTGAATGAAACAGTTTTCGAAGTCAGTATAGATTGGTACCTATACACAAGTTGAACCTTAATTAATCTAAGTAAACATTGTTCGTAGTTATATACATATTTTTTTTATTAGATAGGTAAGTATTTACACAGAATAAGTACAAAGACATTGCCCAAGTATGTGTGCCTATAAAATACTTAATGTGAAAATTATAATGACTGAGAAAATTAGATCACGTTGATATTTTACGTGTAAAAATCTTTTGTTTCGTTATTCTATGAAGTAGGTAATTTTATCAAAAACGAGGTTTTGGTCTGATTCGATAGAAAATCCGCTTGATTGATTGCTCAAACGTTGTACGTAATATTTTACGTGAACGGAAAGATGTTATTATATTATTCAGACATTGATTTAGAAGTAAATTATTTCCAGTCATCATTTGTGGTTCAATCATGTGATTTGAAGAATTTGAAGAACAGTACAGGCGGGAATATGATGGAAATTATTAAATTTTTCAATCAAGATCTAATCATAACAGAACGTCTGCTATTCCCCGAACCGCGAGGTCAGTTAAAATACATTAAGTATTTTTGGGTAGTTGTAACGTAAGTACCTAATTATAGATGGAGTAGAATAACTTAATGATGCTTTTCTACCAGAGATGTGCTATGCTACGTTGCTGTGGATGCGTTTGGCTTCCACCAATCATATTCATTGGTATACATAGCTTAGCATTGGTGGTAACGGACTCAGCTAAGCGTGCTATAGATATGTGTTATGGATCGCTTCGCTACTATCGATACATTGCATACTCAATCGAAACGGTCACGTATCAATGGAAACGGTCACATAGTTTCACAGCTTAGCTATTACATCTTTGTCTTACAGCTATGCGCTGTAAAGCACATCTCTGATGGAAAGGACCCCTAATGCTTTCAACAATATTTTTTTAGTTTAGTACTTAATTGATCCGAAGGATTGACTAGGATCAGTAATTTAACACACGCAGTGAATAGTGTCCCAAAGTTATATTTAAAAAACACTTAAGTACGTAGCAGGAAAACTTCGAAAAACAAAATAATTTGTTTCTCCACAATATAAGCGGAAAATTCTATGGAAATATGAATACATTTTCTCTTCATTTATTTTATTTAGAAGTCTACTACGTCTTCGGTCAGTGTACTCAGCAGACACGTAGGAGTTCGTGATCTAGTTCCTTCAAAGGTAATTTCTAGGACTTATCATCATAGAGAAGTTGTAGGGGCGCGGTGAGGCAAGTATGGAGGAATTATCCGAACTCGCGTGGGATGCTGCACTCCATACAAAACCGCGAACGCCCTTGAGCACGCGCAGCTCTGTTTATTTGACTGTCGTCTAGCACTTAACGCCGACGTCGATATTTGCTATTTTTGCACGATACAACAACCAAGAAAAATCCACTCTCTGGAAAATTATAAGCCATTTCCTTGTCTAGTTGTGAGGGGCTTTGATTTCAGTTTTACTTCAAAGTGAAAGCTTTTATTCCAATTACGCCATTATCGACGCTTCTGATGGTTAACATTCAACATTACATAGCAATGTCTGTCTGTCGTAGGTACCAAATTGTATTGCAGACGTATGAAAATGAAATATTTTTTTTATGTTTAGTTTTAGTATTGAATGTAGCCATAATCTTTACCTAGTAAGTACCTAAGATAATGAAATCAAGTTAAAACTTCGTAAACTTCGTGTATGTATGTATCTATGTATCTTTGTGCGCGATTATCTCGCGATTGGCAGAACCGATTTTGATGCCGTTTCTAGCGTAGTATTTTTCAAACTAAGGAGGTTTTAAGTATATTGCCCTACTTAAAAAATGGAGCTTCGCACTTTACATTATGTTTTACGCATGGATCGATTAGTTCGAATTATTCGATCTATTCGTATAGAATTATTCAATCTCGAGAAAGTTGTAGTAGGTATAAGCCAGTAAAAACATTTAGTTTAAGTATTCTTTTTATTTGAACCTATCTGTTGTTTCTGAAAACAAACCTAAATCTATTTCTTACAAATACATCTTACGTGAGATGAAATAAGAGAGATTTTTATTTGGATTTTTACGATGTTTTCGGCTGTGTGTCTGCCCCAAATCTGATACCAAGAAACAGAAGGAATGGTACTTCGAATTCCTAATTGTTTTAATTAACTACCTACGTAGGGATTTGTTTGCTTTTACGACTATTTTTATTTCACTTGTTCTGTCTCGAACAGGTTTGAATAAAACCGTTTCATCTGATTAAGAGTTTTAATATGTAATTCATCATGGTTATCATAATATCTATACTAATATTATAAAGCTGAAGAGTTTGTTTGTTTGATTGTTTGTTTGTTTGTTTATTTGATCGCGCTAATCTCCTGTGTTGGATAGTGCACTTATCGAGGAAGGCTACAGGCTGTAAAACATTACGCTATGACCAATGGGAGCCGAGCAGAGCGGGTGAAACCGCGCGGAAGTAGCCAGTCAGCCATAAGACGTCCACTGCTGAACATAGGCTTCCTCCATTGCCTTCCAGAAAGGCAGATTAGAAGCGACCTACATCCAGCGGCTCCCTGTGGCCTTAATCAGGTCGTTTGGTCACCTTGTAGGTGGACGTTCAACGCTGCGCTTGCCGGTATGCGGTCTTCATTCGACAACCTTACTGCCCCAGCAGCCATTGGTTCTCCGCGCTATATGATTTTAGGATTTAGTATTTTCCTCGCAATATCCTGTACTCTTTTGAGTACATACCATTAAAAGTTAAAACATTATTTTATACCAATTTAATTATGTCAGTTATTTGAAATCCGATGTTATTTTAATTGGGGAATTAATTAGTGTAGTCATTCAGCTGTCCAATAATTGTATTGGATCAAAATATGTACGGCAGGTATTGAATTCAATGGAGCTATAAATGCGCAGATACCAATTATTTCAATTATATTCGAACGAGATTTATCTTTTGGCGGATAAAATGATTTATAGGTTACCTAGGTAACTAAAAGAACATGATTTTCGTCAACAAAATATGATAGTTAAGTTCCGATTGGGTACTTTCAAACACAATAGGGATGATGACGGGGTATGAAAATTAAAAATCTATTTAGTCGATGGACTATGGATGATAATATACTTAAATAAACTCATCAGTTTATTTAAGTAATATTTTTCATTACCTGTGAAAAAATATTGGACGTGTTTTTTAGGGTTCCGTAGTCAAATGGCAAAAAACGGAACCCTTATAGATTCGTCATGTCTGTCTGTCTGTCTGTCCGTCTGTCCGTCCGTCCGTCCGTCCGTATGTCACAGCCATTTATTTCCGAAACTGTTGGGCCTATATAGTTGAAAATTTGTAAGATGATGTATTTTGGTAACCGCTATTCGAATTTTGAATAAAAATTAATAAATTTAAAAATTAAAGGGGGCACTCCATACATGGAACTGATTAAAAAAAAATTTTTTTTTAGCTAACATATCCGTGATGGGTGTCTATGGATAGGTCTTTAAAAAAGACATTAAGGTTCCTAAAACCACTTTTCGTCAAAATCAATCGTTTGAAAGTTAGACGCTTCCAAAGTGGAAAAATGAGTGTCCTCTAACTTTTAAAATAAGTGAATGAGAAAACTGAAAAAAATGTATGCTGTAGATTTTAATGGAAACCAACAACGAAAATTGGTTTGAACGAGATATCATTATTAGTTTTTGAGAAATAAAACACTTTCAAAAACCGCAAATATAACTTTGTCGTTCATACAGACACTATGTAAAACCAAGTTATTTTACAACTTTTATATTATGTCATCTACTTGCTATTACGGAACCCTTCATGAGCGAGTCCGACTCGCCCTTGGCCGGTTTTTTTACTTGGCGTATAAAATGAATCAAAGTTAAGGAGTTGGAGTTAATTAAGTAACTACTTACGTCATTTCTAACTATAAAACCTACATAGAAGTGACGTCAGGTGATATTTCAAATCAATAAGATAAGAAGTTTTAAATTAATCTAAATAAAAATTCTAATTGGTCATCTACCCTATTGACTAACTTATATAAATTCCGGTTTAAACATTGATGTGTTGCAAAATTACTTACCAATATTTTTGTTCAAATAGCCATAACTGCAAAATAACTAATGTTTAAATCCTAAAGTATTACTTAGGTGATGTAAGCCAGCCATAGGCAAAGTTTTATAGATATTAATGAGGTAATAAACACACATAAAGTGAGGTATGAGCAATAACAATTGTTATTTACATGACCCGTCGTCTACCTTATAAGGGACGTGTTGAAACTTCACGCATTATAACTTTAGACATTTCTATCTTTTCTAAATTTTTTTAACTATGTTTTCGTCTGGGGCCATATCAGCCACACTGCCGCACTCAAGATTAATTTGAAATGGTCACTTAACCCAGTCCTCAGGTGCTCGGTGCTATTCCACCAGAGATGTGGTATGCTACGTAGTTGTGGATGCGTTTGGTTTCCACTAATCATATTCATTGGTGCACATAGCAGTGGTGGAAAGGGACTTAGATAAGCATTTTTTTTAATATGGAAAGATGTGTACTATGGATGCGAACAAAATCTTTACCATGGAATAGTTTAAGTAATTATTATGTTTCTGAGTAAGGCAGTTAGACGGCTTTATAGATATAAAAAAAAATATATGACCAACGAAAAAAGTTACCCCATTGCTATCGCCAATTGCTATCGTCTTATCGGTTCTGGCTACAGCTTCTACTTTTTATTATGGTTTTAGTATATGGTTAACATTTACCCTTGGTTCTAAGAAAATACTACGTTACTATATTATTTTCTTATCAATTCTAGTAAGTTTTTTTTCCTAACGTTATCCCACACTAGGATTTTCTCGTGTGTCGTGGGTGTGTTTACAAACATACAAATGACACCCAGATCAGAAACAACAATTTGTGGATCACACAAAGAGTCGATTTAGTAACTCTTTGTATTATCCCTCATTGGCAACCCGCTACACGACCGGGGCTGCGGCTGCCGGTTGCCCAGCCATCGTCGCTAAGTATACAGTCATTACATTTTACGGGTTGCTTGTTAGTATCACGTTCCGCGTTTAAATTCTACAAGAGAAGAAAGAAGTAAATATTTTACCTGACCCTGACTGTTCACGACCACAAGGACATTAAGGTTTAGGTTCTACGTCTAATTAAGTTAATTCTATAAGAGAAACTTGATATTTTGTAACTTACTTAACTTTAATAGTGACTTATATTGATTTTATGAGGTTCTCATACTTCATTTACATTGCAGTTTTAATGGAACACCTATCGAGGGTCAGTGATGATGTCATTTCAGCATTAAAGAACGGTTTTATACACATAATAAAATAAGAATATAATGTTTTATTATATTACCTGTACGTACATACTTAATCATAACAGGTACACACATAAAATACGTACAATTACTTATAATATGTACTTAATAAACAATACATAATATATTACTACGTAAAAAAGAAAAATCTCTTAGAAATAGGTTGACTTTTCCTTGTACAAATACTTATTTTCTCGCATTTGATTCGTAAATTCTACTAACAGGATAATGTTTACAACGCCTTGTTTTTTTTTCTCTATCGTTGTGCCTTATTCTTAACCCATATCGTATAATATTAAAGAGTCGTTTCCAGAAAACCCTATCGCCATTCCCTTATCTCGAATCTCATAAATATGTATTATGTTGTAGAATTACTTTTCAAATTGTTCTTTTCAGTTATACTAAGCCTAACTGCGGACTGCCTAAAGGGTTATCGGCGGGCCTCGAATAACAGGAGTAGGAACGGGGTGGTTTTTAGTCAGTAAGAGTCTGACACTCTGTCGCCTCGCCCGCGGGAGAAGTCATTGGATGATTTTTCGACAGTAAAAAAAGCCAACGCTTACAAGACGGGAGAATTTTATGGATTTTTCCACTAGTCAAAGAAAAGGTAATTAGTACCTACAATCTATTAATTTAATAAACGTTTTCAATGATCGTGAGCCCTATAATCCCGGTAGGCAACAAATAATAATTTGAGACGTCTATTACAACAGTAAAGTACATCCCTAATTAGACATAAGATATCTTCCTGCTCTAATAGGCTTTCCTTGTAAACACTCAGACACAAAGACCGGTTATGTGTATGTATATAAGTGCCATATGTATTACATAGCCGTCAGTCTGTCAGTACAAGTGGCTGTTGTTTATCTTCTCAACATAATCCCTAAATGCGGACTTCTTATTAATACGCACTTAGGATTAGTTCAGAGGGCCTAATATAAAGAGATCTAAAGGTTACCGCGTTTAGCCCTCTGATTGATTGGTTCATTGTCCATTGACGCAGGTTGAACGTAAAACAAACTCGTACTAAGCCCTTAGGAGTACAATCTGATATTGGTACTACAGTATAAAAGTTCTAAATGTAGACTTTCACCTATAAAATCTTAGGTGATAGGTTACGGAAATGAAATCTCAGTATCAGTATCAACTAAGAAACGAGAGTACTAATACTTACTATCACTACTAACAACGATAACTAAACGATAAGTTATTAGTCATTCCAATCTGTTTTCAACGGCGAACCTTTGATGGAAGCGTCATTACTACGGTTTTTATTCATCTAGCATGTATTTGCAAATTGATGAGTACGTTTAAACATAAATAATAGTTTATTTTATGTGACAATTATATGTAGTTATAATTTTACGGTCTTTAACCGGCTGGCGATCGTGAACAGCATAAACGAATGAAGAAACGAGGAAACCTGTTCCATTGTGATTGTGTAAAAGATTTATGTTCTTCCTGGTTCACTTTTTGTCACAATTTTTTTGCCATACAACATTCTCGTTGAACTTGGGATTCGCCTTAGCTTAATATCGAAGCTTAAGAAGAATTATTGCGTTATATTTCATCGATTAATTTGACCACTTAAAATCTGGTTATGCTAAAATCTTAATTGAACAAAAAGTAGACTATAGTAGTTACGTATTTGGCATTTTATTTTATTACTTTGTACCAGAAGCTTTTATCTTTTTTAATTTGAGTTATTAAGAAAAAATCATGATAAATATCTGCGTTCTGTTTTCTTTATGACTTGTCTCGTTATCTGCTTTTAAATGATTTAAGTATTATAGTGGGCGTTATGCTTTAGGAAATGTTCAGAAACCTCGCAGTTCTCTCCGACATGACAAAGCTTCTACATTCTACCCCCAGGTGACAGGTAGCGGGCAACCACTAGCGCTTAGGCTTTAAGTTCTGTGGTGTTTTATGCGGTTTCTAGAGAAATCATAAGAAAGTATGACAAAGGAAAGTTTACAAAACATAACTATGACATACTTAGGTAAGACATTTTTGCCTTGATCTTATTCCTTTATCTTATGTTTACGATTACTTCAATAAAATCATTATTAAGTACTGTGAATATACTTTTAAAACAATTTACAGTTTTCAGGTTTTGCATTTTATACGTTTTTTCTACTAAAAATCCTAAACTTATTTACGTTATCACTTATTCACGTGAATGACTGGCCATTTGTAGCAGTAATAGTGAGATAGTTTACAAACCAACTAAATCCATTAAAGTTTTACTTAAAGTAGAACTTACACATAAATGTTCAAAGCGTTTTAATGATGTCTAAAAATGGCTAGTGTTGACTGGTACAAATTATCCGGCTAAAAA